>NC_063161.1:70690432-71304321 GCF_023159225.1 Perognathus longimembris pacificus | reverse complement strand
GTTTCATCTGTAGTGACCGGCAATGTGGTGACTTCAGGGTTAGGTTTGCCTGCAGCACTGGAAACCAGGGTGGAGGGTAATGGGGTAATTCCTTCAGGTGATATAGAAACAGGGGTGCTGGTACCCTCCACATTTGATGGTGAACTGTCTGCAGGAGTAGTACTCACAGGTATGGTGGTGTCTTGTGGAGTAAGAAGCAGTGTGGTCCCATCAGGGTGACTGGTGAGGGAAGAGCTAGAGGAGATAATGGTTGATGATGGAGTAGGTCCTTCTGATGGTGTAGGAACAAGTGTGGTGGTTACCTCCAAAGATGTAGTAGATGAACTCACTTCTTCAGTTGTAGTCACATGTATGCTTGTGATCTCTGGAGTGATTGTCCATGTGGTCTTATTGGGCGTTGTGGTCTTTTCAGTGCTGGACATCAGGGTGGAGGATGATGGAGTACTTCCTTTTGTTTGTGTAATTACAGGAGTAGTGGTGACTTCCACATTTGAAGACGTGATGAGTTCTGCAGTTGTAGTGACAGGTATGGTGGTGTCTGTGGATGTGAGGGGCACTGTAGTGACAACAAGACTTGTCCCTTCATTGCTGGACACCACGGTGGTGGATGATGGAGCACTTCCTTCACCTGATGTAGATACAGGGGTGCTGGTAACAACCACAGTTGACGCTGAACTATCTGCAGGAGTTGTACTCACAGGCAGTGTGGTCCCATCAGGAGGACTAGACATTGAAGAGCTAGAGAGCAGAGTGGTAGATGAAGAAGTAATTCCATCCGATGATGTAGGAAAAAGGGTGGTGGTTACTTCCAAAGATGAAGAAGATGAACTCACTTCTTCAGTTGTAATCACATATGTGCTTGTGCTCTCTGGGATGAGAGACCTTGTGATGACATCGGGAATGGTGTTCCTTGCAGTGCTGGACATCAGGGTAGAGGATGATAGATTATTTCCTTCTGTAGTGGGAGAATTATCAGAGTCAGTGTTTCGCTCAGTGAATGTCTGTGACTTGACATTTGGAGATGTGTTTTCTCTTGGGAATTCATCATGTGAACTACGGGAGTCTTCACTAGGGCCCAGGGAAACTGCTTTCTCGTTGTGCTGCTCTAGTGGGAATTTTGGGCTTTGGGTGGGAGTCCTTGTTCTAGAGTGGCGCTGTGCAGGCTGGTGCCTGCTGGCAGTGGTGTGGTTACTTTGAGATGATATGCTGGGCATGGGTAAAGCTCTATTGTTGTTTGGATACTTGATGATGGTGGTGAGAGTCAGGGAAATTCTTTTTCTCTTTTGATTTTTTTTTATGTCTTTTGGGATCCTCTTGTGAAGAATAATTGTTTCTTTTTTCTTTTTGGCCACTCCTGGGGCTTGGACTTAGGGTCTGAGCACTGTCCCTGGCTTCTTTTTGCTCACGGCTAGCACTCTACCACTTGAGCCACAGCGCCACTTCTGCCTTTTTCTGTTTATGTGGTACTGAGGAATCGAACCCAGGGCTTCATGCATGCTAGGCAAGCACTCTACCACTAGGCCACACTCCCAGCCCCAAGAATAATTCTTGAATGTGACCTTTCTGCTCTAGGAGTTGGTTGGGACATGCGGGTGTCTTTTTCTTCTTCCACTAAGTGCCTCAATTAATTGGAAGTGACAGAATATGCAGCGCTTGAGCCTCTCTTGCCTTTTGTATGACCTGCGGTAATGGGACAATTGCATTCTCTTAATAGATTGTGTGTGTGTGAGTGTGTGTGTGTGTGTGTGTGTGTGTGTGTGTGTGTGTGTGTGTGTTAGTACTGGGATTGAACCCAAGGCTTTACATTCTTACTTGGCTGCTTTGCTCAAGGCTGGTGCTATACCACTTGAGTCACAGCTCCACTTTCAGCTTTTTGCTGGTTCATTGGAGATAAGAGCCTTGCAGACTTTCCTACCTCTTTCCTGCCTGTACTGGCTTCAAACTATGATCCTCAGATTTCAGCCTCCTGAGTTGCTGGGATCACAGGTGTGAGCCAGTAGTGCCAGCCTTCACAGCATTTCTTTCAAGAACATTTGCACTTTTTTCTTTTCTTTTCTTTTCTTTTTTTTTTTTTTTTTTTGCCATTCAGCTCTTCTCCCTGGTACCAGGGTGTCAGCAAAGCCTGAAAGTAGCTAGCTGACACATCCCCTCTCATGTCCTGAGAACCTGTGTGAGAGTCATGTTGTTCGTGTAGACTACACATTTCCTCAGAGAGATGATGGTGGGGGATCCTTTCTCTAATCGTCCAGGGACAAGTCATCTTTGCTTTTCCTCCTGCCCTTTCTCCTAAGCTGTTTGAAATCTTTTCCTCCTCCCTGAACAATCCTGGCTCACCTTCAACCCCGGCCAGGGAGCCTGCAAAGTCTGGCATGCTTTGGCTGGTAGGAGAGAACCCTTCATCTGCAGGGGTGGGCACTTCTGCTCTGCCAAGGGCTGTACAGTTATTTAATGCCATTCACAGGCCACATAAAATAGCAGATGGCTGTGGGCAGTCAACAGGAAGCATGCCAGAGCATAGGTATCTTTTTCTGTCAGGTGGCAAATAATTTTAAAGGCTTTTTTTTTTTTTAGTATTACACACACACACACACACACACATATTATTGTAAAGGTGATGTACAAAGAGGTTACAGTTACATAAATCAAGTCATAAATATATTTCTTTTTGGACAATGTCAACCCTTCCTCGCTCTCTCCCAGTTCTTACCTCCTGTCCCCACTCACATTTTGTATAGTTCATTTTCAACAGTGTCTAGCCAGTGCCACTGCTGCATTTGTGCACCCTTTGTTTTACCCTTTCTGTGCCCTCCCCTTGTCCCCCCAAAGACCGATTAACAAGCAAGACAGAAGGGAACAGAAAATAAAAACAGGAACAACTCAATTTCTTCTTCTTCTTCTTCTTTTTTTTTTGCCAGTCCTGGCGTTTGAACTCGGGGCCTGAGCACTGTCCCTGGCTTCTTTTTTCTCAAGGCTAGCACTCTACCACTTCTGCCACAGCGCCACTTCTGGCTTTTTCTACATATGTGGTGCTGAGGAATCGAACCCAGGGCTTCATGTATGCAAGGCAAGCACTCCACCCTAGCCTATATGCCCAGCCCACAACTCAATTTCTTGGAATTCATTCTGATAAATGTTATTTTATATGATCAGATGCACACAGCTATTGAGCCTTTGTGATCCGCTCCTAAGAAGCATAGATCACACACAAGGCCACACTAATGCTACCAGCACAATCATGTTCCTTGCAGCATTGTTTACCCAAGTGCCCCTCAGTGGATGAATGGATCAAGAAAATGTGGTGTGTATATATACCCAATGGAATTCTGTTCATCCATCAGAAAGAATGATACTTTCCTTATGAATGATACTTATAAGGAAATGGAAAGACTTGGAAAAATTATGTTAAGCAAAGTAAGCCAGGCCCAAAGAACCATAGGTTGCATGGTTTCCCTCATTTGTGGCAACTAGAATGTGCATATAAATTTACAAGTAAACACAGTGGGATGTGACAAATTCCACACTGTGAGACCAGCGGATTTTATAGGCTTTCTATGGCCGTCTGGCTGGGCCTCCCCCTCCCCTGACTGTATAGCCTTGTCTCACCTTTTCTGCTGGACTGGGGCATACTGGGGCACCCCGAGTCCAACGCCCCCATGACGTTCTCCTGGGAGCTGCAACCTCCTCCATCCCACACCCCACGGCTGTTGTTGAGGCCTAAAAGAGAGAAAGGGCAGTTGATTTCCTGAGGTCGCAACCTACCTGTCCTTCCTGGGCCCTGCCTTCTACTCAGGAGCCTGAGATCTGAGGATCAAGGTTGGATGCCAGCCAGGGCAGGAAAGTCTATGAGACTCCATCTCCAAAATAACCAACAAAAAGCCAGACTGGGGGTGTGGCTCAACTGGCAGAGCACCAGCCAAGCAACTAAATTAAGTGAGCACAAGACCCTGAATATACATACATACATACATATATTCATATATATATATTCATATATATAGTATACAGTAGGGAAGTATACAGTAGGGAAATTCTTGAAAATGGATGGTATAGGTGTTGAATTCCTGAATAGAGCTCTGTATCCTAAGCTCAGGAAAGAAAAGCAAGAATTTTTCACATGAGCTTATACTGAATTAAAGTTTCTACACAGTGTGTCAGGCACCGATGGCTCACACCTGTCATCCTAGCTACGCAGGAGCTTGAGCTCTGAGGATTGTGGTTCAAAGCCAGCCAGGGGCAGGAAAGGCCATGAGACTCTTATCTCTAATGAACCACCAAAATACTGGAAATGAGACTGTGGCTCAAAGTGGTAGAGCATTAGTCTTGAGGAAAAAAGCTCAGGGACAGAGCCCAGACCCTGAGTTGCAGCTTCAGGACTGGCAAACACAAAAAAGAGGGGCCCAAAGCCTAGGCCTGGCAGCAGGGCCTCTGGAACCAGCCCAGCCCAGCCCAGCCCTCCCAGGCCCTGACTCCATCCGGTACGCTGAAACAGAGGAGCCCAAGGGCTCATGGTCAGTGTCTCCTCCCCTCTCCAATGCACCTGACCCCCACTGCTCCCTGGGGTGGGAAGGAAGCCCTACTCTGTAAGGAGGAAGGGAGGGAGGGAGGGAAGAAAGCAATCCACCTACTGTGCATTATCTCCATTCATTCCTCTCTGCATGCATTGAGTTGACCTCTAACTCCTCCATTACCACAAAGGGTGACCCTGTCTATTCATTTATTGTGCCAGTACTAGGGCTTGAACTCAGGTCCTTGTGTTTTCACTTAGCATTTGGGCTCAAGGATGGTACTCTACCACCTCCAGGTCCATCTTTTTGCTGGTTCATTGGAGATGAGTCTCTTGGGTTTGTTTGCCTGAGCTGGCTTCCACATGTGATGCTCAGGCCTCAGCCCTCTGAGTGGCTAGGGTTATAGGTGTGAGCCGCCAGCCAGTTCCTGGCCCCTTATCTGTTTTGGAGATAGGGTCTCTGTATATAGCTCAGGTTGGTCTGGAACATAGATGGCATCCTCCTGCCTCAGCCTATTGATTGCTGGGATTACTGCAGTGAGTCACCACACCTGGCAGTTCAACGGAGATGATTAACACGGGCTCTAAGCCAAGATGATGGATGTCCATACACAGTGGAGCCATTTGGATGCAGACACAGAGAATAGGCCACGGGGAAAAACAGAGGTGGGGGTAATAGACCTACAAGCTAGGGAGCACCATGGGTCCCCAGCAGCCACCACAGTCCAGGGAGGTGGTGCTGGCAGGGTGGGGCCAGCCCTAAGGATAAGGTGTATAACTATGTGTCATCTACTCTGAGATATGAGCGAGGATGGGTGGCTTCCAGGAAGGGCCAGGCCGAGGCCACGCCCTGTCCCGGCACCCCGGGTCCACTGGCCTTTAGGGGAGGTGGGGCTCCCATGGAAAGGAAGCTATGGAAGAACCACAGGCTGCTCAAAGCCACCCAAGACCCTAAAAGCCTACCTGATGCCAGGCCCAGAGAGGGCAGGTGACTCCACAGAGCCCAACAGAGCAAGAGCGGGGAGGCTGGAAGCTCCCATTTGACAAGAGGGGACACTGAGTCGCAGCATGTAGGGCAGGTTAACAGGGGTCAAGGAAAAGGGGAGGGAGAAAAAAAGGAGCTCCTGGGCATTGGTGACTCACACCTGTCCTTCTAGCTGCTCAGAAGGCTGAGATCTGAGGCTCATGGTTCAAAGCCAACTTTGGCCGAAAAGTTCGTGAGACTCTTATCTCCAATGAACCACCAGAAAACCAGAAGAGGATCCATGGCTTAAGGCGTAGAACACTAGCCTTGAGCAGAAAGAGCTCAGGGGGAGTGTCCAGGCCAGGAATTCAAGCCCTACAACCAACAACAAAACAAAAGAAGGAAGAAAGAGAAGGAAAGGAGATGCAGAGGATCCAGAAAAAGAGAAGGAAGTTTGGCCTCTAGTGGCTCACATCTGTAATCCTAGCTACTCAGGAGGCTGAGATCTGAGGATTGAGGTTCAAAGCCAGCCAGGGCAGAAAAGCCTATAAGACTGTTATCTCCAGTGAACCAGCAAAAAAGCAAGAGGTAGAGCTGTGACTCAAGTGGTAGAGCACTAGCCTTGAGCAAATGAAGCTCAGGGACAGTAGTCAGACCCTGAGTTCAAGCCCCAGGACCAGCACATGCATATGCACTCACACACACACACACACACACACACACACACACACACACACACACACACAGAGCGTACCAAGAAGCTCTTTTATTACTGAGGCCCTAGGGAGGCTTACGGGAGGATCTGGTCAAGAATCACACTTCCATACCCCACATTCTTAGAGTGTAGTTTGGGGTGGGGGGTAATGGCCTGGTAAAGCAGGCTCAGAGGGGGCAAAGTCCAGGGCGGGTGTGGGAGAGGACACTTCTGGGGCAGCTGGAGACACTCCTCTCAGGTACAAAGGCCCTTTTCCTCCCACCCAGCCCCTCCCAAGGTGGCATCTCAGGGCCTGTGGGAGGGACAGAAGCAGCTTCTGGGGGCTAGTTGTTGGGGTCCCCTGGCATTCCTGTTACCCGCAGCCCCGTCCCCACAGCCGACGTCCCAAAGCAACTAAGGTGGAAAGACCCATAGGCATCTCAGCCTTTGTCTTTTCATGGGAGAAACTGAGGCCAGCAAGGAACAAGCCAGCCGATGGCACCAACTTGTTCATGGAGGATTCGAAGCTGAGGCTCCTCAGGAGTGAAGGTATGACTCACGCCTGGAGTGATAGAGCCAAGCAAGACAGGGAGACCCTAAGTTTCAAGCCCCAGTACTAGCAGACACACACAGCAAAAAAAGTGGCTGGGGAGGGGGGCATGCCGGTGGATCACGCCTGTAACCTAGCTATTCAGATCTGAAGATCCTGGCTCAAAGCCAGCCAGGGCAGAAAAGTCTGTGGGACTCTCATCTCCAAGGAACCACCAAGAAGCCAGAAATGGAGCTGTGACTCAAGTGGTAGAGCCCCAGTCTAGAGCATTAAAGTGAAGAAATAGTGCCCAGGCCTTGAGTTCAACACACACACACACACACACACACACACACACACACACACGAATCTGAGGCTTGGCACACAGATCTGTGATGTGGTCCAGGGACAAGGCGAAGGCTGGGCCATGTCAAAATGACCAGCACAAAAGAATTTGAGGAGACAGAACTTGGAGGCAGGAGCTCATACTTTGTAAGGAAGCCCCTGGGGTGCCTGGTACTGGGGTGCCTGGGACAAGAGATGGGGAGGTTGGAGAGGAACATCCACTAGGTAAAGACAGCTTCAGCTGGGAGTGAGGGATCGTGTCTGGGGGGCAGTGGGGGGACTCTGCTAACGCCCCCACAAACCAGATCCACTCTCAGGAGCTAGAAATAAGTCTGAAGGTGGAGGGGAGCACGAGGCTGGGCTCCAGGTGGGAAGCACCCCCATGAAGACCCCTGGGGAGGGCAGCCACTTACCCCTCTCAGCAGCGGTACACTGAGGCAGCAGCTGGGGCACCAGAGCCAGCAGGCAGAGCGCCGCTGCCAGCAGCCTAGACATTGGGGCTCCGAAGCTTACACCTATCCGTGGTAGGTGCTCCTAAGTATCAGCCAGGGAACCCCAGAAATAATAAGACTCCAAAGACCTTTGGTCCCTGCGATACCAAGGTTCTGGGGGCCAATCTGAACCTAGGGCCAATCGGGGAGCTTCTCTTGTGATTAGGGGGTGTAGACCAAAGGGCGGTGGGAGGGGCTCCCCTCCCTGTCCAGACAGCACCCAGGCCTTCAGAATTGTCACCCCAGTGGAGGGGCCGTGCTTGGACCCTGAGCCAGACAGGGAAAGAAGCCCAGCAGGGTGACGGCCTGACCAGCCAGGGCCTGCGCCTGGGCAGGAGACGGAGACATCCTGGGTGATATTCTGAATGAGTCGGGGGGGGGGGGGGGCTTGCACTCCAGGCCTAGCCACTGTCCTTTAGCTTTTCCACTCTACGCTGGCCCTCTACCACTTGACCCACAGCTCCACTTCTAGTTTGTTGGTGGTGGTGTTTTTTTGCTGGTTACTTGGAGCAGAAGAGTCTCATGGACTTTCCTGCCTGGGCTGGCTTCAAACAGTGATCCTCAGATCTCAGCTTCCAGAGTATCCAGGGTTACAGACGCAAGCCACCGGTGCCCTGGTGACACTCTGGCTTCGATCACAGCTTCTGGGAAAGAGATCCCCTTTCCCAAGCCCTTCTCTGCTCCACGGCCCCCCCCCCCCAGTATATATGGGGTATAGGTCATGGGCACACCTGGGCCAGTGACCAGCCTTGAGAGATCAGGGTTTTGTAGATTGGGGGGCAATCTGAGCTCTCCCGTCGCCTTCCTGTGGCCACCTTAGTGACCTTGTCTACTTCCAAGTTCAGCCGAACCAAGGGCTCACCCCCCTGGCCTTCTGGGGGCTCCCGTGGACCTGACCTTGAGCTTGTTCTCTGCACAAGCACAGAAGGAGGAAGACCAGCCCCACCTGTTGGACCTCGCCAAGGGCACATTTCCAGGCACAGGGGTGCCCTCCCCAGCCCCCCAGAACCACTCCTCCCCCTCCAGCCCACCTCTTCAAGCCCCTACCAGGAGGGAAAAGAGCCTCTGACATAGCCTTGCTCTTTAAGAATTGCTTTTTATTGGTAGGCCTATCAACAACCCCCCCTCCCCCGCATCCCCCAAAGTCAGCCAGGACACCCCATTCCTTTGGCTCCTGGATGGAGGGAGGGTCGAGGCCAGGGCTGGAGCAGCAGTCCCCACCCTTCTTCAGCAGGGATCACCAGCCAGGCACGTCACTGCCCAGTGAGACTGCAGGGCCTCCACGCCTGGCACCCAGCTTCTGGGGGCACCCTGGGGGTGCTATCACTCTGTCACTCTGCATGAGGAGTGGGCCCTGGGCCTCAGGGACTGCTTTTCACCACTCTTGGCCTTTGAATGTGGAGCTGGGGTGAGGGGCGAAAGAGAGAGGAAGGTGAGGTAATGGGGCAGCCCCAGGGGTGGGGGGCAGCCCCAGGGGTGGGGGGCAGCCCAGAGCTGAGTTACCTCTCTACGGGGGTCCACGTTTTCCAGGGAGGGCCGGAAGTGGCTGTACCCAGTTTCCAGGCCGAATCTGTCTTCCTTTAGATTATTGCCTGTAAACAGAGGTGTGGAGTGAGGGGAGAGCCCAGGGATGGGGCAGGGTGGGAGGTGCTAGATCATTCTTCTACCTTCCAGTTCTTAGTGGGTCTTGGGAATGCTGCTGGGAGGAGGGAGGCCTGTCCCAGTGTGACACCCAGAAGCAGAGCAGCAGCCACCTCCCACCTCAGGACAAGGGGCAAAAGTCACATCCCTGGGAGTCCGGGCCACTGTCCAGGGCCTGGGGGGTGGGCCTTGGGTGTAAGGCACCACCAGGGTATTTACCTGAGTCACAGGTGCCCCCGCCCTGCCCAGCCCTATAGCAACCGTAACCACAGCAGACAGGGCCCAGAATCCTGTCACTCACTTCCTGAGTCCTGCAGACCCTGCCTCCCTCCCTTCCTGACCTCCAGGCCTGGGGTTCTGCTCCATTCCCTTCCAGGGCCTCCTGCTTGGCCTGCCCATCGCCCCATGGTGTCTCTCCCCCCCTCCCCCCTCCCCCCGCCCCTCTTTTTCTTCTGGCACTAAAGGTCTGCCCTCTGGTACCTTCCCAGACGCCCGTGTTCTCGAAGCTGCTGGGAAGTCTCTCCCTCTGCCACACTGGAGACACGTCATACTTTTCCCTGTGAACAGAAGTGTCTGGGGTAGATCAAGGCAGGTGGGGCACAAGGGACCTCAGGAGGTCCTGACCCCCCCACTTCCTCCAGTTCTGCCCTGGGGGTGGGGTGGGAATGAGAGCAGGGAACAAGGAACAAAGTCCTGGGGCTCCCCATGCCTGAAGGCCAGGCTTCCAGAACCAGTGCCCCCTTCCTCTGGGTGGATTTGGGGTTCCTTGTATGGGAAGTCACATGGGGTGCAGGATTGCACCCCACCCACAGCCTGGTTCACAATGCCTTTCATCTCCTCTCCAGCCGGGAAATGGCCCCAGATGGCTTCCTGGTCTCACACCGCCCCAGCGATAACAAAACCATAGATAATCTCCTTGCCTAAGTTAATTTCAGGGCCTTATAGGTTTCCATTTCTTGGACACAGGGAAGGGGCCATCAGTTTCCTTATCAGAGGGCCTGTCACCCTTGGCCACACCTGGAACTGGGGGGTGGGGTGTTGATCATTCAAGTTGCTGCTCTAGAAGAGCCCCAGCCTCACTGGTGGGCAAGCTCCCTCTCTTCATCTCTCTCCCCCCTCTCAGGGGCTCCGGGCCTCACCTGTGGAGTTTCCGTCGAGATCGGCCAAGGAAGAGGGCCAGGACCACCACCAGCACCAGTAGTACCACCGCCACGGTGCCCACAATCCCATACACCAGGGCCTTGCTAGTCTTGTGCTCGCAGGTGTCCCCCCAGTACCAGTGTGTGTCTGTGTTGGGGCACCTGAGGACACAATATAGGGTGAAGCTGGGTAGCCCTGATGTCACTCTCACCCAAAGCCCGGAGTGTGGGGGGGGGAGCGGGGGACCCCTCCCCACAAGGGAGGGAGGCTGGGGACCCCACCCCTATGGGGAGGGAGGGCCCGGGCCCAGTGGAGGGGTGAGGGGTACACAGAGAGCAAGGCAGCAGTGGGGAATAGAACAGCCAGCAACCAGTCCGAGGGATACAGAAAACCAGGAGGCCTCACCCCAGCTTTGGAGGTTTACCTATCTAATCGCCAAACACCTGGCACCCAGAGGAGCCTGTTTATCATGTTTTATGTTTCATACTTTATGATCTTGGCCACAAACAAAAGCAGTAACAGCATGGTGACTTGAGGGGGGGAGATGCCAGGATAGAGCTGATGGCCTGGGCTTTCTCAGGAAAGGCTTAGCTAGGTCACAGAATGGCTAATGAATGCCCACAGGTCATGCTTATGGCCTGGGGAGCCTTAGAAGGCACAGGAGAGGAAGGAGGAGGGAGAGGAAGGAAGAGGAGGTGCTCTCTGAGCTCTGCCCCCCTGAGGGAGGAGAGGACAGGCCCCTCCATAGCAGAGGGTGGGCACCGCACTTACAGGCAGCGGGGACCACTGCGCAGCAGTTGGCACTGGCCTGGGTGACACCTGAGCTGTGACTTCGTCCTTTCTGTACACGGAGTCACGCACGCCAGCCTCCCATCGAGCTCGTCCACATAGAAGAAGCGGGCAAAGTCCTTGGCAGCTTTCTGGATGCATTGTTCTGGAGAGAGGGCCGGGCAGCACCCATCAGCCTGGCTGAAGCTCTCTTGGGAACCCCGCATGCCATTCTTCCCACCCTGGCCTATCCCCAGCTCACCCTGTGGGTCAAAGTCCAGCTGTACAGCATTCACTGTGGTGTCAGTTTCGTTGTAACACAGCATGGCAACTGTCAGGGACAGATTGAAAACAAAACGAGATCACGCCTGTAGTCTCAGCTACTCAGGAGGCTGAGATCTGAGGATCATGGTTCAAAGCCAGACCTGACTGGCTTCTTTGTTATTTGTTGTTGTTTGATCAGCCATGAGACTTAAACTCAGAGCCCGGGCACCATAGCTGAGCTCTTTTGCTCGAGGCTAGTGCTCTACCACTTTGAGTCACAGTCCATTTCTGCTTTCTATTGGCTAATTGGAAATGAATCTCACGGGGACTTTTCTACCCAGGCTGGCTTTGAACGGCAATCCTCAGATCTCAGCCTCCTGAGTAGCTAGGATTACAGGCGTGAGCCACTGGCTCCCAGCTTAGCCCAGATTCTTATCTCCAATTAAGCACCCAATAACTTTAAGTGGATCTGTGGTTCAAGTGGTAAAGTGCCAGCCTTGAGGGACAGCACTCAGGCCCTGAGTTTAAGCCCCAGGACTGGGACATAAACAAAAACAAAACTCAGAAATGTTTCTTCTCCCTCCCTTCTCCATACGGCCCCTTCCACGGGAGCCAGTACAGATGGGGTCTTAGCTGACCCTGGAAGCAGAAGGGTAAGCCCAGTGAAGGACTGAGAGGGGCTAGGGAGCTGGACGGGGTCAGGGAGGCCATGAGCCTAGGTTCTGGATTCCTAGGGTAAGGCCTGGAATGTTCCAGGAGCACGGAGGCAGAGGGAAGGGGAGGTGCCCACTGGCGACAAGCACTTCCTGAGGGCCTACCTTGGCACTTGTCAGTGTTGTTGTGAACCACACTGGTCTCGTTCATGAGCCTGGCCCTCACTTCCTCCCTGAGGCGGGCGAACTGCGTGCGGTAGTCTGGGGTGTAGCTGGCCTCCAGGAGGACAGTGTTTTCCACCACAATGCTGCCACTTCTGGAAGCAGGAGACATTCTGCCATATACCCGGGTCTCGCACACACACACACACACACACACACACACACACACACCACATACCACACACACACACCACACACACACACACACACACACACACACACACACACACGTCCTAGGAAGTAAGAGAGGAAGTGGAAGCAAAGCAGTCCCATGATCCAGAGGTAGGAAAGAATAGCAGAGCAAGACATGGAAATTCTAGAGACTTTGGTGGTGGCCGTGGCCATAGTTGCCAATGGATGAGATTCACCTCAGAAGCAGAGGCCTCAGTGAGGAGACACACAGATGGAAACCCTTGTGCATTGTTGGCAGGAATGAAAACAGCGTAAAGCTGCAGAAAACATACGGTAGGTCCTCAGATGCTTAAACATAACCCAGTGTGAGGCCTGGTAGACCAGGAGGCTGGGGCAGGGACCAAGGGCTTGAGGCTGGCCTGGACTGCATAGCAGGGAAGGAAAAGGAGGAGAAGGAAGAAGAGGAGGGGGACTGGAAGGGGGAGGAGGGGGTGGGGGAGGAGGAAGAAGAAAGAATGAGGAGGAAAAATAGGCAAAAAGAAGAGAATGAAGGAGGTCGAAGAAGGAGGGGAAGAGAAGGAGGAAGAGGAGAAGAAAGGAAGACAACGAAAAAGATGAAGAAGGAATAAGAGGAACAGGAAAATAAGGAAGGAACAAGATGAACAAGAAAGAAGAGGAAGGGGCTGGGAATATGGCCTAGTGGCAAGAGTGCTTGCCTCCTACACATGAAGCTCTTGGTTCGATTCCCCAGCACCACATATATGGAAAATGGTCAGAAGAGGCACTGTGACTCAGGTGGCAGAGTGCTAGCCTTGAGCAGGAAGAAGCCAGGGACAGTGCTCAGGCCCTGAGTCCAAGGCCCAGGACTGGCCAAAAAAAAAAAAAAAAAAAAAGGAAGAAAAGGAAGAGGAAGAGGAAGAAGGAGGAAAAGAAGATAAGGGAGGGGAAGAAGAGGAAGAGGAGAACAGGGAAGGAGGAAGATAAAGAAAAAGAGGAGAAAGAAGAAGAGAAGGAGGGGGTTGGGAATGTGGCTTGGTGGTGGAGTGCTTGCCTCCTATGCATGAAGCCCTGGGTTCGATTCCCCAGCACCACATACATAGGAAAAAGGCCAGAAGTGCTGCTGTGGCTCAAGTGGCAGAGTGCTAGCCTTGAGCAAAAAGAAGCCAGGGACAGTGCTCAGGCCCTGAGTTCAAGTTCCAGGACTGGGAGAGAGAGGGGGGGCAGGGAGAGGGAGAGAGAGAGAGAGAGAGAGAGAGAGATAAAGAAGAGGAAAAGGAAAAGGAAGAGTGGAAGGAGAAGGAAGAAAAAGAGGGGAGAGGAGGGGGAGGAGGAGAGGGAAGAGGGAGGGAGGAGAAGGGGGAGGGAGGAGGAAGAAGGAAGAAGGAGGGGGAAGGAGGAGGAGGAGCCACAGGCTGCCCTGCTCCTCTGATTCTTGTCCCAGCATTGGGCACCCATGCCCCAGAAACCTGCCACTCTCCCTCAGTGCCCCACAGCCAGTCCCATGGTCTCCTGGGCTGGTCTTGCTTTCCAGAACCTTACACCCCAGGCCTCTTCCTTCTCATGGTCACCGCTGGTCTTCACCAAGATGCACAGCTCTGTCGGCCTTCCCTCTGCCTGGCAGTGCTTTGCCTGCGCGCAGCTGGCACCCTTGGGTGCTAGCATCGGCCTCCTCGCACCTCTGGGCCCTCCCCGCCCCCTTCCCTCACCCCGCCTCTTTACTCCTCTTAATTATCAAGTTCAATTGATAATGAATTCTTCCTCCCCAAAAGAATGTCCTTGTCACCACGCCTGCGTCAGGGACCTCTACCCTCACGCCCGTGCGCAATGCCACGGCCATGCTCTCCACCGGGCGCTGCCTGTCTGGACGACTGTGAGCCCAGAATCTAACCCAGGGATGGCTTTTCATGCAAGTTTGTTGAGTGAATAAATAATGAATAAATGGATGACTGAATGAAAAAGTGACAGATGAGTGGATGGGTGGATGAATGAGGGGATACGCACTCCCGGGGCATACTCACAGAAGTCTGTTAATGGCCACCCCTTTGTACTCGGAAATGTCACTGTAAATTTTGTTCATCTGGAAGCAAACACACAAACACTGCTGTGGTTACCCAGGGCTGGGATGTGCAGAGAGAGGCCCCCACCCCGTGTCAGGGCCGCCCTGGGCCTGCTCCTGTGGTGCCTATAGAAAAGGGAAAGGGAAGGGACTAGAAGCTTCCTTCCGCAGGATGGGGTGGAGTGGGGCTGAGGGGTGCTGAGCCCCTGGTGTCCCCTCCCCTTGCTGGAGCCCTGTGTGCTCACCTGCTCTGTGAATTGCCGAGTGAAGTTCTTATATGCTTCGGAGGAGTGGTTCTTCAGGTCCTCCGTGAAGTTCCTGTAGGTCACCTTCACCACTGTGGTCACGTTACCAGAGATGACCCCTGGAATTTCTGGGGGGACACCAGGCACGAGTTGGCCCTGTCTCTTGGTCTCACGGAGGTGAGGGTAAGAAGGAGGATAGAGGACGGCAAGTTGGGGGGCGGGAACCAGGGACCAAGGGCTCATGCCTGTCATTCTTGCTACTCAGGAGACTGAGATCTGAGGATCAAGGTTCAAAGCCAGTCTGGAAAGGCAAGTCTATAGGAGACTCTCATCTCCGATTGACAACCAAGAAGCCAGAAATGGAGGTATGGTTCAGGTGGTAGAGCACCAGGCCTTGAATTCACATCCCATTACGGTTAAGGAAAAGAAAGAAAAAAAGGAATCTCTGAAACTTCTGTTCCCTTCTCAGTACTATACAGAACACCTGAACGTGGTCAGGGTGGTAAACCGGACAGAATTAGATGGGGTGAGGGGGTCCTCAAAACTCCTGACCTTGAAGATGGAGACAGAAGATGCAGGTCCTGCCTGAGGCTTGGACTGGCCAAGACTCTAATCACTTCACAGTGGTGGTGGTGGTGGTGGTGGGGAACATTTCCAACATGGCCGCCCTGCTCTGAGGACCCAGGGGCAGGGGCAGGGCTGAAGGGCAGAGACCAGGTCATTACCTATGGGAAAGGAGATCAAGAGAGACTCGCAGTCCAGACCGGTGAAGCCCTGCTCACACACACACTGCTTTCCAGTCCAGTTTCCGTTCTGGCATTGCCCTGTGGAGAGACAGAAGTCAGGACAGTCAACAGACAGGAACACGGCTCCCGCTCCGCTCTCATCACTAAGGTGCTGAAATTTGCAAGGGTGATTGGACCCCACCCTGCCATGCATCTGAGAACCATCCAATCGCAACCCTGACCCAGGAACCAAAGCTGGAGCACTGGAGAAAAATGGTGGGTAAAGAAATAAGACACAAGAGAGACCAAGCACTGGTGGCTCACACCAAGTACCCTTAGCAATTCAAGAGGCTGATATCTCAGGATTGCCATTGGAAGTGAACCGGGACAGGAAAGTCCATGAGATTCCAATTAAGCCAGGTGTGAAGCTGTGGCTCAAGTGGTAGAGTACCAGCCTTGACTAAAAAAGCTAAATGAGGGGGCTGGGGGTATGGCCTAGTGGCAAGAGTGCTTGCCTCGTATACATGAGGCCCTGGGTTCAATTCCCCAGCAAACACATATTCAGAAAATGGCCAGAAGTGGCGCTGTGGCCCAAGTGCTAGAGTGCTAGCCTTGAGCAAGAAGAAGCCAGGGACAGTGCTCAGGCCCTGAGTCCAAGCCCCAGGACTGGCCAAAAAAAAAAAAGCTAAATGAGGGCACCCAGGCCCTGAGTGCAAGCTCCAGTACTGGCACACATGCATGTGCACATGAGCCCACACGCACATACACACAACTACCCACAAGAACTCAGAGAGTAACCTAGATGGACATATTTACAACTTACTTGGCGACAAAGAGATCGGCTGGGTCGTCATCAACATGGTGGGCTTGGTGGAAAACCCAGGATGAATGGCAGAACTGCTGCTGAACCTCGAGACTGGATGCTGAGTAGAAGAAGGTGAAGAGTAGAAGTCAGGAGAAGCAGTGGACGTTGTGAGAGACCAAGAGTCAGACACCGGTAAGGAGTGGGCAGAACTGGAGGCTGAGGGTGGTATGGTGTGCGGGCTGTCAGCTGGCACTGTGTGCTGTGACCGGGTCTCTTGTGATGATTCGGTGAGGCCCGAGGAGGTTGTAGGTTCTCCAGGCAGGACTGTGCTTTGCTGGATGTACGATGGCACAGAGATAGGTGATGACCCAGGTGGACTTGACCAGACTGTGGATTCTTCAACCAGCGGTGTGGTTGTATACATCTCTGGAGACGTGGTAGTGTAGGCTGATCCTGGGCTGTTTGGGGCAGTGGTAGATTCTTCGATCAAGGGAGAGGTTTGGAAAACACCAGAAGGCTTGGTTGAGCTTGGTACAGCTGAGCTCTCTGAGAAGGGGGAAGGACCTTCAGATACAACTGTACTTTGGAATCTCTCAGAGGGCACCACAGAACTTGGGTTGTTTGGGAAGGGAGTGGGCCCTTCAGTGAGGACCGTGGTTTGGTGGATGTTTGATGGCACTGAGATAGGTGATGACCCAGGTGTACCTGACCAGGTTGTGGGTTCTTCAGCCACCAGTGGAGTTGTGGACATGACTGGTGGGAGTGAGGTCTGTGCTGATGCAGGGTTGTTTGCTGAGACTGTTGGTCCCTCAGGATGGATTGTGGTTCCTGAGCCCACTGTAGACACCGTGGTGTATCCTGAACTTGGGCTGCATGGGGTCCCTGTCCACCCTTCATCCACATTGGTGGTCTGGGCACTTACTGTGGCCACTGATTCCTGTAGTGGGCTTGGGCTGCTTGGGAATGGAGATTCTCTAGTCAGGATTGTGGATAGGGAGGTGTCAGCTGGAAGAGTTGTGTATTCAGGCCCTGAGCTGCTAGATATGAGTGTTCTTCCTTCCACGAACACTGTGGATGGGGAGTTGCCAGGTGGCACTGTTGTGTGTTCTGGTCCCGGGCTACCAGGGAAGGTTTCGGGTCCCTCAGTCAGGACTGTGGTTTGGTGGATGTCTGTTGTCCCTGCAGTGGCTGCTGAACCAGATGTGCTTGGTGTTATTGTGGATCCTTCAGCCACCATTCTCGTTGTGAAGCTGTCTGGTGACATGTTAGTGTGGGCTGATTCTGGACTGCTTGGGGAAGTTGTCATTTCTTCAGTCAAGGGAGAGGTTTGCAAAGTACCAGAAGGCTTGGTTGTGCTTGGCACAGCTGAGCTCTCTGTGAAGGGGGAAGGCCCCTCCGATGTGACTGTACTTTGGGAACTCTCAGATGGCATCACGGTGTGTTCTGAACTTGGGTTGCTCGGGAAGGGAGTGGGCCCTTCAGTGAGGACCGTGGTTTGGTGGATGTTTGATGGCACTGAGATGGGTGATGAACCAGGAGTAGTTGACCAGGTTGTGGGTTCTTCAACCAGCACTTTGGTTGTGGAAGTGTCTGCTGATGTGGTGCCATGGCCTGATCCTGGGCTGTTCACAGAGGTTGTAGATTCTTCATTCAAAAGAGTGGTTTGAGGACTGTGTGATGGAACTGCAGTGTGTTCTGATCCAGGGCTGCTGGAGAGGACTGAGGTGACTTCAGTCTCGACAGTGTGTGGTGAGTTACCAGGAAATGAGGTTGTGCCATCTGCAGCTGGGCTGCCTGTTGAGGCTGTTGGTCCCTCAGGCAGGACTGTGGTTTGTGAGCCCACTGTGGACCCCGTGGTGTGTCCTGAATTTGGGCTGCGTGGGGTCCCTGTTGACCCTTCATCCACATTGGTGGTTTGGGCACTTTCTGTGGCCAATGATCCCTGTATCAGGCTTGGGCTGCTGGGGAGTGGAGATTCTCTAGTCAGGACTGTGGATTGGGAGATGTCAGCTGGAAGCATTGTGTAATCAGGCCCTGAGCTGCTAGATATGGGTGTTGTTCCTTCCACAAAGACTGTGGATGTTGAGCTTCCAGGTGGCACTGTTGTATGTTCTGGTCCTGGGCTGCCAAGGGAGGTTATGGGTCCCTCAGTCAGGACTGTGGTTTGGTGGACGGCTGATGGCTCTGAAGTAGGTGATGACCCAGCTGTTCCTGACCAGCTTGTGGGTTCTCCAACCAGCAAAGTGGTTGTAAAGCTGCCTGGTGACATTGTTGTTTGGGTTGCTGATGGGCTGCTCTGGGAAGTTGTAGATTCTTGGGTCAAGGGAGAGGTTTGGAAAGTACCAGAAGGCTTGGTTGTGCTTGGTACAGCTGAGCTCTCTGTGAGGGGGGAAGGCCCCTCCGATATGACTGTACTTTGGGAACTCTCAGATGGCATCACGGTGTGTTCTGAACTTGGGTTGCTCGGGAAGGGAGTGGGACCTTCAGTGAGGACCGTGGTTTGGTGGATGTTTGATGGCACTGAGATGGGGGATGAACCAGGAGTAGTTGACCAGGTTGTGGGTTCTTCAACCAGCACTTTGGTTGTAGATATATCTGCTGACATGGTAGTGTGGGCTGATCCTGGGCTGCTCACAGAAGTTATAGATTCTTCAGTCACAACAGTGGTTTGAGGACTGTGTGATGGAACTGCAGTGTGTTTTGATCCAGGACTGCTGGAGAGGACTGAGGTGACTTCAGTCTCGACAGTGTGTGGTGAGTTACCAGGAAATGAGGTTGTGCCATCTGCAGCTGGGCTCCTTGGTGAGGCTGTTGGTCCCTCAGGCAGGACTGTTGTTTGTGAGCCCACTATGGATCCTGTGGTGTGTCCTGAACTAGGTTTGTGTGGGGTCCCTGTCCACCCTTCATCCACATTGGTGGTCTGCACACTTCCAGTGGATGCAGATTCCTGTATTGGGCTTGGGCTGCTTGGGAATGGAGATTCTCTAGTCAGGATTGTGGATTGGGAGGTGTCAGCTGGAAGAGTTGTGTAATCAGGCCCTGAGCTGCTAGATGTGGGTGTTGTTCCTTCCACGAACACTGTGGATGGGGAGTTGCCAGGTGGCACTGTTGTGTGTTCTGGTCCCGGGCTACCAGGGAAGGTTTTGGGTCCCTCAGTCAGGACTGTGGTTTGGTGGATGTCTGTTGTCCCTGCAGTGGCTGCTGAACCAGATGTGCTTGGTGTTATTGTGGATCCTTCAGCCACCATTCTCGTTGTGAAGCTGTCTGGTGACATGTTAGTGTGGGCTGATTCTGGACTGCTTGGGGAAGTTGTCATTTCTTCAGTCAAGGGAGAGGTTTGCAAAGTACCAGAAGGCTTGGTTGTGCTTGGCACAGCTGAGCTCTCTGTGAAGGGGGAAGGCCCCTCCGATGTGACTGTACTTTGGGAACTCTCAGATGGCACCACGGTGTGTTCTGAACTTGGGTTGCTCGGGAAGGGAGTGGGCCCTTCAGTGAGGACCGTGGTTTGGTGGATGTTTGATGGCACTGAGATGGGTGATGAACCAGGAGTAGTTGACCAGGTTGTGGGTTCTTCAACCAGCACTTTGGTTGTGGAAGTGTCTGCTGATGTGGTGCCATGGCCTGATCCTGGGCTGTTCACAGAGGTTGTAGATTCTTCATTCAAAAGAGTGGTTTGAGGACTGTGTGATGGAACTGCAGTGTGTTCTGATTCAGGGCTGCTGGAGAGGACTGAGGTGACTTCAGTCTCGACAGTGTGTGGTGAGTTACCAGGAAATGAGGTTGTGCCATCTGCAGCTGGGCTGCCTGTTGAGGCTGTTGGTCCCTCAGGCAGGACTGTGGTTTGTGAGCCCACTGTGGACCCCGTGGTGTGTCCTGAATTTGGGCTGCGTGGGGTCCCTGTTGACCCTTCATCCACATTGGTGGTTTGGGCACTTTCTGTGGCCAATGATCCCTGTATCAGGCTTGGGCTGCTGGGGAGTGGAGATTCTCTAGTCAGGACTGTGGATTGGGAGATGTCAGCTGGAAGCGTTGTGTAATCAGGCCCTGAGCTGCTAGATATGGGTGTTGTTCCTTCCACAAAGACTGTGGATGGGGAGCTTCCAGGTGGCACTGTTGTATGTTCTGGTCCTGGGCTGCCAAGGGAGGTTATGGGTCCCTCAGTCAGGACTGTGGTTTGGTGGACGGCTGATGGCTCTGAAGTAGGTGATGATCCAGCTGTTCCTGACCAGCTTGTGGGTTCTCCAACCAGCAAAGTGGTTGTAAAGCTGCCTGGTGACATTGTTGTTTGGGTTGCTGATGGGCTGCTCTGGGAAGTTGTAGATTCTTGGGTCAAGGGAGAGGTTTGGAAAGTACCAGAAGGCTTGGTTGTGCTTGGTACAGCTGAGCTCTCTGTGAGGGGGGAAGGCCCCTCCGATATGACTGTACTTTGGGAACTCTCAGATGGCATCACGGTGTGTTCTGAACTTGGGTTGCTCGGGAAGGGAGTGGGACCTTCAGTGAGGACCGTGGTTTGGTGGATGTTTGATGGCACTGAGATGGGGGATGAACCAGGAGTAGTTGACCAGGTTGTGGGTTCTTCAACCAGCACTTTGGTTGTAGATATATCTGCTGACATGGTAGTGTGGGCTGATCCTGGGCTGCTCACAGAAGTTATAGATTCTTCAGTCACAACAGTGGTTTGAGGACTGTGTGATGGAACTGCAGTGTGTTTTGATCCAGGACTGCTGGAGAGGACTGAGGTGACTTCAGTCTCGACAGTGTGTGGTGAGTTACCAGGAAATGAGGTTGTGCCATCTGCAGCTGGGCTCCTTGGTGAGGCTGTTGGTCCCTCAGGCAGGACTGTTGTTTGTGAGCCCACTGTGGATCCTGTGGTGTGTCCTGAACTAGGTTTGTGTGGGGTCCCTGTCCACCCTTCATCCACATTGGTGGTCTGCACACTTCCAGTGGATGCAGATTCCTGTATTGGGCTTGGGCTGTTTGGGAATGGAGATTCTCTAGTCAGGATTGTGGATAGGGAGGTGTCAGCTGGAAGAGTTGTGTAATCAGGCCCTGAGCTGCTAGATATGGGTGTTCTTCCTTCCACGAACACTGTGGATGGGGAGTTGCCAGGTGGCACAGTTGTGTGTTCTGTTCCCGGGATACCAGGGAAGGTTTCGGGTCCCTCAGTCAGGACTGTGGTTTGGTGGATGTCTGTTGTCCCTGCAGTGGGTGCTGAACCAGATGTGCTTGGTGTTATTGTGGATCCTTCAGCCACCATTCTCGTTGTGAAGCTGTCTGGTGACATGTTAGTGTGGGCTGATTCTGGACTGCTTGGGGAAGTTGTCATTTCTTCAGTCAAGGGAGAGGTTTGCAAAGTACCAGAAGGCTTGGTTGTGCTTGGCACAGCTGAGCTCTCTGTGAAGGGGGAAGGCCCCTCCGATGTGACTGTACTTTGGGAACTCTCAGATGGCACCACGGTGTGTTCTGAACTTGGGTTGCTTGGGAAGGGAGTGGGCCCTTCAGTGAGGACCGTGGTTTGGTGGATGTTTGATGGCACTGAGATGGGTGATGAACCAGGAGTAGTTGACCAGGTTGTGGGTTCTTCAACCAGCACTTTGGTTGTGGAAGTGTCTGCTGATGTGGTGCCATGGCCTGATCCTGGGCTGTTCACAGAGGTTGTAGATTCTTCATTCAAAAGAGTGGTTTGAGGACTGTGTGATGGAACTGCAGTGTGTTCTGATTCAGGGCTGCTGGAGAGGACTGAGGTGACTTCAGTCTCGACAGTGTGTGGTGAGTTACCAGGAAATGAGGTTGTGCCATCTGCAGCTGGGCTGCCTGTTGAGGCTGTTGGTCCCTCAGGCAGGACTGTGGTTTGTGAGCCCACTGTGGACCCCGTGGTGTGTCCTGAATTTGGGCTGCGTGGGGTCCCTGTTGACCCTTCATCCACATTGGTGGTTTGGGCACTTTCTGTGGCCAATGATCCCTGTATCAGGCTTGGGCTGCTGGGGAGTGGAGATTCTCTAGTCAGGACTGTGGATTGGGAGATGTCAGCTGGAAGCGTTGTGTAATCAGGCCCTGAGCTGCTAGATATGGGTGTTGTTCCTTCCACAAAGACTGTGGATGGGGAGCTTCCAGGTGGCACTGTTGTATGTTCTGGTCCTGGGCTGCCAAGGGAGGTTATGGGTCCCTCAGTCAGGACTGTGGTTTGGTGGACGGCTGATGGCTCTGAAGTAGGTGATGACCCAGCTGTTCCTGACCAGCTTGTGGGTTCTCCAACCAGCAGAGTGGTTGTGAAGCTGTCTGGTGACATTGTAGTTTGGGCTGTAAATGGGATGCTCTGAGAAGTTGTAGATTCTTCAGTCAAGAGTGAGGTTTGGAAAGTACCAGAAGGCTTGGTTGTGCTTGGTACAGCTGAGCTCTCTGTGAGGGGGGAAGGACCCTCTAATATGACTGTACTTTGGGAACTCTCAGATGGCACCACAGTGTGTTCTGAACTTGGGTTGCTTGGGAAGGGAGTGGGCCCTTCAGTGAGGACCGTGGTTTGGTGGATGTTTGATGGCACTGAGATGGGGGATGAACCAGGAGTAGTTGACCAGGTTGTGGGTTCTTCAACTAGCACTTTGGTTGTGGAAGTGTCTGTGGATATGGTAACATAGGCTGACCTTGGGCTGCTCACAGAAGTTATAGATTCTTCAGTCACAAGAGTGGTTTGAGGACTGTGTGATGGAACTGCAGTGTGTTCTGATCCAGGGCTGCTGGAGAAGGTAGAGGTGACTTCAGTCTCGACAGTGTGTGGTGAGTTACCAGGAGCCATGGTTGTGCCATCTGCAGCAGGGCTGCTTGGTGAGGCTCTTGGTTCCTCAGACAGGATTGTGGTTTGTGAGCCCACTGTGGACCCCGTGGTGTGTCCTGAATTTGGGCTGCGTGGGGTCCCTGTTGACCCTTCATCCACATTGGTGGTCTGGACACTTGCCGTGGCCACTGATTCATGTATTGGACTTGGGCTGCTGGACAGTGGAGATTCTCTAGTCAAGACTGTGGATTGGGAGGTGTCAGCTGGTAGAGTAGTATATTCAGGTCCTGAGCTGCTAGATATGGGTGTTGTTCCTTCCACAAAGACTGTGGATGGCGAGCTTCCAGGTGGCACTCTTGTATGTTCTGGTCCTGGGCTGCTGGGGGAGGTTATGGGTCCCTCAGTCAGTACTGTGGTTTGGTGGATGTCTGATGTCTGTGCAGTGGTTGCTGAGCCAGTAGTGCTTGGTGTTATTGTGGATGTTTCAACCACCGTTGTCCTTTGGAAGGTGTCTGATGTCATGGTAATATGTACTGAGCCTGGGCTACTTGGGAAGGTAGTAGATTCTTCAGACAGGACTGTGGTTTGATGGATGTCTGAGGGTTTTGAAGAACCAGGGCTGCCTGAGAAGGTAGTGGATCCTACATTCAACAGTGTGGTTGTAAAGATGTCTGATGTTATTAAAGTGTGTGATGATCCTGAGCTGCTTGACAATGTTGTGGATCCTTTGGTGAAGGTAGAGGATGGGAAGCCTTCAGAGGTCATGGCTGTACTTGAATCCTCTGGGTTTTGGGGGGTGGTCGGTTGTCCCTGAGACAAGACTGTGCTTCCTGAAGTCAATGTTGTGGGTTCTGGTCCTGGGCTACTCTGGAAAGTTGTGGGTCCTTCAGACAGGACTGTGGTTTGGTGGATGGCTGACGGCTCTGAAGAGGGTGATGATCCAGCTGTTCCTGACCAGCGTGTGGGTTCTTCAACCAGCAGTGTTGTTGAGAAACTATCTGATGACATTGTAGTTTGTGCTGTTGATGGGCTGCTCTGAGAAGTTGTAGATTCTTCAGTCAAGGGAGAGGTTTGGAAAGTACCAGAAGGCTTGGTTGTGCTTGGTACAGCTGAGCTCTCTGTGAAGGGGGAAGGCCCCTCCGATGTGACTGTACTTTGGGAACTCTCAGATGGCACCACAGTGTGTTCTGAACTTGGGTTGCTTGGGAAAGGAGTGGGCCCTTCAGTGAGGACCGTGGTTTGGTGGATGTTTGATGGCACTGAGATGGGTGATGAACCAGGAGTAGTTGACCAGGTTGTGGGTTCTTCAACCAGCACTTTGGTTGTGGAAGTGTCTGCGGATATGGTAATATGAGTTGATCCTGGGCTGCTAATGGAAGTTGTAGATTCTTCAGTCACAAGAGTGGTTTGAGGCCTGTGTGATGGAACTGCAGTGTGTTCTGATCCAGGGATGCCAGAGACGGTAGAGGTGACCTTTGTCTCGACAGTGTGTGGTGAGTTACCAGGAGCCATGGTTGTGTCATCTGCAGCAGGGCTGCTTGGTGAGGCTGTTGGTCCCTCAGACAGGACTGTGGTTTGTGAGCCCGCTGTGGACCCCGTGGTGTGTCCTGAATTTGGGCTGCGTGGGGTCCCTGTTGACCCTTCATCCACATTGGTGGTTTGGGCACTTTCTGTGGCCAATGATCCCTGTATCAGGCTTGGGCTGCTGGGGAGTGGAGATTCTCTTGTCAGGACTGTGGATTGGGAGGTGTCAGCTGGAAGCGTTGTGTAATCAGGCCCTGAGCTGCTAGATATGGGTGTTGTTCCTTCCACAAAGACTGTGGATGGTGAGCTTCCAGGTGGCACTCTTGTATGTTCTGGTCCTGGGCTGCTGGGGGAGGTTATGGGTCCCTCAGTCAGTACTGTGGTTTGGTGGATGTCTGATGTCTGTGCAGTGGTTGCTGAGCCAGTAGTGCTTGGTGTTATTGTGGATGTTTCAACCACTGTTGTCCTTTGGAAGGTGTCTGATGTCATGGTAGTTTGTGCTGAACCTGTGCTACTTGGGAAGGTAGTAGATTCTTCAGACAAGACTGTGGTTTGATGGATGTCTGAGGGTTTTGAAGAACCAGGGCTGCCTGAGAAGGTAGTGGATCCTACATTCAACAGTGTGGTTGTAAAGATGTCTGATGTTATTAAAGTGTGTGATGATCCTGAGCTGCTTGACAATGTTGTGGATCCTTTGGTGAAGGTAGAGGATGGGAAGCCTTCAGAGGTCATGGCTGTACTTGAATCCTCTGGGTTTTGGGGGGTGGTCGGTTGTCCCTGAGACAAGACTGTGCTTCCTGAAGTCAATGTTGTGGGTTCTGGTCCTGGGCTACTCTGGAAGGTTGTGGGTCCTTCAGACAAGACTGTGGTTTGGTGGATGGCTGACGGCTCTGAAGAGGGTGATGATCCAGCTGTTCCTGACCAGCGTGTGGGTTCTTCAACCAGCAGTGTTGTTGAGAAACTATCTGATGACATTGTAGTTTGTGCTGTTGATGGGCTGCTCTGAGAAGTTGTAGATTCTTCAGTCAAGGGAGAGGTTTGGAAAGTACCAGAAGGCTTGGTTGTGCTTGGTACAGCTGAGCTCTCTGTGAAGGGGGAAGGCCCCTCTGATATGACTGTACTTTGGGAACTCTCAGATGGCATCATGGTGTGTTCTGAACTTGGGTTGCTTGGGAAAGGAGTGGGCCCTTCAGTGAGGACCGTGGTTTGGTGGATGTTTGATGGCACTGAGATAGGTGATGAACCAGGTGTAGTTGACCAGATTGTGGGTTCTTCAACCAGCACTTTGGTTGTAGATATATCTGCGGACATGGTAGTGTGGGCTGACCCTGGGCTGCTCACAGAAGTTATAGATTCTTCAGTCACAACAGTGGTTTGAGGACTGTGTGATGGAACTGCAGTGTGGTCTGATCCAGGGCTGCTGGAGAAGGTAGAGGTGACCTCAGTCTCGACAGTGTGTGGTGAGTTACCAGAAGACATGGGTGTGCTATCTGCAGCGGGGCTGCTTGGTGAGGCTGTTGGTCCCTCAGACAGAACTGTGGTTTGTGAGCCCACTGTGTACCTCGTATATCCTGAATTTGGGCTGTGTGGTGTCCCTGTTGACCCTTCATCCACATTGGTGGTCTGAGCACTTCCAGTGGACGCAGATTCTTGTATTGGGCTTGGGCTGCTGGGTAATTGAGATTCTCTAGTCAGGACTGTGGATTGGGAGGTGTCAGCTGGTAGAGTAGTGTATTCAGGTCCTGAGATGCTAGATATGGGTGTTGTTCCTTCCACAAAGACTGTGGATAGGGAGCTCCCAGGTGGCACTGTTGTGTGTTCTGTTCCTGGGCTGCCGGTGGAGGTTATGGGTCCCTCAGTTAGGACTGTGGTTTGGTGGATGGTTGATGTCCGTGCAGTGGTTGCTGGACCAGTTGCGCTTTGTGTTATTGTGGATGTTTCAACCACTGTTGTCCTTTGGAAGGTGTCTGATGTCATGGTAGTTTGTGCTGAACCTGTGCTACTTGGGAAGGTAGTAGATTCTTCAGACAAGACTGTGGTTTGATGGATGTCTGAGGGTTTTGAAGAACCAGGGCTGCCTGAGAAGGTAGTGGATCCTACATTCAACAGTGTGGTTGTAAAGATGTCTGATGTTATTAAAGTGTGTGATGATCCTGAGCTGCTTGACAATGTTGTGGATCCTTTGGTGAAGGTAGAGGATGGGAAGCCTTCAGAGGTCATGGCTGTACTTGAATCCTCTGGGTTTTGGGGGGTGGTCGGTTGTCCCTGAGACAAGACTGTGCTTCCTGAAGTCAATGTTGTGGGTTCTGGTCCTGGGCTACTCTGGAAAGTTGTGGGTCCTTCAGACAGGACTGTGGTTTGGTGGATGGCTGACGGCTCTGAAGAGGGTGATGATCCAGCTGTTCCTGACCAGCGTGTGGGTTCTTCAACCAGCAGTGTTGTTGAGAAACTATCTGATGACATTGTAGTTTGTGCTGTTGATGGGCTGCTCTGAGAAGTTGTAGATTCTTCAGTCAAGGGAGAGGTTTGGAAAGTACCAGAAGGCTTGGTTGTGCTTGGTACAGCTGAGCTCTCTGTGAAGGGGGAAGGCCCCTCTGATATGACTGTTCTTTGGGAACTCTCAGATGGCATCACAGTGTGTTCTGAGCTTGGGTTGCTTGGGAAGGGAGTGGGCCCTTCAGTGAGGACCGTGGTTTGGTGGATGTTTGTTGGCACTGAGATGGGGGATGAACCAGGAGTAGTTGACCAGGTTGTGGGTTCTTCAACCAGCACTTTGGTTGTGGAAGTGTCTGCGGATATGGTAATATGAGTTGATCCTGGGCTGCTAATGGAAGTTGTAGATTCTTCAGTCACAAAAGTGGTTTGAGGACTGTGTGATGGAACTGCAGTGTATTTTGATCCGGGGCTGCTGGAGAGGACTGAGGTGACCTCAGTCTCGACAGTGTGTGGTGAGTTACCAGAAGTCATGGGTGTGCTATCTGCAGCGGGGCTGCTTGGTGAGGCTGTTGGTCCCTCAGACAGAACTGTGGTTTGTGAGCCCACTGTGTACCTCGTATATCCTGAATTTGGGCTGTGTGGTGTCCCTGTTGACCCTTCATCCACATTGGTGGTCTGAGCACTTCCAGTGGACGCAGATTCTTGTATTGGGCTTGGGCTGCTGGGTAATTGAGATTCTCTAGTCAGGACTGTGGATTGGGAGGTGTCAGCTGGTAGAGTAGTGTATTCAGGTCCTGAGATGCTAGATATGGGTGTTGTTCCTTCCACAAAGACTGTGGATAGGGAGCTCCCAGGTAGCACTGTTGTGTGTTCTGTTCCTGGGCTGCCGGTGGAGGTTATGGGTCCCTCAGTTAGGACTGTGGTTTGGTGGATGGTTGATGTCCGTGCAGTGGTTGCTGGACCAGTTGCGCTTTGTGTTATTGTGGATGTTTCAACCACTGTTGTCCTTTGGAAGG
This sequence comes from Perognathus longimembris pacificus, assembly GCF_023159225.1. Taxonomy (NCBI): domain Eukaryota; kingdom Metazoa; phylum Chordata; class Mammalia; order Rodentia; family Heteromyidae; genus Perognathus; species Perognathus longimembris. The sequence continues at coordinate 71,276,395 of NC_063161.1, read as the reverse complement.
TGTCTGATGTCATGGTAGTTTGTGCTGAACCTGTGCTACTTGGGAAGGTAGTAGATTCTTCAGACAAGACTGTGGTTTGATGGATGTCTGAGGGTTTTGAAGAACCAGGGCTGCCTGAGAAGGTAGTGGATCCTACATTCAACAGTGTGGTTGTAAAGATGTCTGATGTTATTAAAGTGTGTGATGATCCTGAGCTGCTTGACAATGTTGTGGATCCTTTAGTGAAGGTAGAGGATGGGAAGCCTTCAGAGGTCATGGCTGTACTTGAATCCTCTGGGTTTTGGGGGGTGGTCGGTTGTCCCTGAGACAAGACTGTGCTTCCTGAAGTCAATGTTGTGGGTTCTGGTCCTGGGCTACTCTGGAAGGTTGTGGGTCCTTCAGACAGGACTGTGGTTTGGTGGATGGCTGACGGCTCTGAAGAGGGTGATGATCCAGCTGTTCCTGACCAGCGTGTGGGTTCTTCAACCAGCAGTGTTGTTGAGAAACTATCTGATGACATTGTAGTTTGTGCTGTTGATGGGCTGCTCTGAGAAGTTGTAGATTCTTCAGTCAAGGGAGAGGTTTGGAAAGTACCAGAAGGCTTGGTTGTGCTTGGTACAGCTGAGCTCTCTGTGAAGGGGGAAGGCCCCTCTGATATGACTGTACTTTGGGAACTCTCAGATGGCATCATGGTGTGTTCTGAACTTGGGTTGCTTGGGAAAGGAGTGGGCCCTTCAGTGAGGACCGTGGTTTGGTGGATGTTTGATGGCACTGAGATAGGTGATGAACCAGGTGTAGTTGACCAGATTGTGGGTTCTTCAACCAGCACTTTGGTTGTAGATATATCTGCGGACATGGTAGTGTGGGCTGACCCTGGGCTGCTCACAGAAGTTATAGATTCTTCAGTCACAACAGTGGTTTGAGGACTGTGTGATGGAACTGCAGTGTGGTCTGATCCAGGGCTGCTGGAGAAGGTAGAGGTGACCTCAGTCTCGACAGTGTGTGGTGAGTTACCAGGAGCCATGGTTGTGCCATCTGCAGCTGGGCTGCCTGTTGAGGCTGTTGGTCCCTCAGGCAGGACTGTGGTTTGTGAGCCCACTGTGGACCCCGTGGTGTGTCCTGAATTTGGGCTGTGTGGGGTCCCTGTCCACCTTTCATCCACATTGGTGGTCTGGGCACTTCCAGTGGACGCAGATTCCTGTATTGGGCTTGGGTTGCTGGGTAATTGAGATTGTCTAGTCAGGACTGTGGATTGGGAGGTGTCAGCTGGTAGTGTAGTGTATTCAGGTCCTGAGATGCTAGATATGGGTGTTGTTCCTTCCACAAAGACTGTGGATGTTGAGCTTCCAGGTGGCACTGTTGTATGTTCTGGTCCTGGGCTGCCAGGGGAGGTTATGGTTCCCTCAGTCAGGACTATGGTTTGGTGGATGGCTAATGTCCCTGCGGTGGTTGCTGAACCAGATATGCTTGGTGTTATTGTGGATCCTTCAAACACCATTTCTGTTGTGAAGCTGTCTGGTGACATGGTATTATGTGCTGATCCTGGGCTTCTTAGGGAAGTAGTGGATTCTTCAGACAGGACTGTGGTTTGATGGATGTCTAAGGGTTTTGAAGAACCAGGACTACCTGACATGGTAGCAGATCCTACATTCAGCAGTGTGGTTGTGAAGATGTCTGATGATATTAAAGTGGATCCTTCAATCGCCATTGTTGCTGTGATGTCTGGTGACATTGTAGTATGGTCTGACCCTGGCCTGTTCAGGGAAGTTGCAGGTTCTTCGGTCAGCACTGTGCTTTGGTGATTGTCTGGTGGTCCCGAGGGGACTGAAGAACCAGGATTCACGGACCAGGTAGTATGTTCTTCCATCATCAATGTGGCTGTGGAAATGTCTGATGACATGGTCAGGTGTGCTGATCCTGGGCTGCTTGTTAATGTTGTGGATTGTTTGGTGAGGGGAGAGGATGGGAAGCTGTCAGAGATCATTGTTGTTCTTGATTCATCTGTGTTTTTTGGAATGGTTGGTGGTCCCTCAGACAAGACTGTGCTTCCTGAAGTCAATGTTGTGTGTTCTGGTCCTGGGCTACTCCGGAAGGTTGTGGGTCCCTCAGACAGGACTGTGGTTTGGTGGATGGCTGATGGCTCTGAAGTAGGTGATGATCCAGCTGTTCCTGACCAGCTTGTGGGTTCTTCAACCAGCAGTGTTGTTGAGAAGCTGTCTGGTGACATTGCAGTTTGGGCTGTTGATGGGCTTTCCTGAGAAGTAGTTTCTTCCATCAAGGGAGAGGTTTGGAAAGTACCAGAAGGCTTGGTTGTGCTTGGTACAGCTGAGCTCTCTGTGGAGGGGGAAAGCCCCTCTGATATGACTGTACTTTGGGAACTCTCAGATGGCACCACAGTGTGTTCTGAACTTGGGTTGCTCAGGAATGGAGTGGACCCTTCAGTGCCAACCGTGGTTTGGTGGATGTTTGATGGCACTGAGATGGGTGATGAACCAGGTGTAGTTGACCAGGTTGGAGAACCTCCAACCAGCACTTTGGTTGGAGAAGTATCTGTTGATGTACTAACATAGGCTGATCCTTGGCTGCTAGTGGAAGTTGTAGATTCTTCAGTCAAAAGAGTGGTTTGAGGCCTGTGTGATGGAACTGCAGTGTGTTCTGATCCAGGGATGCCAGAGAAGGTAGAGGTGACCTCAGTCTCAACAGTGTGTGGTGAGTTACCAGGAGACATGGTTGTGCCATCTGCAGCGGGGCTGCTTGGTGAGGTTGTTGGTCCCTCAGGCAGGACTGTTGTTTGTGAGCCCACTATGGACCCCGTGGTGTGTCCTGAATTTGGGCTGTGTGGGGTCCCTGTTGACCCTTCATCCACATTGGTGGTCTGGGCACTTGCCGTGGCCACTGACTCGTGTATTGGGCTTGGGCTGCTGGGGAATGGAGATTCTCTAGTCAGGACTGTGGATTGGGAGGTGTCAGAAGGTAGAGTTGTGTATTCAGGTCCTGAGCTGCTAGATATGGGTGTTGTTCCTTCCACAAAGACTGTGGATGGAGAATTGCCAGGTGGCACTGTTGTGTGGTCTGGTCCTGTTGTCCCGGGGGAGGTTGTGGATTCTTCTGTCATGACAGTGACTTGTGAGCTCCCAGAGAAGATGGTGGTGCTTGCTATAGCTGGATGCTTGGAGGCAGCTGTCAAGCCTCCTGATGAGATTGTGGTTTGGGAGGTATTCATGGACTGTAGTCCCTGTCTCGAGCTTGGGCTCTGGGTGGTTATTGAGGATTCCTCCACCAGGGTGGTGGTGTGTGCTTCTGTCGGGGGCCCAGGTGTCTCTGACCAACCCTGGTGGCTTGGGGTGGTTGTGGACACATCAGTCAGAACTGTGGTTTCAAGGCTCCCTGATGGCACAGCTGTGCTGCCTGTGGAGTGTGTCACTGTGTTGGACAGTTCTGTCAATGGCTTACTTGTGGATTCTGAGTTGAGTGCAGAATCTCCTCCCCGGGCTGCACTTGGGGAGCTGTTGGCTGTAACAGTCAGAGGTGATGCAGGTGCACTGCCTGGGGGGGTCGAGGGCCCCCCCTCCTGTGGGCTGCTTTGGGAGATCTCAGCTGTGGTCGGTGGATCTGTTCCCTCCGTGCTACCTGAGGGCCTCATGGTTCCATGCTGGGAGCCTGTGCTTGGGGAGTCGCCGGGCAGCAGGGTGGTGGTGGCCCATGTTTGGCTGCTTGGAGTGTGGGAAGCCTCAGATGGCTGTGTGTGCGTGGAACCCAAAGCGCTTGTCAGTAGAATCTTCCCTGTTCCCACCACGGAGTCTGAGCTCTGGGATGGCCCTGTGGAGGATCCAGTTCCTACACCACTGGAGACTTCAGATGAGACCCGTGCTGACGTGGGTGCTGACTGTGGGCTGGCTGAGACGTCTGTAGCTGTGTACACAGTGGAATGACTGGAGGAGTCGCTTGTATTGGGTGTGGAATTAATTCCACTGGTTTTAGTTGATTCAGTGGTGGAGAAGTCTGCTTGGGGAAAAATCAGAAAAGATGGTACAGTTGATCATTTTCTCGTGGATGTTTACTCTTTTTTTTTTTGGCTAGTCCTGGGGCTTGGACTCAGGGTCTGAGCACTGTCCCTGGCTTCTTTTTGCTCTAGGCTAGCACTCTGCCACTTGAGCCACAGTGCCACTTCTGGCCATTTTCTATATATGTGGTGCTGGGGAATTGAACCCAGGGCCTCATGTATACGGGGCAAGCACTCTTGCCACTAGGCCATATCCCCAGCCCCATTATTTACTCTTATTCCAGAGGCAGCTGGGCTGGGAGAGAGCTGAGAAGGCCAGGAAAGTGGTATTACACTCTCCTTTCTTTCCAATGGCTATGTAAATCTGTAGGCTTAATCAGATTTCCGATGGCGTTGTACACTGTTTTCCTGTCTGTGGAACTTAATAAGATTTTGAGCCGGGCCCTGGTGGCTCACGCCTATAATTCTCAGAGGATTGTGGCTTGAAACTACCCAAAGCAGGTAAGTTATCTCCAATTAACCAGCAAAAAGCCAGAAATGGAGCTGTGGCCCAAGTGGTAGAGTGCTAGCCTTAGAGTGTAAAAGCTAGGGAGGCCCTGAGCCTCAGTACTGGCAATAAATGAATAGATAATACTTTTATCTGGTAGTTAGATAATTTCCTGGCACTTGGTTGTGATTTATGACTTGAATTATTTGTAGTGTGACTGTGGGTTTTGACAAATCTGTAGTGTGTGTGTATTTGTGCTTATGTGTGTGAATGTGTGTGTGCGTGCGTGTGTGTGTGTGTGTGTGTGTGTGTGTGTGTGTGTGTGTGCATTCTGGTCTTGGGGCTTGAACTCAGGGCCTGGGCTTTGCTTGGACTCAGAAGCTGGGCACTGTCCCTGAGCTTTTTTGCTCAAGGCTGGCACTCTACCACTTGAGCCACAGCTCCACTTCTCTGTTGTTGTTTTGTTGTTGTTGTTGATCAATTGAAGGTTAGAGTCTCAAGGACTTTACTGCCCAGGCTGGCTTTGGGCCATGACCCTCAGATCTTAGCCTCCTGAGTAGCTGGGATTGCAGGCATGCACCATGGTGCTTAGCTACAAACCTGTGTGGTTTTATGGAACTCTGTGGCATTGGCCTCCACCCAGGTCCACCTGGGCCCTATCCCCCAGTACACAGGGACATTACATAGGGATGTGTTTGTTCCCCCAGTACACAGGGATGTGTTCATTCCCCCAGTGCTCTGGCAGGAATTCTGGGGCCGTGTGCATTCCAGTGCTCCTGGCACACAGCTCCCAGTCTGTGATTTGTGTCTCACATGTGTGTCACTTCATATCCTCTGGTTGGTACTCAGTCTGAAAAATCCCCCCCCCCCCCAGCATCAAGGTTTAAACTCGGGGCTTCACCCTTGCTTGCCTGGCTCCTCTCAGCCACTTGAGCCATTCTTCTAGCCCAGCTTTTTTGTGGAGTCATTGGAGATGAAGTCTAGCAGACTTTTCTTCCCAGACTGGCCTCAGAACATAGTCCTCCAGGTCTCAGCCTCCTGACGTGATCACCTGTATTCAGCTCTTTCCCCATCTTCACACCTTAGATCCTCCTGTTTCAGACTCTCAAATGCTGAGATTTCAGGCATGTACTACCACACCCAGCCTGTTTTGTGTCTTGCTAGGGAAGTGATCTACCACTAAGACACACCCCAGCTAGCATAAGCTTCTTTTATAAGTCCATTTTTTTTGTTTGGTCTGATTGTTCCTCCCAGAGCTGATCGCGCACTAAGGAAGGAAAGGAGGGGGAAAAGAAGAAAGAGACAGAGGGAGAAAGAGAGGGAGAGAAATAAGGACAGACAGAAGAAAGAGAGACAGAGAAACAGATAGAAGGCAGAAAGAGACAGAGAGACAGATAGGAAAGAGAAATAGGCAGAGGGACATAAATACAGACAGATGGACAGAAGAGAAACAGAAAAACAGAGAAGACAGAGACAGGGAGACAGACAGGAGAGACAAAGGAAAGAGAAATAAATACAGACAGAAGAGAGAGAGAAACAGAGAGAAGACAGAAGAGAGAGACAGGCAGAAAGACAGACACAGACAGGAGAGAGGAACAAGGAAAGAGAGATGGAGAGAGAGACAGAGAAGCATACAGATAGAAGAGAGAGAAATGACAGGAAAGGGACAGATAGAAGAGTGAAAAGACAGATGAGAGAGGGACAGACAGAAAAGAGAGAGACAAGAGACAGGAGAGAGAAACAAGGAGAAATACAGAGAGAGATGAAGGGAAAGACATCACAGAAGAGAGATACTAAGAGAAAGATAGAAAGAGGGGGCAGGGAGGGGTCAGAAGTGGAGGGAGGGAGGGTGAATGAACACAGCTGTGGCATTCAGTGTGCACTATAAGGGAAATGAACTATGCAGCGGGTGGACGGGGATGGGACGGGAAAGTGGGGAGAAGCAAAGGAAGGGGTGATACTCTCCAGAAATATTGCACTCATCACCTGATGGAGGAAACAGCCACGCTCTATCCAACACCTTCACAGTGACAATAACATTATAGTTAAAAAAAGAACGAAAGGGGGCTGGGAATATGGCCTAGTGGCAAGAGTGCTTGACTCGTATACATGAAGCCCTGGGTTTGATTCCCCAGTACCACATATATAGAAAATGGCCAGAAGTGGCGCTGTGGCTCAAGTGGCAGAGTGCTAGCCTTGAGCAAAGAGAAGCCAGGGACAGTGCTCAGGCCCTGAGTCCAAGCACCAGGACTGGCAAAAAAAAAAAAAAAAAAAGCCAGGGACAGTGCTCAGGCCCTGAGTCCAAGCCCCAGGACTGGCCAAAAAAAAAAAAAAAAAAAAAAAGAATGAAAGGGCTGGGAATATGGCCTAGTGGCAAGAGTGCTTGCCTCCTACACATGAAGCTCTCAGTTCGATTCCCTAGCACCACATATATGGAAAACGGCCGGGAGGAGCGCTGTGGCTCAGGTGGCAGAGTGCTAGCCTTGAGCGGGAAGAAGCCAGGGACAGTGCTCAGGCCCTGAGTCCAAGGCCCAGGACTGGCCAAAAAAAAAAAAAAAGAATGAAAGAAATGGAGAGAAAGGGACAGAGAGAGACAGAACACAAGAGAGAGAGAGAGTGATCTTGTTCACCTGAAGTAGAGAGAGGCAGGGAGGCCTCTGTCTGGGATCCCCCATCTCTGTCGGGTGCCCCACCCCACACCCCCTCATCAGCCCCTCTGCATGGCACCCCAGAGACCAACACAAGCCGTACCCACTCGCCTTTACAAAGCCCCTGGGGAGATCACCCCTCAATTTCATTTCCACTCAGTTCAACTGGTTGGGACCCCAGGACCCAGCCAGGCCCTGAGATGAAGGACAACACAGACTGCCTCCCAGCCCACTGTCACCCCGTCCTTGGTGGGGTAGGAAAGCCCCCACTGCGGGCCTGCCAGGGTCTGCGGAGGGCAGGCACAGTCCCGCTAAGGCGGGGGAGGAAGTCATAGTAGCTAAGTGAATCCTATTTCCCTCTTCTTGTTTTTTTTTTTTTTTTTAAGGAGCTCCTTTAATTACTCATAAATTTTGCTGGACTTTTGACGTTGTAATAGTACAACATTTGTGGTGACCAATCAAGCAATAAAATGGAATATAAAGGCAGTTTATGGCCATTACTCCAACGGACTCACAATGAACAGGGCCAACCAAAGCCGCATGACCATCCGCCCTGAAGGCTGCCATCCACCCCAGCCCGGACATAGTGTCATGGCTTCGTAATAGCCTGGGTGCCTCCCCCTTGTAAACGCTATGGAGATACAGAACATTCAACTGCCCCAACATAGACATTGAATAATAAAGGAAAATCTGCCTTTTGAGTGTGTGTCAGTACTGGGGCTTGAACTCAGAGCCTGATCTCTTCTTACTTTTTTGCTCAAAGCTGGCACTCTACCCCTTGAGCCACAGCTCCACTTCCAGCTTTATTTTTTGGTGGTTATCTGGAGATAAGAGTCTCATGGACTTTCCTGCTGAGATTGGCTTTGAACCTCAATCCTCAGATCTTAGCCTCTGGTGTAGCTGGGATGACAAGTGAGAGCCATCGGTACCTAGCTTAGAATATTCTTGTGAGTTCTACAATTGGACATGAATTTTGGTTTCTAGTCCTGGGCATGCCCCCCCCCCCGGCACAAAGGAATTTGGTGGTTTGGTTCTGTGTCTTGTGTCATTTGTGCTGGGTAGAGTGGCAGTCGTGAGTGACACAAGGCCCCCCCGGGCTCTCTCCCTTCCCTCAGTCCTCTGAGGCGGTGAATGCAAGCCAACCATGCCCACTGGTTTCTTGAGAGCTGGAGCCTCTCACGCCTCCAAAGCTCAGAGCGGAGCATGCATGGCCCTTCCCTAGCCCGTCCGAGCCCTGAGAATGGCTGCCAGAGAACACGGATCTTTAATTGCCTATAAGGTTTTTGCAGGTGTAATTCAGTGTTCCGCTCTCATGATCAGATTTTGGGTGGGCCCTAAATCCAAATACTGATGTCCTTGTGAGTGAACGCCATTCCCATCCCATGAAATCAACTATAAACTTTTTATTCGCCCTGCCTTTCTAGCGCACCTGCTCACACAGCCTGTGCGCATGAGGTTTCACACACACACACGCACGCACGCACACACACAGAGTAAACTGAGGCAGGCAGTGGCTTCTGTGAGCCAAGCAAGGGCTGCAAGATGCTACTGGAAGCTGAGGGAGGCAAGGAAGTGTCCCTGTACCCTGGAGGCTGGGGGGGGGGGGGAGGGGAGATAAACAATGCCTTGATTTCCATTTTCTGATGTCTCTAATTTAACAGAATACATTTTTTTGTTGATTTGAGTGACTGAATTAGGATGATCTGAGATTCCAGATATAAATAATAGTAAAAAAAGCAGTAATTTTAAAAAAACTGGAGGGCTGGGAATGTGGCTTAGCAGAAGAGTGTTTGCCTAGTATACATGAAGCCTTGGTTCGATTCCTCAGCACCACATAAATAGAAAAAGCCAGAAGTGGCGCTATGGCTCAACTGGTAGAGTGCTAGCCTTGAGCAAAGGAAGCTCAGGGACAGTGCTCAGGCCCTGAGTTCAAGCCCTAAGACTGGCAAGACAACAAATAACAACAACAACAACAACAAAAACTGGAGCCAGGGGTTTAGGTTCAAATCCTGACTTCTCCACATGATGTATAGATAGATGATCCTGAACAAATGATTAATCACCTCTGTGCCTCTGTTTTTTCAAGAATAAAAAAAAAATCAGTGAGGATCCTATGCTAGGGTCTTTGTAAATGTAACATGAGATCATTGATATTTAGAACAATGCTGAACACTGAGTAGGACAGCAATGCCCAGTGATGCTTTTTGTTATTTCTATCAGACACACACCCAGGGTCCATGTGGCTTCCTTGGTCCCAGGAAATCTGCTCATCAGAATTCCTGTCCTAGCTTGCCAGCATCCATCATCCCAGCTACTCAGGAGGCTGAGATCTGAGTATCAGGGTTTCAAGCCATCCTAGGCAAGAAAGTCCAGGAGACATTTATCTCCAATGAACCACCCAAAAGGATGGAAGTGGTAGGGAACTAGTTTTGAGTGAAAAAGCCAAGCAAGAGAGCAGGAGTTCCTGTGTTCAAGCCCCAGTCCTGGCACACACACACACACACACACACACACACACACACACACACACAGAATAGAAAGGAATCCCAGTTCCTTCCATGTTCACACCTGGTTTGGCTATGTCTGAACTAAGAGTCATTACATAATTCCCTCCTTACTACCAGGCCTGTCCACCTTTCCATCCCATCCTCCACTCCCTGCCACCCTGGGCTAGTGAGGTACCCACACGGGGGGGGGGGGGGCTGTCATGACCACCCCCTCCAGGCTGAGTCATCCCTTTCCTATCTTGTTAAATCATCTATAAGCATTTTATTCACCCTGCCTTCCACACAGCTGGGGTTCTATCTTGAGTGTTTGCTAAGTAAGTTTACAACTCTGTATAAAACAGAACTTCCTTTACACTGCTTTCAGTTGGCATTTGTGAGTGTCAAAGGTTGTCCCTTTGTCTATTGTGACAAATCTGTTCTCCACGTACACACACACACATACACATGCACGCACGCATGCACACATGCACGTACACATATACTTACACTACTGTCTAATCCTCCCTTATCTCACTGTGACACTTTGCATCCACAAGACAGGACGCAAGCCTCAACCTTCTCATGCAGATTTCTAGCATTTTCTGATCCTTGAGTGGACTGTGCCCCTCTTGAGCTCCAGAGCTCCCCATGAAACCCCATGATCACCCTCCAACTCAATGGGGCCCCGGGGAAACCCTTGCCTTCCACCAGAGATGTATCTCGACTGCCCCCCACATTCATAGCTCCTCTTGGACCACCAGTGATCTTGGTGTCCCCCCCCCATCAGTAGAGCCCCCACCGCCCACCGGCTAGACCCTCATGTCCTCATTCCAAGATGGCGCTCACAACCTCTCCACAGGCCTGCAAGGCTGTCTGCCCCAGGCTTCCCCAGCCTTCCCCAGCCTGTGCATGCAGAGCTCCCTCCAAGGTCCAAAAGCCCCAGCTGGGGTGGCTCACACCTGCCATCCCTGCTACCCAGGAGGCTGAGGTCTGAGGATCCCGGCTCAAAGCTGGCCCTGGCAGGAAAGTCGGTGAGACTCTCATCTCCAATGAACACCAAAAATGCCACAAGTGGGGCTGTGGCTCGAGCAGTAGAACACCAGCCCTGAGCAAACAAAGCTCAGGCACAGTGCCCAGGTCCTGAGTTCAAGCCCCGGGACTGGCACACACAACTAAACAGTCCTGTCTTGGTTTCTCTGTTCAAACTCTGCCCTGCCCTGCCCACATCTCACCTTCCAGAACCTTCTTATTCCCAGGTCCCCTGAACACCCAGGGAAGTGTTTGTCCTGCCATCTCAGGTGGGTCCCCCTTCCTCCTTCTACCTTCTCTCAACTTGCCAAAAAACCCTAGTCCTCGTTGTCAGCTGGAGTCCCCGACGAGGGCAGCAGGCAAGTGGGGTCCAGGGGGTATGAGGGGGGACAAGGGGACACAGCCCCAGGAAAGACATCCATTCTGACTGAGTGGTCCCTGGCCTGCCCTCCTCAGCCCGCCTCACCTCACCCGACACTGCGCTAGGCACTCACTGGAGACAGGCTTGCTGGGCTTGCTCACCCCCGTGGAGCATTTGTGTTTCCCCCTGACTACCTGCAAGCGCCAAAGGAAGGGGCTGTGGATGGGCAGTTAGGGTAGTTGGGGTATTTCATGATTGCTTCTGGGATTTCTGTGTGTGTGTGTGTGTGTGTGTGTGTGTGTGTGTGTGTGTGTGTGTTACCAGTCCTAGGGCCTCATGCCCTCACGTTTAGCTTTTTCACTCAAAGTGCTCTACCACTTGAACCACATCTCTATTCCTGCTTTTTGCTGGCTAATTGGAAATCAGAGTCTCACAGACTTTCCTGTCCAGGCTGGCTTCAAACTGCCATCCTCAGATCTCAGCCTCCTGAGTAGCTAGGATTATAGGTGCCCAGTCACAGAAGCAGTGTTGATGATTGGCCCTTCATCACCACCACCACCACCACCATCATCATCATCATTATCACCATTATTATCGTCATTGTCATCATCATCATCATCACCACCACCATCATCATCATCATCACCATCATTGCCATCATCTTTCTCATCAGATAACCTGGGGAGAAGTCCTGGCTCCACTAGGACCCCCAGGCCTGGAAATCAGGGACAAGAGGACCCCTCCTAAAATGGGCCTTCTGTCTGTTGTTCCTCACTCTTGTCATAGGGCGAATGGATCTGACACTGACATCGGATAATGCCCCCCAAATCTACCTAGCTCCCTACAGGGTGTCTGCCTGGGAGAGAGGAGGCCCGGGGACAGGAGGCCCAGGACAGAGGCCCATCAAGAGCTTACTGAGCTGGGTGACCTTGGAGGGTCTGAGCACATGACTGAGGCTGTGGAGCTTCCTGTGGGGTTATCTGATGGCCGTCCCCCAGAGCCCCTGGACCCTAGAAATTTCTGCTCCTGTTTGTCCTCCTCCTACCCCTGGCCTTCCACTCAGTCTCCCTCTCTCTCGTCCTCCCCAGACCCTCCCCCACACCCCAGCTCTTCTACACCTCTCCCCTGACTTGGGAGAATCTGAATCTGAATCTGAGTCTGCATGAGAGCCAGGCACACGTGCTCATGCCTGTAACCTTAGCTACTCAGAATGCCAAGGATTGTGCTTCAAAGCCAGCCCAGGCAGGAAAGGCTTTGAGACTGTTATCTCCAATTAACCAGCATAAAGCTGGAGTGGAGGTGTGACACAAGTAGTAGAGCACCAGCCTATTGAAAAAGCCAAGCACAAGGCCCTGAGTTTGAGTCCCCCCCACCCCAAATCAGCTTATAGCCAGCTGAATCCCAGGTATGAGATGATAAAGCTTAATAAGGGCCCCTCAGAGCCTGTGTCTCCCGCTCAGCCCCTCGGTCCTTCCTAACTGGAAGGGCTTTCCCAATCACCCACTGACTGCCCCAACTCAAGAGGAAAGGTTGCGCTGTAATCCCGGCACTCAGGAGGAGGGATGGCAAGTTCCCGGCCAGCCTGGATTACTTAGCAAGACCCTGTCTCAATAAAAATTAAACATAAAAAAAAAGATGGGCAGGGTCCAGACGGCACCCCAAGCTCCAGGCCTTCCCGCTGGCCTCTGAGCAGGTGCAACCTCCGGGAGCTGGGAGGAAGCCACTCCCCAGCCCACCGGATGGCATTCACACTACCAGGCGCCAAGATCACCGGGTGCTGTCCTCTGTACCCAAAGAGAAGAGGCGTCGGGCTCGCTTACTCTGTGTCTGTGTTGTGGCTCCGGTTGCGGTGGACGCCGAGAGCTGGGCAGCCAGCAGCAGGAAGCCGATCACCAGCATCTCCTGGGGGTGTGGGCCCCTGTCACGAGGGTCTGCCCTCTCCCAGAAGGGCGCCACGAGTCTGGGCCTCCCAGGGGAGCAGGCTGCTATATAAAGGACCCCGGAGACCTTTGCTTTGGGGAAGTACGGGGGGGGGGGAAGGGATGGCCCAAGGTGGGGGCGCAGTGACCAGGACCACAGACAGTTGGCCAAAGGGCAGCCAGGTCCACCCTCCTCCCCATCTCCCGCCCCAGCCAGCCGTGGGCCATTGGAAGTCAGGCCCTGAGTGGGTGGGGCAAGATGAGAGGGTGAGGCTCTGGGTAGGTGGGGCCCGGAAAAGCCAGGGATAGAGGAGGGGTATCAAGACCCCAAGGTGGGTGGGAGGACCACAGGCAGCAGGTCCCGGGCATGGGGAGCAAGGAGAAACCCATCACCCCTTTTCTTCTCCTCTGCCCACCCCAGAGTGATCTGTGTAAAATTTCCAGTGCTTTCCTGCCAGGTGGGGTACTCGCGTTTCCCGTCAGATGGGGTGTCCACTCACACCTCAGACTTTATGGCCTGCTATCCAGCCCTGGCCAGAGCCAGAGGTGACGGAAGGCCGTGTGCCAGTCCCTGCCCAGGACAAAGGTCCGGGCCCCTCCCACGTCCCTACCCACACAGCCATCCGGCCAGCTATTCCCAACCTTCCCAACCAGGCCTGCAGGACCCACACCCCACCCTGGCAGCAGGGGGTCCCTGTGCCCACAGACAGCCCCCCATGGGAGAACGTGCTTCATAAAGGCTTGGGGCCCAGCATCAGTGGCTCCCGCCTGTCATCCCAGCCACTCAACAGGCTGAGATCTGAGGGTCACAGTTCAAAGCCAGCCTGGGCAGGAGAGTCTGTGAGACTCTTATCTCCAATAAACCACCAAAAAGCTGGAAATGGTGCTGTGGCCCAAAGTGGTAGAGCACTACTCTTGAGGGTAAAAAAGAAAGAAAGCCTAGCAAGAATTCAAATCCCTAAGTTCAAGTCCCAGCACAAAGAAAAAAGCTTCAACCCTAAACTCCCAAAGGAGGAGGCAAGGGACCCTCAACTGCTGCTGGAGACACCCCTAGCCGCTCTCAGACCTGCCGAAAGAATGTGCCCAGCGCTCGCACAGACATGACCCACGGGGTGCTTTCTGCCCCTGGAGAAAGGCCCCACTTTCTTCAAGCCATTTGGGATAAATAGAAAAAAGGTGAGCTGCGCTGGCAGCTCAAGCTGTCATCCCAGCTACTCAGGAGGCTGAGATCTGAGGTTCAAAGCCAGCCTGGGCAGGAAAATCTGTGAGACTCTTATCTCCAGTGAACCACCAGAAAACTGGAAGTGGCACTGTGGCTCCAGTGGTAGAGAGCTAGCCTTGAGTGAAGTTGCTCAGAGACAGTGCCCAGGCCCTGTCAAGCCCCAAAACAGACAGACAGACAGGCATAAAAAGAAGAAAGGTGAGAACTGTTTCTTTTAAAAAAAAAAAAGATATTTTATTAGCATACACTAGTTGTACAAGGGGATTTTGTTGTGACAATTCTGCACAAGCACCCACACACACTTACACCCACATGTGTGCACCCCACCCCTCTGTCACCCTGCCTTGGCTCTTCACAGGACAGTTCCAGGTGGACCGTGCATACATTGCTGTGTCTCCACACAAGCCTGGAGAGGCCCTGGGCCAGGCACCCGCAGACAGTTTCTGACACAGTGAATGCTCCATCTTGTTGGCATGGAGCATGGCACCAGACCACTCTGCTGTCTGCCAAGCTCGGCTTCCAAGCATAGGAGAGAGAGGGCTGTAGACACAGAGGGGCTCGCAGATCAGGGTGGGGTGACCGCAGGGAGCAAGTAGGGAGATGCAGGAGAGGGTGGAGGGGCGGGGTAGGAGGATGAGGTGAAGGGAGGGAGGGCTCTTCTCTGATCCCCCTTCCCCTTGGGGCACCTGAGGACCAGACATGGCCAGGGTGGGGGCCAGGTGGAAGCCTGGGGAGCAGAGACACGTGGAGGTAACCCAGCACCTGCACTCACGCCTGTCATACCAGCCACTCAGGAGGCTGAGATCGGAGGCTCAAGATCTGAAGCCAGCCCAGAGCCAGAGAGACCAACCATGGGACTTATCTCCAATGAGCCACCAGAACACCGGAAGTGACACTGGCTCCAGTGGTAGAGCAGCAGCCTTGAGTGCAAAGGGTCAGGAACAGTGCCCAGGCCCCAGGTTCAAGTCCCAGGACTGACAAAAATAAAAAACAGAAAAAGCAAATTTCATGTCAGGGGTTCTGTTGGGATCCCAGAATCAATCCACTTATGCACATTAACCTCTCTATTCTTTAGACGCCATTCACCCCCTTTACAGAAAGGGGGTTGAGGACCTCGGATTTGGGGTAATAGAGGAGAGAAGTTTGGAGGAATGTAGGGTGTCTGAGTTAGGTCTCTGGTTCTTGTTTTGATTTTGAGTGTTCTGGGCAGCAACCCCAGGGTTCTTTATGCTCCTGGCAGGGGCTCTGTCTCTGAGCCCAGCCCAGCCCTCCCCACCCCACCCCTGCCCTCAGCCCCAGTCCCAGAGACACAGCTGTAGCAGAGCCGGATGCCTTTCTTCCCTGCTTTCCTCCATAAGCCTCAGAGCCAGAACCTCCCCCACTCGGTGGAGGTGCTCCCTTCTCCATGCTCCCCTCACCTGTGATCCCAGTGGGGGGGCCCTTGCGTACCCACAGGAGGCTGGAGGGGTGGGGGAGCCATATGGCCCCGTGGCAGGGCTGGCAAAGTCTGGGGCAGAGTGGGCAGCAGGCTAGAGCACCGGAGGACTGGGCACAGGCAGGCTGGCATGCTTCCTCCTTTACTTTCAGTCCCTCTGCGGGGGGGGGGGGGGGGCTGCACCTCCTCACATCCCTCCAGTCCCTCGACCCAGCTGTGACCACTACGCCAGCCCCCCCCCCACCAGCCTGACGGCTTCCAGAGTAACACAGTCATTTTCATAGCTGAAAACAGACGTCTAACCATGGAAAGGAACTACAATAAAGGAATGGCTCCTCCTAGCTACTTAGCAAAGACTCCGTTTACATGCAAGTGGAAAGGACCATGGTGGGCTGAGGACTGATCGCCCCTGCCCAGCCGGCCAGTGGAGATGGGTTGAGCCGCTTTAAAAAGGTGAGCGGAGCCAGGCACTGGCGGCTCACGCCTGTCATCCTAGCCTCTCAGGAGGCTGAGATCTGAGGATCATGGTTCAAAGCCAGCCCAGGCAGGAAAGTCCAGGAGAACCACCAAAGGAACCACCAAAAAGCCAGAAGTGGGGCTGGGGATACGGCCTAGTGGCAAGAGTGCCTGCCTCGTATACACGAGGCCCTAGGTTCGATTCCCCAGCACCACATATACAGAAAACGGCCAGAAGCGGCGCTGTGGCTCAAGTGGCGGAGTGCTAGCCTTGAGTGGGAAGATGCCAGGGACAGTGCTCAGGCCCTGAGTCCAAGCCCCAGGACTGGCAAAAAAAAAAAGCCAGAAGTGAAGTGGAACTGATGCTAAAGTGGCAGAGCACCAGCCTTGACCAAAAAAAAGCTCAGGAACAGTGACCAGGCCCTAAGTTCAAGCCCAGGAATGCTGGGGTCAACTAAGAAATACTTGAACATGGCAACCCCACTCCACACCCTCCCCTGTGTTCAAGAAACACACCATAGCCCAGCTGCAGATCCAGCCTCCAGCCTAGATACAGGAAGTGTGGCACACACACATGTGTATGTAGGTATATACACATACAGTGGAGTACTGCTCAGACAGAAGGAGGAGTGGAATTATGCCATTTTCAGGAAAATGGATGGAAGTGGGGATCACCATGTTGAGTGCAAGGAGCCAGGCTGAAAAAGCCAAATGTCACGTTTTCACTCACATGCAGAATCAAGGTTGACAACAATCTTGAAAAATAGCAACGGGGCTGGGAATGTGGCTTAGTGGTAGAGTGCTAATATATTATAATTTATATAAATATAAATTTAAAATTTATTATAATTTATGTATTAATTTATAAATTTATCAAACAAAAAAAATTGTGCTTGAGTGTAAAACAGGAAATAAGGAGTAAAGATTAATTTCCAAAGGGAAGGAAGACGGGGTTAAGGGAATAGAACAGAGGGGTGACTTTGTTCAAATAGACTGGATGGCTATCTGGAACCTTCTGTACCATCAATGAATCCAAGCAGGGGGAGGAGAAGGGGAGGAGGGAAAGAGCAAAGAAGGAATAAGAGGAAAAAGAGGAGGAAGAGGGAGAAGGAGGAAGAGAAATGACCACACTTGTAGTTCTAGCTAGTCAGGAAGGTGAAATCCAAAGAATTGCGGCACAATTTTCTACCAGTGCAGGTAGAAAAGTCCTAGAGACTTTTCTTTTTTTTTTTTTTTAATTTTTTTTTTGGCCAGTCCTGGGGCTTGGACTCAGGGCCTGAGCACTGTCCATGGCTTCTTCTTGCTCAAGGCTAGCACTCTGCCACTTGAGCCACAGCACCACTTCTGGCCATTTTCTGTATATGTGGTGCTGGGGAACCGAACCCAGGGCCTTATGTATACGAGGCAAGCACTCTTGCCACTAGGCCATATCCCCAGCCCTCCTAGAGACTTTTCATCTCCAAAAATAAAAAGCAAAAAGCAGCACTGGAGGTGTGGTTCAAATGGTAGAACACCAGTTGTGCTAAGCAAGCAAGCAAGCTAAGTGAGTGCACTTTCAAACTGTTTCCATGTGAGATTTGTCCCAGGTGAAGTTCGGTTTCTCAGAACAAAGCTAATTCATTCTCCCACTCTCTCTGTCTCTCTCTCTGTCTCTCTCCCTGCTTTCTTATTTTATACATACATAAGGATAAAACTAGAATGAACTTAACTGCTTATGAGCCAAACTTCAGGACAGTAAGATCCCAGGGTAGTTTTTCAGTAAAATCTGTTCTTGCCATTTTTCTTTTTCCAATACTGGGACTTGAACTCAGGACCTTAAGGCTTCTGCATAGCTTTTTTTGCTCAATGCTGGAGCTCTACCATTTGAGCCACTTCTGGCTTTTTCCTGGCTAATTGGAGCTAAATTTCACTGCTGTTTCTGCCTGGGCTGGCTTGGAACCTCAGTCCTCCAATCTCAAGACTCCTAAGTAGCTGGGATTACAGGTGTGAGCCACCAGCACCTGGCTGTTCTTGACTTAAATAACCCTGGCATTTCTGAGCAGCGTCTCAGGCTTCCCCGGGGAGGGGCTTGGGGCAGGTTAAGCACTGGCACACTGCTTTGCCAGGCTTCTAATGAGGGTTAATAACCTTGTAAATGTAAATAAGAAAACAAATGTCCTCATTAAGCTACAGTCATTAATAGCATCATTTATAGATTTATGAGGCTGGGGAATAAAAACTCCAAGAAGGCTTGCTTGGCTTTGTTTTGGTGTTTGGGTTTTTTTTTTCTTTTTAGTGATTATGTAGATTTTTGCCCCCCTAAGGTCTGGCACAGAAAAATCGCACGGGGGGAAACTTGGTCCTAATTTTCTCTGCTATTGATTTTTTCCCCCTCTATGACTCCAACTTCTACTGAGAGCCCAAGTCCTGTAGAGAGCAGCCTGCCCAATCCAGCATATCTGGGGGGTGATGGGGGGTCACTACCTGAGCAATAGAACTCACAGAACCAAGCAAGAGGCTTTGGCCAAAGGAGGGGAACTGAGGCTCAGAGCTGGGTGGCTGAGACCCAGAGCTACCAGTCTCTGATATTTATGTATTTTCACTTTCTGTTCATTATGGAGTTGCAGCTTCTAAACTCTTGGTTTCTGTTGTTGTTGTCTTCTTTATTTTTCTTTTTGTTGCTGGTAGTGTTTCCTGGTTGCTTAAGTGGCTTCTTTTAAAAGTGTGTATTTGGGGAGGCATTGGGGAGGAGGGAAGGTGGGAGAAAAATGAAGGAGGAGGTAACAAGTTTGATAAGAAATGTAGTCACTACCTTACGTATGTAACTGCAACCCCTCTATACATCACCTTGACAATAAAATTAAATTTAAAAATAAAAGGGGGCCCGACAGAATGGCTCCCGCAAAGAAAGGTGGTGAGAAGAAGGGCCGTTCTGCCATCAACGAGGTGGTGACCCGAGAATACACCATCAACATTCACAAGCGCATCCATGGAGTAGGCTTTAAGAAGCGGGCCCCTCGTGCACTCAAAGAGATCCGGAAGTTCGCCATGAAGGAGATGGGGACTCCAGATGTGCGCATCGATACCAGGCTCAACAAAGCTGTCTGGGCCAAAGGAATAAGGAATGCCCACTATCGGATCCGTGTGCGCCTGTCCAGGAAATGCAATGAGGATGAAGACTCACCAAACAAGCTTTATACTCTGGTGACCTATGTCCCGGTCACCACGTTCAAAAATCTACAGACAGTCAATGTGGACGAGAACTAGCCAGTGAGTGTCAAATAAAGCTATAAAATTGCTTTAAAAAATTAAAAAAATAAAAGTGTGTATTTGGCTGGGCACTAGTGGCTCACACCTGTCATCCTAGCTACTCAGAAGGCTGAGATCTGAGGATCGCAGTTCCAAGCCAGCCTAGGCATGAAAGTCTTATCTCCAATAAATTATTCAGAAAAAGCCAGAAGTAGTAGCATTGGGCAGAGCCCAAAAAGGGTTTGTTTGGTTTTGTTTTGTTTTTTTAATCAAAAGTGTGTAATTGTCCAGCAGTGTAGCACACACATGCAGTCCCAGCTCCCTGGGAAATGTGTGTCTAGAGACACCCTGGCCTATATCGCTAGAAAGAAAAAAAGAAAAAGAGAGAGGAGAGGGGAGGGGAAAGAGGGAAAACCAAGAGGGAAGCAGCTGGGTGCTGGTGGCTCACACCTGTAATCCTATCTACTCAGGAAATCGGAGGATCCCAGTTCAAAGCTAGCCTGGGAAGTTAAGTCTGTGAGATGCTGCCCCCAATTAATCACCAGAAAACCGGAAGTGGCTCTGTGGCTCAAAGTGGTAGAGCACAAGCCTTGAGTAAAAAAGCCCAGGGACAGCATTCAGGCCCTGAGTTCAAGCCCCACAAACTACAAAAAAAAAAAAAAAAAGGTGGGGAATTCTGATGCATGCTCAAATTCCAGTGAACCTCGAGGTCATGTTGCCAAATGACGTGGCAAAGTTGTGAGAAGACAAACACTGAAGGATTCCACTAACATGAGCTGTCTCCTGGAGTACTGAGAATCATAAACAGCAACATTATTGTTATGGGGGTGGGGGGGCTGTAGTCACTGTTTAATGAGTGGAGAGCTTCAGGTTTTTGTTGCTAGTCCTGGGGCTTGAACTCAGGGCCTGTGCACTGTGCCTGAGCTTCTCTGTCCTCAAGGTTAGCACTCTACCACTTGAGCCACAGCACCACGTCTGGCTTTTTCTGTGTATGCAGTGCTGAGGAATCGAACCCAGGGCTTCATGCATGCTAGGCAAGCCACATTCCCAGCCTGAGTTCCAGTTTTGTCAGAGTAAAAAGTTGCATGGTGGTTGCCCAATCATTGGAATGGAATCCATGCTAAGGAATGGTAGACTGAAAATTATAAAGCCAGCCAGGCACTGTGGCTCACACCTGTAATCCTAGCCATATCAGGAGGCTGAGATCTGAGGATCGTGGTTTGAAGCCAGCCCACATAAGGAAGTCCGTGAATCTCTTAACTCCAATACAGCACCTAAGCCCTGAGGCAATAGGGGGGAAAAAAGCTTGAGATATTAAGTGTTGTGATGTGTATATTTCAGCACAATGAAAAGCTGGCGGTGGGGGTGCAGTACAGCTGGCCTGTTCTTGTTACCCAGCCCCTTCCCCATGTCCCACCTGCAGTTTCTTGTCTCGCTGTTCCTGGCGCACTCAGCGTGGTGACGTGAAGACACTGAACGGACCAGAGCCGCCCGTCCCGTCCCTCCTGAGTGCCCGCCTTCTGTGCCTCTGCTCCCGTGGTGGCCACCTGGTACGGTGGAGCAAACGTTTGTTTGATGAATAAATAAAAGTTGGGTGCCGGTGCTCTCGCTTGTCATCTTAATGACTCTGGAGACTGAGACCTGAGGCTCGTGGTTCAAAGCCAGCTCAGGCAGGAAAGTCCATTAGACTCTTATTTCCACTTCCTTAAGCACCAAAAGGCCAGAAGTGGAGCGATGGCTCAAGTGATAGAGCACCAATCTTGAGCAAAAATCCCCTCGGGGACAGCACCCTGGCTCTGACTGAGCTCAAACCCCAGGAGACATACACACACACACACACACACACACACACACACACACACACACAGAATCTGGTGAATCTTTCTGCCCCCAAGACTGGCCTGAAACCAGGACCCTCCCATTCCCAGGCTCTGGGGGGGGGGGGGGCTAAGGAGCCACCAGTACCTGGCTCACACTTTAGGGCCCTGGGTTCAATCGAGGGGAGGAGGAAGTAATGTATTGGAGATGTTATCAAACTTAATAGCATAAAAATAATACTGTTTGTTGGGCAGGGAAAGTAGTTAGGAAGATATTTAAGAGTGCTGCCTCTCTCACCTTTGAAAGCTGATTAAGTACATAATAATGCACTAAAATATTTCAAGTACAAAGGTAAATACTTAGCAAGATAATAAAAGCAGGTGGGAGGGAGGAGGAGCTGGGATGGGAAGGTATGCTGCCCACATTATCACAGCAAGAGTCAGAGGACAGCGCTAGTAAAATAGAATAATTACTTAATGGATGCTAATCATAATAATAATAAAAATAGAAGCCGGACACACCTGTAATCCTAGCTACTCAGGGGACTGATACATGAAGATCATGGTTCAAAGCCAATTGGGGCAGGAAAGTCAGTAAGACTCTTACCTTCAATTCACCAGAAAAAAAAGTATGGCTGTGGCTCAAGTGGTAGAGCACCAGCCTTGAACACAAAAGCTCAAGGGACAGAGTTGAGGCCTAGAGTTCAAGACCCAGGACCGGCACACATGTGCGTGCACACACACACACACACACACACACACACCAAAAGCAGAATTATAAGACAAGAGCCAGTAGCACATACCTTTAGCCCTACATACTCAAGAGGCTGAGATCTGGAGGATCCAGATTTGAAGGCAGAAAAGTCTGTGAAACTCCACCTTCAACTGACCAGCAAAAAGCCAGGCTGGAGGCGTGGTTCTAAGGGTAGAGCAATAGCCATGAACATGCAAATCTAGCAAGAGGGAGGCACTGAGTTCAAGTCCTGGTACCACCAAAAAAAGTGAATTACTTAGTGGATTACTAGATGGCCACAGAGGGCTGATTTACCCAAAGTGTGTGTGTGTGTGTGTGTGTGTCTCTCTCTCTCTCTCACACACACACACACACACACTCCTGGCGTATACAGCTCCAAATCTACCAAGAAGCTGATTAGAGCCTCAGCTTGGAGCACTACATGGTGTGAGAACAGCAGCAATGGCCAGGAATTGGCGCTCACACCTGTAATCCTAGGAGGCTGAGATCTGAGGACCTGAGGATCTGAGGATGAAAGCCAGGCTGAGCAGGAAAGTCCATGAGACTTTTATCTCCAATTAAACACCAAAAATGAAAAACAAAAACAAAAATCTGGAACTAGAGCTGTGTCTCAAGTAGTAATACATTAGCTTTGTGTAAAAACTCTTCAGTGACAGCACCCAGTCCTTAGATTTCAGACCTAGTACTAACTCCCCACACATAGGCACAAACTGGGAAGGGCAGTGCATGCTTATAATTCCAGCTGTGAGGAAAACATAGATAGAAAGACTGAGGTCCACGAGACTCTGAAAAATCACTCAAGCAAAAAGGGGTGGGGGCGTGGCTTAAGGGGTCAAGTACCTGCTTGGCAAGCACAAGGTCCTGAGTTCAAAAACCCAGTGCTATCAGGGAAAAAGTCAAGGGCAGAAAAATGTTTTCTGCTGCTAATCTGCTAATCTGAGTATGCTATAAAGAGGTATATTTTTGGCTCCAAGTTCCGTTCCAAGGTCAAGAGACCAGGTCTGGCCACAGGACTCTGTGTGTGTGTATGTGTGTGTGTATGTGTGTGTGTGTGTGTGTGTGTGTGTGTGTGTGTGTGTGTACACCTAGCCCTGCTCTTAAGGGAAAGGGTGAGAACTAAGATGAGAAAGGTCAGACATTCCTCTCACCCAAGTCCCCATGGCTGTCTTGCCCCCCTCAATTCCCAAAAGAGGGGATCCTACCCATCCCATGAGAGTCAGGAGCCGCAAGAAGTGGTGCTATGGATAGAGGGCAGGGCTGCAGGCGTTCTGTAAGGACCCTGGGGCTGACAGCTCGGGCTGGGAAAGGCAGCCTGGCCTGTGGGCACAGAACAGGATGTGGAGACTCAGGAAGGGCTGGCAGCCAGGGGCCTGGGCATGGAGCCCACTGGGTGGCCTGGCCCTCTAGCTCTAGACCTGTCCTGCTGTCCAGAGAGGTCTATGTATCCGGGGAGAGGAAGAGACCTGGGAACTGGAGAGCTTTCATCTGTCCTTTCCTTTTTTTTTATTAATTAAAAAAAATGGCATGGTATTGTGCAAAAGGGGTACAGTTACATAATAGGGCAGTGTGTACATTTCTTGTGATATCTTACACCCTGTTTTTCTTTCCCTTCCCTAGATCAGTTAGACATATATACAATACACAGTGTATCAAAAACATATTCATCTGTCCTTTCTTCCCTAGAATTGAGGTCCTGTGCCTGCTCCCCCATGAAATACAGGAGCCACTCATCTCCCCAGTCCAGAAGGGCTGGCTGGGTCCCCCCAACCCCAGTGAGACCTGAAAGAGGGGAAGGGAGATGGAGAGACAGACAGAAGGACAGGAGAATGCAGGAAGGAAAAGAAGAGGGAGGGAGGGAGGGAGGGAGGGAGGGAGGGAGAGAGGGAGGGAGGGAGGGAGGGAGGGAGGGAGGAAGAGGGGCCAGGAAGGCCTAAGAGAAGCTCAGGCCAGACTCCCACATCCCTCTTCAGGAGGGCCTGGGGAGACTTAGGGAGGTACTTTTCTGAAGTCCAGAGGAGGGGGTGGCATGGCTCTAAAGCACCCTATCTCTGAAGTCAAAGTTCACCTAGGAAGTCCAGGCCCTCCCCAGAGCAGGAAGGGAAGAGCGGGCACGAAGCGGGTGTGAAGCAGGCGGCATCTGCAGCTCTGGCATCCTGCCTGCTCCATGGCCATGATAAGCCAGCTGGGAACTGCAGGAGCCAGAATCGAGTCTGGTGTGGAGAGCGCAAAGTTCTTGCATGGTGAGGGTGTGCACATGCACACATGCACGCGCACACACACACACACACACACACACGTCTTGATGGGGAAGTTACACTGCCTCCAAGCCACTCACCAGCCCCACTCTAGTATCCATCATTGCTAGGCAGGCAGGGCTCTAGTGCCCCCATGACCAAGCTCACAGATGCTCCGCAGGGTCCCAGGTTGGATGGGTGGGGGGCTCCCACACAGCCCTCACACTCCATGCCACCCTCGCTATCCCTAGAGTCCCAGGGCGCCTTCCTTCACGGCCTGCACAGGGCGCCTTCCTGGGGTGTCAGACACGGATGGCAGCCGGGTTTCCAATGAGCGAGGTCACCGCACTGCGGTCAGCTCCGGCTGTGGGCTGTGGAGCCCAGACTGGAGCACGCTGGGGGCTGGAGGTGGGAGCGGGAGGCGGGCTTCCCCAGACAGAGGCTTTTGTTTTTTTTTTTTAAAGAATCTTTGGGGGCTCACACCTCTCATCCTAGCTACTCAGGAGGCTGAGATCTGAGGACTGAGGTTCGAAGCCAGCTGAGACAGGAAAGTCTGAGACTCTCATCTCCAATTAACCACCAAAAAGAAAAAAAGGCCAGACGTGAAGCTGTGGCTCAAGTGGCAGAGCACCAGCCTTGAGTGAAAAGGCTCAGGGACAGCGCCCAGGCCCCGAGTTCAAGGCCCAGAACCAGCACACACACACAAAAAGATCTTAGGGGTTGAAGCCAGAGTTCACTCACACTCCTGTCTTGGCTGTGTTCTCATGACAGGGGACACAAGAAAGGGTCCCAGAGGGAAGGCTGGTCCCTGTATGTCCTCAGTTTCCCCACTAGCCTAAGGGTTGCCTAACAGGCCCTCCTGAAGAGGGATGTGGGAGTCTGGCCTGAGCTTCTCTTAGGCCTTCCTCTTTCCTCTTTCCTCTTTCCCTCCCTAGAATAATTGTCAGGCCAGGGCTGCCCCACCTGTGACCCCTTGTTCTCCCTCTCTCCCTACTCCAGCCCTCACAGCCCAGTCCCTGCACGCTGCTCCTCGGGGTGCCCACAGCACCCATACCGCGCCCTCTAGTGGACAGCTTCCACCAGTGCTAGCAAAAGGTTGAAATTCTATTTTCATGACCAGCAAGTTCTGAGTTACCTGGTGTTCTGGTCCTAATACCACAGCTCCCCGGATGGCCTCGGCAGCCTGTGACCTCTCTGGATTCCCCCTGACGACCTTGTCCAACAATTCTCTTCCTGTAGACTTCAAGGCCACCCTCCTGAGATGCCCTGAGCACTTGAAAAGAAGGCAGGTTTTAAGAGCCAGGTATGGTGGCACATGCCTAGAATCCCAGGATTCTGGAGACTGAGGTAGGAGGAGCGTGAGATCAAGGCCTGCTCAGACTACCTAGACTCTCTCAAAAAGAAGAAGAAAAAAAATCAAAAGAATGCATGCCTAAGACTTCTACCCAGCCAGATGCCGGTGGCTTGTGCCTGTGATCCTGGCCTAGCTACAAAGGATCACAGTTCAAGACCAGCTGGGTCGGGAGAATCCATGGAACTCATCTCCAATGAACCACCAAAAACCCAAAAGTGGAGCTGTGGCTCAAGTGGTGGAGCACCAGCCTTGAGCAAAAAAACTCAGGGGCAGCTAGAGGCCCTGAATTCAAGCTGAGGCACACATGCACGTGTGCAATCTCTCTTTCTCTCTCTCTCTTACACACACACACACACACACACACACACACACACACAGGTCCGATCCGACCAAATGAGAAAACTGAGGCCCATACCAGGAAGGTGAAAAGCTTTGGGAGGCTGCTGAAACATGGAGTCTCTCCTGACTCCTACACCTGTTCCCAGGGAGAGTATCTCTTGTTTGAGACATTTTGCTGGTTCATTGGCGATCAGTCTCGCGGACTTTCGTGCCGGGCTGGCTTGGAACCGCGGTCCTCAGATCTCGGCCCCCTGAGTGGCTGGGGTGACAGGTGTGAGCCACCCCGGCGCCGGCTGCGGTCATCCGGGGCCCTCTGCCCTTTCTTGCGGCCCCCGGCAGGGGCGCCGGGCGGCACCCGGACCCCAACCCCGACCCCGAGCGTCCACCTTTGGCTCCACCTGGCGGCGGCGCTGGAGAACTGGCCGGGGAACCGCGGGCGAGGTGGGTGTCCGGTGCGGGGCAAGGGGTCCTGCAGGCTGGGCGGGGTCAGAGCTCGGAACCGCGCCGCCAGGGATCCGCGCCGCCCGGGACGCGGCTGGACTCCAGACGCCCGAGGATCCCACTTCCGAGACCCCGAGAGCGCGCGAGGGTGCGCCCCGACCCTCCCGCCCCCGCCCCGCCCCGCCCCGCAGCGCCTCCCGGAGCCGGGGAGCCCGCCGGAGTCCCCACCCGCCAGGCTCTCGGGGGCTCTGCGCTCGCATCGCCGCGGCCGGGATCCCCACCCGCCAGGCCCCCGGGGTGGGGGGGTTGGGGCGCCCGCATCCCCACGGCTGCGCTGCCCCGCTTGACCCCCGCGCCCGGCCGAGGGGCGCCGGGGCCGAGCCGCGCCCACTTGCTGGCGGCATCGGCCAATGGCAGCCCGGCCTGGTGATGTCATGGCCCGCCGGACGCGGGTGACGACAGCCCGTGTCCCCCGTCCCGGAGCCGGCGTCAGCCCCCCGCGGGCCGGGGGTCTGGGGTGCGGGGTGCGGCCGGCCCCGCCGCCCGGTGCGTGCCGCCTCCTCAGCCTTCCCTCTCGGCGTCCCCGCGTCACCTGGGTCCCCGGGGGTCCGCGTTCCCTCGTCCCCTCAGGTGTCCCGCACCCGCGGGGCGCCCCGTGCCCTCCCGCCCACCGGAGGGCGGCGCAGCCCCCGGGCCCGGGCCGCGTCCTGGGGGGGCACCGATGCTCTCGGCCCCGGCCGCAGCGGTCCGGGCGAGACAGTCTGCAGACGTCGGAGTGCCCGTGGCCGCGTGCGGGGTCGGCGGGTCACGTGGGGCCGGCCCCGCCGTCGCGCGGACCTCCGGGCCTCGTCCGGCCCCGCGCGTCTGCGCGTCCGTCGGCGTCCATCACCTGGAGTGCGTCGGGGCGCGGGGTCCCGGGAGGGGGGAAGGGGGTGGGCAGGGGCGGGGCGGGGGCGGGGCGGGGGCGCCGCGGCCCGGGGCGTGCGCGGGGGGCGGAGGCGGCGGCTGTCACTGTCGGCTCCGCCTGCGCCGGTTACACCGGCCGCCTGCAGCTCCCGGCGCGGCCCGGCGCGGCCCGGCCCGGCCTCAGGTGAGTCCCCCGCGCCACCGGGATCCTGCCCGGGCCGGCGATCGCTCCGCGCTCCGGAGGATGAGCATTCCAGGAGCGATATGCGTTCCCAAGTAGGGCACCCCCAAACAGGGCACCCCTAAACAGGGCGCCCCGCGGCCTCCCCGTGCCCGCCGCCCCTCCGCAACACCGCCGCCGCTGGCTGCGTACTCACCGCCGCCCGTACCCCCGCGGGGACCCCGGAGCGCCCCGAGTACGCGGCCGGCCGCTGCAAGACGCCCCGAGCCCCGGGCTGCGCCCACACCACGCAGGCTTCCGGCGCCCGGCTGAGCCCCGCACGCGCGCGCCCCCCGCACGCGCGCGCCCGGCGAGCCGAGACCCCCCCCCCCTTCAGCCGCGTCCCGCCCCGGTGTTGGGGAAGGGGGGCTGCCGGAAGCCTTGCGCTATAATTAGCCCCACTCGGGTTTCCTGGTTTACTTCCAGCGCCGTCCCGGACCGCGGCGCGGGAATGGCGGGGGGGGGGGGGCGCGGGGCGCCGCCCACCCGCCCGCCCGCCCGCCCGGAGAGGGGGAGTTCCGACCCGGGGAATGTTGATCCCTTGGCTGGAGATGCCGGAACCGCAGCACCTGTTGCCCCCAAAATAGCGGCCCTGCCTCCCCGCAGACGGGGATCTCCGGAGCTCAGGGCACGCGGGGCGTCCCGGCCCGCCCTTCAGGCCCCGGGCGATGCCCGCGAGTCCCGACCCCCGCCCCAGCTCCGGCTCCGGGGCGGGGATCGCGGTCCTCGCCCGGCCTGCACCGCCCCCTGCTGGTGGCGGCGGGCGCGGTGGCGGCCGCCCCGCTGGCGGGAAGGGGGAGGGCGAGGCCGGGACCTCGGCGGGAGGAGGGGTGCCGGCTGATGGGGACCGGCAGGTACAAACGCGCCTGGCGGCGGGTGAGGAGGAGCAGGGCGTGGCAGCGTGTGTAGTGAGGAGGATTTGGGGATCCCCAGGACCCGAAGTTACCACACCTGGGACACCCAACCCACTGCCCCAGGCTACCCACACCCACGCCCCGGCCCGGCCCTGACCGACCCTGGGGGGACGGGCTGTGCCTTCCCCGTGGCCCGTGCGTGGAGGGTGGCCTCTGGTTCCCCATTCTCCACACCCGAGCCACCGAGCCGGGGGAGGAAGGGAGCCACCCCCCCCCCCTTGGCGGGTCTTATCTCTGATCCCTGAATTTGTGTGCATGTGTATGCTTGCACGTCTGATCTGTCCCCTCCGGCCGGTCCCTCCCCTCCTCCCTCGTTCCTCTCCGTCCTGGCAGCCCGCTCCACCCCTGCTGCAGCTCCGTGATAACCCCGGGGTGAGACTGTTACCTAACCTCCGTCCCGGCTGGCTCCAGACCTCACCGGCTTCTTCTCCCCGCAGACGCCCGCCCGCCCGTGGCAGCCATGAGGCCCCCGCGGTGTCCCCCGCGAGCGCACTCCCGGCCTTCCCTCCTCCTCCTCCTCCTGCTCTCCCTCCTGGGCGGCGGGCCCGAGGTGGAGGGGCGGGAGGACCCCGAGCTGCTGGTCACCGTCCGTGGCGGCCGCCTGCGGGGAATTCGCCTGAAGGCTCCTGGGGGCCCTGTCTCCGCCTTCCTGGGCATCCCCTTTGCCGAGCCACCTGTGGGTCCCCGGCGTTTCCTGCCACCGGAGCCCAAGCGGCCCTGGCCGGGCGTGCTGGACGCTACGACCTTCCAGAATGTCTGCTACCAGTACGTGGACACCCTGTACCCTGGCTTTGAGGGCACGGAGATGTGGAACCCCAACCGCGAGCTGAGCGAGGACTGCCTGTACCTCAACGTGTGGACGCCGTACCCTCGGCCCGCGGCCCCCGCGCCCGTCCTCGTCTGGATCTACGGCGGCGGCTTCTACAGCGGGGCCTCCTCCCTGGACGTCTATGACGGCCGCTTCCTGGCCCGGGCCGAGGGCGCCGTGCTGGTGTCCATGAACTACCGAGTGGGAAGCTTCGGCTTCCTGGCCCTGCCCGGAAGCCGCGAGGCCCCGGGGAACGTGGGCCTACTTGATCAGAGGCTGGCACTGCAGTGGGTCCGAGAGAACGTGGCAGCCTTCGGGGGGGACCCGACATCGGTGACCCTGTTCGGGGAGAGCGCAGGGGCGGCCTCCGTGGGCATGCACCTGCTGTCCCCGCCCAGCCGGAGCCTCTTCCACAGGGCCATCCTGCAGAGCGGGACGCCCAATGGGCCCTGGGCCACCGTGGGGGTGGGAGAGGCCCGCCGCAGGGCCACGCTGCTGGCCCGCCTCGTGGGCTGTCCCCCAGGGGGTACCGGCAGCAACGACACGGAGCTGGTGGCCTGCCTGAGGACACGGCCAGCTCAGGACCTGGTGGACCACGAGTGGCATGTGTTACCTCAAGAAAGCATCTTCCGCTTCTCCTTCGTGCCCGTGGTGGACGGGGACTTCCTCAGTGACACTCCCGAGGCCCTGACCACCACAGGAGACTTCCACGGCCTGCAGGTGACTGGGAGGGTAGGGGAGGTGGCTCCTCTGGGTCTCACCCACCCCCTCCCCTCACCCCAGGGGCCCAGGCACAAGGACCCCTCCACCCACTCTCAGAGCCCCAGGACCACTCCCGGGGAGGGGGGAGAAAATGTGGGTATATTTTCTCTTTTTTCCCCCATCCCTCCCCAATCTATTCTCTACCTCCATGGTTCCAGGGCTATAACTTCATCTCTCTGGCTCTGTGTCTGTCTGTCTACTTGTCTGTCTGTCTGTGCTCTGACCCTTCCCATCCTGTCCTTACCCCCAGGTGCTGGTGGGGGTGGTGAAAGATGAGGGCTCCTATTTTCTGGTTTATGGGGCCCCAGGTTTCAGCAAAGACAACGAATCTCTCATCAACCGAGCCCAGTTCCTGGCTGGGGTGCGGGTTGGGGTCCCCCAAGCAAGTGACCTGGCAGCGGAGGCAGTGGTCCTGCATTACACAGACTGGCTGAACCCTGAAGACCCAGCCCGCCTGAGGGAAGCCATGAGCGCTATCGTGGGTGACCACAACGTCGTGTGCCCCGTGGCCCAGCTGGCTGGGCGGCTGGCTGCCCAAGGAGCCCGGGTCTATGCCTACGTCTTTGAGCACCGTGCCTCTACCCTGTCCTGGCCGCTCTGGATGGGGGTGCCCCACGGCTATGAGATCGAGTTCATCTTTGGGCTCCCCTTGGACCCTGCGCTGAACTACACCATAGAGGAGAGAGTCTTTGCCCAGCGACTGATGAGATACTGGACCAACTTTGCCCGCACAGGGTCAGCACTCTGGGCCTGGGGGGAGGAGGGGCAGGCTCTCAGAGAGAGGCAGAGAAGGCAAGGAAACATTTCACAAAGGAAAGAAGACAGGGATGGTGAAATCCACAGACAGGCAAAGAACCAGGAAGGCAGGATGGAGAGAATCCTGGAGAGATAGGAACAGCCTTAGTGGAAGAGTGGGGAAGCAGTTGCCTAGCATGCTTGGGAGACTTGGGGTCAGACCCCAGTGGGGTGGGGAGAAGTTCCAGAATGTGGAGGGAGGAAGAGGAGAGACAGAGAAAAGCAAAAAGAAGCACAGTCAGATGAAAAGAGACAAAGGAGACTGTAACCAATCCTAGCTATTTAGGAGGCTGAGATATGAGGATCATGGTTTGAAGAAAGTCCATGGGAGGGAGTGGGAATGTGGCTTAGCACTAGAGTGCTTGCTTAGCATACATGAAGCCCTGGGTTCGATTCCTCAGCACCACATAAACAGAAAAAGCTGGAAGTGGGCTGGGGATATAGCCTAGTGGCAAGAGTGCCTGCCTCGGATACACGAGGCCCTAGGTTCGATTCCCCAGCACCACATATACAGAAAACGGCCAGAAGCGGCGCTGTGGCTCAAGTGGCAGAGTGCTAGCCTTGAGCGGGAAGAAGCCAGGGACAGTGTTCAGGCCCTGAGTCCAAGGCCCAGGACTGGCCAAAAAAAAAAAAAAAAAGCTGGAAGTGGTGCTGTGGCTCAACAGGTAGAGTGGCTAGCCTTGAGCAAAAGAAACCAGTGACAGTGCTCAGGCCCTAGGTCCAAGCCCCAGGACTGGCAAAAAAAAAAAAAAAAAGTCCATGGTACTACGAGACAAGCGCCTAGGCCTCCCTGAGTTCAAGACCCTGGACCAGCACAAGTTTATTGGCAGCAGGGGTGGGGGGGGGTGAGGCTGTAGTTAGGAACGGCTGTACAGCTGGATGAGGCTGTTGAGCCAGCAGTGGCTTGTTTATGGTCATTCTCTACCCACATCCACACATAGCTGTACTTGTCCAAAAAGGGGGACTAACAAATGCAGCATCAGACAGATGTCGCCCCCAATAAGGGTGATGTCTAAAGGAACAAGACAGCACCTGGTTACACAGTAAGGGCTCGATTGAGCTTTGTGTGAGATACTAGGATTTGAACTTGTTAGGATAGGAACTCAATTGCGTAAAGCCACGCCTCCAGCCCTAGCAATTAAAAAAAAAAGCCAGATAAAAAGACCAAGAGGGAAAAAAGGGGACAGGGCCCCCATGGTGAGGACCTCGCCTTCCTCAGGCCCGGGGAGCAGCCTCTGAGGGCTGAGTCTCCCCTCTCCCGCAGAGACCCCAACGACGCGGGGGACCCCACGGCACCGCGATGGCCGCCCTACACGCCGGGCGCGCAGCAGTACGTGGGCCTGGGCCTGCGGCGGCTGGAGGTGCGGCGCGGGCTGCGCGCCCAGGCCTGCGCCTTCTGGAACCGCTTCCTGCCCAAGCTGCTCAGCGCCACCGGTACGGGGGCCCCGGGATGCGGGGGGCCCGGGGCGGGGCGCGGCCGGATGCCTGTAACCCCACTCTTCTCCCCACCCCAGCCTCCGAGGCTCCCGGCACCAGCCCGGGCCCCGCCCGCGGGGAGGCGGCCCCGAGGCCCCGGCCCGGCCTCCCGGTGCCCAGCCTCCTCCTCCCCCTCCTCTCCTGGCTTCGGCGGCTCTGACCCCGGCCTCTCCCCTCCCTCCGGCCTCGGGGGCGCCTCCGTGCGCGGTGGGACGCGGGGAGGCCCCCAGCACCCGCACGTGGAATTGCTAACGCCATTGTTGTACGAGCGTAAAGTCACCGTGGGGACCGAGAGGCGCGGCGGGAGGGGCCGGGCCGCAGCGCCGCCCGCGGGCTCTAACCGTTTGTCTTCTTTTCCCCCGCCTCGCCTCGCCTGGGTCCCGCCCCCTCCCCCACGCGTGCCGGCCGCAGACACGCTGGACGAGGCGGAGCGCCAGTGGAAGGCCGAGTTCCACCGCTGGAGCTCCTACATGGTGCACTGGAAGAACCAGTTCGACCATTACAGCAAGCAGGACCGCTGCTCGGACCTGTGAGGAGACCGGCTGTACATACTCTTATTTATTTACGGTCTGGGCTGTAGCAGACGAGCCCCAGACCGTGCCGCCCGCCCACCCCCCGGGCTCCCGCCCTCTGCATGTCCCGGGCCGAGCGGCCTCCCCCGCGGTGCCTTCGCCCCTCTGGGCTGCCAATAAACTGTTATAGCCAAGCGCGTGCGCGACTGGGAACGGGGCTGGGGACCTGTGGGGGCGGGAGAGTGGAGGGGCAGAGCTCGCAGCCGAGAACGTGCAGGGCGCAGGCGTATAAGGCCGTTGCCCCACCCCCACAGCAGGCCCCGCTCACCAAGCGGAGCTCGCACCTGCGCAGTGCCGCATAAGTGCAGCAGCGCATTGTGGGAACTCCTGCTCGCTGTCGCCCCGTGTCCGCCTCTCCAGTCATCCCGTGGTCCGCTCCGGCTCAGCTCGGCGAGCACCCCAGGCCAGACCCTACGCTGAGGAATCCCATCGAGTTACGCTGTGCGCGGCAGGTGATGGGGGCCGCGACGCCGCTGCGGGACGTGCACCAGGGCCTGGCTCCGCCAAGCGGCGGCCCCGCGCGCGTGGCGCTCCTGTCGGGCCACTATCTCTACTACCACTACGGCTGCGACGGCCTGGATGACCGCGGCTGGGGCTGCGGCTACCGCACGCTGCAGACGCTGTGTTCCTGGCCCAGGGGCCTCCCCGCTAGCGTGCCGGCGCTGGACGCCGTGCAGGCCGCTCTGGAGGACATGGGTGACAAGCCCCCAGGCTTCCGGGGCTCCCGGAGCTGGATCGGCTGTGTGGAAGCCAGCCTCTGCCTGGACCACTTCGAGGGCCCTGTGGGGCGCCTGTGCCACGTGCCCCGCGGGGCTGGGCTTCGGGGGGAGCTGGAGAGGCTCTACTCCCACTTCACGGGGGGCGGGGGACCCGTGATGGTGGGAGGGGACGCGGATGCCCGCTCCAAGGCCCTGCTGGGAGTCTGCCTGGGGCCTGGCGCCCAGGCCTACGTATTGATTTTGGACCCGCACTACTGGGGCACCCCGAAAAGCCCCAGTGAACTGCAGGCCGGCGGGTGGGTGGGCTGGAGAGAGGTGAGCACAGCCTTTGACCCCAACTCCTTCTACAACCTGTGTCTGACTAGTCGGGACTCCGAGAAGCAGCCACCCACCCTGGACTGAGGGCCTGGGGGCCCAGAACTGAACCATCCTTGTGTGCTCCTCCTCGGGGCTCCCAGCAGTAATAAAGTGGCCCTAGCAGATCCAGGCGTTCTGGGCTGATCTCAAAGTGATCAAGGACACGGAGTCACTACTTGAAGTGCTTTTACTGGCAGTAATGCTAACGTACAAAAAGTTCTCAGTGGATGGGACAAGGCAGTCACAAGTACAGACAACACTAGTAGGGGGGCTCAAAAGAAATCCACATCATCGGGGGCATCAAGGTCTCGGTACTCCACAATGGCTCTGGGGTCTCCTCGTACCATCCTGTGAGGTTAGAAAGGCAGATGAGCATGAATGAGGCCCCCAAGTCTGAAGGAGGCAAAGATGGACATTTGGGTGCTGCTCACCTGTTGCGAGGTTTTCCAGGATAACCTCCCTGGCCTCGGAAAGCGTCATAGTTCCCTCGGCCAGCACCATAGGGAGCGTGGGGATAGGGAGGCCCTCCTGTGGGGACTGCAGGGCGGACAGCTCCTGCTAGGAGAAAGCCACAGTTCACCCATAGCCTAGCTCAGCCTTCTTCCTCCAGGCCCCCTTCCACATAGCCACCAAGCTCCTTCCATCTCCCTCCGGAACTCTGAACTTACCCCCATAGCCCAAGATGGGAGGCCGGGGCTGACCATAGGGCATCAGGCCCTGTGGTGTCTGGTGCGGGTAGGGGAGTCCCGGGGTCAGGCCTGGGGGGAGTACAACATGGACAGGGACATGAATTACTGCGGGGGGGGGGGGGCAAGGAAAGACAGGACAAATATGACCTGAGTAGGTGGGGAATGACTGCCAGACCCCCATGGATCGTATCTTACTCTGGGCAGGGCCTGGTGGCTGAGCTGGCTTGATCTCTGGGAGAGCCGGGCGCTTGGCATCTGTGAGGAAGTTGTTAAAAAATGCCACCTCCTTTTTCACTTCCTCAATCTTCTCTGCATGCTTGTTAAAGATGTGTTTGCGCACAAACTCTGGACCCTGGGTAAAGAGGAGAAGGTCAGTCCAGAGACCACATGGGTTCCTCACTCCCACACCCAACCCAGAAGGTCCACAGCCCCCTCCTCCTCCCATACCACCATCTAGCCCACCAATTCTCCCTGGCATTCCAGACCTTGAATTTCTTGCCACTGAGAGGACATAGCCACTTATCCTTGCCCAGTTCCTGGGTGTTGGAGGTGACAAACTTTTCCACTTCCTGCTCAGGGTCTTTGCGCCCCATCTTCTGGGCTTCTTCCTCTGAGAGGGATTCCCGCACGCTCAGCAGAGGAGTCAGCTTCTCCTCGAAGGTCTTCTGCCATTCCAGCACTAGGTTGGAGAACAGAGGTAGGTTGGAGGAGGTAGCCAGGCACAAGGCAGGGAGGTGGGGACTGGCCAGTGGAAGGGAATGGTACTCACCCTCCCCGTGACTGATGCGATTGGGAGGCATGGGACCCCGAACATGGATGATGCCACAGCGGTTGGGCATCTCATCCTCATTGGGATACTCGCAGGTGTTGTAATAATCCAGGGAATGCACAATGCGCAGATAGAGAAGGAGCTTGTCCAAAACCTGGGGGGGCACAGAAAGCCTGGTCACCACGCCAGCCCTCCACCACCCACCATGCTGTGCTTGCCCCATGCCCAGCTGTGGATGGTACCTTGATCAGCTTCTCGTCGCGCTCCACATTTATCTCTGCCGGGTTCCCTTCCTTGGGAGGCTCCTCAGGGGGGGCCCCTCCGCTGCTCCCCAGCAGTTCCTCCTCCTCAGCACTAACTTCCTCTATCAGGTAGTCGGTGATGTTCTTCAAGATTGGGTTTTGCGAGGGCAGACTCTGGTGGTGAAAAGACAGTGTGGAGGCAAAGCCCTCGGGGTGGGGACCCGGGGAGCCATGGCTGAAGGCATATCTGAACCTGTTCCACAAGGCTATGGTGACTACAAGGGTCTGTACCAAAGAAGCTGCCACCCAGACACCACAGGGCTAAACCCGTGAGGGAAGGCTGAGTCCCAGGAGGCATGTACGGGGGAGTTACTGACTGTGGGTAGAGTTGGCAGTGGAGGTGTGCCAGGCTCTGAGGCCCAGAGCTGCGTCCTGTCATCCAGCGTGTGGATCAGCTTGGCGGCCAGCTTGATGTCGTTGCGCACAATCTGCTTGTGCTGTGTGATGCCATTGATGTTGCGGACGCGCCGAGTCAGGTCCCTGTTCACACCGGGGCTCAGCTCGCACTCCCGGAGCT
The DNA here is from genome assembly GCF_023159225.1 of Perognathus longimembris pacificus. Classification (NCBI taxonomy): domain Eukaryota; kingdom Metazoa; phylum Chordata; class Mammalia; order Rodentia; family Heteromyidae; genus Perognathus; species Perognathus longimembris. The sequence goes on along the minus strand of NC_063161.1, from coordinate 71,240,397 downwards.
GGAGGGACACAAAGCACAAAGCTGACCACCTGCCCAGGAGCGGAGCTCAAGAGAAAGCATTTGCTCCATCCAAGCCAGCAGGCCTGGGCAGAGACAGGAGGGCCTGGCCCACAAACTTCCTCGCACTTACTCGGATGTTCTGCAGGTTCCAGCAGATCTCCTTAATGTTAACGCTGCGGTCAAATGTCACCCAACCGCGACGGAAAAACCTGCATGAGGAAGTTAGATGAGCACACAGTCCTGGGCTCCCCCTGCACATTCCCTCAGTGCAAGCATCCAAGTACCGTCTCACCTCCTCTCAGGCTGGGGCTCTGACAGGGCTACACGCATAAAGCCTGGGTATCTCTTACACAGCTGCGAGAAGGGGAGCAGAACCGTCACAAGTGATTCCAGGACACACATCTCTCTCCCATCTCCACTGCCCCTCAGAACCCCAAAGAAACCTGGTTTCCTTTCCTTGGGCTATATTGGGGATAGAACCCCAGGCTTCCAGTGTGAAATGCCTTTCTTTTAAACCTTCCCATGCTGGGGGGGGCAAGCAAAAGTTGATGAGCTTAAGAACAGTTACCACCCAAGGGCCCTCCAAGGGTGGGCCGTGGAAGGGGAGCCCCCCCAAAGGGCCAGACTGCCTTTTCTTTTTTTTGGCCAGTCCTGGGGCTTGGACTCAGGGCCTGAGCACTGTCCCTGGCTTCTTCCCGCTCAAGGCTAGCACTCTGCCACCTGAGCCACAGCACCCCTCCTGGCCGTTTTCCATATACGTGGTGCTGGGGAATCGAACCGAGAGCTTCATGTGTAGGAGGCAAGCGCTCTTGCCACTAGGCCATATTCCCAGCCCCGCCAGACTGCCTTTTCATAGGCAGCCGTGTACCCCATCCACAGGACCCACTTCCCCACTCACAGACGTGATCTCGGCCCGGGAGATGTTAGGCGCAATGTTGCGCATGAAGAGGGAGCAGGTCTTGTGCAGCGGCCGGGGCTTGCACTCCAGCGCCGCTGTGTCCTTGGGCTTCTCCTTCTCATCTTCCTTGGGCTTCTCCTTCTCCTTGCCTGCATCTTCTGTGCATGAACAAGTAGGGGTTGGTTGGAAGCTGGCACTGCGCAGTAGGAGGCAGCTCCACATCCTCCCCTTCCCTGGCCTGTGCAGCACAAAGGGAAATTCACCAGCCTCCTCCTTCTCCTCCTCCGCCTGGCCGTTCTCAGACTCAGACTCGGACTCAGACACACTGCCCTCATCGAAGCTGTCGCCGCCACTGTGCTTTCTGTTCCGCTTCTTGCTCTGTGGGTGCCAAAGGAGCGGGTGGTGTCAGGCCCAGCCAGGCCCAGCCCCAAATGCCAGCCCTATGCAGGACACCGGATGATTACCTTTTTGGCTTCCTTCTCTGAGTCTTCTTTCTTCTCCTCGTCTCCATCCCCTTCAGACTTCTTCGTTTTGTCATCACTCGAATTGTCATTCTCAGCCTACAAGTGGAAATGGTCACTGGAACTGCCTTTTACCTTTGTGAGGCTCCTCTCACGCCCCCTCAGGTGAACCCCGGCTCCAGCTCCTTGGCGCCAACAGCCCACCTGTTTGCCATCCTCTTTTTTATCATCCTTCTCATTGGCCTTGCGCTCTCCATCCCCCAAGCCTGGGCCAGCCCGGCCTTCCTCTTTCTTGCTGGGCTCTCCTGGTTTTCCAGCCTGCTCCTCCTCCTCCTCCTGTTCCAAGATGCGCAGGTCATTCTCTGTGCCTCCTTCCATCTTAATCACAGCTGCCAACAAAGACAGGTGTGTTCAGTCTGAGGACCTGCCTTCTGCCAACTCACTCCAACCCCGTAGGCGAGACCCTGTGAGTGCCACACCTGCATCCAGCATCTTGACGATGGCATCTGCTTTGTCTATGTCCAGGAGGAGATTATCAAACCAGCCACTCTCCATGAGGGACAGGAAGACCCTCAGCCGGTTCTGCAGGCCCCCCCGGGCTTCCTGCCGACGCTTCCCCACCTCGTCTGGGTGGTACTTAGACCGAAACCTGGGAAGGAATCAGGAGGCAAAGAGAGCAGTCACCAGAGGCCCCAGCCAGGTTGTGGGGAGGGGCCCAGGAAAGGCAGGGCGAAGCCCCCATCCTCTCACACCCACAAAAGGTCATAGAGCAGAGATTAGGGGAGAGGGGTGCACTAGAACCACCCTACACCCCAAAAGGAACCAGAGGTTGTGCTCTGAAGTGATCTGGGAGAAACACAGGAGCTAAGGACTCTGGGTTTGGGGAAGACAAAGGGCCACAGGGTGGGCCAGCCTCTGCAGAACACCGACAGGAAAGGTGTCACTCCCCAGAGCTTGAAAAGAAGTGAGCAAACGACAGGCCCCAGAGAACCCCCTCTCCTGGCCAACCCCAAACTAGTCACCAGAGGTGCTCCCGCCAGCTCCCTGCACCCAGGTGGAGACAGAAGGAAACCTGAAGTTCATTGGATAGAAAACGAAAATCAAAAGCAGGGCACCTTTCCATCGGGAAGGTGAGAGGTAAAGGGACAGGAAAAGATGGAAGTGCCCAGAGCCTGAGGGACTGCCCACAGGGGAGAGAGAAGGGCTGCTGGGTTACGGTGGAAGGTGGAGTGTGAAAAATAAAAACACTGCATTGGTGCATGGTGGAGGAGAGGGTATTAGGAATATAAGAAAACAAGAAAGGGGAAGTGTGAAAAAGGCCCAGAGATTTAAAACAAAGGGAAAACCAAAAAACCAAACTGAGAAAACAGAAGAAGGAGGAAGGTTAGGCAGAGCAGGAGCAGGGAGAGAGAACGACAGGCATGTGAGAGATCAAAACAGACACACAGAGTGACCAGAGAGGGGACAGAAGGACAGGACAGAACCACAAGTTGAGCAGAGGAAAGGAAAGCTGCAGGCGTCACCTCCACGATCTTTACCTTGGCTGCTTGGTCAAACAGAGCTCAAGATTTAACTAGTGGCGCCCAGGGCCCATTCTGGCTGGCGGGCGCCGGCTGGCTCCTGGCTGGGGCTCCCGGCCCAGACGCCCCAGCCCCGCGGGACTGCGCGGTGGGGGCCCTGACTGACTGACTGCCTGAGTGATCACATTCAGCTAAGCTGCTGCATTGTGCACAGCAGTGCCCTGCCTGTCTGCCTGGCCGGGACCCGAGCGGCTCAGCCCAGGGGCTCATGTTTGGGCTGGGTATGGTGGGGGTGGAGGTGGGTTTGCTCCGAGCTCCGTCGATGAGCGGGTGTAGTTCCCAGTTCTGGCTCTTTTCAAGGAGGAGGAGCAGAAAGAGGATGAGGAGGAGGAGCAGGAAGGGGGGAAAAGATGGTTGATTAAAATTAAAACATCCACAAAAGGAAAAAAAAAACGCATTCTTTTTCTGTCAAACGGCCCTGAGATCTTTGCTTTTCTCGTCTGGATTCACTGGTCGCCTTTGGGAGGATGCCACAGCAAACAGGTCCTGGTGACGAGACGGCCCAGTACCAGCAGGTGAGAGGCAGACTGCCTGCTGCCCCAAGGGCCAGCTGCCCGGAGGTGTCTCAGTGAGGACAGTGGAGAAGGGAGATGCATGGGGGCAGTCACTGAAGTAAGGAGCCCCTCAGCCAATGCTGCCCCGCCCCCTCCCGCAGGAAGTCCGGGCCTGGGGGGAGGGATGAGGACGGGGCTGCAGCAGGGGTGGGCAAAGGTGGCTGGGAAGGAGCCACTCACCACTCCTCATCTTTGTGAGCTAGGAAGAAGTCCTGCATCTGCTGCCTGCGGAAGTCCAGCTTATAGTCGTTGTAGCGCTTCACTGCCTCCGTCTCATCCACAGAGTCGTCCAAGGAGAGGAGGAACTCCTTGAAGCTCTTCATCACTGGCGGCGGCACACCCAGGTCGATCTCGGCGATGCTGCCCAGCCTGCAGGCACCAGGCAAGAAGGCATGATTGTGAGGGAGAGGACACCGTGGCCATCCCCACAGGCATACCTGTGCCTGCCCCACTCCCTGGCTCCAGCCCACAACCTGGCAAGCAGGTCCCTGTGCCCAGAAACCCAGGTCTTTACCTGGCTTGGATAGGCAGTACGTGGTGCTGCATGATGTGGACATCTGGGTGGCCCCAGGGCTGAGGAGGGCCATAGGTTGGGCCCCCACCGCCCCCAGCATAGGGCATCTCATAACCACTGTGGTAAGGGTCAGAGCTGTGCTCATCCCTGGACGGGGAAGAACACAAAGGTCAGGAAAGCAGGCAGAACCCCCTCTCCCATGCACAAAGGAGGGCCAAGGGGGCAGGGAGAGGTCTGAGGGGAGCAAGGAATGCGGGGTGTACAGGAGGTGGCTCTGGGTGGATGGAGGGAAGCGCAAAGCCATGCGCCCTCACCAGTCTCGCCGCATGCGCTTCTGTGGTGGGCTGAGCTCATGGCGTGGGGGAGAGAACCGCTCCCGCCGATTCCGGTCATAGTCTCGATATTCTCCCCGACTGCGGCGCTCGCGGCCCCGGTCCCACTCCCTGAGGCAAGGACAGTGGTACTAATTACAGGTACAGTCCATGTACCAGGGTGTCTCAGCTCCAGGAGGCTGAGGGAGGAGAATGAGTTTCAAGACAGCCTGGGCTCTGCAGCAAGGCCCATCTACACAGCCAGGGCGTGTGGTGCCGCTCCTGCTTAGCCTGTCCCAGGCTATGTGACATCAACCCCCATCACCACAAATGCACTGCACCATCAGATCCCAGCCCATGTGGCTCTTGTGGGAGCACACAACTAAAACCAACTGAGCCAGCCTCCCACCCAGCTCACCCCTAACCTCCCCTGTCACAGCCTATACAGCCTCCCCTGACCTCTCCAGATATTGCCCTGCACTGGTCCCTTCTGCAATGCTATTCACCCCCTTCCCCGCTCTCAAGTCATCTCCCCCAAGCAACATGAGCTAAAAAGGCAGCGAACCACCCTGTCCAGCTTCTCCTGGCTGGCCAGTGAGGAGCAGCTTCATCACCCCTCACCCACGGGGGGCAAGCATGCAGCCCCACTCAGAAAACACGTGGCTGATCATGTCTGTCAGTATTTATTTCACTCCACATTAAGACCGCTTACCTATTTGTCTTAAAATTAGGAATTAGTACAAGATACATCATTTGGGGGGAGGGGGTAAATGACCACCCTTTCCCCTCCTCCAAAAGCTAACAGGGCAGAATTGTCTTGTTTTTTATAATGTTAAAAATCTCTTCAAGGGCTGGGGATATAGCCTAGTGGCAAGAGTGCCTGCCTCGGATACATGAGGCCCTAGGTTCGGTTCCCCAGCACCACATATACAGAAAACGGCCAGAAGCGGCGCTGTGGCTCAAGTGGCAGAGTGCTAGCCTTGAGCGGGAAGAAGCCAGGGACAGTGCTCAGGCCCTGAGTCCAAAGCCCAGGACTGGCCAAAAAAAAAAAAAAAAAAAAAAAAAAATCTCTTCAAAGACTGCTTTAGGCTGGGTGCAGGTGGCTCACACCTGTAATCCAGGCAATGTAGCAGGCTGACATCTGAGGATTGAGGTGCACAGCCAGCCCAGGCAGGAACATCTATGAGACTCTCATCTCCATTTAACCGCCCCCCCCCCAAAAAAAAAAGCCAAAGTGGAGATATGGCTTGAGTGACAGAGCACTAGCCTTGAGCAAAAGCTCAGGGACAAAGCCCAGGCCAGAATTAAACCCCCCAGACTGGCAACCCCCCCCCCCAAAAAAAGCCTTCCTTAACAAAAAACAGCTTCCACATTTGTTAGCATCAATTGTTTCTCAAAACCTTGAAGACTAGCTGAACCTAAAAGCACATTGTTGAACATCTTATACTAGCCATTGTCCTATTGTGCTCTGTGAACAGCTCTTGGTGTGCATTACCACATAGTATCAAACTATAGTATTAACTAGCATACTACTAATCTCATCACAAGTCTTCAAGCACTGGGAAGTTGCCAAGCTCACATTGATAAATAAAAGTTTTCAAAAGTCGGCTTTCACTGGAAATATTCCGACAAATACTGAGGACTCTCCTCAAAGAAACTGCTCCCCTTAGTTCATTCTCAAGGGTATGTGAAAACACCACTCAAGACCCCATGGTATGGGAAAAAGTACTTCAACACCCAATTCCAAATTAGTCCACAATTGTTCTTGATCAAGATATAAGAATGTCACAATCAAATTCTTCACATTGTACAATTACAGTTACATGCTACAGGCAGTTACATGCTTTCTGCACACTTCTACTTTCCTCCTGGCACTGGAAAGATTGAGGCTGGGATGTGACTTTGTATAGAGTTTGTGTGGCATGTGTAAGGACTCTGGGTCCACCATCAGCACCACCAAAGGACAAAGTTTACATCTACCTATAACTCCACTTAATACAGACACTGGTGGTTCACATCTGTAATCCTAGCTAGCAGATCAGTTTGAAAGCAGCAGGACCAGGAAAAGTGTGAGTCTCTACATCTCCAACTAACCACCAGAAAACTGAAGCCAGGCTGTGGCTCAAGTGATAAGAGTTTCTGCCTTGAGTGAAAAAGCCAAACAAGAGCACAAAGCCCCCAGTTCAAGTCACAGTACTGGTGCACGCAAGCAAGCATGCACACACACATAAGCATGCATGCATGCATGCATACAAACACACACACACACACACACACACACTTCTCAGAAAGCTAGCTAGGAGCTGCTTCAACAATCAGTTAAACACATTTGGCAATCAATGCCCAAAGACTCTGCAAGATGTTAGGCAAGACAATGACAAATTGAATCCTGTCTTGCCAAGGAAAGACTTCAGTCTGGTCAATTCCACAGCCATCAGCTTTTTTTTATTTTTTAATGAACCTTTTCAATATTTACCAACCAAAATAGGATGCTTTTGGTGGCTGTATAAGTCGTACTTTTTACGTACACCCCGAATTCGTACTTCTATCCTTTGTTTGGATCTTAAGGACATTGCAAAAATGAAGCCACTGGTAGTTCTTTGCCAAGAGCAGAGCGCGGCCCAACGAGGGGCTGGCTGCATTCTAACTTGTCAACCCAACGCGATCATGCGGGGAGAAGCAGTGAGGACGCAGGGGCTCGGGGTCCCCGTTGGAGTCCCGTGTCCAGGGGCGGCGTCGCCCATACCTGTCACTCCAGTCGTCGCCTCGCCGTCGTTCATCTCTTTCCCGGGATCGGTCGTAGTCGCTGCGCTCACGCCTGAACTTGTCCCTGCGCCTCCGGTCGTACTCGTCGTCGCTGTCACCCATGTTGCAGTCTGCAGAGACCTAGGGCCCGGGGGGGGGGGGGGGACAAGGAAGGCGCGACGTGACCCACACGGGCCGGGGCGGGGGAATGCGGCGGCACCGCACCGGGGAGGGGTGCACGGCCGCCTCCCTTCCGCCAAGGCCGACCAGCCAGGGACCTGGCAATTCGCGGCCGGTGGCGGGCTCAGGGATCGGGTTCCGGGCTCCGGGGGTCCCCGCCCCGCCCTCCCGCCCGCCGCGCGGCCCGCAGCCCCTCCCCCACCTGGAGCGGCCGCAGCCGTTAGCACCGCGCGCCCGCGGGCGGGCGGGCGTGTCTTCCGGGCACACCACAAGGATGGCGGGAACGAGGGGAACGCGGGGCTGGGGGTGGGGGAGCGGGACGGCGGAGACGGAGCGGCAGCCGCGCGCCCGCAGCACCGCACGCAGGACACGCACCGCAAACCAGGCCCCGCGAGGCCCGAAAGATAAAAAGAGAGGGAAGCGAGGGATGACGGGAAGGGCGGAGCCAAGGAAGTCTTGCGCACTTCCTCAGACGCGAAGGCGCGAGCAGCGATAGGGACTACGGCAGCCCAGCGGGACCACGCGGGATCTCGCGAGGGCGGCAGCAGGTTCTCGTGGGCCAGGGAGCGCTTCCTCCGACGGAGGCCAAAGGTCAGAGGTCAGAGCTGGCACCACCTCCATCTCCTTTCTGGAAGTGAGTTCGCGTCCGGAACGGCGCGCTTTGAAGACATCTCGACCTTCTCCGGGCACCAGATCCCGGCACTTTAAGAACATGGAACAAGCAACCATTTTGCAATACGTCCTTCCCACCATTTTCTGCACCGTTCAGGGAACCAGCCTTTTTGATTTTTATGCCAATCCTGGAGCTTGAACTCAGGGCCTGGAGGCCCAAGGCTGGAGCTCTACCGCTCTGAGGCACAGCCCCACTTCCGGCCTTTCTGAGTGCTTTATTGGAGAGAAGAGCCTCAGGGGGACTTTACTGCCCCAGCTTCGAGCCTCGATCCTCAGATCTCAGCTTCCTGAGTGGCTTGGATTGCAGGTGTGAACCATGGCTCTGGGCTGAGAACCAGCCTCATTAGCACTGCACACACCATTTACAAAACCAACCAAAGGCACCCCATGTGCACTCAGGACTGACCTGTCATTAACGTCAGCGCTCTGATGAGAGACTGTGGGTTACAGGCCTGAGCCACAAGCAGCGTCTGCCAGCCTCAGGCTGAATGTCCTCAAATCCCTTTGCAGTGAGTTGAATGTGAAGTTTATTGGGAAATGTACCTTTCCTGAATGTGTAGCCTTGCTTCCAGCACTTAACCAGGGTTGATTTTTGCCCCAAACTATGCAGTTTAGTACAGCTAGCTTCCAGTGGCTCAGGCATATAATCCTAGCTACTCAGGAAGCTGAGATTTGGAGGAACAAACTTTGATGTCAGCATGGGCAGAAAAGTTAGTGAGACTACCATCTCCAAAATAACCAGTGAGGGGCTAGGAATATGGCTTAGTGGTAGAGTGCTTGCCTTGTGTGCATGAAGCCTTGGGTTCAATTCCTCAGCAACATGCACAAAAAAAGCTATAAATGGTGCTGTGGCTCATGTGATAGAGTGTTAGCCTCGAGCAAAAAGAAGCCAGGGACAGTGCTCAGGCCTGAGTCCAAGCCCCAGGACTAGCAAGAAAAAATAAAAAACCCAAAAAACAGAAAACGAAATCAGCAAAAAGCTGGACTGGAGATGTGGCTCCAAAGGTAGAGTACCAGGCTAGCTGGAATTAGAAGTATGCCTCAAACAATAGAGTGATGACCTTGATTGAAAAAACTAAGGTACAGTGTCCAGGTCCTGAGTTCAAGTCCTGGTACCAGTACAAAAAAAAAAAAAAAGCTGGGCACTGGTGGCCTGTAACCTAGCTACTTGGGAGGATGAGATTTGAGAATCAGAGTTCAAAGCCAGCCCAGGCAAGAAAGTCTGTAAGATTCTTATCTCCAGTTATCCACCAGAAAAACAGAAGTGAAACTGTGGCTCAAAATGGTAGAGTGCTAGTCTCCAGTATTTAAAGAGCTGAGTAACAGCATCCAGGACCTGAGTTCAAGCCCCACAACTGACAAAAAAAAAAAAAGAGTGAGGGCTGGAAGTGTAGCTCAGTGGAAGACTGCTGGCCCTGCATGAGTGAGGCCTTGGGTTCATTCATCCCCAGTAATGAGTGACAAAAAAATACATAACATGGAAACAAAATTTAAAAAGGAACCAGATCTAAGAAGGCTGAAGTCCTGACCTTGCTTCAATCATTTGAGAAGTTTGCAGTCTGGCAGACAATAACAACGTCTGTGTTTATATTGGGCTGCCATGAGCTCAGATGAGACAAGTCTTTTATAAACACTTGAGGGGTTATTATTTCATGAGTGGGGTAAGAAGACACAGCATTTGGCGACACATTGTAATGGTAGCTGTCAGGGACGGTGACGTATGGCTGGGGCCGAGCAGCAGGTGCTCCTTGGAGGCTCAGCAGTCGGTGGTGACGGTAGCTGATAGCTCCTGGATGCGCCAGGCGCTGCAGGCCTTGCAGAGGATGTGTCCATCCAGCGGGTAGCAGCCCTGACACTCACCCTCAGAGGACAGCAGCAGACCACACTCCTGTTGGAAGAAGCAAGCGTTCTCTCTCTGTGCCCTTCCCTGCACCCCTCTCCCTGCAGGGGCCCTGCAAACCTCTCCCTCTGGCCCTGGGCCCCTCTCACCTCACACTTGTAACAGCCAATGTGAAAACTGCGATCCAGAGCCACAATTCTCACCGTCTCCTCCTGACCTGGCTCGGGCATGATGGCTCTACCACACACCGAGCACCTTGGGGCAAACTTCCTGGGGGACAGAAGGGAACAAGAACACTGTGAGGCTTCACAGTGGGAAGGACTCACCGCAGAACCCTGAGGAGATGGAAGGCAAGGAGGAGCCAGAGACGACTTCTTGGATCATAACAACAATTGTGAGTGATGTCGGAGAAGGGAGAACCTGGCACTTCTCAGGAAGCTGAGATCTGAAGATCACAGTTCAAAAGCCAGCTAGGGCAGAAGAAAAAAGATATCTGATACTCTTCCCTCAAGGGAACTAGGCAAGAAGCTGGATGACTCAAGCAGAAAAGCACCATCCTTGATCAAAAAAGTCAACTGACTGGGCTGGGGATATGGCCTAGTGGCAAGAGCGCTTGCCTCATATACTTGAAGCCCTGGGTTCGATTCCCCAGTACCACATATACAGAAAATGGCCAGAAGTGGCGCTGTGACTCAAGTGGCAGAGTGCTAGCCTTGAGCAAAAAGAAGCCAGGGACAGTGTTCAGGCCCTGAGTCCAAGGCCCAGGACTGGCAAAAAAAAAAAAAGAAAAGAAAAAGTCAACTGAGAGTGTGAGGCCCTGAGTTAAAGCCTTAGTATTGGCAACGAGAGAGGAAGGGAGAGGACAAGGGACTGAAAACAGGAGGTGCCAGTGGGACATGTCAGACAGGTGATATATGGTTGTGAAATAGTCTGCATCTATAGTCACAGCTACTTGTGAGGCTACTTGGGAGGATCAGAGTTCCAGAGTAGCTTAAGCAGAGAAGTTAGTGAGACACCCTCATCTCAGCCAGAAAGCTAGACATGGTAGTGCAAGCCTATGATACCAGATACAAAAGAATAAAGGATTAAAATGTGAGGCTAATCCTAGGCAAAAATGGGAGAAAAATAAAACCAGTGGCTCATGCCTGTAAGTCTAACTACTAGGCTGAGATCTGAGGATCGTGGTTCAAAGGCAGGCTGGGCAAGAAATATGTGATTCCTATCTCCAACTAACTAGCAGAAAAACCAGAAGTAGAGCTATAGCTCAAGAGGTAGGGTGCCAGCCTTGAACAAAAAAACTCAGGGACAGTGCCCAGGTCATTAATTCAAACCCCCAGGATGGTACCACTCACACACAAAAAAAAGGCAAAAAAAGACTGAGGGCATAGTGCAAAGGCTTAAGTCATAGAGCACCTGCCTAGCAAGCACAAGGCCTCAAGTTCGCAGCCCCCAGTACCACAACAAAAAAAAAAGAGTGAGCCATTCTGAGACAGGGCGAGGCCCAGGCATGACCTGTGGAAGTCTTCAATGCAGTGGATTTGGCTGGTTGCATCCACGGTGAAGGGGATGCCGTCCAGGCCGCGGTGGCACACCACGCAGGTGAAGCAGCCGGGGTGGTAGGCCTTGCCCATGGCCCGGAGGATCCGGTCCAAGATAGGCTGGGAACATGTGGAACATTTCTCCAAAGTGGCCTGGGGAGAAAACAGACAGGAAAATGAGAGGAGAGAGCACTGGCACACCGCCTGCCTGCCTTGCCACCTGCATTCTGGACCCCCTGCCATGCCATGCCATGCCATATCTCATTCACATCCCAGCCCTGTGGCTTTCCACATAATGAGCTCAACATATCTGAGCTCCTGGTTCCCTATGAGAATCAATCTAGTGATATCTGCTTCCCAGGGGACCATGGGAATGCCACACATGGACTTAGCTCCAAAATGCCTCTTTATGTATAGAGAGCTGTTGGCCGGGAGGCTGAGATCTGAGGACTGTAGTTTAAAGCCAACATGGCCAGAAAAGTCCATGAGACTCTTGTCTCCAGTTAATCAACAAAAACCCAGAAGTGCAGTGTGGCTCACACGGCTGCAAGCCAACTTTGAACAAACTAAATGAGAACAAGGCTCTGAGTTCAAGTCCCACAGGGAAAAAAAAAGTGGGCCAGGAGTTTGGCCTCGTGGTAGAGTGCTTGCCAAGCATGCACGAAGCCCTGGGTTCAATTCCACACAGAAAAAGCCCGAAGTGGCGCTGTGGCTCAAGTGGTAGAGTGCTAGCCTTGAGCAAAAGGAGCTCAAGGACAAGGTCCAGGCCCTGAGTTCAAGCCCAGGACTGGCAAAAAAAAAAGTAAGGGATTATTGGTAATCCTCTCCAGAAACTAGTATTTAGCTCCTTCCTTCCTTTTTGGTGTTCAAATCAGGGCCTCAAACTGACTAGGCTAGTACCACTTGGGCCATGCCCTCAAGCCCTGCCTTTTGCAATTTATTTTGGAGTCTGGCAGTTCTCAAATCTCAGCCTCCTGAGTAGCTAGGATGATGACAGGCATAAATCACTAGTGCCTGGCCAGTTAAGGTCTTAGGAAAGCTGGTGTATGATGGACAATCCTCCAGATCTCAGCTTCCTAAGCAGCCAGGATTACAGGTGTGAGTCATCAGTGCCTAGCTTTTAGCTGCTTACCTCCTCCCCGCTTCCCCCTTCAAGCCTTCTCTTCCTTTGGCCTTGACTATCTAGGTCACCTCTGTGCCTCTACCACACCAACTACTTACCACATAACAGCTCTCACAATAGGCCCTCCTCTCCACCGCGTAGAAATGCTGGCCTCGGAGCTGTGCCCGGCACGTTGAACACACAAAGCAGCCAACATGGAAGACACGGTCCAGGGCCACAACCCCAGCCCCATCCCCAACCACAACTTCTCCACAGCCGCCACACCGGCCTGGAGACAGGGAGAAACAAGGTCAACCTGCTCAGACCCAGGACAGCAGGTCAGCGGCCCTCTTCCCTTCCCTCTCCCACCAACGGGGCAACTCACCAAAATACTCCCCGCTAGGTGGGTGGCTCATGTCCTGCACCAGCTTCTTGGTGAGTCTCTCCAGCTCCTCCTCCGGAGGCTGGCTCAGAGGGCCCTGGAGAATGAATCTGATCATCAATATGAATGTGGTTCCTACAAAACTCCCTCAGGGGTAACCAGGCAATTCTACCCAGGGGCCCACCAGTGAGCACCTCAAGCCCCTCTCTCTGAACTCTGTGACCCTTGACCTGTCACTAGTCCAAAACCAAGACCTTGGCCAAGGACTGGTGGCTCATGCCTATCATCCTAGCTACTCAGGAGGCTGAGATCTGAGGATTGTAGCCCAGAGCTAGCCCAGGCAGAAAAGTCCATAATACTCTTCTTTTTCTTTCCACAAGGCTTGAACATGGGGCTTGGGCACTGTCCCTGAGCTTTTGTGCTCAAGACTACCATTATACCACTTTGAGCCCCACTTCCAGTTTTCTGGTGGTTCATTGGAGATAAAGAGTCTCATGGACTTTCCTGGCCAGACTTGCTTCAAATTGTGTGATCCTCAGATCTCAGCCTCCGGAGGAGCTAGGATTACAGGTGTGAGCCACAAGTACCCAGTCCAAGAGATTCTTTATCTCCAATTAACCACTAGAAAATCAGAAATGGAGCTGGGCTCCAAGTGGTAGAGCCCTAGTCTTGAGCAAAAGAGTTCAGGAACAGTGCCCAGGCCCCACCAACTCCACAGGACCTTAAGCCCTCCTCCAGCCCCCCAATCAGTCTCATAGTTTCTGACTTAACCCCCCTCCCCAATGCCTAGACTTACCTGATGCCCATGCCCGCCTCCTCTTCCTCCTCCTACTGGGCCTGAGACCCTGGCAACTTCCTCTTTGCTTCCTGGCCCTGGCTCACGGTGGTTCCTGTAGCCAAGCCCCCAGACTTCGCCGCGGCCTGGGAGTGGGAAGTGAGGGCCCAGGAGGGGCCCAGAGGCCTGCGGGGCCCCTCTCCTGGGGGGGCCGCAGCCTCTCACAGGTTGAGCTACTTTCACTTGCACTGGGAAGGCTGGACCAGCTGGGGTGCTGGCAGTAGCATAGGAGGCTGGAGTGGGGCCCCCATAGGGGGATGCTGGGAGCAGCGGGGTTGGACCAGTCCCTCCATTGGACTTCAGGGAGCCAGGACGGTAGGCAGGGGGTGGAGGGGGGTCATAGGCCTGGGGAGAAATGCAAAGCAGCTGCTATGAGCAAAGCCCATTTTCGGACCCAGGGTGGCAAGTTTCCCAGGAGAGCCTGGGCTGGTTTTTCTGTTTTGTTTGGGGGTTGTTTTTTTGGTGCTAGTCCTGGGATTTGAGCTGAAGGCCTGGGCCCTGTCCCCGAGCTTCTTTAGCTCAAGGCTAGGGCTTTAACCCCTTGAGCTGCAACTCCACCTTTATTTTTGATGTAGTTTACTGGAGAAAAGAGTCTCTCAGGCTTTCCTGCCTGGGCTGGCTTCGAACCAGGATCCTCAGATCTCAGCCTCCTGAGTAGCCAGGACAGCCATGAGCTACCAGCGCCTGGCTGAAGGCCCGGCTTCTGACAGGGCATAGCCCTCCTGTGGCTGACAGGCCTATCTGCTCCAGGTTTCCTAGCACGCAGCAGCCACTGCCCCACCGGAGGAGGGAGAAGAGGCTGGGCACAGGGACTGGAGGGTGGAGGTCACCTGTCGGTCTGGGCGCCGTGGAGGAACATGACTGCGACCCCCATCCAGCTCAGCCAGCATACAGGTCAGCGAATCTATCTCAGCATCCAGACTTCCAGGGCGCAGGCACCCCCTGCTGTCTGGGGGGAGCCCCTGGATGAAGTCAAAGCAGGGAGAATAATGGTGGGTTACAGCTTGCCCTCTCCAATGCTATGTCCCACACACCTCACCGCCAGACCCCACCCCTCCGTCCTTACCTGTAAACGTTGGGGTGCCCCATGGGACCCTACCCAGGCGGGACCCCGATCCTCTGGTCCCCCAGAGGGCTGGTAACACTGCTCAGATGGGAGGGGGCAGAAATTGACCCTGGGATGGGGCTGGAGCACTGTGGAGGAGGGACAGAGATGAAAAGGGGGGGGGGTGGAGGAGAGGGGCTCCACGCCTCCGGGCCCTGCCCTTCCCCTTACACCCGGGACGCAAAGCAGGGGTGGGGGGACGGGGGGTTGTGGGGCCCGACGGCCGGGGGTAGGGCTGATGCAGAAGGTGGACCTGGCCCGGTCAGGAGCGCGGAGGGCAGCGCTGGGCAGGGCGCCCCAGGAGCGGCTTACCTGCGCCGAGGGGCGGCGGCGGCCCTGGGGGCCCCCGGGGAAGCGCCCTCCCCTGCGGCGCCCTGGCCGGCTCCGGCTGCTTTGGGGGGAGCCAGGTGGGCCCCGACATGGCCCGGAGCTGAGGGGCGCCCAGGAGGCGTCAGGACCCCGAGGAGCCCGGGCTCGGGGGCCTCGTGGCCCGCTTCCTGGCCTGCACTTCGCTCGGGACAACAGCAAAGAAACTTTTTCTGGTTTTTTTTTCCTCCTTCTTCCCCAATTTTGGGACAGCCACGCCTCCCGTGACGTCACCGCATTCCTGGGGGCGAGTCACGTGGCTCTCAAGGCCCTAATCTGCAGTCCCTCCCTCTCCCAGCCCCCTCCAGCCTGAGGGGGTGTGCCACTGGAGCGGGAGGCGCGGGCCGGGAGGGGGGGCGCTGCTGGGTAGAGAAGCGCAGGCCTGGGGGGGCCCCGCTGGGGCGGGAGGCGCGGGCCTGGGGGGCTCTGCTGGGGCGGGAGGCGCCTGCCTGGGGGCTCTGCTGGGGCGGGAGGCGCCTGCCTGGGGGCTCGGCTGGGGCGGGAGGCGCGGGACTGGGGGGGCTGCTGGGGCGGGAGGTGTGGGTCTGGGAGAGGGGCGCTGGGGCGGGAGGTGCGGGCCTGGGGGCTCGGCTGGGGCGGGAGGCGCGGGCCTGGGGGCTCGGCTGGGGAGGGAGGCACAGGACTGGGGGGAGGTGTGGGCGGGGGGGGGGCGCTGGGGCGGGAGGCGCGGGACTGGGGGAGGGCTGCTGGGGCAGGAGGTGGCTCTCGGTCCCCGGACCCCCCCCCACCCCGACCCCTGCACATGGCGGCCCCTTCCCAGCCCTCCCCACCCTCCCCACCCCACAGGGCTCAGCGAGGACCACAACCACCCGTAGTGTCTCGGTCATTTATTTATGATCAGCAGTTAGAAAACACAAACAGAACAAACACAAAGTCACCACCACCCGGGCCGGAGAGTTTGTGGCCAGGATGAGGACGCTGAGGTAGCCTAGTCACAGGAGGCCAGCTCCTCCGGCCAAGGCACCAGTGAAGGGAAAGGCCGGCCGGTCCGCTGATGCATCAGCGCATGAGGTCCCAGGACCGACGCCCTGAAAACAAGGCCAGGCTCCAGTCCCCAGGCAGCCCAGCCTCAGTGCGAGGCTGGGCTTCTGCACCAGACCCTGAGCGTCAGAGGTCGGTGCAGGTGACCGGGGTTACCCCGTGGGCGAGCAGCGTGGGCCCCAGGTCTCGGCTCAGCGTCTCCAGCAGCGCCAGGTAGCGGGGATACCGGGAAGGGTCAGCGGGTGGCCGCGGCAGGTACAGGAAGGTGAGGGCGGTGGTGGGCCCTTCTTTGCCCTCTCCACCCTCAGGGCCCCCGGGCCCCCCTCCACTGCCCTGTCCCTGCTGGGCCCGCACTAAGGCGTTGGCACTGCCAGCCAGAGCCTCTGCCTCGGCATCCCCTTGCCCACCGTTTACAAAGTCCCCTTCGGCTTCCTCCTCCTGCTCCTTGGCTGGGGTCCCCTCACCCCACACCACCTCCCGCACCTCTGCCCGAATCCTCAGCTGGCTCAGCAATGCCCTGAGGCGCCCCTCGGCTGCCCCGGGGGCCTCCTGAGGCCCCAAGCACAGGAAGATCCGAAGGCGGGCGCTATGCCAGGCAGGCACCATGCCCAAAATGGTGGCCATCTGGAGCAGAAAGAGGCCACAAACGTCCACGTAGCCAGGCCCCCCTCGGGGCCGCAACAGGTTGAGGGGCCACACGTCCACATGATGTATCTGAGAGGAGCTCCCGGACCCCCGGCTCAACCTCTCAGGGGGCAAAGACCCACAGGCCCGAGCAAGAACCACATTCTTATTCATCTTCAGGGCGTCTGCCACAGTGGCCACATAGTCCTGGGGGCTCAGCGCCCGGGGGCTCCCGGGAGCCCGGGGGGGAGGGAACAAGGTGCTCAGGGCTGGGGACCCCCCCTCCCCAGTGGTATCTTCAGCTTCAGAGAAAGCCGGGTCTGTCAGGAAATGGTCCTGGGGAGGAGAATCGTCATAAAACCCCAGAACCAAGGTGTTGGGCTTCATGCCACCTGCGGGCAGAGAGGAGGAAGAGGCACAAAGAACACAAGGAGTCACACTCAGGCTGAGTGGACTCCACACAAGACGAGCCCACTCGCGCAGAACAGCAGCAGGTGCCATACGCCTCCACCCCAGCTCTGAGATCAACATTCTATACCTTTGCACAATCACTTGGTTTCCTTAAACATTCTCATGTGCTTTTATTTATCTCTGTAATCCACCTCAGAGTCCAACTCCAATCTCTCTCTCTCTCCCCCTTCCCCCCATACCGGGGCTTGAACTCACAGCTAGGCACTGTCCCTTTCCTTTTTCTACTCAAGGTATGGCAGTCTGCCACTTGGGCCATACCTCCATTTCTGGTTTGTTGGTGGTTCACTGGAGATTAAAGCCTCATGAATTCTTCCTTTTTCTTCTTTTTTTTTTTTTTTTGCCCTGCCTGGCCTTGAACTGCAATCCTCAGATCTCAGCTTCCCCAAGTAGCTAGGATTACATGTGTGAGCTGTCACACTCAGCATAATTTAGGATGCTTTTAAAAAAGGAGCACTCCACAGCCATGGAGAATAAGTAGGTCAGAGCCATTGTCAAGCTCACACAGCATACTATTTCCACAATGGGGAAATGAGTCTAACAATATCCTGACAGAAGTTCATGGCTTTGGCTACCTGGGAACTGGCACCCAGACCCTGCCTGGGAACAGAGGAGAGGATGGGCTGGGCTTTCCAGCTGTGGTGAGGATAGTGGACCACAGCCTAGTGGACAAGAGAAAACAGAACAAAAATCACTCTGGCATGTTATCTCATGTGAGGCCACGCTATGAGATAAGTGTAACTTCCTTCTCCCCCTTTATAGATAAGGAACTAGACGCTCCACCAAGTGAAGTCACTCACCTCAGGCCTCAGGGCCCATAGGGCCCCAGTTCACAAGTAAACAGTCCACCCACGCCAAAGCTCCTCAGAGCCATCAAGCTGGCTGGGAACCAGCCTTCATGTCCCAAATCTCCCGAGTGCCACAGCTCCGTGTGAGAGAGTATGTGTGTGTGCATGTGTGCGTTAATGCCAGGCTCCAGTAGCTCATGCCTATGATCCTAGCTACTCCGGATTGTGGTTCCAAGCCAGATCAGACAGGAAAGTTCAAGAGGCTTTTACCTCCAATTCACCACCAAAAGCTGAAAGTGGAGCTGCAGCTTAGGTGGTAGAGCACCAGGCTTTCAGCAAAAAGTCTGGTGACAGGGCCCAGGCCCTGAGGTCAAGCCCTAGCACTGGCACAGAAACAACCCAAAAACCCTCCCAGTAGGCTGAAATGGCAGCCCGTCTTCCAGGGCTCTGATTTGCCCCAGGAGGGCAAGGTCTAGTATTGTTGAACTTTAGCCTGTCTGAAGTGGCGGATACACAGTGTCCTAGGATTAAGAAAGTAGGAAGAGGGTGACAGTGACCAAAAAGAAATGTACTCTTTACCTGACTTATGTAACTGTCACCCCTCTGTACATCACCTTTATAATAACAACAAAAAAGATTTAAAAGAAGGGGGGGGGAGGTGGGAAGGGGGCATGAGGGACAAGGTAACAAACAGTACAAGAAATGTATCCAATGCCTAACGTATGAAACTGTAACCTCTCTGTACATAAGTTTGATAATAAAAATTTGAAAAAAAAAAAAAAGAGGGGGAAGGAAAGGGTAGGGAAGGAGAAGGGGGTGAGAAAGCAAGGGGGGATGGGGAGGGGAAAGGGGGGGAAAGGAGGAGGAAAGTGGATTTGGAGCAGCCTGGGTAACAAGGCTAGAGGCCACTGTGCTAAGAATCACAGAGCTGGTAATGTTCCATTACACAAACATCAGCCCCCACACCCTTGGGGCATCCTTTGGGGGTGTCAGGGGCCACATTCCACGGCTCCCTGCTGTGTGAGCCTTTTCAAGCCTGTCTGCAGTACCATCTCCCCACAAAAACTTCACTGACCACATCAGTCCCTTGTGGTCTTGCTGTCTCTGAGCTCTAGTGGTCAGAGACAGATGCTTCAAGCCAGCCCGAGGCTCACATTCTCCCACTGTCTCTAGAAAAGCACTCTTCAGAGCCCAAATACTTCCCAACACAGCAAGATGGGTGCAGGAGGCTCAGACCTGTAATCCCAGCTACTCAGGAGGCTGAGATCTGTGGATCACAGCTCAAAGCCAGCCTAGAACCTGGTGCTGGCGGCTCATACATGTAATCCTAGCTATTCAGGAGGCTAAGATCTGAGGATTGTGGTTCAAAGCCAGTTTGGGGAGGAAAGTCACTGTGAGACTCTTATCTCCAGCTAACCACTCAAACACCAGAAGTGGAGCTGTGGCTCAAACTGGTATAGAGCATTAGCCCTGACCAAAAGACCTCAGGGACAGCAGCCAGGCCCTGAAGTCAAGCCCCAGAACCAACCAACCAAACAAACAAACAAACAAAAACATCCAGCCTGGAGAAAAAGGTCCAAGAGACTCTTATCTCCAATTAACCAGCAAAAAGCTGGAAGTGGTGGTGTGGCTTAACTGGCAACCTTGAGCAGAAAAAGCTCAGGGATAGTGCCCAGACCCTGAGTTCAAGTCCCAGTACTGACATAAAGGAAGAAAGGGAGAGAGAAAGAAGAGAGAGCTGGGAATGTGGCCTAGTGGTAAAGTGCTTGCCTCATATACATGAAGCCCTGGGTTCAATTCCTCAGCACCACCTTATAGAAAAAACCAGAAGTGGCGCTGTGGCTCAAGTGGTAGAGTGCTAGCCTTGAGCAAAAGAAGCCAGGGACAGTGCTCAGGCCCTGAGTTCAAGCCCCAGGACTGGCAAAGAAAAAAAAGAGAAAGAAGAGAGAATGAAAGAAAAAGCAGGGCTGGGAATGTGGCTTAGCAGTAGTGTGCTTTGCCTGGCATGCATGAGGCCCTGGGTTCGATTCCTCAGCACCACATAAACCAAAAAAGCTGGAAGTGGCTCTGTGGCTCAAGAGGTAGAGTGCTAGCCTTGAGCAAAAAGAAGCCAGGGACAGTGCCCAAGCCCCGAGTTCAAGCCCTAGGACAGAGAGACACAGAGAGAGAGAGAGAGAGAGAGAGAGAGAGAGAGAGAGAGAGAGAGAGAGAGAGAGAGGAACAGACAGCCAGGCCTTATCACCCTGTCTGCAGTCTGTTATCTTTCTTGTCTAATCTTGTCCTTCTGCAGTCCTCAGCCTGTGGTTGAGGTCTCGGGGGAGGGGAGCAGGGATTTAAAGGGGCTATGGAGAGGACCTGAAGGGACCCCAGGCCGACTGGCTCACCAAGACCCGAGATCCGCAACAGATGCTGTGCCCCCTGGCGCACAGAGGACGAGAGGGTGAGATCCACAAAGGCCTTCACTTGGGCGCGGTCCACCAGGCTCAGCCATGCCCCGTACTGTGGCTGCACGGGGTCGGAGGGCAGGGAATCTGTGGGTGAAGAGAGGAAGCAGTGATTGTAACCCCAACTTATCAAGTTTTTGAGAAGCCAAATGCCAAGAGGGATCTGAACGGGGTTAGGGTTGTTCATCAGAGAAACAGCAGAGCCAGGCACTGGTGGCTCAGGCCTGTCATCCAAGATAATCAGGAGGCTGAGATATGATGATCACAGTTCTATGCCAGCCTGTGCAGCCAAGTCCATGAGACTGTCATCTCCAATGAACCACCAGAAAACCAGGAGTGGCATTGTGACTCAAAGTGGTAGAATGCTAGCTTTGAGATGAAAAGCTCAGGGACAGCCCCACCACCAACCAAAAAAAAGCCTATGCCATGAGACTGGGAATGTATGTGCCTTAGCGGTAGAGTGCTTGCCTAGCACGCATGAAGCCCTGGGTTCAATTCTTTAGTAACACATAAACAGATAAAGCCAGAAGTGGCGCT
This sequence comes from Perognathus longimembris pacificus, assembly GCF_023159225.1. Lineage (NCBI taxonomy): Eukaryota > Metazoa > Chordata > Mammalia > Rodentia > Heteromyidae > Perognathus > Perognathus longimembris. The sequence goes on along the minus strand of NC_063161.1, from coordinate 71,219,451 downwards.
GTGGCTCAAGTGGTAGAGTGCTAGCCTTGAGCAAAAAGAAGTCAGGGACAGTGCTCAGGCCCTGAGTCCAAGCCCCAAGACTGGCAAAAAATAAAAAAAAAATAAAAAACTCCTCCATGAGACTCTCTTACCTCCAATCAGCCACCAAAACACAAGAAATGGAGAAGGCATGGCTAAAGTGGTAGAGCACCAGCCTTGAGCAGGAAAAAACACTAAACAAGCATGCAGGGTTCTGAGTTCAAATCCCAGTATTGGCATTAAAAAAAAAAACAACAAGGTATCACACCTGTAATCCTGGCTACTCAGAAGGCTGAGATCTGAGGATCAGTTTGAAGCCAGGCCCCAAGCAAGAAAGTCCATGAGATTCTTATCTCCAATTAATGGATAGAAAACCAGAAGTAGTGGTGTGGCTCAAGTGGTAGGTAGAGTGCTATCCTTGAGCACAAAGAGGCTCAGGGACAGTGCCCAGGCCCTGAGTTCAAGCCTCACAACCGACAGGAAAAAAAAAAGCATGAAATGCTTTGTGATGGAAGTGTAGACCAAAGCAGGGAGCTACTGGGAGTGTGGCTCACCAAGATCGCCCAGGGTGACGTGGCCAAGCACATAGAGCCCTCCTTTCTTGAGCTGGTTGGCCAATCGCAGTAGAGGCAAGGCACCTCGGGGGTTCCCCACCAGGAGCAGCAGCTGAGGGCGCCAGAACTTCACGTGTTCCTTCCGGACATCCAGTCTGAGCAGATACTTGCGCACCTGCAGTTAGGGGTGGGGTGGGGTGCAGAGGAGCAGCTCCAGTCACAGCCCCACCACAGGCAGCTCTCCTGCGGGGCTCTCCCCTACTGCCTCCCCATCCTCCTGCAAGCACCCCCAAACCTGGTGGAAAAGCAAAGCCTGGCTGACGTAGCCCCAGCTGCTGGGACCTCCTCGTGCAGTGAGCAGGGCTGAGAGCAGGCCCATGAGAAGCAGGGAGCCGCCGGCCGCCCCGGGACTGATGAGAAACATCATGAGCAGACAGGAAGCCACGCCCAGCAGGCAGGTGTGCCAGGAGAACAGGTTGAAGGTGGGGCTTGGGTGGGCAGACAGGAAAAAAAGGGAGGAAGGGGATTGGAGGAGGCTTTGAACTCCCTGTGGGCCCTGGGCCCCAACCCCTCAACTGCCTTCCTCGCCAAGTGCCTCAATCCTCCCCATTTCTCCCTCCTTTTCTCCAGGCCCCCAGACATCATCTGAGTTTCTCACCGGAAGTTGGGGGCCGATGCCCACTCCAGGCTCAGGCAGGATAGGTCTACCGCTGCGTAAGCCACCAAGTAAAACACCGTGACCACAGCAGCCAGTGTGTTCAGCTTCCCTGCCAGGAGTACCAGCTGGGCAGAGACCAACAAGTGGCACATGGAGCCACATGCCAGTGAACCCTCCATGCAGTACCAGTGTCGCCCCCCAAATGCCCTGGCAACCAGGCACCAGTGGCTCACACCTGTAATCCTGGCTACTCAGGAGGCTGAGATCTTAGGGTTGCAGTTCAAAAACAACCCAGGCAGGAAAGCCCAGGAGATACTTAACTGCAATTAACCAGCAAAAAGTCAGAAGCCATGCTATGGCTCAAGTGCTTAGAGCACCAGAGCTGAGTGAAAAAGCCAAGCAAGAAAGGCCCTTAGCTGGGCACCAGTGGCTCATGCTTATAATCCTCACTATTCAGGAGGCTGAGATCTGAGGATCATCGTTCAAACTCAGCCTGAGCAGGAAAGAGTCCATGAGACTCTTTTCTCCAATTAATCACCAAAACGCCAGAAGTAGAGCTGTAGCTCAAGTGGCAGAGCACTAGCCTTGAGCACAAAAGCTCAGGGATAGTACCCAGGCCAAGTTCAAACCCCAGGAGTGGCACAAAAAGAAATAAAAAGTACATGGCCCTGCATTCAAGCCCCAGGACTGGCACAAAACATAAAAACTGCCATTGCACCTCCAGAAGTGCCAGTATATTAACCTTCTCCGTGTAAAATGTCCCATCCTGGGTGCAGCCTGCTGGCTCACCTGGACAAGGCCCCAAGAATACAGCACCGCTCCCCAGGGATTGCCACCTCGGGTCACCAGCTTGGCAGGGGCCAGGATCACTCCTGTCAAAACAGAATTGTACCCCAGCTGTCAGTCTGGGCCATGTGGGGGCAAGAAAGACCTAGAAGGACATGCCCAGAGTGTCCTGGGGGCGGAAGGGAACACACCAAAGAGGTCATCCTGGGCCAGAGCATGCAGAATGCGGGAGGCGCCAATGAGGGAGCTCATGGAGGCCGAGATGGCTGTGGCATAAATGCCGATCAACACCAGCGGGGGCCACAGGCTGATGGCGCGGAAGAAGCCGTAGTCTTCCTGAAGCAGTGTTCTGGGAGGGAAGGGAAGAGGAGCACAGGGATAATGCATGAGTGTCCTCCTTGGGTTCTGGTGAGGAAAGCACTAGTGACATTATGTGAGAGGCGGGCTTGGTGGTGCATGCCTGTAATCCCAGACCACTTGGAAAATGGAAGTGGCAAACTCACACTACATAGCCAGTCTGGGTTACATAGACACTTTGAGGTAAGCCAGGGTTACCTGGAGAGACTCAATCCAAAGCTAGGCACTGGTGGCTCAGGAGGCTGAGACCTGAGCCTGTAATCTGAAGAGATCTGAGGATCCAGGTTTGAAACCAGCCAGGATAAGAAACTTTTTTTTTTTTGCCAGTCCTGGGGCTTGAACTCAGGGCCTGAACACTGTCCCTAGCGTCTTTTTGCTCAAGGCTAGCACTCTGCCACTTGAGCCACAGCGCCACTTCTGGTCATTTTCTATATATGTGGTGCTGGGGAATTAAACCCAGGGCTTCAAGTATACGAGGCAAGCACTCTTGCCACTAGGCCATATCCCTAGCCCAGGATAAGAAACTTTTATCTCCATTTAACCAGGAAAAAAAAAAGCTGGAAGTAGAAGTGCAATTCAAGTGGTAGAGCACCAATTTTGAGTGGAAAAAAAACTAAAGGACAGTCGGGTGCTGGTGGCTCATGCCTGTAATCCTAGCTACTCAGGAAGCTGAGATCTGAGGATCCTGGTTCAAAGCCAGCTCAGGCAGGAAAGTCTGTGAGACTCTTATCTCCAATTAACCACCAGAAAACAGGAAGTGGTGCTGTGGTTCAAGTAGTACAGTTCTAGCCCTGAGCTACCCCTTGAGCTCAGGGGTAGAGCACCCAGGCCCTGAAATCAGTCCCCACAACCAGCCCAAAACAAAAAAACAAAAAACAACTAAGGGACAGCACCCAGGGCTTAGTCAAGCTCCTCCTCCCCAACCTAAGTGCTCACAACTGGCTACAGGCTAGCTCCTACCACAGGCAGCAGGTCCAATGCTCTCTACCCTAAGCAACAGTCCCTGCACCCTCGGGACCCAGGGCCAGGCACCCCCGACCCAGGTACCTGTCACAGGTGAAGCTGGAGAGGAAGAAAAGCAGGGTGTAGATGAAGAAGGTGTAAACTACCGCAATAATGGTGCCCAGAGGTATCGCCCGGCTGGGGTCCTTCAGTTCCCCTGAAGGGAGGAGGGCAGAGAGAGAGGTCAGCCCTCCTGCCATTCCCCTCCATCTCTCAGGGAGACAGCCTCCACCCGCCCCCACCCCAGCAGGAAGGGCCTCTCACCTGACATGTTGGCCCCAGCCATAATGCCTGTGCAGCCATTAAAGAGAACCGCAAACACACTGGCAAAAGTCATCATGGTGCCTGTAGTGTAGTCCTGTGAGTAGCCCGCTGGGTGGGATGGTTCCCAGGAAACAAAGAGGGTCAGCATCCCCCTGAGGATGCACACATCCTGACCCCACCCTCCCATCCCACAATGCCCCTCGTCTACCCACTATCCTCACCAAGACCCCCAGCCTGACATATCCCTCCCCCATTCTCGCCCTTTCCCTTATGTCTCCTCTTCCTCCTTGTGTGCTCAGCTTGGGCACACTAGGGCAGACCTGCCTTCTCTGAACAGGACTCTACTCTGTTTGAATAACTTTTTTTTTTTGTCAGACCTAAGGCCTGAACTCAAGGCCTTGACACTGTCCCCAAACTTCTTTTGCTCAAAGCTAGCATTCTACCACTTGAACCACAGTGCCACTTCCAGCTTTTTCTATTTATGTGGTGCTGAGGAATCGAACTCAGGACATTGATAAACGCAAACTAAGCAACTCAAGGGCAGTGGGGTGGGGGGATGGGGGGAAAATGAGAGAAAAAGAGAGAACAGATTATACTGAGCAAAAGGAAAGAAATGTATATATCACCCGACCTGGAAGAAATTGTTTTATTGTTAATGTTCATAAAGTTCATAAGCACTATAGGTTAGAATGATGATGTCCATCATTGGGAAGGTTAAAAAAAATTATGAAAGCTGGGGGGCTGGGTTGAGGGGAGGGAAGGTAGGAGAAAAATGAGGAAGGGGGTAACAAGTATGACAAGAAATGTACTCACTACCTTACATATATAACTGTAACCCCTCTGTATGCCATCTTGACAATAAAAAAAAAAAAAGAACCAAACCCAGGGCTTCATGCATGCTAGGCAAGCACTCTACCACTAAGCCACATTCCCAGCCCTTGAAGAACATTTTGTCTCTCCATTCTGTTTCCTAACTCCTTGTCATATCTCTCAAACGAGAATATCATTTTCTCACCAGAAATAGATCTTAGCCTCCCATTCATAGTGGGAAACCAATTGGAGCAGAAAAATCCAGGGGAGCCAAGCACTAGTGGCTCACACCTGTCTTCCTAACTACTCAGGAGGCTGAGATCTGAGGATCATAGTTCAAAGTCAGCCCGGGGCAGGAAAGTCCATGAGATTCTTACCTCCAAGGAACCAGCAAAAAAGCTGGATGTGGCACTGTGGCTCAAGTGGTAGGACACTGGCTTTGAGCAAAAAAAAGCCAAGCAGGATCATGAGGTCCTGAGTTCAAGCCCAGCATGAGCGCATGTGAGCATATGCATGCATGCACACATGCACACGTGCACACACACTACCAGTTCCTCCAAGACCCCAACTGTCTCATGGTCTCTTTCCACTGGACCAAACCCACACTGGGCAGATCCACATTTACCAGTATTGTTCTGGGGTTCAGACCCCCTGCCCAATATTTTCTGACATGTTTCATTCCAGTGACGCTAAGGGCCCAGCCCCCACCCACAACGGCCACCACACTGCCCAGCTCACCTCTCAAATTATCCTTTAGGGTGCTGCTGTTGAAACCCGTGAAGTGACCATACCGAGGTGGCAGAGAAGAGCCATTGGCACCATGCTGAGGAGTTATGGCAATGTCCCTGGGCCCCACTGCCACAAAGCTGACCAGGACAGAGGCCAGGGAGCCAGAAACGAGCAGAAATGTAAGGAAGGAAGCGCGGGCATAGAGACCAGCTCCCAGGGTGCACACTCCACCCACAAGGCCCAGCAGCAGTGAGCCGTAGAGCAGGTTCCAGCCATAACCCTGCGGGAGGACCTGTAGTCCATTCGACTCTGTGGCACCTGAGGACAGAAAGGCAGGGGCAGCATCAGAAAGCCTGACCTCACCTGGCACAGTGGCTCATGCTTAGAATCCTAGCTGCTCAGGAGACTGAGATCCGAGAACTCTGGTTCAAAGCCAGCCCACACAGAAAAGTCTGTGCAACTTTTATCTCTAATTAAGCAGCAAAGAAGCTAGAAGTAGGCCTAGTGGTAGAGTGCTTGCCTTGCATACATGAAGCTCTGGGTTCGATTCCTCAGCATCACATATTTAAGGGAAAAAAGCCAGAAGTGGCACTGTGGCTCAAGATGTAGAGTGCTAGCCTTGAGCAAAAAGAAGCCAGGGACAGTGCTCAGGCCCTGGGTTCAAGCTAGGGGGATGACAAAAAAAAAAAAAAGAAGAAGAAGCTAGAAGTAGAGCTGAGGTTGAAGTGGGGTGCAGTAGCCTTGAGTAAGAAAGTTAAGAGGGTTCAAACCCCAGTACCAGCACACATACACACACAAAATAAGCTCTTTTCAGGAAGGAATGGTCTCTGGGATGTCCACATAGCCTGCAGCAAACTGGCCACAAGGCATGGTAAAAAAAAAAAAAAAAATAGCAAATGCATCCCCCTGCAAGGGCCCGCTCCCTTAGGGACCCGCAATCTGGGACTCTGAAAACCCTCAGTGCCACCCAGACACCCCCCCCCCCATGGGAAGAACACAGACCAGCCCCGAAGACATCGAGCACGGACTCCACCAGCCCCAGCAGGGACACCGCGCAGCCGCACACATTAGCCAGGTAGAACATGAGGCCAATGCTGCCGCCGACCTCAGGCCCCAGTGTCCGGCTGATCATGACTATAAGCAAACAAGGGCAACGGTTAAGGAAAAAAAAAAAAACATTGAAATAGAAGCTGGACAGGGGCTACCTACCTACTCAGGAGGCTGAGATCGGAAGATGGTGGTTCAAAGCCAGCCTGGGCAGAGAAAAGTCTGGGAGACACTTATCTCTGATTAACTACCAAAAAGCTGGAAGTGGACCTGTGGCTCAAAATAGTAAGAGTGCTTGCCTTGAGGACAAAAGCTAAGTGTCTAGGACCTGAGTTCAAACCCCAGGACTAGCACAAAAGGAAGGAAGGAAGGAAAGAAGGAAGGCAGGAAGGAAGGAAGGAAGGAAGGAAACAAGGAAGTAAGGAAGGCAGATAAAAAGGCCAGGCGCTGGTGGCTCATGCCTATAATCCTAGCTAATCAGGAGGCTGAGATCTGAGAATTGCAGTTCAAAGCCAGCCAGGGCAGGAAAGTCCGTGATACTCTTTTTTTTGCCAGTCCTGGGGCTTGAACTCAGAACTTGCACTGTCCCTGAGCTTCTTTTTTTTTTTTTCCCCTCAAAGCTAGTACTCTACCACTTGAGCCACAGCACCACTCTGGCCTTTTCTGTTTATGTGGTACTGAGGAATCGAACCCAGGGCTTCATGCAGGCAGGCTAAGCAAGCACTCTACCACTAGGCCACATTCCCAGCCTCTGCGAGACTCTTATGTCTAATTAACCATCAGAAAACAAAACAAAACAAAAAACACACTAGAAGTGTCACTGTGGCTCAAAGTTGTAGAGCATTTAGCTTTGAGCAAAAGAGCTCAGGGACAGCATCCACGTCCTGACCAACTGAAAAAAGGAAGAAATGGAGCACAGGAAAGGGGGCTGCAGGGCTGCAGATGTAGAGTGCTTGCCTAGCATGCATGAAGCCCTGGGTTCAATTCCTTAGCACCACATATATAGAAAAAGCCAAAAATGGCACTGTGGCTCAAGTGGTATAGTGCTAGCCTTGAGCAAAAAGGAAGCCAGGAAGAAAAAAAAAAAAAAGAAGAAGAAGCCAGGGACAGTGCTCAGGTCTTGAGTTCAAGCCCCAGGACTGGCAAATAAAAAAAGAAAAGAAAAGGAATGGGGGCTGCCCAGGAACCACTGCAGCGGGCCTCCTGGCCAAGCCCTATCTCTGTAAAGGGCTACTCAGTTCCCTGTACAATGTATCCAGAGCTCCAATGCCACCTTTACACCCAGCTTTCCTCATCTCAAAAATGACCAAAGGGGGGCTGGGGATTTAGCTCAGCGGAAGAGCGCCTGCCTGACAAGGTGAGCTCAAGGCCCCCAGTTTGGTCCTCAGCTCTAGGGGGTGGGGGGACTATAAAAGATCAAAAATGATCATAGGGAAACACTGTTAGAGGATCGTGACTATTCATCAGAACTTGCCAGGTCCCCACAGAAGGGAGATACTGACCCCTTCCTCATCCACCCCCCCTCCACCACTGTTGCAGGATACAATACGCCCCGCCCCCTCGCACAGCTCCATTGGTGGCGATGGCACAGACGGAGAGGACGGTGAGTGCCAAGATGAAGTAGGCAACCAGAAGCATGGCCAGAGCCTGCAGCAGCCCAGCGTGGCCCACCACAAACCCTGGATTGGGTGCAAGGGGAAGAGCAGGTCACCCGGTAACAGCCTCCAACAGCCCTCCACCCCCCACTTCTCCTAGGGACCCTCCCCTGCCTCCACATGGCATACCCCCTCCTCCAACTTCATCCCCCAACTCACCGATCCTCAAGAAGACAACGATACTGAACATGGACAGGACCGTGGGCACCACCACGCCCAGGAAGGTGGAGAGCTTCCGGGTGGATGTCCCCCCAGGTCCTCCAGCTCCACCGGCAGGGAAGGCAGCCCCCTCCTCCCCCAGGAGCCGGTAGGCCAGCAGAGGGGAGTTCTCACTGGCCATGGCTGAGCCCAGGCAGAGGAAGCCACAGATGGGTCAGTCTGGCGGCCTGGAAATGAGATTGTGCAGCATAGATAGCCCCCTCCTCAAACAAAGTCCTAACCAAACACCCAGAAGGTTCTCCAAAAGGAGAGCTTTGAGGAAACATGCGCACACACCAGACATCACGTGTACACACACATCGTGTACATACCCCGTGTACACACACACACACACACACACACACACACACAGAGCCAGGCGGCTAAAAAGAGCCCTTGGGGTGCTAGATGCCCCCAGGGGCCGTTCCGCAATCTTGGGTGTCCGGCCTGGGTATCAAGGCCACCCCTTCCCCCAGACCCTGGCCCCTGGCACCAGGGTTTAGCCAGCCTCTCAAACCCTGCAGAACTAGCGGCACAGAGGAAGCAAATCTCCCAAGAGGGAAGTAAGTTACCGGCAAGGCCTCCACCCCTCCTGACAGTCCTGGGCCCCCCAAGTCCCCTCCACACCATCCACCCCTACCCAGCCACAGGCAACAAGAAAACTTCCAAAGCCCCCCTCTCCGCCAGCCCCCTCTCCAGACTCCTCCCACTCACACAGAGGTGCCCCCCCACTCTACCCACCCAAACATCCCATGGCCAACCCCGGCCGGCTCGCCCCCTCCACGCTCGGTCCCCGGCCCGCTCCCCCACCCTCAGGCTCCGGCCCACCCGCTCCCGCGGAGGATGGGGTAGGCGGCCCGGCCTCCCCCGGCAGGCGCACCCTGCAGCGGGGCGCGCAGGGCGCTCGCTCACCCCTCGCAGGCCGATCAGGTTCGGGCGATCCCCGCGCGCCGGGGGACCCGCTACACCCGGGGGGCCGCGGGGGCCGGAAAAGGCTGCCGGCGGCCGGGATGCCAGGCCCAGAGCCTGCCCACCTCCCGGCAAGGCGCCCCATTGGCCCAGGCTCAGGCTCCGCCCCTGGGCGCGGTCTTCGGGGGGGCGTGCCCAAAGTGTGGGCACGTGCCTTGTGAGGCCACGCCCCTCTCCTGGAGCTGGCGGGGGTCGGCCCGGGCGGCCGTCTCCCGCCCGGCGGTGACTACGGTCCTCACCGCCCCCCGCCCCGGTACCCAGGTGCAGACGACCCCATGCCGGCCCCGACCGGGAGGAGTTGCCATCTGAAAGGGGCCTGCGGGGCCGGCCGAAGACAGCCGGTGGGCGGGGCGGGACTCCGGCTCAGGTGCGAGACGGGGAACTGCAGGCGGCCTCCGTGATGGTGATCGCTCGGAGCCCTTGGAGCCCGACTTCTCCGGCCTCTGGGATCTACAGGCCCGTGCGCTCCGCCCCTCGCCCCTCGCCCCCAGCGCGGGGTCCAGGCCCTGCCCGCCCGCCGCGCTCTCCGCTTCGGCCACCAGGGGGAGGCCTGGGCCACTGGTCCGGCCGGAGGCTGAGGCGAGGCCTGTCAATCTCAGCATCTTCGCTGCCTGGGAGGGGCTCTCACCCCCAGATTCACCCAGCTCTCAACTTTGGGGCCCCTCTTCACGCTTCCAGGTTCCATCAACAGCCACGATTCTTTATCTGAAGAAAGGGGTGAACTGGAAAAACCTCCCTAAGATTCATGAGCTTAAGTGTATGCCTGTACTGGGGCTTGAACCCTGGGCCTGGGCACTGTTCCTTAGCTTTTTTAGCTCAGAGCTGGTGCTCTGACATTTGAGGCACACCTCCAACTTCAAGCTTCTTGCTGGTTAATTGGAGGTGAGAGTCTCATACTTTACTGCCAAGGCTGGCTTTGAACTGCGATCCTCACATCTCAGCCTCCTGACCAGCTAGGATCCCAGGCGTGAGCAACCAGTACCTAGCAATTTGAAAATACTTTGCAACTATGTAGTTTAAGGAATCTCAAGGAAAGCTGTAGATCGATAAAGGAATGGAAGGGCCGGGCACTGGTGACTCACAATTGTAATATTAGCTACTTAGGAGGCTGACATCTGAGAATTGTGATTTGAAGCCAGCCATAGCAGGAAAGTCTATGAGATTTATCTCCAATTAAGTATATATACACACACACACGAAGTGACACTATGGGTCTAACAAAAAAAGCTCAGGGACAGTGCCTAGGCCCTGAGTTCAAGGCCCAGGACTGCCATACACACAAAAAAGGAGGAATGGATATGAGAATGCAATAGGGTTTTGGTTTTTTTTCCTGAACACATTTCCTTTATTTAAACTTTTTTTTTTTTTTTTTTTTTGGCCAGTCCTGGGCCTTGGACTCAGAGCCTGAGCACTGTCCCTGGCTTCTTCCCGCTCAAGGCTAGCACTCTGCCACCTGAGCCACAGCGCCCCTTCTGGCCATTTTCCATATATATATGTGGTGCTGGGGAATCGAACCTAGGGCCTCGTGTATCCGAGGCAGGCGCTCTTGCCACTAGGCTATATCCCCAGCCCCTATTTAAACTTTTTTACAAAATGAAACAAGAGGCCCATTTGCTGCAGTTATTTGAAAAGTAGTCAGATTTTCATAACACATCTTATTTTTTGTTGCCATCTAGTTGGAATTAACAAATTTAATAGTTCAAAGAAATACAAATGACCCAAATAGACAGTTATCCAATCTTAAGTCCAAATTCTATTGAGACAGAAAAACTGAGGAAACACTGATTCTTGCATATTTTGGTTGGGACTATAAATTGGCCAATCCTTAAAGAAAGCAACCTGCCAGTGTAAAAAAAAAAAAGTGTACATTTTTATATAATTATGAGGATCAGGGATGATGATTCTGAGTTTGGGACCAGTCTAGGCTACATGAGACCTATTCACCAAGTATTAAAAAAAAAATGTACAGAAACTGGGTATGTAGCACATGCTGTAGTTGCAGCACCCAAAAGGTTGAGGTAGGACTGTGTTGAGCCTATTCATTTAAGGCCAGTGTAGACAACAGAAGACTTTGTTTCACATACAAGAACAGAAAATAACACACACACACACACACACACACACACACACACACACACACACAAACTGAGCATGGCCATAGACATGCCTGTGTTATTAAACCGTGAGTTTGAGGGCAGCCTGGATAACATAACAAAGTCCTGTCATACACAAAAAGAGAAAGACCCACAATCTGGGCATAGTAGTGCTGTAGTCTCAGCACTCAAGGTTAAGCAAAAAGAAAAAGACCTCAATCTGGACATGGTAGTGCTGTAGTCTGAGCATTCAAGGTTAGTAAGCAAAAAGAAAAAGACCCCAATCTGGGCATGGTAGTGCTGTAACAATAGAGGGTTATTCTGAACAAAATATATGCATGGCTGAAATATCTTGGTACAATTAATACATCCACAAGTGACACAGAAGTAAAATAGACATTGTTATTGGGAGAGGGGATCAAATAGCAAGAGTACAGTGGTCTATCAGAGAAGGAGAATGAAGAATACAGGTCCAAGTACTTTATTTGCATTTGCATGTGTGAAAATAAAATAAGCTCTGTTGAGATTGTTTTAGGTAGGGGAGGAGAGAGGGAAGGGAAAGTGATAGAGGGGTGAATTTAATCCAGATACATTAAATGCATATTTGATACAATAAAACATGCATACATGATACAATGAAACACCCTTTATATAACTAATGTATACTAGTTTTGTTGTTCTTGTTATTTTTAAAGCCAGGTGCAGGTGGCTCCTGACACTCAGGAGGCTGAGATCTAAGGAACATGATTTGAAGCCAGCCAGGGCCAGAAATTTTGTGAGACCCTTATCTCCAATTAACCACCAAAAAAAAAAGCCAGAAATGGAGCTGTTGCTCAAGTAGTTAAAAAAAAAAAAAAAGCCAAGCAAGGCCCCAAGTTCAAGCCTCAGGACTGGCACAAACAAACAAACAAACACAGCCCCAGCAAACTCATCCAACTGTTTCCAGCAGCAGTTGACTATGGCTGCAGCAAATGTCACCCAACTATGGCAGCCATGTCATTTCAGATTCGTGGCCATTAAACTCAAATGGGCCTTCATTGCCACTGGGTACCCCTGCCAACTTTTCTCAAGTTCATTTACTCTCCCATATCTATAGGTTCAAATCCTCATCCCTCCCTTCATCCTTCCCATGCTTGCTCTGCCTTCCTCATCTTACTTCCAAGTCCTGCTTTCCTTTTATTTATTTACTATTTTTGTATTCCAGCTCACTCAGGGCTGGCACTTTTCACTCAAGACTGGCGCTCCACCACTTGAGCTACAATTCCAGCTTTTTGCTGGTTAACTGAAGGTAGAATCTCAAAGCATGTTCTGCCTTGGCTGACTTTGAACTGCAGTCCTCAAATTTCAGCTGCCTCCTAAAGACCCAAGATTACATGAATTAACAACCCGCAGCCTGCCTGACTCGGAACTGGAGAGTTTTTCACCATTTACCTTCCACCTCCTTGTGATCTCACCCAATTTCATAGTTTTAAATATCATCCAATAATAGTGCAAGGGTGTATCTGTAGCACAGACCTCTACTCTAGATTTAAGAACATTCCTTCTCATTTTTTATTAGCACAGATCCTCCCTCATTACTCCTGCCCCTTAGCTATCACACCTCCAGGCCCCTCTGCAGTAGAGAAGCCAGTTTAAGAGCAAACTTCCCTCTCTTCCTTTGTTTGGCAATTGTATAAAGCTCTTCTCTCTCCCCAACACATTCATCTCTTAAATACTTTTTTTTTTGCCTGTAAACTTTATTTTGTTTCAAGGCCTCCATCTAAGAATCCCCTACTAATGTTGCTCTTTCTTTTTTTCTCTCTTCCTTTCTTTCTTCTTCCACCTCCTTCTTTTTCTTCTTTGTACTAGGGTTTGAACTCAGGACCTTACACTTGCTAGGCATACACTCTATCTCTGAGCCACACCTCCAGGCCTCTCCTTTTTTTTTTTTTTGGTCAGTCCTGGGCCTTGGACTCAGGGCCTGAGCACTGTCCCTGGCTTCTTTTTGCTCAAGGCTAGCACTCTGCCACTTGAGCCACAGTGCCACTTCTGGCCGTTTTCTGTATATGTGGTGCTGGGGAATCGAACCCAGGGCCTCATGTATACAAGGCAAGCACTCTTGCCTCTAGGCCATATCCCCAGCCCCCTCTCCTCTTTTTTTGACTTTCTTTTTGCTTTTTTTTTTTTTTAAGCTAAGTCCTACAGCTAGGACAACAGACATGCAGTGTGTGTGTGTGTGTGTGTGTGTGTGTCCTAATTGGCCTGGAACTTTAATTCTCTGTATCTCAACCTCAAAAGGTGCCAGGATTACAGGAATGAGCCACCAACGTCCAGTTCCTTCTACTAGCATTTCTACGGGGCCAAGTGAGAAACTGAATCTTGGCATATCCTACATCAGATGTGTAGATCAACCCTCACCACAAAATACTCCTTCAGTCATCTTCTTATCTACCAATTATTCACCCTGCAAACTTTGAGGTTCTACTTCAGTATGGTCTCTCACACTCCACACCCTTCAACAATTCCTTTTTCCTTTGACTTTTTTTTTGTAATTTATTTATTAATTAATTTCCTTTGACTTCCAAGAAACAATCAAGATACAATCCATTCAGGACTAACCACTCAAGCAGCCCCCAGCTCCTCTTCCCACCCCTCCGTAGTTGTCCTGCTCTGACCTTTAACCCAGAGGCTATCCTCAACATAGCCCTTAAAGGTTCTATCCAAGCAAACATCAGCTAGTGAGGCTTTCTTTTCCAAAAATCCTTTCCCAAAACTCCAATGGCTTCCCATTTCCCTCAAAGTAAAAGCCAAACACTCCACCAATCAATGGAGGGAGAGGCTTGAGTCACCAACTACAGTCCTGGTTCACACTTGGGAGTCTTAGCATGCATATTGGTAGTGTCTCCTTTTGCTCGCAAGTGTCAAGGTCCTGTATACTTTCCATGGATGTACTCACAGATTCCTACCCAGTTTGCACATCAACCTCTCTCTTCATTGCCCCCACAAAGGTCTTCCTGCTGGGCTGTGAGCAACCCCAAAAATGTTCTTGTGGTATAGAAGACATGATGAATGAGCCAACCTCAGCTAAGTCTTCTGAACTCAAATATTTATTTACTCGTGTGTGTGTGCGTGTGTGTGTGCGCACATGTGTCCGAGTGCACCAGTCCTGGGCCTGGCACTCAGAGTCTGGGTGTCCCTTAGCTTTTTCTCTCAAAATTGGCGCTTTGCCACTTGAGCTATAGTTCCACTTCCAGCTTTTGGGTGGTCCATTGGAGCTAAGAGTCTCAAAGACTGTCCTGCCTGGGCTGGCTTCCTACGGATATTCTCAGGCCTCAGCCTCCTGAGGAGCAAGCACCGGTGCTCAGTTAGAAGGTTCTCCTTTGGCCTTGCGAAGCGTGTGCAGGTCTGCAACCCAGCGGCGGAGAGGCTGAGGCCTGCCGGGTCTCCTCCCAGCCCACCCACCAAACCGGCCGTGGGCGGGGCCCGAGGTCACGTGGCGGCGTAACCACGCCCCCTGACGCCGGACGGCGGCGCCGCGGTGGCTTCGGAGAGCGGGCGACCAACGAGAGGACGCCGCTCCGCTAGAGCGTCCCTGCCGCCGCTTTTTTTTCCCCTCGCGTCCCGAGAAGGCGCGAATTCTGGAGCTTCGTGCTGCTCTTCCTCTCCACCACCATGTTTTTTAGGGGAAAAAGTAACATAACAAAAAACAAGACACGCATTCCTGTCCCTCGGAGCTCGCTCGGTGGCCGTCCCCCACCCCCCACCCCCGCCTGTTGGGATCCCCATCGTCCCTGGGATTCGCCTTCTGTGGTTGGGGGGCCTCGGGTGCCAGGCAGCCTCAGCTCCCCGGGACCCCGGGCCACACAGCCCACCGGCCCGCCGCTCTGCCCTCGGCTCCCTGGGACTAAGGCTGCGCCCCTCCACCGGGTCCCTGGGGCAGATGGGCCCAGGCCGCCGCCCCCACAATTTCCTGCAGCTCCAGCAAACAAAAGGCTCGGGAAGAGAGGCAGGCCGAGCCGGGCGCCCCTCCTGCAGGAAGAACCAAGGGAGCGAGAGAGAGAGGGCCCCGGAGGCAGCGGCCTGCGGGCCCGGCGGGTGGGGCCCCCGGCCTCCTCCCAGACCCGGGAAGCCGGGGACCCATGGGTCCAGGGGTGGGGCGGGCTGCACACCGGGAGTTAGAAGCCAAGCGCCCGGGCGGGACACGTGGGTTTGCGGGAGCCAGGTCGTGGATTCCTTGGTGGGGTGAGGTCAGCTTTGGGGGTTGGAGGGGATGGGGGAGCCCGGTGAGGCCCAAATGGGAATGGTGGGGGCTGGGACGGCGACCTGAAGGCCCGGCGTCATCTCCTCTGGAGGCCCAGCCTGCCACCCCCTGGCCCAACCTGCTACCCTCTTGTGCTGGCTCCACCCAAGTCTGGCTTCCTGCTCCTCCCAAAAATCCGAACTTTCCTCTGCCAAGCTCCACTAACCAGCCCAGAGGTTTCCAGCCCCTGCCATACCCTTGTAGACAGGCCTGTGGCCACAAATAGTCCTTATAATCCCACCTAGAGTCAGTGTCCTGACACCCCAGCCCCCATTCCCCACAGAGATACAATGGTAAGGGAAAGGCCACGTGCAGTGGTGGTGGGGCGCTGGCATGCCTGGGGGCTTCGGCTCATATCCTGTCAGGCTGCCAGGGGAAGAGAGGAAACAAAAGACTTCCCCCTGCTGGGACAATGGAGGCTCCCACCACCCCTCTCCCATCCTCCCCTCCACCTTTCTACTTTTCCCTCCCCTCTCCAGCCTTCATAGTTTAGGGCCCCCAGCCCCTGAGCCCCCGTACCTCTAGTTCTCCACTCACAGGGCCCCTCTGCCACCCCTGCCTTTCTTTCCTCTCCAGCTCCACCTCCACCAAGGCTCCCCTTCCCAGTCCTGCCTTATCTTCTCTATTCCACCAGGAGTCCTCACTCTTCCTCCCCGCAGTGTTATGATCCGGGACAGGGTGCAAAGGTCTCCCTGGAACCCTGTGGGGGAAATCACAGCCCTTCGATGGCCAGTGGAAGAGAGGCCTGGCTCAACAAAAGGACTCCAAGGCAGAGAGGCCTTGCCCCTCCTGTTAGCCTGCACCCCTTGAGAGAGGAGGAAGTGGCTGGTGGGTCTTTTTGTATGTCTGTCTAGAAGTACTGGGACTTGAACTTAGGGCCTAGGCACTTTCCCTTAGTTTCCTCAAGGTGGATGCTGTACTACTTGAGCCACACCTCCCGTTCAGCTTTTTGCTGCTTAATTGGAGATAAAAGTCTCATAGAGTTTCCTGCCTAGGCTGGCTTTGTACCTGATTCTCAGATCTCAGCCTCCTGAGTAGCTAGGATTACAGTTGTGAGCTACCTGCATCTGACTGTCCGTTTTTTTTTTTTTTTTTTTTTTTTTTTTTTTTTGTTGTTGTTGTTGTTGTTTTGTCAGTCCTGGGGCTTGGACTCAGGGCCTGAGCACTGTCCCTGGCTTCTTCTTGCTCAAGGCTAGCACTCTGCCACTTGAGCCACAGCGCCACTTCTGGCCATTTTCTGTATATGTGGTGCTGTTTTGTTTTTTGCTCCTCCTGGGCTTGGACTCAGGGCCTGAGCACTGTCCCTGGCTTCTTTTTTTGCTCAAGGCTAGTACTCTGCCACTTGAGCAACAACGCCATTTCTGGCCGTTGTCTCTATATGTGGTGCTGGGGAATTGAACCCAGGGATTCATGTATGCAAAACAAGCACTCTTGCCACTAGGCCATATTCCAGCCCTGTTTGTTTGTTTGCTTGCTTTTGTCGGTTCTCAGGCTTGAACTCAAGGCCTGGGAGCTGTCCCTGGGCTTTTTCTAATCAAAGCTGGTACTGTACCACTTTGAGCCACAGAGCCACTTCCAGTTTTGGGGTGGTTTATTGGAGATAAGTCTCACAGACTTTACTGCCTGGGCCTGCTTTGAAGTGAGATCCTCAGATCTCAGCCTCCTGAGTAGCTAGAATTACAGGAATGAGCCACCAGGGTCCAGACTTTGGTTGTTGTTTTCAAGACAGTCTCTGACTGTGTCTCAAGACGGGCCCACGTTGGATGCTGGTTCTGAGGTTTGAACTCAGAACCTGGGTGCTGTCCCTGAGTTTATATGTTCAAGGCTAGCCCTTTACCATATGAGCCACAGCTCCATTTCTGACTTTTCTTGGTGGTGAATTGGAGACAAAAGTCTCATGGATTTCATGCCAGGGCTGGCTTTAAACCTCAGCACCCTTTTTCTTTTTTTGTCATGAACTTTTCTGCCAGGGCCAGTCTTGAATATCAGTCCTCTGGATCCTAGCATTCCGAAAAGCTAGGATTACAGACATAAGCCATTAGTGACCAAGTTGCTGGTTTGCTTTTGTTTTTCAGTCAGAGGCTCACAATGAATTAAGCCTAGGGTGGCTTCAACCTTGAAGGTTTCTTCCCTCCACATCCCAAATACTGACTGGGATTACAACGTTGTGTGTGATGAGTTCCAGAGGTTTGTTGTGGTCAGAGTGGGACACATCCACATTTTACGGCTCTTGAAGTTCATAAAATGTGGGGGCTCCTCTGTGATGGGACTCTGCTCTGTTCTCATAATTCAATTTTGCCCCGTGGCCCGGCCCACTCACCTCCCTCCCTGGTTCCTAACTCCGTAATAAAGTGAAAACACTGCCCGGTGCCAGTGGCAAACATGTGTAATCATATTGAGATCTGGGAATTTAGGAAGCCACCTTGGCAAGAAAAGAGAGAGAGAGGAAAGGAGGAAGGAAGGGAGGGAGAGGAGGGAGGGTGGGAGGGAGGGAAAAGAAAAGAAGAGAAAAAGGGGCTAGGAATGTGGCTTAGTGGTAGAGTGCTTGCCTAGCATGCATGAAACCCTGGGTTCAATTCCTCAGTACCACATACACAGAAAAAGCTGGAAATGGTGCTGTGGCTCAAGTGGTAGAGTGCTAGCCTTGACTAAAAGAGCTCAGGGTCAGTGCCCAGGCCCTGAGTTCAAGCCCCAGTACTGGAAAAAAAAAAAGCCCAAGAAACTTTTTTTTTTTTAACAAGACAAGCTCTCTTGCCACTACGCCATATTCTCAGCCGCCCCCCCCCCCCCAAACTCTTATCCCCAATCAACCAGCAGAGAGCCAGATGTGGAACTATGACTCAAGTGATAGAGGACCGGCCTTGAACAAGAAAACTCAGGGACAGTGCCTAGCCTCAGGACTGGCACACACACACACACACACACACACACACACACACACACACACACACATTGAGGGTAAGAAGGAGACAGGGAAAAGTAGGGAGAACAATGAAAGGGATGACACTGATCAAGAAACATTGTACTCATCATCTAATTTAGGGGATTGAAACTTATTTAGGTGGGTGGTTTTTGTTTTTGTTTTTTCCAGTCCTGGGGCTTGGACTCAGAGCCTGGGCACTGTCCCTGAGCTTCTTTTGCTCAAGGCTAGCGCTATACCACTTGAACCACAGTGCCCACTTCCAACTTTTGCTGTGTCTGTGGTGCTGAGGAATTGAACCCAGGGCTTCATGAATGTTAGGTGAGCATTCTACCACTAAGCCACATTCCCTTAAACTTATTTATACAAGCATGGAAGAAAGAAAAGGAAAAAAAAAGAGAAAGAAATTGTATTGGTTTGGGACCGGGGAGTAAGAGAGAACAATGAGTAGATTATACACGTGCATGGAAGTCTCCAAGAAACCCTCCCTGGTCTAACTAGTGTATGCTAATTTAAATAAAAAAAAAAGCCTTGGCTGGGTGCTGGTGGCTCACCTTTGTCCTCCTAGCAACTCAGGAGGCTAAGATCTGAGGACCACCATTTGAAGCGAGCCCTGGCAGGAAAGTCTGTGAGACTTATCTCCAATGAACCACCAGAAAACCACAAGTAGAACTGTGGCTTAAAGTGGTAGAGTGGTAGCCTTGAGCAAAAACAGCAAAGAACTCAGGGACACTGCTCAGCCCCTGAGTTCAAGCCCCATGACCACCACCAAAAAATACATACATACAGAGAGAGAGAGAGAGAGAGAGAGAGAGAGAGAGAGAGAGAGAGAGTGTCTTTGAGAGATGCAGGTGCTGGTGGCTCATACCTGTAACCCTAACTACTCAGGAGGCTGAGATCTGAGAATCCCAGTTTAAAACCAGCCTGAGCGGGAAAGTTCATGAGCCTTTAATCTCCAAGTAACCAGCAAAAACAAACAGACAAAAAACTGGAAATGGAACTGTGGCTTAAGTGGTGCTAGCCAGTGAAAAGGCTCAGAGACGGCACTTAGCCCCTGAATTCAAGCCTTGGGACTGGCCAAAAAAAAATTACTTCAGCTTTGCAACCAATTTCTGGTAATATTAATTTTTCTACCAAATTGTTTTTGTGTAAGAGCTAATCCATTTCACCCTTCAATTCCCTTCCCTCTGCTTCCATTCTCTTTCTGCCCATCAGTCTTTTATTTTATTTTATTCTTTTCTTCAGCAGAGTTTAACTATATAGCTCAAGTTGGCCTCAAACTTACAGTTCTCTTACCTCAGCCTTCCAAATGCTGGGATTCCATGCACATACCACCACTACCACCACCACCACCACACCTGGCCCTAGATTCCAGGCCTTTACAGGTTTTTTTGCAGTGCCGTTCACTTTAAGAACAGTTTAAATGGATGGCATTCATTAACCTGCAAGGTGGAAGGGCCCAGGCATGTAAGGGACACTGAAGTCACAAGTGAGCTTTGAAGTAAACTTGAACTTTGAACCTGACGGGCTTGGGTAGGCCAGGTGGTGGGAAACTGAACTATGAGAAGTGAGAATTTCAGCAATTTGTAGTGAAAAGGGAGACGTGTTTCCTGTTATTGAATGCATTTGTGGAAAAAGTCCTAACTCCAAGACTACTCAAAACAGTCACCACGAAATGGAACTGCTGTGCCTGGGGTGTGTCCAGCAGAGAGCAAGGGTGACAGCCAGCCTCACATTTACCATATGGGTGCAGCAAAGTGCTCCAAGTGCCCCAATCCTGCAGAAAAGGAGGGTGAGGTAGCTGATGCCTATAATCTGAGCTACTCAGGAGACAGATGTGAGGATGGAGGTTCAAAGCCAGTCTGGGCAGGAAAAGTCTGTGAGACTTTTATCTTCAATGAATCACCAAATAGCCAGAAATGGAGCTATGGTTCAAGTAGTAGAGCCCCAACCTTGAGGGGGAAAAAAGCCCAGAGTTCAAGCCCCAGTAACCAGCACCAAAAGAAAGGAGGGCTTGAGATTAATTTGGGTCTCTAGGACAGTATTCAGGCAGTGACATGAATGCATACTCGGCCAAGCAACTCAACAGATGCTAAGCTTGCCTGGAAAGTGGTTTGGGTGATCTGAGGGGGGGAGGAAATGACCTCAGACCCACTGGTCAGAGCAACATGAGAGTAAAAGTCTCACGTGCCTCTGCTATGGAAAGAGGAAATCACAGGATTTTTCTCTCCGAACTTTTTTTGGGGGGCCAAGAACAATGTTTTACAAATCATCAGCTAAGCATGGTGGTACATGCCTATAATCCCAGCACTCAAGAGATTGTGAGGCAGGAGGATCGGGAGTGTGAGGCTACAAGTTGAGATTCTGCATCAGAACAAATCTTGAAAGGCAGTGGAATGACAACTTGGAACATAGTAGTTGTTCAATAGACTTTTGGGTTCATTTACTCTGTTATTGGTATAGGTAGAAAGCTGGACTATAGGTTGGCACTGAGGGATGTGACTAGATGTGGAATAAGGTGGGAATTTTGTGTGTGCGTGTGTGTGCGTGTGTGTATGTGTGTGTTTTGTCCACCATGGGGCTTGAACTCTGGGCCTGGGCACTGTCCCTGAGCTCTTTAGTTCAAGGCTAACGCACTCCACCACTTGAGACAGTGTCACTTCTGATTTTCTGGTAGATAATTGGAGATAAGAATCTTGCAGAGTTTCCTGCCAGGCTGGCTTTGAACCTTGATCCTCAGATCTCAGCTTCCTGAGTAGCTATGATTTCAGGCAAGGGCCACCAGTGCCTGACACTAGGTAGGTGTTTATAAAACTAGAGCCTTGGGCTGGGAATATGGTCTAGTGGTAGAATGCCTGCCTCGTATATATGAAGCCCTGGGGCGCTGGGATATAGCTTAGTGGCAAAGCGCTTGACTAGCAAGTGCAACGTCCTGGGTTCAATCCCCAGGACCAAAAAAGAAAACACAGTTTAAAAAAAAAAACACAAGGGCTGGGGATATAGCCTAGTGGCAAAAGTGCCTGCCTCGGATACACGAGGCCCTAGGTTCGATTCCCCAGCACCACATATACAGAAAACGGCCAGAAGCGGCGCTGTGGCTCAAGTGGCAGAGTGCTAGCCTTGAGCGGGAAGAAGCCAGGGACAGTGCTCAGGCCCTGAGTCCAAGGCCCAGGACTGGCCAAAAAAAAAAACACAAAACCCAACCGGAGCCTTGGGTTTGATTCCTCAACACCACATATATAGAAAAAGCCAGAGGTGGTGCTGTGGCTCAAGTGGTAGAGTGCTACCCTTGAGCAAAAGGAAGCCAGGGACAGCGCTCAGGCCCTGTGTTCAAGCCCCAGGACTGGCAAAAACAAACAACAACAACAATAACAAAAACCTTTTCTTTCCTGAAGCTGAGGGGCCAGCCTGACAAGAAAGCTATTTCACCTTTGCCAATCCTCTACCTCATCAGCCTCTACCTCAGCCCACCATACGTATTTCCTTGTGTATGAGTATCTCTCCACCATTCAGACTTGTGAACCTTTTTTTTTTGCCAGTCCTTGGCCTTGGACTCAGGGCCTGAGCACTGTCCCTGGCTTCTCTTTGCTCAAGGCTAGCACTCTGCCACTTGAACCACAGCGCCACTTCTGGCCATTTTCTATATATGTGGTGCTGGGGAATAGAACCCAGGGCTTCATGTATACGAGTCAAGCACTCTTGCCACTAGGCCATATTCCCAGCCCCCGAACCTTTTTTTTTTTAAATGTTGGTCCTGGGGCTTGAACTCAGGGCCTAGGAGCTGTCCTTGAACTCTTTTACTCAAGGCTAGCGCTCAACCACTTCAGCCATAGCTCCACATCCAT
Organism: Perognathus longimembris pacificus; assembly: GCF_023159225.1. Classification (NCBI taxonomy): domain Eukaryota; kingdom Metazoa; phylum Chordata; class Mammalia; order Rodentia; family Heteromyidae; genus Perognathus; species Perognathus longimembris. The sequence continues at coordinate 71,197,267 of NC_063161.1, read as the reverse complement.
TTTTTTCAGTGGTTAATTGTAGATAAGCCTCTCATAGACTTTTCCTGCCCAGGCTGTTTTTGAGCAGTGTTACCTCAGATCTCTGACTCCACCAGTGCCCAATGAATCTTGTGTATGTGTGTGTTTGTGTGTATGTGTGTGTGTCCATGCTAAGGCTTGAACTCAGGTCTGGAGCTTTTGGTGGTGCTCTGCCACCAGAGTCATGCCTCCAGTCCAGCATTTTTGCTGGTTAATTGGAGATGGAGTCTAGAAGACCATTCTACACAGGCTGGAATCAAACTCCTGTGATGCTCAGATCTCAGCTTCCTGAGTAGCTGGAATTACAGGTGTGAGCCACCAGTGCCTGACTTTCAGCTCCTTTCTGCAGAGAGGAGCTCCCACTAAGCAGGAAAATTGCAGCAACATTGCTTGAAGAGTCAAGGACACAGCCCTGAGAGAGACAGTGAGCCTTTTTTTTTTTAAGCAATAAGTGGGGTTTGAACTTAGGGCTTTGCACTTGCCAAACAGTGACACTGAGTAAGAGAAGGGGAGACTGGGACTTGATGGGGAAGAAGGAGGGGACTGGCAGCCCTGGCCGGTCTGCCTGGCTCCAGCCGGGACGGCTGTTTCCTGCCCTCCGTGACCCCCCACCCCAGCGCAGGCCCGAGGCAGGGCCACGAGGAAGGACAGGGGTGTGGAGAGCACCTCTGGTGGCAGGAAGATAAGTGCGTGGGGACAAGAGGTCACGGAAGGGCCTGTAGTCACTCGAGGGGATTAGAGTACTTGGCAGCCCCCTGACCCAGATGTCCCAGACCCTCCCTTCACTGTGTCCGGACAACTCCAGACAGGAGCCTCCTTAATTAACCTTGAGTCTCAGCCTTTCCAACAGCCCTCAGGGGGCCCCCACAGCGGCACCCCCTGCCACCCACCCTGCCTGCCACCTCTACAATAGGTCCAAGTAGAAGGGAGTGGGGGGCAGGAGGTGACTTTCCAGGACCTCTCTGCAAACTGATGGATGGGGATGGGGAGGGTGGTAATGAGAGGAAGGCCCCTCCCAGCCATCCCGAGGGCCCCCAGGAGCCAGACAGGAAACGGCCTCAGGAAAGACAGCGTCCCAGCCCCGGCCCCCGCCCCCTGGGTCACGGTTACTGGCGAAGGGACGGGGGCGGGGGAGGGGGGGTGCCAAGAAAGCGAGAGTGCGGAGATTTGTGCATCTCCCTGACACCCCACCACCACCCCGGGGCACGCCCACCGTTTATTTACCCGTGCGTTCAGGTTTTTCGGTATTCACTTTCCTCTCAAATCAGAGCCCCACCCTCGGGGCTCATTTTTCACTGGCAGGTCGAGCGCCCCGGAGGCCCCCCAACACTTAACAAGGTGGGACGCCCGTGCGGGCGTTCGCGGCGGGGCCCGCGCTACGCTCCATCTCCAGGGGCGTCCGCCCCTCGGTCTACCGCTCCCCATCCCCCGCACTAAATGCAACCCCGAGAAGCAACCAGCGTGTGTGGGAGCGGGCGCGCCCAGGACCGGGGCCTCCAGCCCGCGCGGCCGGGGCAGAGCGGGCTTTGTGCACGCAGGGCGCATTCACGCGTGCACCGGGGCGGCCCTCGGCGAGGCCGGGTGTTTCCGTCCGCTTTCAGGGTGGCTTCGGGGCTAAAGCCTGTCCCGAGGGGTTCCCCAGGCCACGAGCACGACACGCGAGATCCGGGGTCGGACGCACGGCGTCCGCGCACGTCGGGGCGGGCCCCGGGCTCCGCGCCCCTCCCCCAACGCCAAACTTTCGGCAACTTCGCCGCGCGCTCCCACCGCGGCCCGGCCCCGCCCCCTCGTGAATTATTCATCAGGAAGCGGACCAATCAGCGCGCTCGCCTCGCCCCCCGCCGGCCCCGCCCCGCGCGCCCCTCCCTCCGCGGCCCCGCGCCGCCCTCGCCCGCCCCCGCCCCGGCCCCCTCCCTCCGGGTCCCGGCCGGCTCCGCTCCCACCCTCCGCGCCCGTACGGAGCGCACCCGGCCGGCGGCGCGAGTGGAGGCACGGCGGGGAGAGTGGGGGGCGATCGCGCTCAGACGGCCCACCCCAGCCAACCTGGGCGGGACCCCCAGGCCCCGGAGGGCCCCCAAACTCCGGCCACACACCCTCCCCTCTCTCTCTCTCGCACCCGCCCAGCGCCACTCGCCACCGCCGGGGCGCCCCGCACTCGGCCTCCGGCGCGCGCAGCGGGGACGCGGGGCCACACCTGGGCATCTCCGCCCGGTGCCCGGCGCCTCCGCATGGGCCGCGGCTGACCGAGGGCCCCGACGGAGAGGCCCTGGTGCGGCGTTGCGCCCACCCGCCCAGGGGAGGGTCAGACCTGGGGGGGCTAGGGCCCCCCAAACTCGGATCTTATCCAACCCGCTTGAGGAGGCGCCATGGAGCTGCGGGCGCTGCTCTGCTGGGCTTCGCTGGCTGCCGCTTTAGAAGGTGAGTGTCCTCGGGGGGCACCCCGCCGTTCCCGGGACACTTCCCCCAGAGTGGAGCCTGGGAGCGGAGGAGCCGACCTGCTCGGTATCGGGGTCCCCGCGCCCAGACCCCGAACACTGCGCACCCGTAGTGCGAGCGCGGAGGGGGCGGGGAGGAGGCGGCCCGCCGGGGAGTGGAGTTTTCTTTTGTTTGGGAAAGAGCTGGAGTCGGCTCCGACCCGGGACGTTCCTGTACCCCTGCACCCCACGTTCTCACTCCTCCTTGCCGGGCGCCCGTGGCAGCCTTTCCTTCCTTTCCTATCTCGGGGTCCAAGATGATCCCCAAAGTTTTTCTCGACTTCTCACCTCAGGCTAAGCAGGAGGGGGCGACGCTCCTAGACCTGCAAACTGCAGACCAGGCACAACTTCGTGCTAGGCCCTAACGACGACCCCCCCCCCCCCGCCTCCGCCCGTGGATTCCTCAGCACCCCCACCTGGGTCTGCACCCCTTGGGATGCCCCCCCCTTCTGCAGTCTCATTCCACACCCCCAAAAGCTCCCCAGGCCCATTCCCCTTCTGCAGGCAAGCCTCTCCCCTGGTTCCCCCAGGCTGTACCCCATCTTTTTAAAAATGCCATCTAGATCCCAGCTCTGCCCGAATCCGTGGCTTCTCTCCAGCCCGACTAACCAGCACCAACTGTTCGTTCATGTCCCCTGCTCACCCGTAACTTTGCCCAACTACCATGTCGTAGTCACTCCAGGGTTCTATGTGTTTTTTTTCTTCCTTTTTTTTTTTTTTTTTTTTTCTATTTTCCAAGATCTCTGAGTCTGTCTTTTCTGCCGCCGTGCCCCAGAAGAGCAGCCAGGAGTCCAATAAACCTCTCCACTTTGCTGTCCCTATAATCTCCTTTCAATGAACTCCCCCCCCCCCCCCAGCCCTCTTCACTGCTTAGAATCAAAGGGGTCTCTGGGGATAGGCCTGGGGGAGGGGGAAGGGGGGCTTCTGACCAGGAGAAATCAAAGGCAATTGGAAGACTTCTTTTCCAGGCTGGACAGAACTGCTCTGGACTGGGGATCAAAGGCCGAATTTTTGGAGGGAGTTTTGGGAGCCTGGGGCTAAGGGAAGAGGAAGCCTACGGGCAGAAAAATCTTGGGGACAAAGTGTATGGGGGAAGGGGGGGGGAGAGAAAGGTGTAAAGAGGAAATTGCTCATTCTTGCATGTTTCCCAAGCCCTAATCCCTCCTTAGCTTTATGGATTCTTTTCCCTCCAGTTGCTCTCACCTCCCATTTTACTGACAAGGAGACGGAGGTTTAGAAATAAGTTTATCCAAAACCTCCTGGAAGATGTAAAATGAAGGAGGGAGAGATAGTGACAGAAAAAACAAATGGAAGTGGACAGAGAGCTGGGGAGAAAGAAGTGAGAGAGGCTCCTGCACTGACAAATCCCAGGCACGGTGGAGGCTGGCAGGTCTGAGGCTGGAGGAAGAGAGAGTGCCGCTGTGCCCAGCACCGAGTGTGGAGGACAGTGTTGTAAATTGGAGACAGGAAAACGCCATCCAGGCTTGAACAATGGAGGGTGGAGACCACAGCCTCTCTTCTCCCCCTTCCCAGAACTCCAGGCATCCTGTCCCCAATGTGCCGGGCCTTCTACTGTCACCCGAGGGAGCCTCGGCCTCACCTTGGGCCCTCTTGTTCCCTCCAGCACCAAACCCCTGTGCACAGGTCCCTAGGAAGAGGCTGCCACACCCACGTGGGGGGCTTAGCTTCTCCCCTGCAACCCCCCAGGGGGGTAGGGGTGGGGGAGCAGGTTCCAGGTGTGGAGCTGGGTCCCTTGGGGCCCTCTAGGCTCCTCCCAGGCAGGTCCTTTCCTCCTGCTCCCCCATGGTGTCCTGGCCTCTGAGGGGATCCCCCCCCCCCCCCCGCCTTTGCCAAGGGGCATTCCTGCAGTTTCTCTTAATCCCTTTCTGCCAGAACCCTTGTGTCCCCCCCTTACCCTCCTCTTCCCCCCTCCCTCCTCCTCCTCCCCTCCCCCCCCCAGATGCCAGAGCCCAGCCAGGTGTGTTCACACTTCCCCTATGCCCCTCCTAAAATCTCTTCCCCTGTTCCTCCTCCTAACCAAATCCAGATGTGGGGCCTCTGCTGGGGCAGGGCGGGAACCCTAGCGTCCAGGTCCCAGCCTCCAGCATTTCCTCCTTTTTCCCGGGCTGGCAGTGCCCGTGGGGGAGGGCTGTGCCTCAGGTGTTGGAACCTTCTGTGTGAAAAGGGGTGGGAACTCAGAGGAGGTGTGGAGCTGGGTGGAAGGGGGACAGCCCAGTGGGGAATGCTGGCCCTGCCCTCAGTTCTCAGCCCAAATGGGGGTCTTCTCTCCATAAACTGCTCCCTCCCTCCTCCAGGGCACAGCCTCTCTGGGAGGCCCAGGTCTGGGTGACCTGAGGCAGTCCCCTGCCTGCCAGCTGTTGAGGGTGGGGATGGCACTCCAAACAAGAGGCATGCACATGTTGGGGTGCAGAGGGCAGGCCCCGGCCCGCCCTCCCCTCCAGTCCCCTGACTCCAGCTCGCAGCTGGGGAGCTGGGCCTGCAGGCAAGGTTGAGGCTGACTGGCCTCTGTCTCTCTCTCTCTCAGAAACTCTGCTGAACACAAAACTGGAAACTGCAGACCTGAAGTGGGTGACATTCCCTCAGGTGGAGGGACAGGTAAGAGCTGGGGGAGGGGGGCTGCTCTGTCCCTGGAAGGGGCATCCTGAGCAGATGTCCCCACAGCTCCCCCCAAACGCCCTCACCTCCTCAGGTTTCCTTCCTTCCCTTCCCTCTCTTCTTCTTTTCTTTCCCTTCTCCTTCCTTCCTTTCCTGCCCCCCCTTTCATTTGTACCAGTACTGGGGCTTGAACTCAGGTACTGGGTGCTGCCCCTTAGCTTTTTCACTCAAGACTGGCACTCTGCCATTTGAGCCACAGCATCACTTTCCACGGCTCATGGACTTTTCTTTCTTTTCTTTTTGCCCGCCTTGGAGCTTGGACTCAGGGTCTGAGCACTGTCCCTGGCTTCTTTTTGCTCAAGGCTAGCACTCTGCCACTTGAGCCACAGCGCCACTTCTGGCCATTTTCTATATATGTGGTGCTGAGGAATCGAACCCAGGGCTTCATGTGTACAAGGCAAGCACTCTACCATTAGGCTATATTCCCAGCCCGCTCGTGGAATTTTCTCCCTAGGTAGACCCTGAGCAGCTTCTCAGATCTCAGCTAGGATGATGGGGGCGTGAGCCACAGAGCCTGTAACCCTGACCCCCTTTCTCGCCGCAGTGGGAAGAGCTGAGCGGCCTGGACGAGGAGCAGCACAGCGTCCGCACGTACGAGGTGTGCGACGTGCAGCGCACCCCGGGCCAGGCGCACTGGCTGCGCACGGGCTGGGTGCCCCGGCGCGGCGCTGTGCACGTGTACGCCACGCTGCGCTTCACCATGCTGGAGTGCCTGTCCCTGCCCAGAGCCGGCCGCTCCTGCAAGGAGACCTTCACCGTGTTCTATTATGAGAGCGAGGCGGACACGGCCACGGCCCACACGCCAGCCTGGATGGAGAACCCCTACGTCAAGGTACCCAGCTCCGGGACGCGCCCCCTGGTGCCTTCTCTCCCAGCTCCACCTCCCAGGCGCTGCCTGTATCAGTTTGACTGATTCCCTGCTTCCGGGTCCTTGTTTCTCTCTCTGTCACCTTTTTTTCTTTTTTTGGTGCCCATCCAGAGGCTTGAGCTCAGGGCCTGGGCGCTGTCCCTGAGCCACAAGGCTGGTTCTCTCGCACTCTGAGCCACAGCTCCACTTTTGTTTTTTTCTTGTTTTCGGAGCTTACTTGGAGATAAAAATCTCCCCAACCTTGCTGCTCTGCCTTGCCAACCTCCATCCTCCCCATCTCAGCCTCCTGTGTAGCTGGGTTTACAGACGTGCTATCGTGCCTGCCCGGCTTGTCTGTCTCATCTTAGTGACCGTGACTCATCCCTTTCTTCCTCTTTGGCTCTGGGTGTCTGAATGGAGAGGAGAGTGGGGGGCTGGGAGGGGCTGGCGTTTTCTGGGTGTCTGAATGGAGAGGAGAGTGGGGGTTGGAAGGGGACAGGAGTCTGGATGATGCACTGGATGCACTCAGTAAGGATTAATAGCGCAGCTTTGGAGGATGCATCAGGAAAGTAACTGGGAAAAGTGAAGTGGAGAGAAAGTTCTGGAACAAATGAAGGAAACCTGCCTGAGGGAAGAGTTGGGACAAAGGCATTCAGCCCGCCAGTCGTGAGAAAGGTGGACAGGGCCAGTGAGTCACCCTGTCACCCTCTGCCCCCAGGTGGACACCGTGGCGGCTGAGCACCTGACCCGAAAGCGCCCCGGGGCCGAGGCCACGGGCAAGGTGAACGTGAAGACGCTGCGCCTCGGGCCGCTCAGCAAGGCCGGCTTCTACCTGGCCTTCCAGGACCAGGGCGCCTGCATGGCGCTGCTCTCCCTCCACCTCTTCTACAAGAAGTGCTCTGAGAAGACCATGAACCTCACCCGCTTCCCAGAAACCGTGCCCCGGGAGCTGGTGGTCCCCGTGGCCGGCAGCTGTGTGCCGGACGCCGTTCCTGCTCCGGGCCCCAGCCCCAGCCTCTACTGCCGGGAAGACGGCCAGTGGGCGGAGCAGCCCGTCACTGGCTGCTGGTGTGTGCCTGGGTTCGAGGCCACCGAAGGCAACAAAAAGTGCAGAGGTGAGGGCTTAAGTTCCTTTCCATTGGGTTTGTGCTGGTGGTGGGGCTTGAACTCAGGGCCTGGGTGCTGTCCCTGAGCTTTTTCTCTCCCATTTGAACCACAGCTCCACTTCGTGCTTTGTAGTGTTTAATTGGAGATGTGTCTTCCAGACTTTCAGACTTGGGCTGGCTTTCAACTGTAATCCTCACATCTCAGCCTCCTGAATAGCTAGGATGACAGGCGTGAGCTGCCAGTGCCCAGCTTCATTATGACTTTATTACTATCAGTTGATGAGGGGCTGGGAATGGGGCTTAGTGGTAGAGTGCTTGCCTAGCATGCATGAAGCCTTGGGTTTGAGTCCTCAGCACCACATAAATAGAAAAAGCCAGAAGTGGTGCTGTGGCTCAAGTGGTAGGATGCTAGCCTTGAGCAAAAGAGGCTCTGGAACAGTGCCCAGGCCCTGAGTTCAAGCCCTAGGAATAGCAAAAAGAGAGAGAGAGAGAGAGAGAGAGAGAGAGAGAGAGAGAGAGAGAGAGAGAGAGAGAGAGAGAGAGAAATGATGAGACCTGCCACTGCATTTTTTATTTATACATTTTTATTTCTTTTTTATTGTTACTATGAAGGTGATGTGCAGAGGGGTTACAGTTACCTAAGTCAGGTAAAGGGTACATTTCTTTTTGGACAGTGTTACCCCCTCCCTTGGATCTCTCCCAGTTTTTCCCTCCTGTCCCCGCCCACAAGTTGTATAGTTCATTTTTAACATATTGTCCAGTGAGTACCACTGCGACATTTGTTCACCCTTTGTCCCTCCATTTCTGTGTCCCCCACTTAGCCCTCCAAAGACAGATAAACACACAAGAAAAAAAAACTTTCAATTTTCTAGTATTTTGTATATTTTTGTTGTTGCCTTCTGAATTAGTTTGGTTTTGAATTGTCCAAGACAGTGTCTCACCATGTAACCTAGACTGGCCGGGAGCTCTCCATCCACTTTGCCTCTTAGCCTCTGGAATGCTGGGACTACAGGAGTGTATCACTTTTCCCAGCTTGTATCTTGTTCACAGGGACACGCACATAGTGCTACTTGAGTTATAGATTTGTTTTCTTAACATTTTGATCATTGTGTTTGTATTTATTTTATTTTCTTGGGAATCGATTCCTACATATTTTGTGGTGTGCATTTAAAATTATTATTCTTTTTTTATTAATTTAATTTTTATTAATTTAATTTATTAATTGAACACAAATTTTTTTGACAAGGTGTTGTGCAAAAAGGGTACAGTTACATAGTAGCGCAGTGTGTACATTTCTTGTGATATCTTACGCCCTGTTTTTCTATCCCTTCTCTAGGTCAGGTAGACATATATACAATATACAATGTATCAAGAACATATACAGTAGCCACATGGCCACGCCCAAGAAAGTTCGCCTAGGGCTTTAAATGTAATGTCGATATTAGACAATATGTCGACAGTAGTCTTATATGAACGTACATACATAGCTTTTGAGCTATTGTATTCCCCCAAGAGGTCAATTTTTGACCTTTATATGTTGAGTAATTGTTTGGTTTTAGTTACATACTGTTGGGTTGCTGCCCCAATCCTGTGGGGAGTACTATTTGACAAGCAGTTTTTGGTTTCACAGACCTGGTCTCTACTGTCTCTCTGTCTCCCTTTCTTAACGGTCATATATCAGGAAGATCATGCCCCTTTGTTTTCTGTGTTCTAGGCTTGTCTCGCTCAACATTATTTGTTCGAGTTCTGACCATTTCCCTGCAAATAACAATATTTCACCATTCCTAATCGCTATGTAGTATTCCATTGTGTATAAGTATAAAATTATTATTCTAATCAGGGTGCTTCATTAGACTAGCAAAGTCAGAGATAGAAAATACCTACCATTGCTGAGTGCTGGTAGCTCATACCTGCATCTTAGCTACTCAGGAGGCTGAGATCTGGGGATCCCAGTTCAAAGCCAGCCTGAGAAGGAAAGTCCATGAGACTCTTTTCTCCAATAAACAACCAGAAAACTGGAATTGGCTTTTCAGCTCAAAGGGTTGAATGCTAGCTAGTCTTGAGCAAAAGAGCTCAGGGACAGTGCCAAGGCCGTGAGTTCAAGCCCCATGACCAACAAAAAGTAAAAAGAAAAAAGAAAATACCTACCATGGAAAGAAGATAAGAAGATCCCCCCCCCCTTTTAATTTTTATTTCCTAATATTGAGATTTGAAGCCTGGGCTGATTGACTTGCTTCCTAAGCAGGCATTCTATCATTTAAGTAACACTTGTAGCCCAACCTGTTGCTAGTTCATTTGTAATTTGGAGACAGAGTTTCAAAGACTTCTCTTTTGAGCTGTGAATCCTCATATTGACCTTCTGAGTAGCTAGGGTTACAGGTATGAGCCACTGGCACCGGAATGCTCACAGATGGGGTTTCACAGAAACTTTTTCCACTTTCTTCTACTTCCACTTACTTCCATCTTCTACTTCCGCTTACCACTTCTTCCATCTTACCACTGCATGCAACCTGGGTGTGTACTGTGTGTGTTGGGGGGGGGAGGTGGGGGGAGCTGGTACTGGGACTTCAGGAACTTAACTAGGTTTTTCCACTCTGGCTGGCTCTCTACCACTTGAGCCACAGCTCTACTTCTGGCCATTGTGCTGGTTGATTGGCATTAGGCCAGGGAATTCTGCCAGGGCTGGCTTCCTAGCTCTGAACGGAGACCTCGGATCTCAGCCTCCTGAGTAGCTAGGGTGACAGGTGTGATGACAGCGCCCTGCCCAGGTGTGGTTTGGCTGACCGAGTGTGCACGTTCTCTCCCCTCCTCTCCCTCAGCCTGTGGCCAGGGCACCTTCAAGCCCCAGTCCGGAGAGGGGTCCTGCCAGCCGTGCCCCGCCAACAGCCACACGAACACCATCGGGTCGGCCTTCTGCCAGTGCCGGAATGGCTACTACCGGACCCGCGCGGATTCACGCAGCGCCGCCTGCACCAGTAAGCGCCGTGCCTGGGGGACGGGCGGGCGGGCGGGGGGGACCTGGACCCCCGGGGGTGGACCCGGCGCAGCCCCCCCCTCCGCCCCAGGCTGACCCCCTTTCCCCGCAGCCCCGCCCTCCGCACCCCGGAGCGTGGTCCCGCACCTGAACGGCTCGCACCTGCGCCTGGAATGGAGCGCGCCCCTGGAGTCCGGGGGCCGGGACGACCTCACCTACGCCCTGCGCTGCCAGGAGTGCCGCCCGGGGGGCTCCTGCCTGCCCTGCGGGGGAGACCTGACCTTCGACCCCGGTCCCCGGAACCTGATGGAGCCCTGGGTGGCTGTTCGAGGGCTGCGCCCCGATTTCACCTACACCTTTGAGGTCTCCGCCCTGAATGGAGTGTCTTCCTTAGCCTCGGGGCCTGTGCCCTTTGAGGCCGTCAATGTCACCACGGACCGGGAGGGTGAGGCTGGGGTGCCTGTGGGGGACCAGGGGAGCCCAAGGGGGCCGGGCGGCAGGGCGGCTATGGGCATGGCCACTGCGCTGGGGTGGGCGTGGCTCGGGTGCTGGGCATTGGCCCCGCCCCTTGGGTGTGGCTCTGGTTGTGGGGCGTGGTCAGGCTCCCAGGGGCGTGGCTCAAATGTTAGACTACCTGCCTAGCAAAGCACGAGTTATTGAGTTCAATCCTCAGTACCACCAAAGGGAGGGGGGAAATAATAAATATTGTGGATAGACTGAGAATCTGAAGGGAAACCAGGAGCACTGAGAAGTGGAGTCCATCCACAAGAAGGATAGAGAGGTGAGAGTTAAAGGACAGGATAGCCTAGGGGCAGAGAGTCAAAAGGAGTTGGGTCACAGATGATTCATAACTATCATCCTAGCTACTGAGGAGGCTGTTTTTGTTTGCCAGTGCTGGGGCTTAAGCTCAGGGCCTGAGCACTGCCCCTGGCTTCCTTTTGCTCAAGGCTAGCACTCTACCACTTAGGGCTTTTTCTGTTTATGTGGTGCTGAGGAATCGAACCCCAGGCTTCATGCATGCTAGGCAAGCACTCCACCTCTAAGCCACATTCCCAGCCCCAAGAAGGCCGTGATCTGGAGGATTGCAGTGGAAAGCCAGCCCAGGCAGAAAAGTCTGTAACAGACTCCATCTCACAGTTAACCAGTGTAAAGCTGGGCAGGGGGTGTGGCTCCAGTGGTGAGCTCCAGGACCAAGTGGAAGGCCCTGATTTCAAGCTCCGGTGCAACCAAAAGACAAAAGAGGAAGAGTTGGGAAAAGTGAGGACTAGACTGAGCAGTAAGCCCCGGTGTGTCTTTTCTCACAGTGCCACCTGCAGTATCTGACATCCGTGTGACCCGGTCCTCCCCCAGCAGCCTGAGCCTGGCCTGGGCTGTTCCCCGAGCACCCAGCGGAGCTGTATTGGATTATGAAGTCAAGTACCATGAGAAGGTGAGACCGGGCCCAACCCTAGCGGTGGCAGTGGGGTGGGCCCTGGCTCTGAACTGCAGGCATATGACCAGTATTTGAATTTCTGGTGGGTCACGTGTGTGCCATGTGGCCTTGAGCCAGCCCCTTGGCCTCTGAGCCTTGATATCACCTGTAAAATAGTTATAAAACAATTCAACATTGTAATGAATGCAGAATCCACCCAAGTGGTGTCATAGGAGCCTACGATGTCAAGGTAGCAGTGTGGAGGACCGGGGGAGACAGGAAGAGCAGTAAGAAACTGGGGGGCGAGGGGCTTGTGACTTCCAGCTGATCCCCTTCTTTCTGGGACAGGGTGCAGAGGGTCCCAGCAGTGTGCGGTTCCTGAAGACATCAGAGAACCGCGCAGAGCTCCGAGGGTTGAAGCATGGTGCCAGCTACCTGGTCCAGGTGCGGGCGCGCTCCGAAGCTGGCTACGGCCCCTTTGGCCTAGAGCACCATAGTCAGACCCAGCTGGACGGTAAGTGTGGGCAGTGGGAAAGTCTGGCGGTGCCACTCCCACCAGGTGGGAGGCCTTACCTCTGCCTCTGAGGTACCTCCAAAAGTCATATTCTCATTCCCGTTTGGGGGTGGTGGGGTGAATGCCAGTAATGGGGCTTAAACTCAGGGTTTGGGTACTGGTCCCTGACCAGTTTTTACTCAAGGTTGGCACTCTACCATTCATGCCACAGCTTCACTTAGGGCTTTTTGGTGGCTAATTGGGGATGATATTCTCACAGAGCCTGGCTCTGGTGGCTCCCACCTGTAATCCTGGCTACTAGGAGACTGAAATCTGAGGATCACGAAAGTCTGTGAGACTCTTACCTCCAGTGGACATCAGAAAGCCAGAAGTGGAGCTGTGGCTCAAAGTGATAGAGTGCTAGTCTTGAGCAAAAAAAAGCTCAGGGACAGCATTTAGGCCCTGAGTTCAAGCCCCAAGACTGACCAAAAAAAAAAAAAAAAAAAGTCTCCCAGACTTTCCTACCTGGGTTAACTGAACCTCAGCCCTCAGATCTCAGCCTTCTGAGTAGCTAGGATTGCCAGTGTGAGCCACTGAGTGCAGCTCAGCCTGCTCTTTTGCTGCTTCATTGGAGATGAAGTCTTGCAGAAATCTCTGCCCAAGCTGGCTTTGAACTTCCATCCTCTGGGTGACAGCATGCTAAGTAGCTAGGATTATAGGCATAAGCTGTCAGTGTCTGGCCAGAAGTGGAATATCTTCCCCTCTGAGCATAATGTCTGTAAGGCTCATGTTCTAGCATGTTCCAACGCTTCATTCCTTTTTATAGCCAAGTAATTATCTGTTGTATGACTCTAGCACATTTCTTTCTTCATTCATTTGTCTGCGGATGAATGAATTCTTTCATTCTGAATTCTTGGTGCATAGTAGTAGTGCTGGAGATTGAACTCAGGACCTCCTGCTTAAAGCCCCTAAGCCACACCTCCACTTTCTGGCCTTTTGCCAGCGAATTAGAGCTTAGTGTCTCCCGGATTTGCCTTCGTAGGCTGGCTTCAAAGCCAGAGCCTCAGAGCTCAGCCTGCTGAGTGGCTAGGATGACAGGCGTGAACCACGGGGACCTGGCAAAGGAGCCTTTTCCTACCACAGTGAGATCAAAGTGTTTTGGCAGGAAGGTCTCTCCTGGGGGAGTGCAGAACAGTCTGGAACCCACCTGCACTTCCTGCTGCCATCACGGTGGGTTGGGGCCCAGGCTGCAGAGGCTGTGGTCAGCTCACCAGCAGCTGCTTCTCCCGCAGAGAGTGAGAGCTGGCGGGAGCAGCTGGCCCTGATTGCAGGCACGGCGGTCGTGGGTGTGGTGCTGCTGCTGGTGGTGGTGGTGATCGCCGTGCTGTGCCTCAGGTAAGGACTCGGGGAGCCCTGAGGGCGATGGAGGCCCTGTGTGCATGGCCACGGGCAGAGGCTTCTGGAAAAGCCCTCCCGTATACATGCTGCCTGCCCTCTTGCCATTTCCACTATCCTCTTCTCCAGTCAGAGACACATGACTCAGTTTACGTGTGTGTGTTTGCATGTGTGTATGTGTGTGTGCACGCACACACGCCAGTCTTAGAACTTGAACTCAAGGCCTGCGTGCTGTCCATGAGCTTTGTTGCTCAAAGCTGGTGCTCTACCACTCGAGCTGCAGCCGCACTTGCAGCTCTTTGATAATCAGTTAATTGGACGTGAGAATCTCAGACTTTCCTGCCCCAGGCTGGCTTTGGACCAAGACTCTCAGATCTCAGCCTCCCGCTTAGCTGGGGTGACAGGCGTGTGCCGCCGGGCCCAGCCCTGGGTTTATCGATCTCTTTTGATTCTTTCCCTTTGGCTGCAGGAAGCACAGCAGCGAGAGGGAGGTGGAATACTCGGACAAGCATGGACAGTATCTCATTGGGCACGGTAGGCAGGGGACCTGAGGGCAAATGGGAGCTGGGCTGGAGGCTGGATGGTTCTTGGCAGCTCACAGGGGCCCGGTGACTGCTTAGGTACGAAGGTCTACATTGACCCCTTCACTTACGAAGACCCTAATGAGGCAGTGAGGGAATTTGCCAAAGAGATCGACGTGTCCTATGTCAAGATTGAGGAGGTGATCGGCGCAGGTAAGGCTGGGAAGTTGGGGACCCCCAGGAATGCCTCAGCCCGGGAGCTGGGGCGCCATGGGGTGGTAGAGAGCCACCCTTGACCTGACCCTCTTGGTGGCAGGTGAGTTTGGAGAGGTGTGCCGGGGGCGGCTGAAGGCCCCCGGAAAGAAGGAGAGCTGCGTGGCCATCAAGACCCTCAAGGGCGGCTACACAGAGCGCCAGCGGCGAGAGTTCCTGAGCGAGGCCTCCATCATGGGCCAGTTTGAGCACCCCAACATTATTCGCCTGGAGGGTGTGGTCACCAACAGCGTGCCGGTCATGATCCTCACGGAGTTCATGGAGAACGGAGCCCTGGACTCCTTCCTGCGGGTGAGGCCTCCAATGGGGCTGAGTTCAGCCGCACTCTGCTGGCAGCCCCTACATGTTCCACAGGGCATGGCAGTGCACCCCTGTGACCCCAGCAGGCTGGGGCGGGAGAAGCCCAGTTCCAGGCCAGGCTGGACCACACAGTGAGAACAGGTCTCAAAAAGGAAGGAAACTGGGACTGGGAATATGGCCTAGTGGCAAGAGTGCTCGCCTCCTATACATGAAGCCCTGGGTTCGATTCCTCAGCACCACATATAGAAAACGGCCAGAAGTGGTACTGTGGCTCAAGTGGTTGAGTGCTAGCCTTGAGCAAAAAGAAGCCAGGGACAGTGCTCAGACCCTGAGTTCAAGCCCCAGAACTGGAAAACAAACACACACACAAAAAGGAAGGAAATTTGGGGCACCTGGTGGCTCCCGCCTTGTCATCCTAGCTACTCAGGAGACTGAGATCTGAAGATCATGGTTCAGAGCCAGCCAGGGCAGAGAAGCCTGTGAAACTCTTATCTCCAAGAAACTACTCAGAAAAAGCCAGAAGTGGAGTTGAGAATGTGGCTTAGCAGCTGAGTGCTTGCCTTGCATGCATGAAGCCCTGGATTCCATTCCTCAGCACCACATACACAGAAAAGGCTGGCAGTGGCACTGTGGCTTAAGTAGTAGAGCGCTAGGCTTCAGCACAAAGACTATCAGGAACACTGCCCAGGTCCTGAGTTCAAACCTTAGGACCGACCAAGAAAAAAAAAAAAAAGCTCAAGAATAGCACCCAGGGGCTGGGGATATGGCCTAGTGGCAAGAGTGCTTGCCTCGTATACATGAGGCCCTGGGTTCAATTCCCCAGCACCACATATACAGAAAACGGCCAGAAGTGGCGCTGTGGCTCAAGTGGCAGAGTGCTAGCCTTGAGCAAAAAGAAGCCAGGGACAGTGCTCAGGCCCTGAGTCCAAGCCCCAGGACTGGCCAAAACAAACAAACAAACAAAGAATAACACCCAGGCCTTGAGTTGAAGCCCCAGCCCCATGACGGGCACAACAAAACCATTGAGACCCTGGGTCAAGCCCTAGTAGTGGCACGCATGCCCACTTGCACACTCGTGCACAAGCAAGGGCTTGGCAGCCTTCCTTGCAGGTGAGCTGAGAACAGGCAGGGGCAGCACTCGGAAGGGAAGGCAAGGCTGCGGTGGGCAGGTGGTGGGGTCCTGAACAGCCCCTCTCCCTTTTCCCTGCAGCTGAACGATGGGCAGTTCACGGTCATCCAGCTGGTGGGCATGCTTCGGGGCATTGCCTCAGGCATGCGCTACCTGGCCGAGATGAGCTACGTCCACCGAGACCTGGCAGCCCGGAACATCTTGGTCAACAGCAACCTGGTCTGCAAGGTGTCTGACTTCGGGCTCTCTCGGTTCCTGGAGGAGAACTCTTCGGATCCCACCTACACCAGCTCTCTGGTGCGGCCCGGTCCTTGCAAAGCGGTGGAGGAGGAAGGAGGCTGAGGGGTGACTGGGAGGCCTGGTCCAGGGAGAGGACACAGGTTCAGGCTGATGGAGAACAGACTTCTGGCATGTTGAAAAAGAACAAGAGCTGGGGAAGGAGAGCTGGAGTCCCAGAAAGGAAGGAAACACAGGTTAGGGAGAACAGACCAAAGTCTCCAGCAAGGGCCAGTGTGCTGGCGTCCATTTCCTCCTCTGCTTCCCACACAGGGAGGAAAGATCCCCATCCGATGGACAGCCCCGGAGGCAATAGCCTTCCGCAAGTTCACATCCGCCAGCGACGCCTGGAGCTACGGGATTGTGATGTGGGAAGTGATGTCTTTTGGGGAGCGGCCATATTGGGACATGAGCAATCAGGATGTAAGTGTGTCCTGGGCTCTGTGGCTTCT
Source organism: Perognathus longimembris pacificus (assembly GCF_023159225.1). Lineage (NCBI taxonomy): Eukaryota > Metazoa > Chordata > Mammalia > Rodentia > Heteromyidae > Perognathus > Perognathus longimembris. The sequence continues at coordinate 71,180,922 of NC_063161.1, read as the reverse complement.
TGGGGCTTTTCTCCCCTGTGGTACGGGGTGAGGGGTGGGCTTCCCAAGTCCTCAGGATAGTTGAGCATGTCACAAGAAGGGGGGATCTTTCTGTCTGTGTGTGTGTGTGTGCGCGCGCACGCATGCGCGCATGCCAGTACTGAGGCTGGAACTTAGGCCTCACTCTCTTGCTTTTGACTTTTTCACTTAAGGCTGGTACTCGACTCACTTGAGCCACACTTCCATTTCCAGCTTTTTGCTGGTGCATTGGAGATGAAGAGGCTCATGGACTTTTTGCATCTGGCTGGCTTCTTAGAACTGGGGTTCTCAGATCTCAGCCTCCTGAGTTGTTAGAATTAAAGGTGTGAGCCACCGGTCCCTAGCTGAGAAGCAGCAGCCATCTTCATATGGCATCTGGCACAGCATAGTTAGGACTGAGGAGGATGAAGGATGGAGGAGGATGAAGGACGGAGGTCACAGGATTTTACATTCCAGACTGTGGCCAGATCGTGGCTGGGATGTCCAGCCTTGGAACAGCCAACAGGACTCCCAAGCCTGACACAGTGGAACACACCTATAATCCTAGCTACTCAGGAGGCAGTGATGTGAGGATTGGAGTTCAAAGCCAGCCCAAGCAGAGAAGTTCACAAGACTCTTATCTCCAATTAGCCACCAAAAACTGAAACTGGGGGCTGGGAATATGGCCTATTGGTAAAGTGCTTGCCTCGTGTACATGAAGCCCCAGGTTCAATTCCTCAGCACCACATATATAGAAAAAAGCCAGAAGTGGTGCCGTGGCTCAAGTGGTAGAGTGCTAGCCTTGAGCAAAAAGCCAGGGACAGTGCTCAGGCCCGGAGATCAAGCCCCAGGACTGGCAAAAAACAAAACAAAACAAAAACTGGAAGTGGGAGTGGTAGTTGAATTAGTTGAACACTCACCTTGAACACAGAAGCTCAGGGACAGTGTCCAGGCCCTGAGTTCAAGCCCCATGACTGGCACAAAAAGGATTCTCAGATATGTGATTCTGGAGGCCTGTGACTCCCCCATGCCATTATTGGTACAGACCCCTTGAGCCTTTCCCCTCCGACTGCCCCGCTTTGTAGTCTCATCCAGCTCTTCCCGGTGCTTTCAGGTGATCAATGCCATCGAGCAGGACTACCGGCTGCCCCCACCCCCAGACTGCCCCACTGCCCTGCACCAGCTCATGTTGGACTGCTGGCAGAAAGATCGGAACGCCCGGCCGCGCTTCCCCCAGGTGGTCAGTGCCCTGGACAAGATGATCCGCAATCCTGCCAGCCTCAAAATTGTGGCCCGGGAGAATGGCGGGTGAGGAGCCCAGAGACCAGGCCCCTTTTCTCCCTTTCTTCTCTCATCACCCAGACACCGCTCCCCCCCCCCTCCCCACATCCCCACTGGCCAAGAAGGGTCCATGTGTCTTTGGAAGTGGATGAGAGGATGTTTCTTTGCAAGGCTGAGCTGTCCTTCCCCTGACCAGGCCTGGAACTCAGCATCCTTCCCCATTCTTTCCCCCCACCCCTAGGGCATCGCACCCCCTCCTGGACCAGCGGCAGCCTCACTACTCTGCCTTTGGGTCTGTGGGTGAGTGGCTTCGAGCCATCAAGATGGGAAGATACGAAGAAAGCTTTGTAGCAGCCGGGTTTGGCTCCTTTGAGCTCGTCAGCCAGATCTCTGCTGAGTAAGTGAAGCAGCAGCCCTGAGAGCGGGTGGGTCCTGGGGTTTCGGGGAATCACCCTCCAGGGTCAGCCATTACCTCAGTGAGGCAGTGTTCAAGAAGTTATTCCATACCATACCAAGAGCAGCCTCCCAAGCAATAATAGCTGCTGAGCTGGTGTTGCTGGCTCACGCCTACAATCCTAGTACTTAGGAGGCTGAGATCTGAGGATTGCAATTCAAGGCCAAATCCAAGAGAGAGACTCTTCATCTACAGTTAGCAAGCAAAAAACTAGAAGTGGTGTTGTGGTTCAAGTGATAAGAGCACCAGCCTTGAACACAAAAAAGCCCAGTAAGTGGTGAAGCCCTGAGTTCAAGCTCTAATATGCATGTAGAAAATAAAAATAACTGCTGGAGCAAAGAATCAAAGGGACCCTTCCTGATGGCGGTACCCACCTCAGCTCCCAGAGCCTTCCCAGCCCCGGGTGACCCCCCCTCTTTCATGTCCTTTCTCTGTATCTATCTTTGTACATCTATCTACATTCCAGGCCCAGCGCGCTCACATTAACATGTCCACTCCCGTCCTGTTTTCACACCCATAAAAGGAGAGGCTGGGCCTGAGTTTTGGAGATCCTTCCTAGCTTCGGTGCTAAATGGTTTTATGATCCCATCGCCTCCCATGTCACTGTTCTTTCCTGCCTTTCCATTTTTCTTCCAAGGCCTTCCCCTGGCCCTAGGTTTGAGTAATAGCAGAAGGGATACAAATCTACACACAAGGGATTCTTGGCAATGGGACTTGTCCTGTCCCTACTCCAGGGACCTCCCCTTCCTCTCCACCCGATCCCCTCTCTCTCCTTTTCCTTCCTTTCCTTTCTCCCTCCACAGTATTTTGTGCTTTTTCCTTCCTCTATCCCACTTCCTGCTGCCTCACCTCCTTGGTGCAGACCCCTTGAGCCTTTCCCCTCCAGGACTGCCCCGCTTTGTAGTCTGCTGCCCCCAGCTCTCTGGAGCTCTGCCCACCCTACAGCACCTGCCCATCAAAATCCTCCAGAAACTGCCCAGCAACTACTGACATTATTCCCTCTCTCCCCCACTGGCCATCCTGATTGGTTCAATTGCAGTCTGGAACTGAGCAAGAATGGCAGCCCTAGCCAAGTGCTGGTGGCTCACACCTGTAATACTAGCTATTTGGGGAGGCTGAGATCAGCATCAAGCTTCAAAGCCAACCTGGGCAAGACAGTTCATGAGACTCTTGTCTCCACTTAACCACTAAAAATTAGCTGCAAGTGGAGATGTGGCTCAAGTGGTAGATCCAGCCTTGAGCAAAATAGCTAAGAGACAGTGCCCAGGCTCAGAGTTCAAGCTTCAGTACCTACAGAAAGTAAAATGGCAGCCCTAGGAGCCTTGTGGCTTATGGAGCCCTCTGTTCTTCCATAGGGACCTGCTCAGAATTGGGGTCACTCTGGCAGGACACCAGAAGAAAATCCTGGCCAGTGTCCAGCACATGAAGTCCCAAGCCAAGCCTGGAGCCCCCAGCGGGTCAGAAGGACCAGCCCCCCAGTATTGACCTCCCTGGGGATGACACGGTCGCCCCTTCTTCCTGGGGCAAATCACATGGGCACACAGAGGCCCTCATCCCTGCGCTCTGTTGATTGCACTTTGAACCCATGGGGGTGGGGAGTTGGCAATTGGGAGAGACAGACAGGATTTGGGGTTTGTGCCATGGGAAAGCAGTGTGGGGAACCTCAGACCCAAGAGTGGGCATGAGCAGAGGGTGTGGAGGCGCCCATAGTCTCCCACCCTCTCCAGAGGGTGCTCCCCCCACACAATGGGCATGCCCCTGCAGACCAAAGAGAGGGTGGCCAGCCTGCCAGCTCGCCTGTGGCTCCGTCCCAGGAGGCGAGAAAGGTGTTGAGGCTCAGTGACTCATCAATCGCTGGGTTTTGATGTCCCTGCCACCCAACGCAATCATTTCCCCCTGTAAATGCCCCTCCCCATCTGCTGCCTTCATATTGAAGGTTCTGAATTTTATATATATAGAGAGAGATATATATTTTGTTTTGTTTTTGGTCTTATTTTTTTCCCCTCCCTCCCCTTTTAACAACCCTCTTTTTCTACCACCCTTGTCCTAATGTCTGTTGTGTTGGAGGGCACCTGTTCTGTCTCCTCCTCTGCCCGAGTTTGGAACAGGGACCCATCCGTGTGTCTGTTTCCAGAACAATGCCTGGGTCCCTCATGTACCCCCTCCCCAAGCTACATCCATGAAGGAGTGGGGGGAGGGGGGAGGAAACCCAAGGCAGATACCAGTGCTTGGAGGGACTCTTAAATTATATTTAAAAAAGAAACTTTTTTTGTTATAAATAAAAGGAAATGGGACACATCCCAGCTCTGGACTACATTTCTGCCGAGCAGAGGGTCCAATGGCTCAGGGCCCACAGGGGGGTTGGGGGTGGGGGGGGCTGGATGCTCCGATCTCAACCCCAGGGTGTGTTTGGGGTGGGGGCCTTCGGAGGTGACTCATTGGCAGCAGCTGCTAACAGCTTCTGCTGGCTCTGCCAAGAGCCCCGGGCACCTCCGGGGTGGGGCTCCCCCTTCCCCCTGCCTGGTTCCCTCACCCTGACGGGTGCTGTGGGGGGAACAAGCTTTAAGCTCAGAAGCCCTGCCCTGCCTCCCCATGGGAGGAGAAGAGAATGTAGATGGAGGGGGGCAAGGGTCCAGTCAGATGGAGACAGATGTAGGCCAGATGTTGACAACTGGGGTTGGTTTCCTGGGAAAGCTGGCACTGGCCGAGCGGGAGGAGGTTTGGAGGGGCTCCCACGTGAGTGGGTCCCAGGGCAGGCCGTCCAGACAATTCCCCCATTCAAGATACTGCCCAGGCAGGTTCTTGGGCCTCCTGGGGAGGGGAGGAGACCCACGGGAGTGGGTCTGCCCCCAGCTTCTCGCAGACAGGAAGAAGAGGCTGGGGTCATTCCCTGCCCCCTCCAAGCACCCCACTTTCCCTCATTTTCTGCTTCTTCCATTTAAACCTGGTTTCCCCCACCCACCCACCCCTTGGGCATCTGCAGGGGCAGGTCAGGACGGGCCAGCCTGGAGGAACCTTTTCTATTTCTGCCTCTTGTCGCCCCCTGTTGCTGTCGGGTGGTCATTGCAGTGGACCCCAAGGCCGCAGTGGGACCTGGCCCCATTTCCTCTCTCCACCTAGAGGGATACCATGCCAATAGTTTGTGCCCTCTAGCTGAAGTGGAGGGGCCCACTGCTGCCAAAGGAGAAGGGAGTCTCCCTGGGGGTAGGGGGGCTCCAGGCCACACAGGCTGATCATCCAGAGCTGGCTCTGGGAAGATAAAGGTCAAAGGAGCCAGGAAGACAGCAAGGCTGGTGCTGGGCCCCAAGGGTGCAAGCATGGGAGCCTGCTGGGGGACATCCCTCCTATCCTGATTCCTGTTCCCAGGCAGCAGGGTCTGGTTTCCTCCAGGCGAGGGGCCCATGGTTGGTTGTCTCCAAGGATACGCAAGAATGAGAATGCGTTCCAAGGACCCAGCATCCTGCCTGTCCTAGATCCCAACCCTTTTGGCCTGCTTGCCCCTCCCCTGCTCTCCAGCGCCCAGCCAGGCTGGCACACCCCACCCCCACACCCTGAGCGAGGACCTGGCTCAGCTGAGTGCGTCAGATCACCAGGGTGGTGGTCAGTATGGCCTCAGTGGCCCAAGCCTATAATCCTGGCTACTTGGGAAGCAGAGGTCAGGGGACCAGGGGCTCATAGTTCAAGGCCAGCCTGGGTATAAAATTTGGAAAGGTTCCATTTCAACCTCTGTTATCCCCCATGAGGGAAAAGTCAAGGATGGAAGCCCGAACAAGTCTGAGCATCAAGCAAGATCCTAGTTCCAAGATCACAGCTGGGCGCCAGTGGCTCCCGCCTGAAATCCTAGGTATTGAGGAGGCTGAGATCTGAAGATCTGAGTTTAAAACCAGTCAGGGCAGGAAAGTGTGTGAGATCCTTATCTCCAACAAGTCAATAAGAGGGGAAATGGAGCTGTGGCTCATATGGTGGAGCACCAGCCTTGAGTGAAAAAACTGTGTGCACTGGCCCTGAGTTCAAGACTCAGTAGTGGCACAAAACAAAACAAAACAAAAAACTGGTCAGAATGACTTTTCATCCCTCTTGGTGTTCCGAGACCATGTCCCACGTAACCCATGTAAAGATGGCAAGTGAATATTTTTCCTCCCAGATCTCAGAGTCAGAGGTACGGGGCTCCATCCCACCCTCCCTCCTTCCCTGCTGTCCTTCAACCTCTCCGTGGCTGAATGGGCCACCCACAGGTGGCTTTTCCTAAGGGACAGTCCCCCTCCCTTCTTGAAACCCAGGTTCCCTGCCCCCCCCCAACACTTTACCCAATACTCAGCCCTGTCCCCTCCTGCTCCCCTGGGCCCAACTGGCACCCCCAAATCACAAGGACATTCCCATAGAAAAAGCAATCGTTTTATCTCCTAGCTGGAGGCACACTCAGAAGGGCGTGGCTTTGAAGGCAGGTTCTGGAACACTCTCTAAGGAGAAAGCCAGAAGGTCTGTGTTGTCTGGGAATTGCACTCCTGCCCATGCAAGCCCGGGCCTGGGGGAGAGTTCTCACCTTGGTCCACCAGCCAGCGCCGGCCTGGGCTCTGTGGTTTCTCTCTGGTAGGGAACACGCACAGAGGAACACCACCACTTGTGTGTGTCCTAGGCCTCTGCCCACCCCCACCCACCCTACCTCCCTTCCTCAGTCCCCACCAGGACCCACCTCCACCATGACCGCTGCCTCATCCTGTGCACACACTCCCTGGTGGCCACTGCCATGAGGACCGTCAGAATGACCACCAGAGGCACCAGCATCCCCAGCAGAATGGCCACAAAGCTGGATGGTTCTGGAAGCAAGAAGAGAGGGCCATGAGCCAGAAAGGGTAAGATAGGGTCTTTGGCTGCCTCCTGAGGGGCATCATCCCCTAAATCTCTGGCTGTGGCTGGCTCTTTGCCCAGGGGGCTGTCACCCCTAGAGCTGTTCCTCATCCCAGAAAGCCCTATTTCCAGTCTCAACTCCAGGGGACATTTGTCCAGCTGGTCCCGAGAGCCCCTGCTATCTTTGCCACCAGTGTTTCTCAAGGAGCAAGCCAAGAACCAGGTCCCTCAATGGGCACCCAGCTGGCTGTTGGGGAAGGCAGATGCCTGGCCCCATGCCACACCTACTGATCCCCATTCTCTAGTGGGGAGTCCTGGGGTGTATGTGTTAATATACTACCCCCCTCCACAGTTGGAGGCAGACTAGACATGAGGCCTAGAGGCTGGGGTTGGGGGAGGGAAGAGTATAAAAGGTGCTAGAGAGGTGCAGAGGAGGATAACGGGCCACAGGGGTGACAGGTGGGGGGGGGGTGGGCCAGGGCTCAGAGAGAACATTCCAGAGTACATGGGGTAGAAGGTGGCTAATTAAAGCCTTTTGTCCTGCTATCCTAAGGTCATACTGTGTCATGATCTCTATTATATATGACAATATATGTTATAATTATGTTGGATAACATAATTATACAGTAATTGTACAACGTAGCATTACATTGTATGATGCAATTATAATACAAATAAGATTTAAATAAATGTAATTATGTGACATAAATTCATATAATTGTGATATGAATATATAATACTGTATACTATAGATATAATACATATATCTGTGATATAGATGTTATATATCCCATATATGTATATGTATTATGATATATTAATGTATTGTACATTATATCCATCACTTAATACTATAACATACATTAATATATACCCGGTAGTGTCTATAATATATATCAATATAAGCACATAATATGAATATGTATTATATACTAATATATGTCTATTATATATTATGTTTATAACATAGTATACAAATATATACTATATATGTACCATTACTAATATATGTCTATACATTATGTACCAATATGTAAATATATAATATGAATGTACAAATATATAATAGGAATGCAAATAAATATATATGTACTAATATGTACATCTATTATATAATGTTAATTATAATCATGACAGACATATAATAATTATGCAGTATTTTCATTACAATTATGATATACACAATACAATATTTTAAAATACTACAATATGTAAGCATAATATATAAACATAGGTAATAATTATAATATTACATAATGCAGAATACATGTATTAGTATCTGTCTGTGATCTGTCATGTAATAACTACCTATACTAGGTACTGTCATGTGTATTAATATTATGCACAGGATAATCCTATGGCAGCTGTCAGTGGGGTGCAGGTCCAGGGTGTGGTCATCACCTGGCTTTTGGGGGACCAGGCTGTCCCGAGGCTCTGTGCAGAGGTGTCCCCCGTAGCCGGGGTCACACTCACAGGTGAAGGTGGCTCCCTGCTCTCGACAGCGTCCGTCATTGTGGCACGGGTTCCGCAGACATGGGCTTTCTGCAGGGACAGAGGGCATGGGGGGGCATCCAGGCTGACAGGGCAGGGTGGCCTGGCATGGACTGCACCTGCAGCCCTGGCTCTAGCAGGGCTAGCCTGGGCTCTGGGGACTGCTGAACCCCTCGATTCCCATCTGCTGCGCCTGTAAAGGGAGGACCCAGTGCCAGGGGTCAGGCCCCCAGAGGACATTCAGAGCTCGGCAGGGGATGTTTAGGGAAAAACAATCCTTTATTATGATTTTTTTTGGGGTCAATATTGGGGATCAAACTCTGGGCCACTGCATCAGCATTTTCACTTAAGGTTGGTGCTCTACTGCTTGAGCCACTGCTCTATCTACTCTTTGGCATGTTGGTGGTTTGTATGGGAGAGAAGAATCTCAGACTTTTATGCAGAGGCTGGCTTTAAACTGCCATCCTCACATCTCAGCCTCCTGAGTTGCTGGGATTACAGGCGTGAGCATCAGCACCCAGCAAGAGAGAGATCCTTGGGTTTGGCACAGTTTGGGGGGGGGGGGGCTCACCTTGGAAGCAGCCTCGGGTGAAGTTGGCCAGTGTGCAGATCTCCCCAGCCCTGCAGCCATAGGGCTCGCACAGCAGGAGCCCCAAGCTGGCACAGGTGCAGTGCTGGGCGCAGTCCTCCGTCACAAAGCTGTCACCCAGCTGCAGGGGGGAAGGGCAGAAAGAACTAGCACTGGCTTCACCCCCGGTCTGCAGGTGTACACTTGGGCTCCCCTGGCTCCCCCAAGACCTCCCGGACCTGGTAATAGACGCCGGCCGCAGTGCAGCCACAGTGGGCCTTGGGGAGGCTCCGGGTGCCACTGTAGAGGTAGCCAGGGAGGCTGGCACAGCCTTCCAAGCAGGGGCCCTTACAGGCCCTGGCTGCCGCTGGGTTGGCACAGGATGCTGGGCAGGGTGTCATGCAGCTGTTGTACACCGTGTTGGCTGGGCACACCATGGCTGAGGGGCAGACGCACAGTCAGGAGCGGGCAGGACTAGGGCCAGCACACACAAGAAACAGGGATGGGCTGTAGGGCCCAAAGCTGGAAGAAGGGGTTAAAAAGTCACCCCGCAGAGCATACAACTACCTAGCGGGGCACAGGAGCCAAAGCAAGTGACATGGCTCCATTGGAGGATTTTTATCTGGGACCTGAGATCGAGTTGAAGGCACTAGATTTCATGGGCCGGGAGGGATACGTATGGAGGTGGGGGGAGACAGAGCTGGGGTAACTCAGAGGAGGGGGTTCCCAGAAGAAGGCAGAGAAGGGGTTGGATTAGAAATGTGCTGGAAGTAGAGCTGTGACTCAAGTGGTAGAGCAGTAGCCTTGAGCTAAAGAGCTTAGGCCCAGGCCTAGAGTTCAAGCCCCACGATGGACAACAACAACAAAAATTGTCTGGGAATGTGGCTTAGTGGTAGAGTGCTTGCCTAGCATACATGAAGCCCTGGGTGCAATTCCTCAGCACCACATAAAAAGAAAAAGCCAGAAATGGCACTGTGAGGGAAGGGAGGGAGGGAGGGAGGGAGGGAGGGAGGGAGGGAGGGACATGTGCTGCCTTGAAGTTGGTAGGCACTGAAGGATGGGGAAAGAAAAACCAAGACAGGAAGTCTGAGGGGAAGGTAGTGGTGGGAACAGCACTGGGCGAGATGGAATGACAGAGGGAGTGGGGCAGCTGCTGGGCAGGGGCAGTGTCTCACCACAGCGGGTATGGTTCCGCCAGCCAGCCAGGCCAGCACCTGCCTCCTGACAAATGATGGCGTACCCACTGAGGGCCCGGCAGCGCAGCTCCTCTTGTTCTTTGGGGTCCTGGCTGGCACACATATCAAACACACAGTGCCTGGAGGAGGGGAGGGGAGCAGGAAGAAGAAGCTGTCAGCATGGGGAAGATGAGGAGACCCAGCGATGCACAAAAAGGGTTTGGCATTCCACACAGGAAAGCATGAGGGAGGGTTGAGGGAGGGTTACCGTAGAGGGGCACAGAGTGGGGTCCTTAGAAAAGTCAGAGTAGAGCCGGGTGCTGGTGGCTCACGCCTGTAATCCCAGCTACTCAGGAGGCTGAGATCTGAGGATCGTGGTTCAAAGCCAGCCCAGGCAGGAAAATCTGTGAGACTTATTCTCCAGTGAACCACTAGAAAACCAGAAGTAGGGCTGTGGCTCAAAGTGGTAGAGCAGTAGCATTGAGCAAAAGAGCTTAAGGACAGGGCCCAGGCCTTGAGTTCAAGTCCCATGACCAAAAGAACAACAACAAAAAAACGAAGGAAGGAAGGGAGGGAGGAACAAGGGAAGGAGGGAGGGAGAGAAGAAAGGTAGGTGGGAGTAGGTGTGTGGGTAGATTTTCCAAGTCCTGAACCCTCAACTCACTCCTGGAAGGGTTCTGGATCCATAATCTGGTGACAGGCGGCAAAAGGCCCCTGGGGGTCCACCAGTACCCTACAGGCTTGGCTAGTGTGGATTAAAGCCAGCTGCTCTGGGCTGCAACGGGACCGGATGGCAGGGGACTCATTCCCCTCTCCCTCTTCTTGCTCTGGTAGAGCCCTAGAGGAGAGAAGCCCATGGCCAGCTGCATCCATGCAAGTGACATGAGGAGAGGAAGTGAGGCTTGCACGTGCCTGACCTCTGCTCATGTCCCCCTGTGCCCTGGCCCTCACCTTGGGAAGCGGAGGAGGGATTCTTGGTAGTTCACCGTCCAGCTGCTGACAAACACGTGGATATTCTGGGTGACCCGGCCGTCGGGCAGCATGAAGTCATTCGTCCTGTCTTTGTCATAGTTCCCACACAGGCCGCGTACCAGCCCCTGGTATGTGCTAGGCAGGTTGATCACTGCGAAGGAATCAGGACACCCCCTGGAGTGGACCCCCACTTCCTGGCAGGGCACCTCTCCCCTCCTCCCATGGCTTGGCTGTGCAGAGCATTTCCTCCCCAGCCAGGTGCTTTCTGCCTCTCCGCTAGCTGCTCTCGCAAGGTTACCTCCAAGATCCTTGCCGTCATAACTAACAATCAGCTGAAATGAAGTGATCAGAAAGATCCGTGTGCCTCGCAGGGTGACCTGCAGCTGCTCATTGGGCATGAAGGGGAGGCCCATCTTCTGATCGTTGACCTGGAAGATAGGGGAGATTGGAAGTGCGTGCAAGATGCACTGGATCAAGCTGCTTCTCTGCTGATCTTGCCCGCACTGGCTTTGTCTGGACAGTAGTCTGCCTTATTCCCTGATTTGCTGCATGTGGCTTGAACTCAGGGTCCGCTTTCCCACTTGGCTTTCCTAATCAAGGCTGGGGCTTTCCCACTGGAGCCACAGCTCTACTTCTGGGTTTCTGCTGGTTAGAGAGAAGAGTCTCTTGGATTTGTCTGCCTGGGCTGGCTTCAAACCCAGAGCCTCATATCTCAGCTTCCTGAATTGCTAGGATGACAAGTGTGAGCTGCTGACGCCCAGCTTGCTTGTGGTTTTGACCAAGTATAGATGAACTGTCATCTGTACATAACATGGCTCAGTCAAGACAGAGCAGCTTGCCAGCCCTGAGTTATTCGTCGTGTTCAAACTGCTTCCTCCGCAGAACCAGATACCCACAGAGATCAAGAATCCACCCTGCAGGGGCAGGTGGCTCATGCCTGTCATCCTAGCTATTCAGGAGGCTGAGATCTTGAGGATCAAAGTTCAAAGCCATCCTGGGCAGAAAAGTTCATGAGATTTTTCTCATCAACTAAACAGCATAAAGGGGCTGGGGATATGGCCTGGTGGCAAGAGTGTTTGCCTCGTATACATGAAGCCCTGGGTTCAATTCCCCAGAACCATGTATATAGAAAATGGCCAGAAGTGGCACTGTGGCTCAAGTGGCAGAGTGCTAGCCTTGAGCAAAAATAAGAAGCCAGGGACAGTGCTCAGGCCCTGAGTCCAAGCCCCAGGACTGGCCAAAAAAAACCAAAACAACAACAACAAAAAAAAACTAAACAGCAAAAAGTTGGAAGTAGGGGCTGGGAATATGGCCTAGTGGCAAAAGTGCTTGCCTCGTATACATGAAGCCCTGGGTTCAATTCCCCAGCACCATGTATATAGAAAATGGCCAGAAGTGGCACTGTGGCTCAAGTGGCAGAGTGCTAGCCTTGAGCAAAAAGAAGCCAGGGACAGTGCTCAGGCCCTGGGTCCAAGGCCCAGGACTGGCCACAAAAAAAAAAAAAGTTGGAAGTGGAGGTGTGGCTCAAATAGTAGAGCACCAACTATAAGAAAATAAATAAACGAGTGAGCATGTGAGGACCTGAGTTCATGCCCCAGTATCAGCAAAACATCCACAACAAAAATGTCCACAACCAGCTGGGGATATAGCCTAGTGGCAAGAGTGCCTGCCTTGGATACACGAGGCCCTAGGTTCGATTCCCCAGCACCACATATACAGAAAACGGCCAGAAGCGGCGCTGTGGCTCAAGTGGCAGAGTGCTAGCCTTGAGCGGGAAGAAGCCAGGGACAGTGCTCAGGCCCTGAGTCCAAGGCCCAGGACTGGCCAAAAAAAAAAAAAAAAAAAAATGTCCACAACCAAACCTTTTCCCTCTGGCTCCGCCCCATGGCCCTCCTCCTTCCCGCCCACCCGCTGTGGCCCCTCTCCATGATCATGGACCTCTCCTGGCCCAGCTCCCTCCCCAGACCCTCTTACGAACCACAAGCTCCAGGTTTGTTTGGAGTTGGACTTTATAGCCATAGACCATAATGATCATTTCGTGCAGGGTAGGGCTGGAGGCCTTGGTCAGCTTGTTCCGCCCCTCCACGAGCAAGCTCTCTATGCCCTCTGGCAGTATGTCCACTGTCTTTATGAGGATATAGGTCAAGCGGCCTGGAAAATGGTATCCCAAGCGGTCAAACGTGCGGTAATAAGGGTCTCCTAAGATTGTGCACTGCTCCGACTCTGCAAAGAAGGGCGAGCATTGAAAGTGGACTCAGGGCTGGGCAGAGCTGCTCCCCCCACCACCATGCCTGCTGTCACTCTCCCCTGAGGCCCATCAGCCTTGGAGCGCTTTAGTTTTCCCTCTTTCCTCTCCCCCTTCCCTATTAAAACCTGAATCTGGGCCACATGCCAGTGGCTCACACCTGTAATCCGAGCTACTCAGGAGGCTGAGATCTGAGGATCATAGTTCAAAGCCAAGCATGGGCAGGAAAGTCTATGAGACTCTTATCGCCAACGAACCAGCAAAAAGCCAAGAAGTGGAACTGTGGCTCAAAAAGTGGTAGATTGCCAGCCTTGATTGAAAAAGCTAAATGACAGTGCCCAGGACCCTGAGTTCATGCCACAGTACCAACACACACACACACACACACACACACACACACACACACACACACACACACACAAAACTTTAATCTGGATTTTTTTTTTTTTGTCCTGGGGCTTGAACTCAGGGCCTGAGCATTGTCCCTGGCTTCTTTTTGCTCAAGGCTAGAACTCCACCACGTGAGCCACAGCGCCACTTATGGCTTTTTCTATATATGTGGTGCTGAGGAATCAAAACCAAGGCTTCATGTATGTGAGGCAAGCACTCGACCACTAGGCCACATTCCCAGCCCCTTAATCTGAATTTTCTTAGCCAGCCTGTTCTAAAAAGGATTAGTAACTAGTGCATAGTCAGGGGTGGCTGGCAAAAGCCCCCATTTGAAACCAAGTTTCCCAAATCTTAGTGCCTGCTCCACCTCCACAGGGCTCTGCCCGTCCCCAGCCTCCACCACTGTGTGGCAAAGCTCCCTTACTGTCAGCGGCACAATAACTGCTGTCATTTTCCCCGTGCTGGCAGCGGGACCCATAGGGGCACTGGAAGGAGCTGCACTGAATCCTCCCTTCCGTACATGCGCACTTCTCAGTACAGCCACTAGAGATCCAAGTTTTGTTCACCTGCAGAAACCACCAGAAAAGGAAAAAGGGGGGGGGGGAGGAGTGAGGAGGGAAAGGCCAGGACTCTTACCCCTTTGGCCTAAACCCCCCCACCCATCTGAAGTGTTACAGATGCCCCGAGTTGTCTGTGGTTCCACATTAAAAGAGAGATTCAACCACAATCATGGATGGAAACTGAAAAAAAATCAACAGGACACTGGTGACTCATGCCTGTAATCCTAGCTACTCAGGAGGCTGAGATCTGGGGACTGCGGTTCAAAGCCAGCCTGGGCAGAAGATGCTTCTCTCCAATGAACCACCAAAAAACCAGAAGTGGACCTCAAGTGATAGAGTGTCAGCCTTGAACAGAGAAAGCTAAGGGAAAGTAGCTAGGCCCTGAGTTCAAGTCCCAGTATACACACACAACTAATGGCATGCTTAACTAGCATGCAGGAGATTTTGGCTTCTGTCTCTACCATAGCAGGGGGTTAAAAAAGCTACTCTGTGCTGGTAAAATACATAATTCTTTCTTTAATTATTTCCTAAACAACACAGCAGATCAACTATTTTAATGACATTTACATTGTATTAGATAGAACATTTAAACCATATAAAGTAACTGTAAATGCTCTTTGTTCTGGGAATTGAACTCAGGGCCTGGACACTATCCTTCTTTTTTTTTTACTCAAGGCTGGCACTGCTACCTGAGCCACAGCTCCACTTCCTGCTTTTTGCTAGAGATAAAAGTCTCACAGACTTTCCTACATGGGCTGGTTTCAAGCCATGATCCTCAGATCTCAGCTTCCTGAGCAGTTAGGATTACAGGCAGAAAGCCTGGCTTAGAGGATGCAAAAGTTTTATGTAACTACTGTGAGGCGTAAAAGATATGGATTTTGGTTCCAGGACCTTATCAACCCACAGATACTCAGGGTCTAATTTAATTGACCTCAGTCAGAAGCAGAGGTGAGTGTGTGTGTGTGTGTGTGTGTGTGTGTGTATGTGTGTGTGTGTGTGTGTGTGTGTGTGCATGTCAGTGCTGGGGCTTGAACTCAAGGATTTATGCTCTCACTTGGCTTTTTTACTCAGAGTGGTGCTCTATCATTGAGCCATAGCTCCACTTGTGGTTTTTTGCTAGCTAATTGGAGATAAAAGTCTCCTGGACTCTCCTGTTCAGGCTGGCTTCAAACTGTGATCCTTAGAGCTCAGCCTCCTGAGTAGCTGAGATTACAGACATGAGCCACCATTGCCTGGCTGCCCTTTGGATCTTGGTACCTCAAAAGCATTGTTCTTGCCATCTTATGTACATTGGACTGGACCCATTTTACAGATGAGGAAACTGAGGCCCCAGAGGTCATCCTGCACCCAAGTTCTGCTCTTTCCAATCTATCCTGCTGAGTTCCAGTCATGCAGACTCCTCATGTCCCGACACAACCCCTCACATGCCAGGAGCAGCCATAGTGCCAAGCAAATCCCTGGCAGAGAGGATGGGAGGTGCCATCCTCAGGGCCTTCCCCCCCCAACCCCCGTGCATCCACTCACAGCAATGATGGCCCCCTGGGCCGTTCTGCAGCCACAGTAGCTTCTGGGCACACACTGGCCCTCGTTCAACACGTAGTCTGACTGGCAGATGCACCCCTCCATGCAGGTGAGGGGGACCCTGACCTCTGTGCCCTTGCAGTCCAGCTCCTGGCAGGACGGCGAGCAGGATGGAAGGCAGTTGGAGTACAGGCTATGCGCCGGGCATTCCAGAGCTGTGGGATGGAGAGGAGAGAGAGTACAGGAGCCAGAGGGCGCAGGGGCTGTAGAAACCAGACTGCAGGGGGGTGGAGTGTGAGAGAGGAGCCATCAGTAAGGCTTGGGGTGGGGGCTTCCTTCATTAGG
Organism: Perognathus longimembris pacificus; assembly: GCF_023159225.1. Taxonomy (NCBI): domain Eukaryota; kingdom Metazoa; phylum Chordata; class Mammalia; order Rodentia; family Heteromyidae; genus Perognathus; species Perognathus longimembris. The sequence continues at coordinate 71,165,075 of NC_063161.1, read as the reverse complement.
CAAACAAAGAATGGGCATGCGCTGTGTGCTAGGCCAAGGAAAGGAGCAATAAGAATGGCTCTATCCCTGCCTCTGGTGGTTCACACCTGTAATCCCAGCTACTATAGAGGCTGAGATCTGAGAATAGAAGTTCAAAGCCAGCCCAGGCAGGAAAATCTGTGAGACTTATCTCCAATGAAACACACACACAAAAAAAAAACCCCAGAAGTGGAGCTGTGGCTCAGGTGCTAGAGCACCCTGGTTCTGAATTCAAGTACTGGCATGCGTGCGCGCGCACGCGCGCGCATACACACACCCACACCCCTAACAACCTGCAGGGGGCTGTCCCTATAGGGGCAGTGGTGAGGGGGCCTGGCTGGGGAAAGCTGGAGGAGGACACGGGCATGCTTTGGGAGAGGCAGGGTTTGGGGGTGAGTACAGGGGACACTCACGGCAGAAGCTGCTATTCCTCCAAATGGGGGTCTTGAGCCCCTCGTTGTGGCAGGCAGCCTCGAAGCCCTGAAGGACTTCGCAGAGGGTTTGGACGAGGCTGTGGGAGAGCCCTCCAAACTCACAGAGCTTGTCTATGCAGCCCAGGATGTAGGGCTTGACATCCACCCTCGTGGCACACTCGGCCCAGGCTGTGGTCTGTAGGGCCTCCTGACAGGCTTGCCGGGTTTTGCCCAGGTCGGCTGGCTGGCACTTTGTGTTCACGGTCTCCTGTACTTCCATTTGCGAGACCTCATCTTCCAGGTTCTGGCAACTGAGACAGGAGGCGTCAGGCATAGGGAAGGCCACTGCTCAGTCCACCCCCACCCACAGAGAATTCTGGGGGACCCCAACATGTCTCCCCTGCTTCATGGGGAAGCTGGTCTGAGCTCAGGGGCACCTCCCAAACAGCCTTGATTGCCTCTCGAGTTTCTAAGAAGAGAGAGAGGACTTTCACATTTTTCCTAGTGAAGGTTCCAGAAGCTCTGGGGTGCAAAGCAGTCTCTCATCCCCTACATTCACACATGACGGCTGACTTGGAGCTGCCAGGTGCTGGTAACTCGGGACTGTAGTCCCAGCTACTCAGAAAGCTGAGATTTGAGGATCATGATTTGAAGCCACATTGGGCAGAAAAGTCCATGAGACTCTGAGCTCCAATGAACCACCCCAAAGCCACAAGTGGCAGTGTGGCTAAAGTGGCAGAGCTCCAGTCTTGAGCAAAAAAAGCTCCGAAACAGCTCAAGGCCTGAATTCAAGCCCCAGAACCAATACACACACACACACACACACACACACACACACACACACACACACGCGTGCGCGTGCGCGTTGGGGCAGTGATAGGGGCTCTTTACGTTGGGTCTAGGTCATGGTTTTGCCAGCTGTCCATGAAGTCGTGGCCATCCTCGGCTAGTTCATTATTGGGCATCATTAGGTCATCCTCATGCTGGCCATTGAAGTTCCCACACACACCACACAGCTGGGGGGACAGATGGATTTTCAGAGTTAACAAGGCCTAATGGCTCCTTCCTTCCTTTTATTTATTTATTTTTGCTGGTTTGGGGGCTTGAACTCATGACCTAGGTACTGTCCTTGAGCTTCTCTGTGCTCAAGGCTAGTGCTCTACTACTTGAGCCAAAGAACCACTTCCGGCTTTTTCTGAGTAGTTGATTGGAGATAAGAGTCTCATGGACTATTCCTGCCTGGGCTGGCTGTTAACCATGATCCTCAGATCTTAGCCTTCTGAGTAGCTAGGATTAAAAGTGTGAACCACCAGTGCCTGGCCCCATCTTTCTGGCCCTTTCTTTCCTCCCTCCCTTCATCCTTCCTTTCTTCCCTTCCCCCTCCCATCTTCCCATCCCTCCTTCCTCTTTCCCTCTTTCTTTTCCTTCCTTCCTCCCTCCCTCCATCCTTTTTTCCTTTCCTCTTCCCATCCCTTCTTTCCCTCTCCCTCTCTCTTTTTCTCTCTTCCTTCTCTTCCTCCTTCCCTACCTTCCTTTCTCTCTCTCAACAAAACCTCACTATGTAACACAAGCTGGCCTCAAACTCCAGATCCCCTTGCCCCAACCTCTTGAGAGCTGGGTGTGGCTGTGAAGCACCACATTCAGTCCTGCAGAGTGAAGGCATCCTCAGCAGCCCCACTTCCTGCCTAATGGAACCACTTGGGTGTGGTGGGATGGAGCTGATTCTGTTCCTCCAATGGAGCCAGGCATTTCTTGCCTTTTTATGATAGGCCGGTGGTACTTTGATCTCCAAGAAATGATCGCCACCATACTTGACTTGTACTCCATTCTTAAGGCTGACCAGGGTATAGTCTCCGCTGGCAGTGATTTTGATCCCATGGTTCCGGGAGGCAGGAAGGGTGACTAACGTCCCGTCAATCTGAAGAGGAGAGCAGGGCCATGAGCAGGAGGAAGGCTGTGGGTGCTTGCCCCAGAGGCCATGCTGCCACACGCACAGGCTCACCAGCACTCGGTGCCCCTTCTGCAAGGTGATACGGGAGTTGAAGATGGATATGTAGACCCGGCGGATACGGAAAACCTTGTTCTCGCCTTCTCTGCTCTCACTCTTGGCACTGATCTCAAAGAACGGCAACTTCGAGCTTGGGTCACACACTTTCACCAGCGTGTGTGTACATGTTCCAAATATGGGCTGACCAACACCATCAAAGCTCATGTACCTCACGTCCTCAGAGACGTAACACACTCCTGTGCCTAGAAGAAGAGAGAGGCTGGGTGCCGGTGGCTCACACCTGTAATCCTCGCTACTCTGGAGGCTGAGATCTGAGGATGCCAGTTCAAAGCCAGCCGGGGCAGGAAAGTCCATGAGACTCTTATCTCCAATTAGCCATCAGAAAACTGGAAGTGGTACTGTGGCTCAAGTGGTAGAGAGCTAGCCTTGAGCTGAAGAGTTCAGGGACAGTGCCCAGGCCCAGAGTTCAAGCCCCACAACTCACAAAAAAAAGAAAGAGAGAGAGAGAGAGAGAGAGAGAGAGAGAGAGAGAGAGAGAGAGAGAGAGAGAGAGAGAGAGAGAGAGAGAGAAGAAATACATTTCGGGCTGGGAATGTGGCTCAGTGTCAGAGTGCTTCATGCATGGAGCCCTAGGTTTGATTCCTCAGTACCACATAAACTGGGGACAAAAAAAGCCATAAGTGGAGCTGTGGCTCAAGTGGTTAAGTAGCTAGCCTTGGGCAAAAAGGAGCTCAGAGACAGTGCCCAGGCCATAAGTTCAAGCCCCAGGACTGGTAAAAGAAAGAAAAAGAATTAAATATAATCCTAATATGTACATGGCACAAAAATAAGTATACATACATGCACGCATGCACACATGCACACCCTGGGTTGCTCAGCATGAAGCTCAATTGCACATTGCCTTGCAGCATGATTTACACCTTGGGGTCCAGCCTCAGATCCATTGGGGGTGTAATGGAAAAAATACAGTTTGAGTCGGGCTCTGGCTGCTCACACCCGTCATCCTAGCTACTCAGGAGGCTGAGATCTGAGGACTGCAGTTCAAAGCCAGCCCAGGCAGACTCTTAACTCCGATTAACCACTCAAGGTCCCCAATGGACAAAAAACAAAAAACCTTTCTAGGAGGGATGTTGCTCAAGTAGTAGAGGGCTTGCTTAGTGAGCTTGAGTACTGTTTTTCTTTTTTTTTTTAAAGAATCTCTTCCTTTATTATTATTTTTTTTTTTTGGCCAGTCCTGGGCCTTGAACTCAGGGCCTGAGCACTGTCCCTGGCTTCTTTTTGCTAAAGGTTAGCACTCTGCTACTTGAGCCACAGCACCACTTCTGGCCGTTTTCTATATATGTGGTGCTGGGGAATTGAACCCAGGGCTTCATGTATACGATGCAAGCACTCTTACCACTAGGCCATATTCCCAGCCCTGAATCTCTTCCTTTATAAGTCATCCAGCCTCAGGCACTCTAATACAGCCAACAAAGTGGACTGCAAAAATGGGAAAACACCACAATGCCCTTCCTGGAAGCAGGAGGCCATCTATCTTGCCAGTTTGTCAAGCTGCACCTGAGGGCTACAGGGGAAAGTAAGAGGCAGAGGGTGGGGGGCAGTGGGATGCTGCTCTTGGTAGCTGTGGGGCAGCCTTCCTACCTATGGCCTGGCAGTGGAATATACCATCCTGGGAGGAGCACATCTGGTTGGCCTGGCAGGCTGCCTTAACACAGGTGATGTTGTTGTTGATCGAGCAGCTGCAGAGAGTGTGGCAGGTCTTCTCTGGGTACCAGCTGTCCCCTACCTGCAGGCCCATGGACAGGAAGAACTCAGTCAATAGGAACTCACAAGATGGGTGGAGCCCTCCCCTGGGCACAGGGATCAGCAGAACCAATAGGAACTCAGAAGCTAGAGACAGGTGGGGTTTCCCTGCCCTGCACCAGCCTCTTAAATGTGTCAGGCTTTGGTCCTCACCCCCTGTCCTGGCCTACCCTGCCACCCTCCCCCGCCCCCCCGCCCCCCCGCCGCTTCTTAGTCTCTGAGCCCTCCATGAGCCCTGCAGATTCCCAGTCACTGGTGAGCAGGAAGTTGCAGGACACTGTCTGCAGTAGGTCAGGGCCCTCACCAGGTGGTAGAAGCCCTCGAGGTCCTGGCAGCCACAGTTGCTGGGGGGCACACAGCTGTGTCCACTCAGGATGTAGCCCCTCTGGCATTCACAGCCCTCCACACAGGGCAGTACAGGGCAGTATGTCGGGGAGCTCAGGGAGAGACAGGCATCTGGGCAGGGATTGGCACAAGGCTTGTAGCTGCTGTTCGGTAGACATTTCAGAGCTGAGGAGGGCACAAGGGGAAGGAAAACAGTTAGGAAGAGAGTCCCTGAGGGCCTTTGTCTGACCGATGGACAAATTGTCATCCATCCATACATTGACTTCTTGATTTTTCCCAGAGCTAGTCTCAGACCTTGATCTTCTCACCTCTGCCTTCTAAGTTGCTGGGATTACAGGCTGAATCATCATAAGCAGCTCTACAGTCTTAACATTCAGTCTTAAAAAGGAAAGCTGTCAGCTGGGTACAGTGACTCAAACCTATAATCCTAGCTACTTGGGAGACAGAGATCAGGCTGGCCTGGGACCAAAAAACAAAAAGCCTTCCCCTATGACCCAGCAGCCCCACTTTTGAGTATCCAAAAGACCACGAACAAAATCACAGTAATGCCACCAGCACAACAATGTTCATCACAGCACAATTTGTCATAGCTAGAATCTGGAACCAACCCAGATGCCCCTCAGTAGACGAATGGATCCAGGAAAATGTGGTACATATACACAATGGAATTTTATGCCTCTGTCAGAAAGAATGATATTGCCCCATTTGTTAGGAAATGGAAGGACTTGGAAAAAAATTATACTAAGTGAAGTGAGCCAGACCCAAAGAAACATGGACTCTATGGTCTCCCTTATTGGGAATAATTAGTACAGGTTTAGGCAAGTCATAGCAGAGCATCACAAGAGCCCAATAGCTATACCCTTATGAACACATAAGATGATGCTAAGTGAAATGAACTCCATGTTATGGAAACAATTGTTTTTTTTTTTTTTTTTTTTTTTTTTTTTTTTTTTTTGGCCAGTCCTGGGCCTTGGACTCAGGGCCTGAGCACTGTCCCTGGCTTCTTCCCGCTCAAGGCTAGCACTCTGCCACTTGAGCCACAGCGCCGCTTCTGGCCGTTTTCTGTATATGTGGTGCTGGGGAATCGAACCTAGGGCCTCGTGTATCCGAGGCAGGCACTCTTGCCACTAGGCTATATCCCCAGCCCAAATGTAGGTTTTTTTTGTTTTTTTTTTTTTTTTTTTTTTTTTTTTTTGCCAGTTCTGGGGCTTGGACTCAGGGCCTGAGCACTGTCCCTGGCTTCTTTTTGCTCAAGGCTAGTACTCTGCCACTTGAGCCACAGCGCCACTTCTGGCCATTTTCTGTATATGTGATGCTGGGGAATCGAACCCAGGGCCTCATGTATATGAGGCAAGCACTCTTGCCACTAGGCCATATCCCCAGCGAAACAATTGTTATATCACAGTTGTAACTACTTTCAACGTCCCATCTGTATCTGTAGCTTCTATTATTGATGATGTTCTTGTATCACCTTCCTGTGGTTGTACCTACACTATCTCTGTAATCTTATCTGAGTATATTGGAAACCGTGTATACTGGTATTAGAAGTAGGAAATTGAAAGGGAATACCAAAATTGAGAGACACAGGGTAAAAAAAGACAAACAACTACAAAAGCAATACTTGCAAAACTGTTTGGCGTAAGTGAACTGAACACCTCAGGGGGGGAAAGGGAAAGGGGGAGGAGGGAGGGGAGTATGAGGGACAAGGTAACAAACAGTACAAGAAATGTATCCAATGCCTAACGTATGAAACTGTAACCTCTCTGTACATAAGCTTGATAATAAAAATTTGAAAAAAAAAACCAAAACAACAACAAAAAAAATCCCATTTAGCCCAGCTGTAAATAGCCAGGAAAAGAAAAGGAGAGTCAATTTCTGTGTTATTTTCTGAAGCATTAAAAATGATAAGTAAACAAGATAATACTGGGAATTTTAAAAAGTCAATTAACCTTAAAGGATTTTCCAAGGTCTGTGTAATTCGTAGGAACTATATAATGAAATGTTTATAATGTCACTAAGGGCTTGGCAACAACTGAAGTGCCTCTGACAGATCAAAGGAAAAATAAAAACATTATTCCATTAAAAAAAAAAGCCAAAAAGCCAAGGGCTGGGACTCCATCCTCACCATGGCTGGGTACAGTGATGTGCACCTGTCATCCCAGTGACAAAGAAAAACACAAATAGGAAGATCACAGTCCAGGCTGGATAAAGTGAGAGCTTCTCTGGAAAATAACACAGATGAGCTGGGTACCAGTGCTCATGCCTGTAATCCCAGCTATTCAGGAGGCTGAGGTCTGAGGATCCACTTCAGGTGGTTTGAAGCCAGTCAGGGCAGGGAAGTCCATGAAACTCTTATCTCCAACTAACCACCAGAAAACCAGAAGTAGTGCTGTGGCTCAAAGTGGTAGAGTACTAGCCTTGAGCAAAAGAGCTCAGGGACAGGGCTGGGAATATGGCTTAGTGGTGGAGTGCTTGCCTAGCATGCATGAAGCCCTGGGTTCGATTCCTCAGTACCACATAAGCAGAAAAGTCCAGAAGTGGTGCTGTGGCTCAAGTAGTAGAGTATTAGCCTTGAGGAAAAGAAGCTCAGGGACAGTGCCCAGGACCTGAGTTTAAGCCCTGAAACCACCACCAACAAAACACTCAGCTGGGGGGCTGGGGATATAGCCTAGTGGCAAGAGTGCCTGCCTCGGATACACGAGGCCCTAGGTTCGATTCCCCAGCACCACATATACAGAAAACGGCCAGAAGCGGCGCTGTGGCTCAAGTGGCAGAGTGCTAGCCTTGAGCGGGAAGAAGCCAGGGACAGTGCTTAGGCCCTGAGTCCAAGGCCCAGGACTGGCCAAAAAAAAAAACAAAAAAAAACACTCAGCTGGGATTATAAGTGTAAACTACTGGTGTCTGGCAAGGCTGAAGGTTTTGTTTTTGCCAGTCTTGGGGCTTGAATGGCTCCCCATTAGTGTGGGTGCTCTAGGGGAAGGGCCACAAGGTGTGGGGTGCAGGAGGTCTTGTTACTCACGGCAGAAGGTGCTGTTGCGCCAGGCCACGGCCTGGCCAGCCTGCGCGCACAGGTCAGCATAGGCCTGCAGGGAGTTGCACAGAGACAGGGCCTTGCCCTTGCTTTCACACTGGTCCTGCACACAGCTGGTGAAGCTTATCTGCGGGGACACTGCCAGGTGACAGCTGGAGAAAGGCCCTGGAGAGTGAGACAGGCGGAGGATACAAGGGTGAGCCCAGGAAGTGAGCTGGGGTCTCTCAACTCCTAGGCAGTATGAATAAGTGGGGGCTGGGAGTACTGGGGCTTGAACTCGGGACCTTGAACTCTTGTTTAGCTTTTTTACTCAAGGCTAGCACTCTATCACTTGAGCCACAGCTCCACTCCCGGTTTTTTGGTGGTTTGTTGGAGATAAGTCTCCTGGGCTTTCCTGCCTGAGCTGGCTGTGCACTGTGATCCTCGGGTCTCAGCCTCCTGAGGAGCTGGGATGACAGGTGCAAGCCCCAGTAACTGCACCTTTGGTCTGCTGTCCCCAGGGAGGATGGGGTCTCCTGAGACGCTTCTCACCCATGGGGTTCAGTAGGATGCCACAGTTCTTGTTCCAGATGGAAGAAGAGTCGTTGTCTTGGCAGCTGGAAGGGCTACTGCCTGCCAGAAAGCAGCTGTGTAGGAAGAGAAGGAGGGATAGAAACTTGGGGCAGGAGAAATGCCCCCAAACTGGAGAAATGTGGAGAGACAACCAGGGAGCAAGGGAAGAGAAGGAAACAGTGCTACAATCCTCAGCTCTCTCAGAAGAAAGAAGAAAGGCCAGCATAGGCAGCTGGAAGGCAAAGTCTCTGGAGGAAATCCCCAAAGTGAGCTTGCCAAAGATATCAAGATGACTTTTCACAAGCTCCATCTTAGAGAGAATGAAGAGATTTGGCAGTTTTTTGGGGTTTTTTGTTTTGTTTGTTTTGTTTTTTGCCAGTCCCGGGGCTTGAACTCAGGGCCTGGGCACTGTCCCTGAGCTTCTTTTGCTCAAGGCTAGCTAGCACTCTACCTCTTGAGCCACAGCACCACTGAAGAATGGAACCCAGGGCTTCATGCATGCTAGGCAAGCACTCTACCACTAAGCCACATTCCCAGCCCTTGTTTTTAGTTTTTAGCACAAAGGGGCATGGCCAGGCTTCCCCAACTGCCTCCCCCTCCTCCAACGCAATGCTTTCCCACACCTTCCCAGCTTACCCTGGGTCAGAGAACTCTGCTATCCTCCAACTAGCCCCGAACTGGGAGGAACTGCTGGCGGGCCTTTTGTCAGGCTTCAAATTGTCATCCAAACTGTTGTTGTTATAGTTTCCTATGGGGGGGGGTGTGACAAGAGATGACAGAGAAGCTGAGGAAATGTGCTGATGTGGGTGCCCTAGGAGACTAGATCTGCTCCCATGATTGCCCCCTTCTTCCTTCTCTCCCTCCCTGACTACGCTTCACATCCAGTATCCTCAGCCACAGTCATCAGCGGAAAAGTCAGCGCTCTGGGCTGCTAACAGAGCTCACCACACAGCCCGCACAGCCGGCCAGCGTAGGACGAGGACACAGACACCATGACCAGGTGGTTCCCGTCGTAGCGGACCTGCAGCCCGAAGTCCGTGTAGAACAGGATGAAGGAGCCGCTGAACCGAATGGTCACCCGGTCCTGTATGAGCCACACGGGCAGAGACACCTGGTGGCCCTCCACCTGCAGGAGCCAAGAGTTAGGGGCTGGGCATGGGGGCAACATCTGGAGAGCAGAAGGGACAGTGGCTGGCTTGCCAGGAGGAGGAGGGGTTCAAAGGAAAGGGGCATGCCTGGTGTGAGTGGCTCCCACCTGTCATCCTAGCTACTCAGGAGGCTGGGATCTGAGGATTGTGGTTCAAAGCCAGCCTGGGCTGGAAAGTCCTTGAGACTCATCTCCAATGAACTACCAAAAAGCTAGACATGGAGCTGAGGCTCAAGTGGTAGAGTACCAGCCTTGAGGACAAAAAACTCAGGGACAAGGCCCAGGCCTGAGTTCAAGCCCCAGGATGGATATTCAAAGAGAGAGAGAGAGAGAGAGAGAGAGAAGAGGGAGGGAGCAGGGAGGGAGGGTGGGGGCAGGCAGGCTGGGCAGTACAGGGTCTGGGGGGCAGAGGAGCACACACCATGACCTTGTAGCCTTTGAGCAGTGAGATCCTGAGGTCGAAGACCACCACGTGCACGGCTTTGATGTAGGACTCATCCAGGTTCCCACCGCGGTTCTCGTTGGTGGCACTCACCACAAAGTAGTTGTCATGGAAGCCTGGCCAGCAGGGCTTGGACAGGACGTAATTGCAGGTGCCCGAGAAGTGGTGAATGGCTCCATCGAAGGTCAGGTAGTGAGGGTCACCTGAGGCCAGGCAGGTGGCCGTACCTGGGCAGTGGAGGGGAAGACGAGTGTCCAAGTCTCCTTGCTTGGGCAGCCCCAGTGCCATCTTGGTGGGCTTTGACCAAGCTGGCCCCCAGGATCCATCCTGGAACTTGGTGTTCTAGGAATTGTGGCTGTCTTACGGATGAGGAAGAAGGGGATGGTTCTCCCTGACTCATTCTCAGAATCCTTTATGATGCTTCTCCTGCCCAGGTAATTATCTAATAGCCTCTATCGTTTACATCTGGAATGTTCCACCAAAGATCCAGAGCCTTGGTCCCAGCATGGTGCTAGTGGGAGGTGGTGGAAATATTAAGGGAGGGATGTAATTGGAGGTCTTTAGGTCATTGGGGGTATGGCCATAATATTCCCCAGCCTTCCTACAGGCCCAGGACAACTCCATGGACTGAAAACTCCAAAGCTATGAGCTAAAATGAGCCTTTCCTAGCCAGGCACAGTACCTGGAGGTGGACATGAAGCAGGGGGTGGAATCAAGGTTCACAAGGCCAGCCCAGGTACAAAAGTTCCCCAGACTCCATCACATCCAATGGCTGGATATGGTGGCCGGTGCCTGTCACCCTCAGCCACCCCGGAGGTGGCCGGGTGGGAGAGGGACACAAACAGGAGGATTACCTGCCTGGGCCAGCCCTGGCAGGAAGTGAGACTCTCTTTTGAAAATAACCAATGGAAAAGGGGGCCGGGAGCAGGGTTCAAGTGGTATAGTGCCCACCTAGCAAACATAGGCCCTGAGTTCAATTTCCCTGAGATAAAATTAAACATAAGAAAGATAAAAGTAAATAATAAAATAGCCCCCCCACTTTTTTTTTGCCAGTCCTGGGGCTTGAACTCAGGGCCTGAGCACTGTTACTGAGCTTCTTTTGCTCAAGGCTAGCACTCTACCACTTGAGCCACAGCACCACTTCCAGTTTTTTCTGTGATATGGTGCTGAGGAATCGAACCCAGGGCTTCATGAATGCTACGCAAGCACTCTACCACTAAGCCACACTCCCAGCTCTCCCCCTTTTTAAAGTTGATGTATCTCAGGTAGCTGTGACAGCTAGACATGGTTGGGCCTTGGCTCTCAGGGAAGCTGCTTCAGGCCTTCCTCTGCTCCCCAAGCCTTCTGACGGCTCACCTAGGGCATGGCAGCCATAGCTGCCGTCCCTCCATCTGCAGGACTCCTGGGCCGTGCAATTCCAGGAACGGCAGCGAATTTTGTGGTTGCTGGTACACATGCAGAGCTCTTTGCACTCAGGTTTGTACCACACATCCCCAGTCTGGTGAAAGGAAGAGAGAACCGTTGGTCCCAGGTTTGGTCCCCAAATCCCACTGCAATTCCTATGGCTGGCTGATTCAGGAGGACAGCCTATCTTCCTGAAGCTCCATGCTTCACTGCAAAAAAATAAAAAAGCTGGCACTGAGCCAGGCATGGTAGTGCATGCCGGTAACCCCAATACTTGGGAGGCTGAGGTGGCAAGGTCACAAGTTCCAGGCCGGCTTGGACTATGTATAGAGACCATGCCTGTAATGCCAGCTACTCAGGAGGCTGAGATCTGAGCACTGAAGTTCAAAGCTGGCACAGGGTAAGAGCCTGTGAGAGTCTTACCTCCAATGAACCCCCAGAAAGCCAGAAGGCAGAGGAGAGAAAGGAGAAAGGAGAGGAGAGGATGAAATCAAACCACTTTCTCTAATCCCAGCTCTAAACGCCCTGGTTTTCCCTGGCCTCCTGTCTCCTGTCTCTTGCCCTGGGCTCTGTCCAAGGCTCTAGAAGGGAGCCAATTCCAGTCTGGCAGCAGGGAAGGCTGAGAAGGCCCACCCCTGTTGTTCACCTTCAAGTACCGCCCTGATGGGGTGATGCACCCGCACTGGGCTCGGTGGACGCACTGGGAGCCACTGAGGATAAAGCCGGGGTCGCACTCGCAGGCCTCCACACACGAATATGGGCAGGGCTTCTGCGTGAACTTCGCCTGGCAGGTCTCTGGGCACGGCTTGGCACACAGGGAGTACCTGCTATTGGGGGGGCAGGCCAGGGCTGTAGAGGGAGAAGTGTAGGTAAGAAGGAGACAGGCAAGATGAGGGAAGGACTGAAGGAGTGGCTCAGGTGGGGATGGGACTGCTTAACAAGCACGAGGCCCTGAGTTCAAATCCCACCAAAAAATAAGAGTAAACATCCAAAAATAAAAAAGGTAGAAATGCGAGCAGGAGTCTGGCCAGTATTGAGAAGCTAGACAGAAGCCCAGCTGACCTCAGTGCTCTGCAGGGTGTAGCCTCTAGGAGCTGGGTCAGCTTCCTGTGACTAGAAACTACCCAGCTGTCTCACAGACACCCATGGAAGCAGCCTTAGCCATGCAAGAAGAAACTCACCCACAGCACTGCAGATACTGGCCTTCCCCCCAGCCCATAAGGGAAGTAGGGGGCTAGGCAAGCAGGAGGAGCTCATGCCTGCAATCCCAGATACATAAGAGGCTGAGACCTGAGGATCACGGTTCAAAGCCAGCCCAGGCAAGATAGTCCATGAGACTCTTATCTCCAATTAACCATCAAAAAGCCCAAAGTGAAAAAAAAAAAAGCCCAAAGTGGCACCGTGGCACAAATGGAAGAGTGACACTCTTCAGTGAATAAAACACCCAGGCTCTGAGTTCAAGTCCCAGAACTGACACTCACAAAAGTTTTCTATGGTAGCTGAGCATTCTACCATTCTCCCTCACTGTGTCTCTGAGTTTCACTGTGTAGCTCGGACTGGCCTCAAACTAACCCATTATGCTCTGGCCTCATCCTCTCTCCAGATGGTGTTAAAGGCAGGTACCCCTCCCTGCAACTCTAGGCTTTTGGGGGGATGTGAGGCACTGGGAGGGTTGAACTCAAAGCCTTGTGCTTGCTAAACAGGTGCTTTACAACTTGAGCCATGCCCCCAGCCCTTCTTGCTTCAGTTATTTTTCAGATAAGTCTTATGCTTTTTTTCACCCCCCCTCAGGCTGGCCTTGAACTGTGATCCTCCTACCTATGGTTCCTGAGGAGATGAGATTACAGGTGGACCATTATGCCTGGCTTATTTGTTGAGATAAGGGACTCCTTAAATTCTGTGTGTGTTTTATCTTTTTGCCTCCAACCTCCTGTTTGTGGCTTCCAGGTAGCATGGACTGCAGGTGTGAATCACCACCTCTGTTCCTCTGGAGTGTCAGAGGACTATGATTTTCTTTTCTCTTGCTATGCTAGGGATGGTGCCCAGATGTATGGTAGGCAAGCGTCCCACTATGGGGCTGCATGCTCAGCCCTTAAAATGACTGTGATTAGTGTTTCTGTCTCTGCCCACAGCCCTGTCCTGGTGTGGGAATGGGAGATTCAACCAGGTGCACCCCAAATCCGTGGGCACCCTGGCTCGGCCCTACTTGTGGGCACAACTCACGGCAGAAGCTGGGAGCCCTCCAGGGCCGCACAGGCAGACCGGCACTCTGGCAGATGGCGGTCAGCGTGGACATGTGGGCACAGAGCATGGTCTGGACTCCTTGGAAACTGCACATGTCTGACATGCAGTTGTCAAAGAAGGAAGTGGCCTTCAGACGGGCCAGGCATGCCCTGGGGGGGGGGGCGGAGGTTAGAGGGCAGGGACGGCTAAATCTCTGGGCACCCAGCAACCCCCTGCACCCTCCCCACCCTGCCTCCATACTCAAAGATTCCATTGGGCAGCTTGAGCTGGCCACAGAAAGCCGGTCCTGACAGTGTGCTGGCCATCTTCAGGTCACAAACCGCCACGGTTTCGTTTCTCTTCTCACACCTAGAAGAGACCTCTCCTGGCTCAGCCTCCTCAGTGCTGGGTACAGTACAGTACCACATGCCTGGCTCTAGTTGGTCTTTAAACAGAGGGTGGAGAAGAGGAAGGGGATACCCAGTCCCTTCATTGGGGGATCCCTCACTCACTCCTTTCTCTTGTTGTGGTCTGTCTGCCAGCTGTGGCCCAGGTCCTCGGCATCCTGGGCCTGGCTACCATCGGGCTTCAAGTTGTCATTGCTGCTTTCTCCATCATAGTTTCCACATAAACCGCAGAGACGGCCTGCAAAGGAACTGTGGGGGCCAGCACAGTGGGGGCCCGCACAGTGCGGGGGGGGGGGATGCCTCAGTCAGCAGGGACCACAGCCAAGGGGTCAGGAAGCTGTGGGTTCTGCAGTGAGAGGAATAAGAGGACTCTGACAAGTGGCCAACTTGTGGCATGCTTTCTGGGCTAGTCTTTCGAGCATATTCCCAAGGTTGTGTATTCTGTTGTTACCCCATTTCCTCCTGTCTCTCGTCTACCTTTGAGAGGTTTTTGTTGTTGTTTTGTTTTTCCACTCATGGGGCTTGAACTCAGGGCCTGGGCACTGTCCCTGGCTCTTTTTCTTTTTTTTTTTTTTTTTTTTTTTTTTTTTTTTTTTTTTTTTGCTCAAGGCTAGCATCCATTTGAGCCACAGCACCACTTTCAGATTTTTCTGTTTATGTGGTGCTGAGGAATCAAACCCAGGGCTTCAAGCATGCTAGGCAAGCACTCTACCACTGAGCCACATTCCCAGCCAAACTGAACGGTTTTGAAATGGCTATGTGCAAACTCCTAGACTGGAGTACTTCAGGAGGGGCCAGGAGGGGTGGGAGGAAGCAATGCCTTTCACCTGGTCACTGTCACATACAGCTGCTGGTCGCCATCCCAACGCACAGTCAAACCAAACGTTGTCTGCAGTACAATGAACCGACCACTCAGAATCATGTAGGCATCCTTAGAAAGCATTAATGGGAGGTTCACCTGTTCACCCCCAACCTGGTGGAGGAAGAAGACAGAGACTGACCTTGGGGAGGTCACAGAAGACCCCAAGACTGCTCTGCACCCTGCCATGGCTGAAGGTGTGACCTGTGACATCCTTCAGAACTTTGTCATTTTTTTGGGGGGTGGGGAGGCCAGTCCTGGGGCTTGAACTTAGGGCCTGGGCACTGTCCCTGAGTTTCTTTTGCTCAAGGCTAGCACTCTACCTCTTGTGCCACAGTGCCACTTCCAGCTTTTTCGGTGTATGTGGTGCTGAGGAATCGAACCCAGGGCTTCATGCATGCAAAGCAAGCACTCTATGTGGCTGGGAATATGGCCTAGTGGCAAGATTGCTTGCCTCGTATACATGAGGCCCTGGGTTCAATTCCCCAGCACCACATATACAGAAAATGGCCAGAAGTGGCGCTGTGGCTCAAGTGGCAGAGTGCTAGCCTTGAGCAAAAAGAAGCCAGGGACAGTGCTCAGACCCTGAGTCCAAGCCCCAGGACTGGCCAAAAAAAAAAAAAAAAAAAAAAAAGCAAGCACTCTACCACTAAGTCACACTCGCAGCCTCTGTCATCTTTTTTTTTTATGTGTGTGCCCCACTAGTCCTGGGGCTTGAACTCAGGGCTTGGACACTGTTCCTGAGCTTTTATGCTCAAGGCTGGTCCTCTACCACTTAAGCCATGGCTTTACTTCTGGCATTTTGGTGGTTTATTGGAGATAAGAATCTCACAGGCAGAGTGCTGGTGGTTCACACCTGTAATCCTAGCTACTCAAGAGGCTGAGATCTGAGGATCACAGTTCAAAGCCAGTCTGGGCAGGAAAGTCCGTGAGACTCTTATCTCCAATTAACCACCAGAAAACTGGAAGTAGCACTGTGGCATAGAGTGCTAGCCTTGAGCTAAAGCGCTCAGGGACAGTGCCCAGGCCCAGAGTTCAAGCCCCATGACCGACAAAAGCAGCATCAACAAAAAGAATATCACATACTTTCCTGTCCAGGATGGCTTCAAAGGGCAATCCTCAGATCTCACCTTCTCGAGTACAAGGATTACAGGCGTGATCTAGCTTAAGCATGCTTAGCTTGCCATCATTGTTCAATTTAAAGCCATCTCTGGTGGCACTGGCCAGAAACAGGCCACACATGGTTAGGCCTGGTGGTCACAGTGGATAGGTGGGCCCCAGGCTCACCAGTATGCGTCTGCCCTTGAGCAGGGTAACAGAGGTCTTTGACAAGGCCAGGTAGACTTTACTCAGGCAGGACACGCCTTCCACACCCCGCTTCTCATTCTCAGCTGTCACCATGAAGAATGGTTCTGAGTGGAGAAAGAGGGAAGAATAGAGCCCAGGGGCTCGTTTAACCAGGATTTTTGAGGTGGGCACCACAAGGCTGAGAGCTACATATGCAGCCCCACAGCTCCATTTGTTGGGTTTAGTGGCTCTCTACTTCACTCAGGGAACATGTCCTTCTTTCATAAGCCTAGATCTAAACTTGCTCACCTCCATCCACCTGATATTTCTACTACAGGCCATTTACACACACTGGGTTCGTGTGTGTGTGTGTGTGTGTGTGTGTGTGTGTGTGTGTGTGTGTATGCATGCACATATACACATGTGGCTGTCCTAGGGCAGTTTGAACTCAAGGCCTGGATACTGTCCCTGAGCTTCTTTATTCAAGGTTAGCACTCTACCACTTAAGCCACAGCTCCACTTCCAACATTTGTGGTAGTTACTTGGAGATAAGAGTTTCATGAGCTTTCTGGACTGGGCTGGCTTTGAACCATGATCCTCATATCTTAGCTGCCTGAGCTGTGAGGATTACAGGCATGAACACCAGTGCCCAGCTCACACATGCTGCTGGCTTATCCTGGAGAGGACATGACATGACATATGCACTTCTCCAGCACAGCCTGCCTCTCAGAAGAGGGCTTTCCCTGCCCAGTGGACTGAACCTCCCTCTGGGAGGCTGCATGATTATCATTATGCCAGGGAGACCCTCAATAGTGCTTATCTCAAATGCCCTTTCTCTCAGTAATCTCAGTTGAAGAAGGGTGGACCTAGGGGTCCCACACCCTAGCCTTTGCACTGCAGAAGAGCTTGCCTCAACATGGCTTTCTATCCCAGCCCTGCCCTGGGGACCCACTGTGCCACTCATGCCTGGCACCTCTGGCCTCAGGCCTTCCCCAGGGCCCACCTGTCGTTCTGTTATGACAAGTTTGTGTCAAGATGTAGGTGCACCTGCCGGTGAAGCCAATGTGCCTCTCGTCAAAGGTGATATAATGAAGAGCTCCGTAGACCACACAGGTGGCAGATCCTGCCCAGGAGACAAATGGGGACCGGGTGAGCTGCTTGGCTAATAACCTCACATCCCAGGAGACATGCCCAGCTCCATCACCACCACCCCCATCCCCGGATGTCTCCACCCTGGCTGACAGCACTCACCAAAGGGGTAACATCTAAACTTGTGGTCCCTCAGCTCACACACCGTGTTAGTCTTGCACTGAGCTTTCTGGCACTCTATCTTGTCCCCAGATGAGCAACGGCAACGCTCTGAGCAGTTAGAGTTGAACCACTCCTCTCCAGGCTAGGGGCAAGGGACCCACAGTCACAAAGCCATCACTCTTGGGTCCTTCCTCTTTGACCAGGAGTCGACTTGAGCTTACTCATGCTCCCACCCCTCCCCTGATATTCCCACTACCATAGGTCATTTGCACAGGCTGGTTTACCATGCTGGAATACTCTTCATTTCCATAGTTCTAAACCATTCTGCAGAGTTCAGCTTAAGGGTGACTTTCCCAGAACACATGAGGAACTCCGGACAACCAGAACTCTTGTGGGTTTTCTTTTCTTTCTTTTTCCTTTGTGCCAGTCTGGAGCTTGAACTCAAAGCCTGGGGGTTGTCCCTGAGCTTTGTCGCTTAAGGCTAGAGCTCTACCTCTTGAACCATACCTTCACTTCCAGCTTTTTGATGCTTAATTGGAGATAAGAGTCTACCAGACTCTTGGACTGGCTTCAAACTGTGAACCTCACATCTCAGTTTCCTGCTTAGCTAGGATGAGAGGTGTGAGACATTTGACTTAGTACTGGAGTTTTGAACTCTGCCTGGATGTGTACGGGTACCACTGCACTCTGCTCTCATTTGAGAAGGAGGGTTCGTCAACTTTTCTGCCTGGATTGCACTCAAATCTCAGTCTTCTCTAGAAGGTAGGATACTAGAAGCCACTAGTGAACAGCTTCCTTGTGCTTCTTGGAAACATGAAATGAGTATACATAGGTGGGCACTGGTGGCTCACACCTGTAATCCCAGCTACTTAGGAGGCTGAGATCTGAGGATTGCTGTTTGAAGCCAGCCTAAACAGTCTGTCTGTCATGGGGCTTGAATTCAGGGCCTGGGCTCTGTCCCTAAAGTCTTTCGTTCAAGGCTAGTGCTCTACCACTTTGAGCCACAGTTCCACTTCTGGTTTCCTGGTAGATCATTGGAAATAAGTCTCATGGACTTTCCCGCCCTGGCTGACTTTGAACCGCTATCCTCAGATCTCAACCTCCTGAGTAGCTAGGATTACACACGTGAGCCACCAGCAGCCAGCTTCCTTGACACCTGCCTCCCCCCCTCCCCCAAATCTTTATTTTCCAGTGCTGGAGATGGAACCCAGGGTCTTAGGCCTGGTAGGTAAATGCTCTGTCACTCAGCTATACCTCCAGCTCCAAATCAGAGAGATACTGAGACTAGAGGAAGGACTTAGCATAGCACCATGGAGAAATGGCTCTCCTGCACAGCCAAGCATCAGAGTGTACTAAGGTGTATGCATCACCAAGATGTATGGCCACAACACAGGGGAGCAAAACTCACACGCTACTGGACTCTGATGGCTCATGTCTGTTCTCTCAGCTACTTGGGAGGCTGAGACCGTGAGGACTGTGTGAAGCCAGCCTGGATTGAAGAGGGTGCAAAACCCCTTCTCAACACAAAGCAGAGCCCAGTGGCAGACACCTATCATTCCAAGCCAGGGAGAAGACTGAGACTGGGACTGAGGAGTGAAGTTCCAAGCCAACTTGGGCAGAACAGGCTATGAGGCCATGACTCTATAAAAGCTGGAAGCTGGACAAGGTGCTCCATGCCTGTCATCCTAGCCACAAAAACAGAGTCCAAGCTGGGCATCAGTGGCTGACCCCTGTAATCCCAGCTAATCAGGAGGCTGAGATATGAGGACCTTCATTCAAAGCCAGCTCAAGTAGTAGAGTACTTGCCTAGCAAGAGAGAGGCCCTGAGTTCAAACTCCAGTACCATTGAAACCAAACAAACCCCACATCCTAAATGAATGGCTCCTTCAGTCACAGAGCTTTGAGCTGAGTCCTTGGGAAAAGCCAGATTGATTTTACCTGGCAGCAGCTACAGCCCAGACCCAGGCATTTGTCCATCAACCTCCCTCCCAGAGCCCAGCATCATGCAGCCTTACCTGGTAGTATCTGTTACTGTAGAAACAAGGGCAGGACAAGGCACTGATGCAGTTGTTCTGGCTCAACAAAAAGCCTTGATCACAGACACAGCCTGGCAAGCAGCGGGGCTCACAAGTGGGTCTGGGGTTCTCACAGGAGGCAAGGCACATACAGGGTTCATAGTGGGCATTTGGCGGGCAGCTCACTGAGAAGAAAAGAGCCATTGTCAAGCCTTCAATCCATAGCTGCTCCTCAAAGCGGCTCTATTCCTCCTCCACCCCAGAAATCAAATTCTTCTCTAAAGAAGGCCTGTATTTATCCTGCCACAAGAAACAAGTTCTGAAAACAAGTTCTGACATGATACAATACAGAGAGACCTTGAAGACACTGCTCAATGAGAAAATCATGTTAGCCAGGGCCTGGTGGCTCATGCCTTTATTCCTAGCTACTCAGGAAGCTGAGATTTGAGGATCATGGTTCAAAGCCAGCCTGGGCAGAAAAGTACAGAGACTCATATGCAGCAAAAAGCCAGAAGTGGACCTGTGGCTCAAGTGATAAGGGGTCAGCCTTGAGTTGAAAAGGGACAGTGCAAGGCCCTGAGTACTGGCAGAAGAAGAGAAAAGGAGAAGGAGGTGGAGGAAGGGGAGGAGTACTCAGAAAGCTGAGATCTGAGGATTGCCATTTGAAGCGAATTCGGGCAGGAAAGTCCATGAGACTCTTATCTCCAATAAACTACTCAGAAAAAGCCGAACATGGTACTGTGGCTCAAATGGTAGTGACAGCCTTGAGCAAAAAGAAGCTCAGGGACAGAGCCTAGGTCCAGAGTTCAAGCCCCAGAACTACGTACACACACACACACACACACACACACACACACACACACACACACACACACACACCGCCACCACCACCACCACCACCACCACATACAAAGTTTCTACTTTCTTTTTTTTTGCCAGTCCTGGGGCTTGAACTCAGGGCCTATGCACTGTCCCTGTCTTCTTTTTGTGCAAGGCTAGCACTCTGCCACTTGAGCTACAGCGCCACTTCTGGCCTTTTCTACGTATGTGGTGCTAAGGAATTGAATGCAGGGGGTCATGTATAGGAGACAAGCGCTTTTGCCACTAGGCCATATTCCCAGCCCTAGTTCCCACTTTCTACACAGCTGCCTTGCTGTCTCCCCAGCTCTAAGCAATCCTCATTGTACTGGGGCTTGGACTCAGAACCTCACCCTCTAATTAGCTTTATTCCTTTGTGGTTGGTACTGTAGCACCTGAGCCATGCCTCCAGCCAGGGTTTTGGTGGGTACCTGGAGATAATAGTATCATACACAACAAAAGAAAACTAGACTAAGAATGTGGCTTACTGGTAGAGTGCTTGCCTAGCATGCATGAAGCCCTGGATTCAATTCCACCACATGAACAGGAAAGTCAGAAGTGGCATTGTGGCTCAAGTGGTAGAGTGCTAACCTTGAGCAAAAGAAGCCAGGGACAGTGCCAAGGCCCTGAGTTCAAGCCCCAGGACTGGCAAAAAAAAAAAAAGTCTCAAAACTTTTCTGCCTGGGCTGGCTTTGAACTGAGATCCTCTAGATCTCAGCCTTCTAAGTAGTGAGCCATCAGTGCCTGGCTCTGTCCTCATTCTTGTTTTAAAAAGTACCCTAGAACTGACTCATCTCCACATCCAGGTCTGCCTTCCTACTGGGAAAATTCCTCTCCCCAACTTCCTCCCACCCACCGTGCTCCAGTCAGCCCTGTGGCTGGTGCCCCAATTCCACATACCTGTGGTGAGTGTAGCATTTCTGGTGGTGGATGGGGCTCGACTGGCTCCTGATGTCCACACTGTTGTTGACTGAGTGTGGAGAGTGGGCTTTTCTGTGGGGAGTGTGGGCTTTTCTGTGGGGAGTGTGGGCTTTTCTGTGGGGACTATGGGCTTTTCTGTAGGGACTATAGGCTTTTCTGTGGGGAGTGTGGGCTTTATTGTGAGAACTGTGGGCTTTTCTGTGGGGACTGTGGGCTTTTCTGTGGGGATTGTGGGCTTTTCTGTGGGGATTGTGGGCTTTTCTATGGGGACTGTGACCTTTTCTGTGGGGACCGTGGCCTTTTCTGTGGGGACCATGGGTTTTTCTGTGGGGACTGTGGCCTTTTCTGTGGGGACTGTGGCCTTTTCTGTGGGGACCATGGGCTTTTCTGTGGGGACCGTGGCCTTTTCTGTGGGGACTGTGGCCTTTTCCGTGGGGACCATGGGCTTTTCTGTGAGGATTGTGGGCTTTTTAGTGGGGACCGTAGGCATTAGGGTCAGGATGGTGGGTTTCTCTGTAAGGACAGCGGGTTTTTCCGTGGGGATTGTGGTCATTTCAGTGGTTCTTTCCACTGGGACTATGGGCACTTCAAGTGGGACTGTGGTAGATTCTGTGACTGCTTGTGTTGGAAATGTGGTTGTTTGAGTGGTCGCTTCTGTTGGGACCATAGTCATTTCAGTGGTTGCCCCCGTTGGGATTGTGGTCGTTTCAGTGGTTGCTTCCATTGGAACCATGGTCATCTCAGTGCTTGCTTCAAGTAGGACCGTGACCGCTCTTGTAGTTGAGGCTATTTCACTGAGAGCTTCAAACAGGATGCCAGCTGCTTCCGAGGCTACTTCAGCTGGGACTGGGGTTGGGACTGGTTCTGTGGTTGATCCACCAAGAAATGTGACTGCTTCTGGGGTCAATCCCCCTGGAAACATGGTTTCTGTAACCACAGTAGGCCCAGCTGGAAGCATGGATGGTTCTGTGATTGATCCACCTGGAAAAGTGGCTGGTTCTGAAGTCGAAACCCCTGGAAATGTGGCTTCTGCCACCATGTTAGGCCTAACTGGAAACATGGTTGGTTCTGTGGTCAATCCACCTGGAAACGTGGCTGCTTCCGGGGTCGATCCCCCTGGAAGCGTGGCTTCTGCTACCATGTTAGGCCCAACTGGAAACATGGCTGGTTCTGTGGTTGATCCACCTGGAAACGTGGCTGCTTCTGGGGTCGATCCCTCTGGAAGCGTGGCTTCTGCTACCATGTTAGGCCCAACTGGAAACATGGCTGGTTCTGTGGTCGATCCACCTGGAAACGTGGCTGCTTCTGAGGTCGATCCCCCTGGAAATGTGGCTTCTGATACCATAGTAGGCCCAGCTGGAAGCATGGCTGGTTCTGTGGCCGAGCCACCTGGAAACGTGGCTGCTTCTGAGGTTGAATCCCCTGGAAACGTGGCTTCTGCTACCATGTTAGGCCCAGCTGGAAGCATGGCTGGTTCTGTGGCTGAGCCACCTGGAAACGTGGCTGCTTCTGAGGTTGAACCCCCTGGAAATGTGGCTTCTGCTACCATGTTAGGCCCAACTGGAAGCATGGATGGTTCTGGGGTTGATCCACCTGGAAATGTGGCTGCTTCTGGGGTAGATCCCCCTGGAAGCGTGGCTTCTTCTACCATGGTAGGCCCAGCTGGAAGCATGGCTGGTTCTGTGGTCAATCCACCTGGAAATGTGGCTGCTTCCGTGGCTGATCCCCCTGGAAGCGTGGCTGGTTCTGTGGTCAATCCACCTGGAAATGTGGCTGCTTCCGTGGCTGATCCCCCTGGAAGCGTGGCTTCTTCTATCACAGTGGACTCAGCTGGAAGCATGGCTGGTTCTATGGTTGATCCACCTGGAAATGTGGCTGCTTCTGGGGTAGATCCCCCTGAAAATGTGGCTTCTTCTACCATGGTAGGCCCAGCTGGAAGCATGGCTGGTTCTGTGGTCAATCCACCTGAAAATGTGGTTGCTTCTGTGGCTGATCCCCCCGGAAGCGTGGCTTCTTCTACCACGGTAGACTCAGCTGGAAGCATGCCTGGTTCTATGGTTGATCCACCTGGAAATGTGGCTGCTTCTGGGGTAGATCCCCCTGGAAACGTGGCTTCTACTACTACGGTAGGCCCAGCTGGAAGCATGGATGGTTCTGGGGTCAATCCACCTGGAAACGTGGCTGCTTCTGGGGTAGATCCCCCTAGAAACGTGGCTTCTTCTACTACGGTAGGCCCAGCTGGAAGCATGGCTGGTTCTGTGGTTGATTCACCTGGAAATGTGGCTGCTTCTGGGGTCGATCCCCCTGGAAACGTGGCTTCTGCTACCATGTTAGGCCCAACTGGAAGCATGGCTGGTTCTGTGGTCGATCCACCTGGAAATGTGGCTGCTTCTGGGGTAGATCCCCCTGGAAATGTAGCTTCTGCTACCATGTTAGGCCCAACTGGAAGCATGGCTGGTTCTGTGGTTGATCCGCCTGGAAATGTGGTTGCTTCTGTGGCTGATCCCCCCGGAAGCGTGGCTTCTTCTACCATGGTAGACTCAGCTGGAAGCATGCCTGGTTCTATGGTTGATCCACCTGGAAATGTGGCTGCTTCTGGGGTCGATCCCCCTGGAAGCGTGGCTTCTTCTACCATGGTAGGCCCAGCTGGAAGCATGGATGGTTCTGTGGTCAATCCACCTGAAAATGTGGCTACTTCTGGGGTCGATCCCTCTGGAAATGTGGCTTCTGCTACCACAGTAGGCCCAGCTGGAAGTATGGATGGTTCTGTGGTCAATCCACCTGGAAATGTGGCTGCTTCCAGAGTAGATCCCCCTGGAAGCGTGGCTTCTTCTACCATAGTAGACCCAGCTGGAAGCATGGCTGGTTCTGTGGTCGATCCACCTGGAAATGTGGCTACTTCTGGGGTCGATCCCCCTGGAAATGTGGCTTCTGCTACCACAGTAGGCCCAGCTGGAAGCATGGGTGGTTCCGTGGTTGATCCACCTGGAAACGTGGCTGCTTCTGGGGTAGATCCCCCTGGAAACGTGGCTTCTTCTACCATAGTAGGCCCAGCTGGAAGCATGGATGGTTCTGGGGTTGATCCCCCTGGAAACGTGGCTTCTTCTACCATGGTAGACTCAGACAGAACCATGGTTGGTTCTGTGGTTGTTCCACCTGGAAACGTGGCTGCTGCTTCTGTGCTCAATCCAGATGGAAACATGACTGGTTCTGTGGTCGGTCCCACTGAAAGCGTGGCTGGTTCTGTGGCTGATCCACCTGGAAGTATGATTGGCTCCATGGTTGCTTCAGCCAGGTCTGGCGCTGCTTCACCTGGAGATGGCGCTGCTTCCCCCGAGGCTGGTGCTGCTTCAGCTGGAGATGGCGCTGCTTCTGCCTGAGCTGGCGCTGCTTCCCCCGAGGCTGGTGCTGCTTCAGCCGGAGATGGTGCTGCTTCAGCCGGAGATGGCGCTGCTTCGGCCGGGGCTGGCTTTGCGTCAGCCGGTGCTGGCGCTGCTTCGGCTGGGGCTGGCTTTGCTCCGGCCGGGGCTGGTGCTGCTTCGGCTGGGGATGGCGCAGGCTCAGCCGGGGCTGGCTGTGCTTCAGCTGGGGATGTGGGTCCTTTGGTGGTTGTCTGGCCTGGGACTGTGGCTGCTTCCATGGAAATGGTAGGCTTTTCTATGGTGACTAAAGGTTTCTCCATGGGGAGAGTAAGATTTTTAATGGAGAAAGTGGGCTTTTCTGTCACGACAACTGGCTTTTCCACAGGGACAGTGGGTTTTCCTGCAGGAATCATTGTGGATGGCTCAGGGGATGAAACCACAGGACTGGTAGGAACCACTGTCAACGTGGGTGATGCTGTGGTAGTGACCACTGAAAACAAAACAAAAGCTTGGAGTTTAGTTGCAATCATACACAGGCCCCTTTCACTACCCCTAACAGGAATAAGGGGGTTCAAAGTCACCTCTGAACCCTAACCTTTACTCCCTTAAACATTCAACAGAGCTCTTCATCTGTGTGTGCTATATTACACAGGGTTTAGACACCTCAAACACAAGCAAGACAGTGGGTCATGCATTTTTGGGTGATGGATGGAGCCCCAGAGATTCATGATCCAGAGGAGAGAGAGGTAACAAAACCCTGGAACCCCTTTGGGCACAGTGGCCTTGCAGTGAACATGGGTCATGGAAAAGGCCTCATGTGGCCATCTTACCTCCACAGATTCTGTGGCTGATCTTAATAAAACGCACAGCAATAAGGAAGGCAGAGTTGCTACCCCGGGTCGCCTCATAAAACAGCTGCAAGCAAGGAAGGAGAAAAAGAAGGAAATGCTGGTGACTCAGTACCTCAGGCTGGGCACATCGCTTGCCAACCTGCCACCTGGACCTCAACAGTCTGAATCCTACATTCGCCTCCTCTTCCAGCAGCCAGCCCTGGGCACCCCTCCACACCCATATTCTTTTTTTTTTTTTTTTTTTTGCCAGTCGTGGGGCTTGAACTCAGGGCCTGAGCACTGTCCCTGGCTTTTTTTTTTTTCTCAAGACTAGCACTCTACCACTTGGGTCACAGTGCCACTTCCAGCTTTTTTTATATATGTGGTACTGAGGAATCGAACCCAAGGCTTCATGTATACAAGACAAACACTTTACCACTAGGCCATATTCCCAGCCACACGTATTCTTTTTAGTGATATTGAGGATTGAACTCAGGGCCTTACTCTTGCTAAGCAAGTGTTCTACCTCTTGAGCTATGCTTTTCTAACGTGTTTCTCATATATAGTCTTGCATATGCATTTGGGACCAGAATCTATCTATCTATCTACCTATCCATATAAATGTTATATATAAAATATATATTATACTATATATAATATTATGTATGATACATACTATATTGGTGTGACACTGAAGGGGGCTTGAACTCAGAGTCTGGGCACTGTTCCTGAGCTTTTGTACTCAAAGCTAGTGCTCTACCACTTGAGACACAGCTCCATTTCTGTTTTTTGGTGATTAATCTTGGGATTCATTATAAATAAGAGTCTCATATAGGGGGCTGGGAATGTGGCTCAGTGGTAAAGTGCTTGCCTAGCATACAAGAAGCCCTAGGTTTGATTCCTCATACACAGAAAAAGCCAGAGGTGGTACTGTAGCTCAAGTGGTAGAGTGCTAGCCTTGAACCAAAAAGAAAAAAAAGTCTCACAGACTTTCCTGCCCAGGCTAGCTTAGAATCTTCAGATCTCTGCCTCCTGAGTAGGTGAAATTATAGGGTGAGCCACTATTGCCTGGCTCCAACTCAATCTTGGTTTCATATGCCCTCTGCTTCTCAATTAGCCAGGGTTATGGCCATACCATATGATACCACCTCTGCCTTGGTTTTGAGATAAGGCCCTGTTGCTGAGTGCCGGTGGCTCATACCTGTAATACTAGATACACAGGAGACTGAGATTTGAAGATCACAGTTCAAAGCCAGCCCGGGCAGGAAAGTCTGTAAGACTCATATCTCCAATTAACCACCAGAAAACCAGAAGTGGTGCTATGGCTCAATGGTAGAGCACTAGCCTTGAGCTGAAGAGCTCAGGGACAGAGCTCAAGCCCCATGACTGGGGGGGAGGGGGGAGAGCTAAGGCCTTCTTAATGCTTTTGCTCAGGCTGGCTTCAAGCTGCAATCCTATCTCCACACTCCACCTGTTTCCACCTCCTGCTCCCAAGGAGCAGGGATTAGAGGTATGCACCATGATGCCTGGAAGGTCTGCCATGCCCTATGCAGACACATACAGGGTCCAGTCACCATCTTACCTGCATGGGCTGTTGATATCCTGATGGCACAGTGACAGAGCTGTTCAGCCATCCAGGGCCCTGAGCCCCAACACGGTGCCACAGAGTAATGGGAGAACTGCCTGCAGGACTCCCCAGCAGGAGCTTGAGCATGGAGCCTTTTCCAAGGCCGTTCATGTGGTAGGCAAACTCCACACAGATGTCCCCTGGCGCACAGAAGGGTCGGCTCCCCAGCCGGACAGACTGCCCCGCCCGGGAGAACTTGTCTGCCTCAAAGTAAATATAGTGTTCTCCTGGATAAAAGAGGGGAACCAGCAAGATGACACACCCCGAAACACACACACACACACACACACACACACACACACACACACACACCCTGCTGCTGTGGTCATTCATATCTGGCCTTCCTTCCTTCCCTCCCTCCCTCCCTCTCTTCCTCCCTCCCTCCCTCTCTTCCTCCCTCCCTTCCTTCCTTTCTTTCCCAGACCTGGGGCTTGAGCTCAGGGCCTGGGTGCTTGATGTCCCTGAGCTTTTTGACTCAAGGCTGGCACTCTACCACTTGAGCCACACCTCTACTTCCAGATTTTTGGTCATTAATTGGAGATGAGAGACTCATGGATTTTCCTGCCCAGGCTGGCTCTGAGTCATGATTCTCAGATCTCATCCACCTGAGAAGCTGGGATTACAGGTGCGAGCCACTGGCCCCCAACTGATGTCTGGCTGTCCAAGTAGACATGCAAAGCCCACATTATTGCATTTTTCTTTGGTCATTTTGGACTTCTTACTAAAGAAGTAAGGAAATACCAAACCTGCCACCCAGACTCCAGAGTCAGAAACACCCAGAACCACCAGTTGTGGCTGGTGGTTTTGTTTTTATTTTTATTTTTTTTAATTTTCACCGTCCTAGGGATTGAACGCAGAGCCCTATGCATGCTAGGCCAATGCTCTACCGCTGAGCTAAACCTCCAGGGTCGGCGGGGGGGGGGGGGGGGGTTGTTGGTTTGTTTTTTTCAATTCTGGGGTTTAAACTCAGGGTCTACTTAGCTGGTACTCTACCACTGGCGTCCTCACCTGGAACTGGTGGCTGATGCCTCCAACCCTGCTCCTCAGGAGGCTGAGATCTGAGGGTCATCATAGCCCGAAGCCAACTCAAGCAGGAAAGTCCATGAGACTCTTATCTCCATTGAGCCACTAAAAACTCAAGTGGAGCTGTGGCTCCAGTGGTAAAGCGCTAACCTTGAGCAAAGAAGCTCAAGGGCAGTGCCCAGGCCCTGAGTTCAAGTCCCAGGACCAGCACAAAAAAAAAAGAAAAGAAAAAGCACCTTACCTCCATATGTGGAATCTGCAGAGCCTCCCACAATGGTGGGGAGGTTTTTGCTTCCCCAGGCCCAGTGTCCACCATCACTGAAAACATGGGTCCAGTCGCAGAATGGATGGGCACTGTCTTCAAAGTTGCAGTTAGGGAAGCTCTCTAGCCAGCCAGAGAGAGAGGGACATGAAGAGCTTGAGCTATGCTTCCCATTTCCCCCACTTCTGCAAGGGAGGGGAGGCGCAATTCCCACTCACCCCCACAGGGAGCAATACTAATGGCATCCACTGCGACTGCCGGCTCTGGGATGATTCCAAAGACACCCACCACAGTGAACTGGAGAGAAGCGAGGGGAGGGGCAGGTGAGCAGGGAGCCCACCCCTCCCATCCACAACTCAAGCCATCTTGGGGATGACCTGACCCCTTCACTTCACCCCTTTCTCTTTCTTTTTCTGGTGCTAGGGCTTGAACTCAGGGCCTTCCACTCTTGTTTGGCTTTTTTTGCTCAAGGCTCATCTGGCTTTTTGGTGGTTCATGGGTGATAAAGAGACTCACAGATTGTCCTGCCAGGGCTGGCTTCGAACTGTGATTCTCAGATCCCAGCCTCCTGAATATCTAGGTTATAGTTATAAGTGTGAGCACTGACACCTGGCTGTAATTCTTCAATACCTGAATCTGTCCCTGTCCTGTGTAGTTGACAGAAGCAGGCTTCCAGGTGGGTCCCGGCTGTCCCGAGAAGATTGTGTGCTTCCGGATGCTGCCTATGATAGACAAAATACCAGACATGTGAGCCTCAGGGGGTGGAGAATTGAAGGATAACTTGCCTAGGGAACCACCAACTGCAAGCAATCTCTTTCTCTTTCCTATTCCTGATGTGTATGTACACGCACAAGTGCCCCAGTACTGGGGCTTGAACTCAGGGACTGAGTGCTGTCCCTGAGGTTTTTCACTCAAGGCTAATAGTCTTTTACTGGAGCCACAGCTCCACTTCCAGCTTTTTTTTTTTTTTTTTTGGCCAGTCCTGGGCCTTGGACCCAGGGCCTGAGCACTGTCCCTGGCTTCTTTCAAGGCTAGCACTCTGCCACTTGAGCCACAGCGCCACTTCTGGCCGTTTGCTATATATGTGGTGCTGGGGAATCAAACCTAGGGCTTCATGTATAGGAGACAAGCACTCTTGCCACTAGGCCATATTCCCAGCTCCCACTTCCAGCTTTTTGCAGTTTGTTGGAGATATAGTCTCAAGGCCTCTCCTATCCGGGCTGACTTTAAACTAAGATCCTCCAGATCTCAGCCTCTTGAGTAGCTAGGAGGGAAGGCCAGAAAGGCCTGACCAGGGCACTTGACTTGTCCCCAATCCACTGCCCTCCTTGTGTCCACTTCATGAACACTCTCACATTCACCCCAGATTTCCCGAGACCCTGAAGGACCCCATCCCTTTGGAGATGCACCCCAGGCACTGCATACTGAGGGGGAACCCTCTCTTCTAACCTAAGAGGGAGGCGTAGACCAGGAGAGCTGCATCGAGAGAATGTCCCCACAGGACGTAGTTGAAGGAAAGGGTCAGGCAGCCATCAGATTGACTCAGGGGGCTCAGGAGGACAGATTTCTGCCCTGGCTTTGCATTTTTGGGGTCTAGGAGCATATAGAAGCCACCTGTGAAAAGAAGCAGCCAGTGAGGGGGGGGTGGCCGCAACGGAGCGGGTGTTCAGAGACAGGACCCCAGAGAGCCAGCCCCAACTGCTGCCTTGAGGCAGGAGGGCCGCGGTGGGCCCCACCCAAGTGGACCAGGACCTGATGGGTGACCTCTCAGGAGCCAAGAACAGAACCTTGTCCTCACGAGTCTTCAGGGTTCCTAAACATGTCTTCTTTCTTTGTGTCAGTTCCAGGGCTTGAACTCAGGGCCTGTGCACTCTCGATTTTTGTTGTTTCACTCATGGCTCGCGCTTTACCACCTGAGCCACAGCTCCACTTCCAGGTTTTTGGCGGTTAACGGGAGATAAGGACTTTCCTGCCCAGACTGGCTTCGAATTGGGATCCTCAGATCTCAGCCTCCGCTCGGCCTTTTTTTTTTTTTTTCCTTTGACCCACGGGACATTGGCCGAGTCACACAAATTGGTGAGGAGAGCGAGCCGCGCACACGCGCGTCCTCGACGCCAACCCAGACACCCAATCAGCTTGCACCTTGCTCGGTGACGCAATTGGTAACTAGTTGGGAAAGGAAGGAGGCTGCTGCGTCGCCGGGGGCGCGCACGCATGCGTGTGTCCGGGAGCGCGCTCGCGCACGCCGCCGTGCGGCTTGACGGGGTATGGCGAGAAGCTGCCGGGGAGGGAGATGGCGGGGGAAGGGGTGGGGGTGGGGGTGCGGGAGAGCCGGAAACGAAAAGGCAAGCGGAAGGAGAGGAAATGGGAAAATGGTGGCATTTCTCTTCCCCTTGTTTTCCCCCGAGGCGATTTTATGAGAATTAGAAAAGAATTGTTTAACAAATAATTTTCTTTAAAAAGGAGTCAGGGGCTGGGGATATGGCCTAGTGGCAAGAGTGCTTGCCTTGTATACATGAGGCCCTGGGTTCAATGCCCCAGCACCACATATACAGCGCCAGAAGTGGCGCTGTGGCTCAAGTGGCAGAGTGCTAGCCTTGAGCAAAAAGAAGCCAGGGACAGTGCTCAGGCCCTGAGTCCAAGCCCCAGGACTGGCCAAAAAAAAAAAAAGGAGTCAGGTGTGTACACCTGTAATCTCAGCACTGACAAGGTTGAGGCGAGTTCGAGGCCAGCCTGGGCTACATGGACTAGCATGCTCGAGAACTTGGATTCCTCTTCCAGCACCACCAAAAAATAATCACTTCAATAAAATCAGGAAGATCAAGTTGTTACTCTGCCCCAAATCCTTCCTAGAGAATACAAATCACAGTCCTGACACTGGCATTCGAGGCTCTGGGTCTCAGACCTGTGAGGATGTTGCCATCACAGCCATTGTTGAACCTAGAACCTCTCACCTCAGGGCCTTTGCACAGCTGCCCCCTCTGCTAGGAATGTTCTGCCCGTTCCCAGTATTTTGTGTGTGTGTGCCGTATTCCTATATTCTGTCACCTTTTTCAGGTTTGTATGGCCTTAGTGGAGATCTACCCTGGCCACTATATTTAAAATCCACAGTCCTTCCCTTAATTTTCCCATAGCAATGTTCACCTCTAAACTGTGTAATTCAGGGTGTTTTGTTTTGTTTTTATGGTTGTTGTTTGTTTGTGCCAGTACTAGGCCTTGAACTCAGGCCTGGGCCCTATCCTTTAGATTTTCCACTTGGGGCTAGCACTTTGCCATTTGAGTCCCAGCTCAAAGCACTTTTGGCTTTTTGCTGGTTCATTGAGCACAAGAGCATCCCAGACTGTCCTGCCAGGGCTGACTTTGAACTTTGATCCTCAGAACTCAGATCTCCTGAGTAGATAGGATTGCAGGTGTGAGCCACTGGCCCCAACTGTAATTCACCTTGTTTGGGAAAATATCTCTTCACCTCCCCTTGTCTGTGGTGCATACTGGTTCTCATGTGCACAAGACACAGCCTACCACATTATAGGTGTCCAGTAGGGAGGGAAGGAAAGAAGGAAGGAAGGAAGGAAGGAAGAAAGGAAGGAAGGAAGGAAGGAAGGAAGGAAGGAAGGAAGGAAGGAAGGACCCAGGGGAAGATGGTCAGGAGCCAGCAGTCGAGGAGGCTGGCAGTGCGGCCGTTAAAGCTGAACTGAGGCTTGAGTTCCCCCAGACAGGCCCAAGGCAGGTATTACAAGTCATGTGGAGGTCATTGGAGCCTAGAAAGTTACAGGATGATGTAGGCTCAGTACTCACGGCCAGGACTAGAGAAGTCATCTTCAGGTCCCACACCTGTCTTTCCTGATGACCCATTCTTCTGGACCCACTTGGCCCCTGTGGCAGTGGGGACCCAGCTCCAACCACAGAGGTCATTGAGAGTGTCAAAGGTGCACATTTTCATCATACAAACTGAGAGAGAACAGAGAAAGGGTTAGCTAGATCCCAGGGCTTACACCTGTAATTCCAACTACTCAGGAAGCTGAGATCCGAGGATCATGAAGCCAGCCTGGGCAGGAAAGTCCGTGAGACGCTTCTCTCCAATTAACCAGTAAAAGGATGGAAATGGAGCTGTGGCACAAGAGGTAGAATGCCAGGAACAGTGTCCAGACAAAAATTAAGAACAAAGGAAAGAAAGAAGGAGGGAAGGAAGGAAGGAAGGAAGGAGCTGTGTATGTGCACTAAGACTTGAACTTGGGGGCCTCCTGCTCTTGCTTGCTCCTTGGCTTTCTTGCTCACACCTGGCATTTTACCACTTAAGCCACACCTCCAGCCCAGCCTCTTTGCTGGTTAATTGGAGACAAGTCTCAATTAACTTGCCCAAGTCTCAGTTTCCTCATCTGGAAACTATTGCACGGATGATGCTCTACCACTTGAGCCATAGCTCCACTTCCAGCTTTTTGCTGGTTAACTAGCGATAAGAGTCTTATGGACCTTTCCATTCTGGGCTGGCTTCAAATCTCAACCTCTGCCTCCTGAGTAACAGGGATTACAGGTATGATCTACTCTGTCCATCTGGGTCACAACTCTATACCGAAGGAGGACCCCTTCATGGACCCCATTGGCACATGGCTACTTTCAGAGTCAGCTCCTGGGGTCTGAGGCATCCCACAGGGGAAATTTGTCAGGGATTAGAGAGGAAGTGACAGGTGATGGGCGGTGAAAGAGAGGGGGGCGGGCAGACGAGGAGACTCACCCCGATTGCAGGTGCCCCGATGGATGGACAGGGCATCCAGGGAGATGTCCAGGAAGGGGGTGTTGCCCCTCATTCCCTCGAATATCAGCTGTGAGATGGGGGACACAGAGACCCCAGCCTCGTGAGCCACTTGGCCCGGTTCCCTGACCCCCCTCTTTTATTTCCCTGTTCTCTTTTGAGGAGCAGTACTAGGGTTTGAGCTCAGGACTTCCCCCCTACGAAGCAGGAGCTCTGTCTGCCACTTGAGCCACATCCCCCATTTCTCCTCCTATCCCTTTGTTCCTCAGAAGGGCTACCCCCCCCCACTTTCACAGCCCAGCCCCCATGGCCACTCCCAGCACCCCCGAGGGGTTCCTAGGTGTGCCCAGGCCTCACCCGGCTGGGCAGGATGAGCTCAGCGGGCAGCGTGACTGTGGTGGGCATCCAGGAGGGACTCTGGGTGTTCACGTGTTTCCAGAGCACTTTGGGGCGGTTGTCCTGTGTCCCCATGAGCAGGAGGAGTCTGAGCTGGGCACCCCAGGACAATCCAAACATGTGGTAGGCGAAATACAGGCAGAGGGGGCCATGCTCCCAAATATCCGGGCTACGAAGGCGGGCCACTCCACCCGTCCGGAAGGTTCTAGAATCCATGTGCAGGTAGTAGCCCTCTGGAGGAGGCAGAGCCCAGGATGCTGAGATCCTGCTGCCCCCAAGGGCTGTCTCCAAATGCCACCCCAGCCCTCCCTGCTCAGAGCCCAGTGTCTGCTTCCGCCCTCCTCCTGCCCACTGACCACCATCTGCTCTCAGAATTTCCCAGGGCTCCTCACCTCCATTGGGGTACCCGCCAGGGGGCCCAGAGATGCCAGTTGGGGAGGGTCCACTGGTTCGAATCCAGTCTCCATCATCTGCAGACACTTGCGACCAGTCACAGAGGGGCTTGCTGTCATCTTCAAAATCACACTTAGTGATAATGGCTACAGAGAGAGAAGAGAGGAGAGGGAGGGAAGGAAGGGAGGGGAGGCAGGGAGGAGTGGAAGGAAAAAAGAAAGGAGCCAGTGAGGCCTTACAGAGGGCAGAGAGCCAAGGGCGAAGGGCAAAGGACAGAGGGCAAAGGAGGGTAGGGCCAGGCCACAGAGCCACCCCAAGAGATGGGGTCAGGAGGGTCACTAAGCTCAGAGGGAGGCAATACTACCATTTGGGATCAGAGCAGAGGCCTGGGAGACAGGACTTTAGTAATAGTCAGGGCTGGGAGGAGGGTGAGCAGGACGGCAGGGTCAAGGGTCAAGAACTGTGTTGGAGAGGCTTTGCTGTTGCTCTGTTGATTTTTCTATTACAATTTTTGTTGTTTTGATTTGGTTTTGTGTTTTGTGAGACAGGGTCCTGCTATGTAATCCGGGCTGGCCTCAGATTCAAGGTCCTCCTGCCTCTGCTTCCTAAGGGTTGGTTATTTTATTTGTAGGGGGAACTTCCCTTCCACCCTCCCTCCCTCCTCATCCTTTCTCCTTTCCTTCCTTCCTTTTTAGTGGTACAGGGCTTTGAACTCAGGGCCTTGTCCCTGCTATGCAGGCTGTCTACCACCAAGCCATGCCTCTGGCTCTTTATTTATTTTTTTGTTTTGTTTTGCTTTTTTGCCAGTCCTCAGGCTTAAACTCAAGGCCTGAGCACTGTCCCTGGCTTCTCTTTGCTCAAGGCTAGCACTCTACCACTTGAGCCACAGCGCCACTTCTGGCTTTTTCTATATATGTGGTGCTGAGGAATCGAACCCAGGGCTTCATGCATGCTAGGCAAGCACGGTACCACTAAGCCACATTCCCAGCCCTGCTGGCTCTTTATTTACATGGATTCTTTTGAGATGGGGTCTCACTTCCTGCTCAAACACAAGACTGGACTGCACTCTGCCTATTCTAGGCTTCCTGGGGCAGCTAGGATGACAGGCACGCACCAGAGCACCCAGCTTCTTTTCCTTGAGATAGAGTCTCGTAAACTTTCCTGCCTGGGGTTGGCTTGGAATCACCATCCTCCCAATCTGAGCATCCCCAAAAGCTGGGATTACAGGCCATCTATCGGTGACCAGCCTAAAGAGGGAGAGGAGGCCCGACTTACCATTATCCACAGCGCGGCGAACAAACACCTCCCAATCCAGAGGGTTCTGTGTCCTTGGGGTTGGAGAAAGCAAAACCATCGTCCTTGTCATTAAATGCAGAATTTGTGATGGTGTGTATTCTGAGAGCTGATTTCTAGGTGCTTCTTCCTCTCTCCCTATATTGACATGTCTTAATATTTTAGAAAAGCTGGGTGCTGGTGGCTCATGCCTGTCATCCCAGCTATTCAGGAGGCTGAGATCTGAGGATCACAGTTGGAAGCCAGCCCAGGCAGGAAAGTCCAAAAGATTCTAATCTCCAATGGAACATTAGAAAACCAGAAGTGGTATTGTGGCTCAAAGTGGTAGAGCACTAGCCTTGAGCAAAATTGCTCAGGTACAATGCCCAGGTCCTGCGTTTAAGCCACATGACTTGAAAGGTCATTTCCAGAAAGGTCACCCACAGCCTCTTCCAGCCAGTCTCTTAAAAAGTGTTCATCCTGCAACCTGTCCCATCCTCCATCCACTCAGCAGTTGTAGGCAAGCCCTCTGCATGGGAATCCTGCTTAGCAGCTCCTTTTCCCTCCTAAGGATCACTTTCCCGGGACAGGGGGGTGAGGTGTTTTTCACTATTGCCCAAGTTTTCTTGTACTTTAAATAGGGACTGAAGGAATCCCAGATCCCCAGTGGGTTGATAAGATGGGGTTTCTCCAGCTACACCCAACTCAATATAGGGGCTGAGGTGCTGCCCCCCCCCCCACCTGTCAACCTTCCACCCCTGGGCATGCTGGGATACAGAGAATGAATGACCTCTCATTTTCTTTGTTCAAGTTTTTGGTCAAATCCTCCTCCCAAGCTCCAGGAATTTCATTCTTTCTTTCTGTTCTTAGGTGCCTGTCTTTAGACTTGAACTCGGGGCCTTGTGCTTTTACTTGTCTTTTTTTGTGGTTTTTTTTTCACTCAAGGCTAGTGCTCTACCACTTGAGCCACAGTGCCACTTCCAGCATTTGGTTGGTTTGTGGGAGATAAGAGTCTCACTGACTTTCTTGCCCAGGCTGGCTTCAAACCTTGATCCTCAGATCTCAGCCTCCTGAGTAGCCAGGATTACAGATGAGAGCCACTGGAACCTGGTTCCCATCATTTCTTGCTGATGCTACCCCAAAGCCTGGGCTTACTTTGGGTTTTGTCTGTTTTCAGAGATCCTAACTTCTCTGTCACCTGTCATCATCTGTCTCCCCAACTCTATACCTCCTATTTCTTCTTAATTCTAAAGCCCCCAAGTTTAGGGTTTGTGGGTCAACCTGTCTCCATCCCACTGGGCTGCCTGCCTGCCCCCCATCCCCCCCAGCACCTTTGTCTTTAGCCTGCCTGCTCTGTCCATCCAGCTGCCCTGGACATCCATCCCCTCACAGGTCCCTGCTTACCAGGAGGGGGCAGACATATGCATCCAGGTGGCCCCCATTAGTAGCACCAGAGTCCAAACTGCGTACTCCATGAGGGGACCTCAGAGGTGACCCCCGGGGGCAGAGGGAGGGGACAGGGCGAAGTCTGGGCCTCTTGTCTATACCTCTGGGCCTCTGTCCTTGGCATCCTTTTGAAGAGGTTATGAAAAACAGAAAAAATTCAATTGAACATCTAATACAGGCGTTCGGATTAAAAATCAAGAGAAATAAATTAGGGCTGGGGATATGGCCTAGTGGCAAGAGTGCTTGCCTTGTATACATGAGGCCCTGGGTTCGATTCCCCAGCACCACATATACAGAAAACGGCCAGAAATGGTGCTGTGGCTCAAGTGGCAAAGTGCTAGCCTGGAGCAAAAAGAAGCCAGGGACAGTGCTCAGGCCCTGAATTCAAGGCCCAGGACTGGCCAAAAAAAAAAAAAAAAAAAAAGAGAGAGAGAGAAATAAATTAAGAGTAAAGAAAGGCATGGAAGATCCGCCCAGGAAATCTAATATCCAAAAGAAATAGTTCAGGGCTGGGAATGTGACTTAGTGCTAGAGTGCTTGCCTGGTATGCATGAAGCCCTGAGTTCGATTCCTCAGTACCACATACACAGAAAAAGCCAAAAGTAGTGCTGTGGCACACGTGGTAGAGTGCTAGCCTTGAGCAAAAGAAGCTCAGGGACAGTGCTCAGACCCTGAGTTCAAGCCCCAGGACTGGCAAAAAAGAAAAAAGGAAAGAAAAGGAAAAAATAGTTTATAAAGAGAGAAAAAAAGGGATTTTTTTTTTTTTTGTCGGTTGTGGGGCTTGAATTCTGGGCCTGGGAACTGTCCCTAAGCTCTTCAGCTCAAGGCTAGCACTCTACCACTTGAGCCACAGTACTACTTTCAGTTTTCTGGTGGTTAATTGGAAATGAGAGTCTCACAGACTTTCCTGCCCTGGCTGGCTTTGAATGGTGATCCTCAGATCTCAGCCTCCTTAGTAGCTAAGATTATAGGTATGAGGCACTTGCACCTGGCAGAAGGGATTTTAAAAAGAAAGAAAGAGGGCTGGGGATATGGCCTAGTGGCAAGAGTGCCTGCCTCGGATACACGAGGCCCTAGGTTCGATTCCCCAGCACCACATATACAGAAAACGGCCAGAAGCGGCGCTGTGGCTCAAGTGGCAGAGTGCTAGCCTTGAGCGGGAAGAAGCCAGGGACAGTGCTCAGGCCCTGAATCCAAGGCCCAGGACTGGCAAAAAAAAAAAAAAAAAAAAAAAAAAAGAAAGAAAGATACACACACAGGTAAATACCCCAGATCTGAAATACTCAAGTCTCTAGCTTAGAAAATACCTAATACATAAAAAGGGAAGGTACATTATAAAATGTCCTATTCTAGGGAGTGAAAAAAAACATCCCAGACACATTCTGATAGAGAGGAATAGGTCACATACTAAAGATCAGTAGACAAGGTCACACAGTAAGGATCAGGGATCAGTAGATGAAGCAATGTAGTCAAGACTGAGGATCAGTAGACGAAGTCATGTAGTGAGGATCAGGGATCAGTAGACGAAGTCATGTAGTAAGGATCAGGGATCAGTAGATCAGGTCACATAGTAAGGATCAAGGATCAGAAGACATCAGGGCTTTTCAGTAGCAACCATGGGTTCTAAAAGACATCGGAATATTGTGTGCAGAATTCTAACGGCAAATCGTTTCAAACCTAAAAATTCTACAACTAGCAACAGTAGTAAAGACCATGAAGGATCGAGTGAAGGGCAGACTGGAAATGACTGGCAAAGAACAGAAGAAAACCAGAGCACCAGCAGCTTACACCTGTCATCCTAGATATTCAGGAGGTTGAGATCTGAGCCAGCCTTAGCAGAAAAGTACATGAAACTCTTATTTCCAATGAGCCACACCAAAATAAAAAACCCCTGAAGTGGAGCTCAAATGGCAGAGCTCCAGCTTTGAGTTAAAAAAAACTCAGGGAGGGCTGGGAATATGGCCTAGTGGTAAAGTGCTCACCTCGTATACCTGAAGCCCTGGGTTTGATTCCTCAGCACCACATATATAGAAAAAGCCGGAAGTGGCACTGTGACTCAAGTGGTACAGTGCTATCCGTGAGCAAAAAAGAAGCCAGGGACAGTGCTCAGACCCTGAGTCTAAGCCCCAGGACTGGCAAAAACAAAAACAAAAACAAAAAAAACCAACAACAACAACTCAGGGATAGGGCTGGGAATGTGGCTCAAGTGGTAGAGGGCTAACCTTGAGCAAAAAGAAGCCAGGGACAGTGCTCAGGCTATAAGTCCAAGCCCTAGGACTGGCAAAAAGAAAAAAAACCCTCAAGGGCAGCAGCCAGGCCCTGAGTTCAATACCAGTATACACACACACACACACACACACACACACACACACACACACACGTTAGGGCATGCATACACAGACACAATCCTGCCCTACATATTTGTGGCCAATACTGGCCACATATGCCAGATCTTATGGTGGTCCCATAAGATTTGGATGGAATCAGGAAAGTCCTATCACCTAGCAACATCATAGCAATGACATATTCTGGCTCCTAGGCCTTGAACTCAGGGCCTGGCTGCTGTTCCTGAGTTCTTTTGCTTAAGACTAGCACTTTACCACTTGAGCCACAGCTTCACTTTTGGCTTTTTTGGTGATTAATTGGAGACAAGAGACTCAGGGAAGCCAGGCATCTGTGGCTCACACCTGTAATCCTAGTTACTCAGGAGGCTGAGATCTGAGGATCACAGTTTGAAGCCAGCCCAGGCAGAAAAGCCCCCGTGAGATTCTTATTTCCAATTAACCACTCAAAAACATGAAGCAGTGTTGTGGCTCAAAGGGTAAAGCACTAGCCTTGAAGATAAAGAGGCTCAGGAACAATGCCCGGGCCCTGAGTTCAAGCCCTACATAGTCGCTAAATAAATAAATAAATAAAGTCTCATGGACTTTTCAGCTCCATCTGGCTTTGAACTTTGATCCTCAGATCTCAGCCTCCTGAGCAACTAGGATGACAGGTGTGAGCACCAGCAACTGGCCCTCCTAACTTTTAGGATAACACACTCTCTCATGTTTCAGAGGAGCTCCTGTAAACAGACCCACAGCTGTGCCCTCTGTATGTGCAAGATATCCTATGGATGATACATAATACTTGGTAATAAATGTTTATGGAAGGATTTATGCTTTTTTTTTTTTTGCCAGTCCTGGGCTTGGACTCAGGGCCTGAGCCCTGTCCCTGGCGTCTTTTTGCTCAAGCCTAGCACTCTACCACTTGAGCCACAGTGCCACTTCTAGCTTTTTCTGTTTATGTGGTGATAAGCAATCGAACCCAGGGCTTCATGCATGCTAGGCAAGCACTCTACCACTAAGCCACATTCCCAGCCCAGTTTATGCTTTTACTATTGTGTGTGTGTGTGTGTGAGAGAGAGAGAGAGAGAGAGAGAGAGAGAGAGAGAGAGAGAGAGAAAGAGAGAGAGAGAGAGAGAGAGAGAGAGAGAGAGAGAGAGAGACTTGAACTCAGGACTGTACCTGAATGCCATATTGAGGATCTATTGGGGGGAACATTTTTTGAGACAGAGTCTTGCCACATTATACAGGCCACCGTCGAACCAGATCTTCCTGCCTCAGCCTCCTAAGTGCTGGTATTACAGGGGTGCACCACCACACCCAGCCGAGCCACTGAAGAGTTTTAAGCAATGCAGTGGCTTGATCACACCCTCATTTTATGAAAGAGCTTTGCAGCATGCTGGCCAGGTAGAGTGTGAATCAGACAGGTGCTGGCTGGAGCTGGGATGCCCTTTACACAGACACCAATTGCTCAGGGAGCCATGGGGGCACTTGCCTGTCATCCCAGGACCGCAGAGGCTGAGGCAGGAGGATCAACAGTCCAAGACTAGGGGCTGGGGATATGGCCTAGTGGCAAGAGTGCCTGCCTCGGATACATGAGGCCCTAGGTTCGATTCCCCAGCACCACATATACAGAAAACGGCCAGAAGCGGCGCTGTGGCTCAAGCGGCAGAGTGCTAGCCTTGAGCGGGAAGAAGCCAGGGACAGTGCTCAGGCCCTGAGTCCAAGGCCCAGGACTGGCAAAAAAAAAAAAAAAACAGTCCAAGACTAGCCTGGGCTATATAGCAAGAGCCTGCTTCCAAAACAAAGGAAGTATGGGAGGAGGAAGGGAGGCAGAGTCAAAGGGGGAAGGAAGGGAGAAAGAGACAGAGGAGAAGGGGGAAACAAGAAAGGAAGGATAGGAGGAAAAACCTCAAGCAAGAAGATACAGCCTGGGCTGGGAATATGGCCTAGTGGCAAGAGTGCCTGCCTCATATACATGAGGCCCTGGGTTCGATTCCCCAGCACCATATATACAGAAAATGGCCAGAAGTGGTGCTGTGGCTCAAGTGGCAGAGTGCTAGCCTTGAGCAGAAGGAGGCCAGGG
Source organism: Perognathus longimembris pacificus (assembly GCF_023159225.1). NCBI lineage: Eukaryota > Metazoa > Chordata > Mammalia > Rodentia > Heteromyidae > Perognathus > Perognathus longimembris. The sequence goes on along the minus strand of NC_063161.1, from coordinate 71,124,320 downwards.
ACAGTGCTCAGGCCCTGAGTCCAAGCCCCAGGACTGGCCAAAAAAAAAAAAAAGAAGATACAGCTTGAAATCCAATCTCTTATTGGATGCATAGCCCATGGTTTAAAGTGATGGTGGGGCTGGACAGTCTTCTAACCCTAATCCTAACCTTAATTATACCTAAACTAATAAATAATACACATATCCTCAGTTGTATTCAAACTGTAATTGCCTTGTAACTCTTTTTTTTTCTGTTCAAGACTGGGATTTGAGGGCTGGGGATATGGCCTAATGGCAAGAGTGTCTGCCTCGTATACATGAGGCCCTGGGTTCGATTCCCCAGCACCACATATACAGAAAACGGCCAGAAGTGGCGCCGTGGCTCAAGTGGCAGAGTGCTAGCCTTGAGCAAAAAGAAGCCAGGGACAGTGCTCAGGCCCTGAGTTCAAGGCCCAGGACTGGCCAAAAAAAAAAAAAAAAAAAAGACTGGGATTTGAACTCCTGATCTGATGCCTTCACTTGCTGGGGGTGGGGGGGGTGCTCCACCACCAGAGCCACATCTCCTGCCTCTGCCTCATAATTCTTAAAATATGTTTGCATTTTACTCTAATTGTACCTTACCTAACCCTAACCCTAATCTTAACCCTAATCCTAGTGCTTTTTTTCCCCCATTTTAAATGTATTTTGGCGTGAGCCCTTGTACCTGGGCTCTTTTGCTCAAGGCTAGTACTCTACCACTTTAAGCCTCAGCTCCACTTCCGGTTTTCTAGTGGTTAATTGGAGATAAGAGTCTCACAGACTTTCCTGCCCAGACTGGGTTCAAACTGTGATACTCAGATCTGTCTCCTTGAGTAGCTAGGAATGCAGGCGTGAGACACCAGGGCCCAGTGAGTGACCCTGTAGCCCTTTTCGTAATCCTAACTAGAGGGCTGGGAATATGGCCTAGTGGCAAGAGTGCTCGCCTCGCATACATGAAGCCCTGGGTTTGATTCCTCAGTACCACATATAGAGAAAAGGCCAGAAGTGGTGCCGTGGTTCAAGTGGCTGAGTGCTAGCCTTGTGCAAAAAGAAGCCAGGGATAGTGCTCAGGCCCTGAGTCCAAGCCCCAGGACTGTACACCCCCCCCCCCCAAAAAATCCTAACTAGAAAACAAAATGGACCCCTAAATGGACCTCAACCTAACCCTAATTCTGCCTGAATCCTCAACGGAAACACAAACATTCTACTTTCCATTCATCTTTTTTTTTTTTTTTTTTTTTTTGGCCAGTCCTGGGCCTTGGACTCAGGGCCTGAGCACTGTCCCTGGCTTCTTCCCGCTCAAGGCTAGCACTCTGCCACTTGAGCCACAGCGCCGCTTCTGGCCGTTTTCTGTATATGTGGTGCTGGGGAATCGAACCTAGGGCCTCGTGTATCCGAGGCAGGCACTCTTGCCACTAGGCTATATCCCCAGCCCCTACTTTCCATTCATCTTAACTTTTACTTGACAGGTGCCTCTAGGATGGTCAGAAACCTATTTCATAGCTGGGTTCAAGGTCAACCCAGGCAAAAAGTTCACAAAGACATCATCTCAACCAATAAACCAGGCATCATGGTGCCCAGCTGTTGCCCTGTCTAGCTGAGAAAGCATAACAAGAAGGGTCATGACCCAGGCTGACCTAGGCCAAAACCCCCCACAAGATCCCCATCTCAAAAACAACCAATGCCAACAGAGCTGTGGGTGCAGCTCACGCAGTGGGTGTGGCTTACACAGTAGAGAATCTGCCTGGCAAAGTTAAGGCCATAAGATCAAACCGCAGTACTGTTTTTTCCCCTCCAAACCCAAATAGTGTTTTTAAAAGTGTTTTAAATCCTATGCCCCGTTCACATGAAAAGGCCCAACGTCCATTGGGCATGGAGAGAAGCCACAGACACCACCAGTGGCAGGAAATGGTTAAGTCAGGGAAGACAGTGGGAAGTCACTGACCCATAGAGTGCTCCCCCCCCCCCCCCCCCGTTGGGCAATAGGGCTCTGATGCTGCTTCTGCTGACCTCCTTTGGCCCCACCAAGTCGGGTGCCTGGAGTGGGGGTGGGGTTCCACGCAGGACTGGAAGATGGGAGGGGGAAGGCCAAGTTTTGCATTTAGGGAACCAGAAATGGGCACTACTCCAAAGACTGGCAGATTTGATGAGCTGGGCAGCAGCAGGAACACAATTCAAGAGACCTCGGGATGGAGAGGAACTCCAGAAATTGTTCCAGAGAGCAAGAGGCCAGTGCAGCGTACCTGTGTGCCCTTGTAAATTCTGCTGACCTCTCTGGGCTTCAAGTCCTTCATGCATAGGATTGAGGGAGGGGGGCTAATTAGCATAGCCAGGCATTTTATTTATTTGCCAGTCCTGGGGCTTGAACTCAGGGCCTGAGCACTATCCCTGGCTTCTTTTTGCTCAAGGCTAGCACTCTACCTCTTGAGCCACAGCACCACTTCCGGCTTTTTCTGTTTATGTGGTGCTGAGGAATCAAACCCAGGGCTTCATGCATGCTAGGCAAACACTCTACTGGTAAGCCATATTCCCAGCCCCAGCAAAGCATTTAAGAAAATCAGAAATCTGTGTGTACCATGTCATTTCCTTCCTCCTTCTCTCCCCCTTCCTTTCTTCCTTCTTTCCTCCTTCAGTCTTTCTTCCCTGCTTTCTTTCCTCCCTCTCTCCTTTCCTCTTTTCCTCCCTCCCTTTTCTCTCATCTTTTTCCTTCTCTTCCTTCCCTCCTTCCCATTTTCTTTCCTTACTTTTTCCCTTCTGCCTCAGCCTTCCAACACACACACCACCACACACCACACACATAATTTTCCTTAATAATTGATTTTCAAACCCAGGTTGTTAAGAGTCATTTAGGAATGACTCCCCTAAGTTGGGAAAGTGTGCTGCTGGGTTAGTGTGTTTTTGCTTTTGCTTTCTGTTCCTGATGATCTTTCAACAGGTCACAGTTCTATGATAGAATTTCAGCAGAATTAGCCTTGCTCTCTTCTTCTTCTTCTTCTTGTTTTTGGTTTGTGCCAGTCCTGGGGCCTGAACACAGGGTCTGGGCACTGCCTCTGGGCTAGAGCTCTATCACTTGAGCCACAACTCCACAGCCAGCTCTTTTAATATATAATTGGTAATAAAGAATCTCCTGGATTTTCCCTCCCAGAACTGGCTTCAAATTGTGATCCTCAGATCTCAGCCTCCTGAGCATCTAGGATTACAGCCTTGAGTCCCTGTTGCCTGGCAGCCTGTTTTCCTGACATCCTATCATTGTGTTGAGTTTTGATGGCCATGTCTAGAAAGTTCCATGGAACTAACTCAAGTCCAGCAGTGATGGCCCTCGGTGGGGAGCCGAGTACACTGAGTGGTACCAGGAGCAGCCTAGTTCCTGGGAGTTGGGACAGGAGGGTGCATGGGGTAATCTTGACTTCCAGGATCCAGAACAGATTTGGGCTAGTGACGACCCAGGTGGAAATGGATGGGTGAGGCTGCAATGGCCTCATGTGTGGGAGACTTGGGTGGGAGGGCAGCAGGCACCTCTGCCTCTCTAGGGGAAAGTGGGAACCAAGGCAAGGGTTGGGAACAAAGGATGCTTGAGTCTAATGCCCTATTGACTGCAAATGATTAGTTTTCTCCACCCTACTCTCCTTTCCCCTCTGCCGGGTGAGTCCAGAAAATGGACCCTGGGATCATAGGAGCTTGGCCTCTCTATTCCTCATCTCTCCTCTCAGTACTTTTAAGACCTGTGCACAGCCAGCTTCTTCTGGTGGATCGGGTTTGAAACCCTAGTTACTCAAGAGGCTGAGATCCAGAAGATAAAGGTTCAAAGCCAGCCCAGCAGGAAAGTCCCCAAAGACTCCACCTCCAATTAACCAGCCAACAAACAAAAACCAGGCAGGAAGTATGGCTCAAATAAGCAAACAAGCTGATAACTGACAAAAAAAGCAAAAATAGAACACATCTATTAGTTCTAGCAACCTAGGATGCCCTTTGCTAATTCATCCCACTGACATAAGAAATCGAAGTCCCATGCAAAAATCATCTTTAGTTCATAGATGTGTGGAACAGTTCCCAACAGCACCTGACGAGGGCGCTGTAGCCCAAGACCCAGGTTGGCCACAGAGAAAATTATTTTCTTAAATTACACACACCTACACACATATACATGTGCACACGTGCGTGCACATGCATACATACACACCCCTCCAGCTCCTCCCAACCTGCTGTAGATTGTAAAAAAAACAAAAACTTTCATCTTTATTAGGGTGCAGGATGCAGGCTGGCTTCGCTGTATGTGTGTGTGTGTGTGTGTGTGTGTGTTCTGAGGCTTGAACTCAGGGCCTAGGCACTATCCCTAAGGTTTTTCATTCAAGGCTGGTGCCAAAGCTCCACTTCTGACTTTTTACTGGTTAACTGGAGATGAGAGTCTCACAGACTATCCTGCCAATACTGCCTTTGAACTCTAATCCTCAGATCTCCGCCTCCACAGTAGTAGGATGACAGGCGTGAGCCACTGGCACAGGGCTAGTTTGCTTTGAAATAGAAGCTGGCCAAGATTGGGGGTCCCCTATGTTTATGGCAGCTTTGCTGGCTGCAGAGGTCTCCCGCAGTGAGCTGTTCCAGACAAACCATTACTGGCAAGAAATCCAGGAGCCCCCTGGAATTACAGGTGACACAAGATGTCCCACATAGTCTGAGGCCAGAGCATAGTGTGCCCAATTCAGATAGGAGACTGGTGCGGTATGATCTAAACAGGCCATAAATGATGGGAAATAATTAGGGTTTAACAGCCAAGGCTGATAGCTGTCATCAGCTCTTTCTCCTGGTTTTTGTCTGTTTTGTGGTGCCGGTCCTGGGGCTTCAACTTGGGGCCTGGGCTTTTTCACCCAAGGCTGATACTCTACCACTTGAGCTACAGCTCCAACTCTAACCCTTTACTGGTTCATTGGAAATAAGAGTCTCTCAAATTTGTTTTCCCCAGGCTTAGCTTCTAACTAGGATTCTCAGATTTCAGCTTTCTGAGTAGCTGGGATTACAGGTGTAAGCCCTGTTGCCCAGCTCTTCCAGGATAGATAATACTCAGCTCACTATAGGTTTGTTCTGGCTAGCTGGCAGCTGCCCACTGAGAGGCAGCCTTGAATGGGGCGTCCGTATTGACCAGCGTGGGCAGTTTGTGGTTTCAGGCCCACTGAGGTCAAGAGGTGAGACAGGCCATGTGAGGCAGCACGTAGGTCGGCCCAACCCCCTTCCACCTTTGGTACCTTTGCTTTCCCAGATCTGACACCTCACTACTAGGGCTGGGGGAGGGGGGGGAGAAGGGGGCTCCCAGGAAAAATAATAACCAGAAAAGCCATATTAGTGGTTTCAGCTCTTGCCAGTGAGATTTTAAAATACATATATATATACACACGCACACGCACACACACAAACCATAGGCCCTCTTCCCCTTCCCCAGGAGAGCCCAGACATCTCCTTGGCTCCAGCATCCCACATGGAGAGGGGCTCTGGCTGTCACAGGAGTCCCATGAGACCTTGGGAATTCATCTTGCTCCCCCCTAAATCTTGCAGGGGGTCTTGGCCCTGTGTCCCATCCCCCAGGGGATGTGGCCCTGGCATAGCTCTGCCCCTGAGTTTACAGCCGGGCTCTTGACTTCCTCCTGCTGGGGTCAGCTCCCCGGGAGACTCGTCACTGCTGGCACTGGAGTGTCCTGGGGCCAGGCCGGCCAGGCAGTGACGCCCTAGAGGGGCTGGGGCGTGGCGGAGGGGGAGACAGGGCAGGGGCGGCGGGCGTGAGTGGGCTGGCGGCTGCCTCCTGCGGCGAAGGTGGCCTCGCGTCACCTGTCCCCGAGCCTGCAGGCCTCCCCTGTGTACAGCTTCAGCTTTCCCCGGAGGAAATTGGAGTAGATTCGGAAGAGTTTGCAGAAATTATCCACGGTGAATGTCCGGCGTGGTGCAGGGGAGGGGGCGTCTGGAGGCAAGATGGCTTCCTTCTGCCAAGAGAGAAAGAACCGGAAGTTAAGGACCCGGATGTACAAAGGACCCGGATGTGCTGAAGACCCAGATGGAAATGATCAGGGAGGGCTTGGGTTGTGGCTCCAAGTGGTACCTATGAAGTGAGGGATCCAATAAGGGGGTGGGGTAAGGAGAACCCCTAGATTCTTCATCAGAATCCTCTCTTCTATCTTTTGAATTTTGTGTGTGTGTGTGTGGTGTGTGTGTGTGTCAGTACTCGCGCTTGAACTCAAAGCCTTGAGTTATCACTTGCCTTTTTCACTCAGTGCTGCTTCTCAACCACTTGGGCCACAGCTTTTTGCTGCTTAACTACAGATAAAAGAGTCTCACAAACTTTCCTTCCCCAGCTGGCTTTGAGCTGTGATCCTCAGATCTCAGCCTCCTTAGTAGTTAGAATTTCAGGTATAAGCCACCAGCACCACCAGTCAGCTCCACCATCTTTTTTTTTTTTTTTTTTTTTTTGCCAGTCCTGGGCCTTGAACTCAGGGCCTGAGCACCATATTCCCAGCCCAGCTTCCCCCATCTTAACAGAAGCCTGGACTTTGCTTACCTGAAGTCCTAGTGCCCGGAGCAAGGAGGTGATGCTGCGTAGGCCACTGACAGCCTTGTCCACGTGCAGCTTCAGAATCTCCGATGGCCGAGAAGAATTCATCAGCACAGCCTGGCTACGCAGGATGGCATCTGAGAGCAAGGCTAGGCCTTGGCGGACTTCTACAGCCTGCTGTGAGACCTAGAGGAAGCAGACCCCATAGAGTCAGCTAGTTTTTGATTCACCCTCCTTCCTCCTCCATCTCAAAAGCCCCATGCATCAACCTGCCCAAACAGAAGGCATGCAATAAGGTATGCTGAATGAATGAGTGAAGGAATGCCCTTTTTTGTGTGTGGGCCAGTCCTGGTGCTTGAACTCAGGGCCTGGGCACTGCCCCTTAGCTCTTTGACTCAAGGCCAGTGTTCTCCCACTTGAGTCACAGCTTCACTTTCAACTTTTTGGTAGTTAATTAGAGTTAAGAGTTTCATGGACTTTCTTGTCTGGGGCAGGCTTCAAACCATGATCCTCAGATCTCAGCCTCCTGAGGAGCTAGGATGATAGATGTGAACTACTGGCACTTGGCTGTGAACACACGTTATTTATCCCTCCCCTTCCCCCTCCCCCATCATTCTCTCTTCCCACCTGTGAGAAATCATTCACACACTTAAGAAAGGGAGTGAAATGAACTCACTTCCATCCTCTTCCAGACGTGGAAGTTGACTTTGGTGTCAGGGACAGTGATGTTCTCGATTGAGCCGCAGTCTTCAACAGAAGCCATCTAGAAAGCAGAGCTCAGAGTCAGAGCCCTTGGAGGCCAGCCCCAGCCCCAGCTCCCAGGCTGCAGGATGCTGTAACTTTGCCCCACCCCTGTACCCTAAGAATGCCTGGTGGGGAGGGTGGGGGTAATCAGTTTGCCATTCTTTTTTTTTTTTTCCAGGCTTGTACTGGGACTTGAACTCAGGGCCTGGACCCTGTTCCTAAGCATTTTTTTTTTCTTAAAACTGATGCACTACCACTTGAACCACAGCTCCACTTCCAGCTTTTGGTGGTTAATTGGAGATAAGAATCTCCCCAACTTTTCTGCCCCCGTTACCATCCTCAGGTCTGTCTCTTGATTAGCTAGGATTAAGGGTGTGAGCCACCGGCGCCCAGCTCAGTTGATCATTCTTATGGAGTAAATAAGGAGGGTCTGGCTTCTTACCTCCACCCTAACCCAAGGGCTGGGAACACATGGAAGTTTCCAGATCTATATGAAGTGTGCCATGGGGGGAAGTGGGAAAAAGGTAGAGGGGCTTACCGTGACATTCTCCGCCTCCTTGGCCTCCAGAATGTACCTCTCCACCACGCGGCGGTCACAGATGAGACGCTGGGGAGCCGCCAGGACCGGGACGCCCAGAGAAAGCAGCAGCAAAGACAGAAGGACAGAGAGGACAGGATTTTCTAAAAAAGAAAGAAAGAAGACGCCAGGCCAAGTGTGAGTCCCGGAGGGAAAGAGAGAGTGGGTTTGGAGTTTCAGGTTTGCTCCTGGCTCATCCTCGGGGTCTCGGTCCCTGGCTGGTGCCCGCTGATCTCAAGGCTGGGTGTGTTCAGGCTCAGCCCCCATCTCCTCTTTCATTCAATCGGGCTGCGTGTGCACACACACCCCACCCCCCAGCGGCCAGCGGCCAGCATCCACTCCTCAGGCCAAACTTCAATCCCAGGGCAGCAGAGATTTTCCCCCTTGTGTGGCAGCACCAGGTATGTTATTCTCTTAGCAACTTTCTCTCCACCTCATAGCGCAGCGTCTCTCTTCTCCCCCCAGGCCCCCCCAACCTTGGCCTTGGCTTACCATTCAAAGAAGCAGGAGTCCCCAAAGTCTGCTTGGCACGTGGACGCTGCCCCACCCCCCTCTCCCTTCCCGGATCCTTGGCCAGTCACAGGTCCTTGAACCCAGCCACCTCCTGGCCAATTGTCCCCAGAGCTAATTCCTTCTTCAAACAAGCGTTACTCACCACAGACTCCCATCTCCGAACCTGGCAGAGGCAGGGGGTGGGGGGGACCCTCAGTAACCAGGGGCTCCTCCGGGATCCCTCATCCTTGGAAGTACGGTGGGGATAGGATCACTGCAAGGACTCAGAAGAGGGGGGATTGCTGTCCAGGAGTGGGGGGCGGCTGAGCCTGAGGTTGGAGGAACGTCAGAGCTCTCAGTGGCCCTGGCCAGGGTCCGGGAGGACAGCGAGCGGGATGTAATGAGCTGTCCCTGGGGCTGGGCTGGGGACACTGTGGCTCCCGCCGGGGGTCGGGGCTGTTATCAGTCTGTGTGCGTGCGCGGGTGGGGGTGGGGGTGAGACTGTGTGCGTGAGGGGTCGCCAAGGGGTTGGGAGCCACCCGGGGTCAGAGCAGGGGGCAGGACGCCTGGGGCTCTCCAGGGCGGGATCATGGCTGCTGGAGGCTGCTGGGGGTGGGGGAGCCCCCCACCTCCAAAGTGTGTGGAATCTAGTTCAAAATTGAGGTGTACACAAATCCAGATGAGACAGAATGCTAGGGACAGACTGGGGGACCTCCCCCATAAACACCTCTTTCCTGTCCAGTCTTGGGCAGAGCTGCAAGTCGTGGCTTTCTTGGGGTCTGGAGTCTGGAAAGATCTGGATGACCTTCCTTCTGCAATCCCAGAACTTATGGTCAAAGCCAGTAGTGACCACGTTGAAAAACTGGATGGTCATACCCTAAAGCCCTTTACCTCACTTTCTAGTAGCGCGGAAACTGAGTCACAGCCCTCCCTTGCCTGGCCAGGTGCTAGATGTTATTTTCACAGACATCCTGGGAGCTAGGAGATGGGGGAGGGGGTGCCCACACAGCTCCAAGGCCTAGAAGTGAGACAAGCCATCCTTTGAATTGCAGATGCCTGCCTCAATGAGCAGAGCCTGGAGGGCCTAGCTTTGGAGACTACGTAAATACCTTGTGTTGTTTAGCCCCAGGGGAGCCCTATTCCTCCGGAGGTGTTTAGGTGTTAGGCTTTGCTGAGGCTGGGTCTCCACCCCGCTGGTGACCTCTGGCTTTAAAAGCTTGGTGCATGCTCTGTTCAGGGCTGCAGGGTTTTGTAACTGGCCTGCCTTCAGACCACTGGCATCCCAATAAAGACTCCACAATTCAGACCTCCAAGATGTGACTTCTCTAAGGTCTTATGTCTGATTTAAGGTATATCTTACCTTACAACACTAGGATCCTGATCTCACTAGGATCCTCAGATCTCAGCCTCCTCAGTAGCGGGGAAGGAGGCACTGGTTCTTGGCTGAATATTAGAGATATCTTATGCTCATGTTCCGTGCTCACTTTGTGGGTTTTGGTGGGGCTTTGTGGTTGTTGTTGTCAATTTTTTCTTTTGTTTTCTTTATGCCAGTCCTAGGGCTTGAACTCAGGGCCTGAGCACTGTCCCTGGCTTCTTTTTGCTCAAGGCTAGCACTCTGCCACTTGAGCCACAGCACCACTTCCAGCTTTTCCTGTGTATGTGGTGCTGGCTGAGGAATCGAACCCTGGGCTTCATGCATGCTAGGCAAGCACTATACCACTAAGCCACATTCCCAGACCCTGTTGTTAATTTTTTGCAGTACCAAGGGTAGAACCAAGGACCTGGCAAGTGCCGACCGAGTTCCACCCCTCTAGAACCTGCTGCAAACAAGGGATGTGATAGACAACTATGTATGCTGCTGGGGGAAAAAAAAAAGATGTTGACTTCTGGCCCCTGCTCCTCCACAATTTATGTGGAGCAAGTGCTGAGCTGAATTGAGTACATAGGGCCCTATGTAAAGACAGGAGCAGGGCTGGGGATATAACCTAGTGGCAAGAGCGCTTGCCTCGTATACATGAAGCCCTGGGTTCGATTCCCCAGCACCACGTATACAGAAAATGGACAGAAGTGGCGCTGTGACTCAAGTGGCATAGTGCTAGCCTTGAGCAAAAAGAAGCCAGGGACAGTGCTCAGGCCCTGAGTCCAAGCCCCAGGACTGGCAAAAATAAAATAAAATAAAGACAGGAGCATAGCCATGAGCCATGGTGGTGGCTCATACCTGTCATCCCAGCTAATCAGGATCTAAGGATCTCAGTTTGAAGCCAACCTGGGCAGGAACGTCTGATTGACTCTTATCTCTAATTATTTACCAAAAAGCCCAAAATGGAGCTGTGGCTCAAGTAGTAAAGCACTGGCCTTGAGCCAAAAAACTCAGAGACAGCACCCAGGCCCTGAGTTCAAATCTCAGAACTGGTGCGCATGTGCGCGCGCGCACACACACACAAACACACACACACACACACACACACACACACACACACACACACACACTCTGAAGCATGCAGATCTATGCTGGAAACTCAGTCCAACTAGGGGAAAAAGCAGATTGAATAGCAGAGGTGACTCTGAGCTCCATTTTGAAGATTAAGCGGAGCTTCTGTAGGAAGAGAAACGAGAGGTAGGGGAGGAGCACCAGTTGATTTGAGGGGCAGGGGAGAAGGGAGCTGAAAGCTTAGGCCAGAACATTCTAGGGTGCAGAATCAGGTTGTGAAAGGTCTTGAATACCACTTTGAAGAGTTTGGATGGGGGTGGGGTCTGTGAAGAGTGGAAAACAGAAAACATTCGTTGTTCATTCATTTAGGAAATGTTTGTGGAAAGTCGGGCTTGGTGGTACATGCTTGTAACCCCAGAACTCTGGAAGCCAAAACAAGAGGATCACAAGTATGAGACCAGTTGTATGGTAAGTTCAAGTCCAGGCTGGGTGGCATAGTGAGACCCTATGGAAAGGGAAAGAGCAGGAGAGAGAGGAAAGGAAAAGGGAGAAGGAGGGGAAAGGAGTACGTACATACATGACCAGGGACCTAGGAATCAAGATGTGAATGATACAGACTAAGATGCCTGCCCTGGTTACCCTGAATTCTAACAGGAAGACAGACTCTGAACACACAAATGAAAGTGCCTGGGGGTGAGGCTCAGTGGTGGAACACTCTAGCATTTGTGAGGCCTTGGGTTTGATTCCCAGCCCTGTAGAAACAAATGAATGAAAGGCAAATATCAAGTCTCAAAAGAGATAAAGAACTAAAGAACAGCCAGGCCCTGGTAGCTCACATCTGTCATCCTAGCTACTCAGGAGGCTGATATCTGAGGATCATGGTTTGAAGCCAGCCTAGGCAAGAAAATCCATAAGACTCTTATCTCCAGTTACCCACCAAAAAACTGGAAGTGGCACTGTGGCTCAAAGTGGTAGAGCACTAGCCTTGAGCAAAAGAGCTCATGGACAATGCCCATGCCTTGAGTTCGAGCCTTATGACCAATAGAAATAAAAAATAATAACGAAAAAGAACTAAAGGACCAGATGTAGTGGCTCACAACTGTAATTCAAGCCACTCTGGAGGCTGAGATCTGAGGATCATGGCTCAGAGCCAGCTCAGACAGGAAAATCCACAAGACTCTTTATCACCAGTTAAACATAAAAAAAAAAAAAGCCTGTGGTAGAGCACTAGCCGTAGCACAAAAGCTCAGGCTCAGAGCCCAGACCCTGAGTTCAAGCCCCAGGACCAGCACAAAAGCAAAACAGCATAAAACAAATAGAACTAATCAGGAGAGAAGGCCCCGCAGGCTGCACTGACCAGTGAGGTGGCCACCTGGCCACCATTCCAGGTGCCAAAGAGAGACCCCTAAGGGTTGGGGGGGGCGGGCATAGATGACCCAGGAGGAGTGTGGAGAGATGAAAGAATGCACCAGAGGTGGGGGACAGAAGCTGGAAGTAATCCTGGCCTGACCCTCTGACCCCACTCTCTGGCTTCTCAGTCCTGACCCCGGCAGGCCCTCCCTGAGCCGGTTTCCCTGACTCGGCATCCAGAGTGTCCAGGGCCGGCTCTGCTGTCTTCACAGGGGCTGGCTGTGGGACACACACATGTCCACACGTCCACAGTCTACGCTCTTTTGCACGTGCGCGCTGACCTGCCCACTCCCTGTGCTGTCCAGGGCCCCTGACTCCTGCGTCACTGTTCTAACCTAAGGGAGGGGGAGGGGGGCAGCTGGGGTCAGGGAAGACAGACTGAGTTGAGGGAGGAGACTTTTGAGCAGTGGGTCTCTCTCTCTCTCTCTCTCTCTCTCTCTCTCTCTCTCTCTCTCTCTCTCTCTCTCTCTCTCCCTCTCTTTCTCTCTCTTTCTTTTGGAGGACCCCAGTCCCCTGCCCACCAGAGGAGGAGCAAAAGATATAGGCCAGTATTCCCAGCCTGAATGCTGAAGCCTCCTGGATCTGGCAGCCAGTCCCCTGGGGTCTTTAGATTACCCCTTGGGGGAAAACAGGGAGCTACTGGACTACCCCACAGTGCTAATGCTGCAGTCATGGGGTGCAGCCTGATTAAAACCCCGTGTTCTGGGTTCTGCCCAGCAGGCTCCACTTATCTGGCTTTGATGCAAGGGACAGGAGACTCTTCCTGGGGCTCCCCCACCCCACAGCCACCCCGCCTCCCCCAGTGTCTCCCCCACCTGCCTGCTTGCATTCCTTGGGCATGCGCTGACCCCATGCCAGACACACGCAATCACTGTGTAACACAGCTCTTTAGTTGTGTTCCATGTCTGCCCTCCAGGAGGAGCTGGCCATGGCTCACATGGCTTCAGAACTGAGACCTCCCGTGTGCCCCTCTGGGAACGGGCATCCTCCCACCTTGCTCGTGCCTGATCCTCCCTTTACCTGTTCTCAGGTAGACGTTGGTGGCCTGCCCTTCCAGCTGGCTCTCCCTCCCTGTCGCCCCCTACTCACACATTTCCTCCTCCAAGAAGCCTTCCTGGAATCCCCCAGGTGGAACTTGTCTCCTTCCCTCTGTGCTGCCACCAGATGCATCTATCAAGGTTGGGCACTGCACAAATCCAGGAGGTATCCTTTTTTTTTTTTTTTTTTAAGGCATCAGGATTAGAAGCATGACTCAGTTAGTAGAGCACTAGCCAGTGAGTGGAAATGTTAGGTACTGAGTTTGAGTCACAGTCTTGGACCTAAAAAAAAAAAAAGAAAAGAACAGGGGCTGGGGATATGGCCTAGTGGCAAGAGTGCTTGTCTTGTATACATGAAACCCTGGGTTCAATTCCCCAGCGCCACATATAAAGAAAACTGCCAGAAGTGGCGCTGTGGCTCAAGTGGTAGAGTGCTAGCCTTGAAAGAAGCCAGGGACAGTGCACAGGCCCTGAATCCAAGCCCAGGACTGGCAAAAATAAAAAAGTTAAAAAAAAAAAAAGAAAAAAGAAAAGAACAAAAACTTCTGCCAGGAATGGTATCTTTTTTTGTGTTGTTGGTGGTAATAGTACGGGGCTTCAATTCAGAGTCTCCTGAGCACCATCTTGGGGGTTTATTGGAGATAAGAGTCTCACAACCTTTCCTGCCCAAGCTGGCTTTGAACTGTGATCCTCATATCTCAGCCTCCTGAGTGGCCAGGGTGACAGGCATGAGCCTCTGGCAGCTGCACAGGTGCCCTGGCACCCAGGGCGGCACGCCATATGCCAGGCACTCATGTGGCGTTGCTGAGTGTGGGGTGGGGGACGAACAGACGCGAACACAGCAGCCCTTCAAGCCATATGGATGGCCCTGGATGCCAGGCGCTCAGCCAGACTATGCAAGGTCTCTGAGGTTGAACACCTGTCCAACTTCGCTCCTGACCGTCCTGAATCTGAGCCTGTGACCACTGAACCAGGCTTGAAAGGGACTGTGGTGACAGGGCCAGGGCCAGGGCAGACCAAGCTTGCTTCTACACATAATGGAGACTGAAGATCCAAGGGGAAGTAAGTTAAGTTTATAGCCGTCCTGAGCTGCGCTGACCCCAGGCAGCTCGGAGCCCAGCTGCCTGGAGGCCCCTCTTCTCCCTCCTTTCTGAGGGTGGCTTCTCAGTTCAGGAGTTCAGCTAGCACCCCAGAAGACCTTCTCTGCTGGGAAGGGAGGGGGCAGGAGGCCCCAGGAGTGGGGGTGGGTGGTAGACTCCAGGCCCTTAAGGAACTGGGAATGAAGCAAGAATTGTGAAGTTGGGCTAGGTGCCAGTGGCTCACACCTGTAATCCTAGCTACCCAGGAGGCTGAGATCTGAGGATTGAGGTTCAAAGGCAGCCAGGGCAGGAAAGTCCATGAGGCTCTTATCTCCAGTGATCCAGCAAAAAGACAGAAGGGGAGCTATGGCTCAAGTGATAAAGCTTAGCTTTGAGTGAAAAAGCCAAGCAAGGGTATGAGGCCCTGAGTCCTTCCCCTCCATCCCCCCAAAAAAGAATTGCTTTCCAAGGCTGTGGTACATAGCAACCAGTAAACATTTCTTTGGTTGTTTGTTTTTGTTCCAGGCTTTAAACCCAAGAGCCTTACTTAGCTTACTCACAGCTGGCACTTGACCATCTGTACCATACCTCCAGCCTGGTATTTTGCTGTTTCATTGGAGATAAGAGTCTATGGACTTTTGTACCCAAGCTGGCTTTGAACTACAGTCCTCATCTCTTAGCCTCCTGAGTAGCTGAAATTACAGGCGTGAGCCACAAGCAACCAACTCTGGCTAGTAAACACTAACTATGAGTATATACTACTTTCCCATTTGTCTTTCCTATTATTCATCAGCTCTTCCTCCATCATCCTCTGCTCTTCCCTTTTGGGAGCTGGGGACAGATTTATGGTCCCTTATCTCTGGCAATGTAGTGGACATGAGCATGCAACTCACTGAAAAAGGTCATCAAAATAGTGGAGTAAGCTGAGCTCTGGTGACTCAAGCCTATCATCCTGGCTATTCAAGAGACGGAAATCTGAGGATCACTGTTCAAAGCCAGCCTGGGCCCAAAAGTCCATGAGACTCTTATTCCAGAAGTAGCACTGTGACTCAAAGTGATAAAGTGCTAGCCTTGAGCAAAAAAGCTCAGGGACAGCACCCAAGCTCTGAGTTCAAGCCCCACAACTGACAGAAATAAAAATAGCAGGGTGGCTAGTATGGTAGTGCATACCTGTAATCCCAATACTGGGGAGGGTAAAGCAGGAGGGTCAAGGAAGATTTCTAGGCCAGATTGGGCTACATAGTGAGACTCTGTCTCAAAAAAAACAGAACAAAAATTAAATAAACACCTCTTTTTCTTTGGCATGTCACAGGAGATTCTGGCATCGCCATGGGGTCACTGCCTCGGCCTGGTGCTACCTGGGATTGAAGAAGGCAAAAAAGTAGATGACTTCCCATGTGATCTCAGATGAAAACAAACAGCTCTGAAAGCTGCCTGTATTTATGCCAGCGAATACATGGTAAAATGTTGTGGCAGAGATGGTTATTGTATTCAAAAGTGCTTCTGTCCTTTCTACTCCCTTCACACCAACAACGATGTCCTCCTGGGCTAGGCTGGCAGGATGCAGGCAGGTATGTAGGGAGCCATGGGGAGTGCCAAGGCCCAGAGGCCACAGTGTACATAGACCCTGAAATCATGCCCATGAGCACCAAAATACAGGCTGGGTGCCAGTGCTCACACCTATAGTCCCAGCTACTCAGGAGGCTAAGATCTGAGGATCACAATTCAAACCCAGCCTATGCAGAAAAGTCTGTGAGACTCTTATCTCCAGTAAACTACTCAGAAAAAGTGGGAAGTGGTGCTATGCCCAAGTGGTAGAGTGCTAGCCTAAAGCACAAAGAGGCTCAGGGTCAGGGCCTAGGCCCTGAGTTCCAGACCCAGGACCAACACACACACACACACACACACACACACACACACACACACACACACAATCTATATCTTGTCTGGTATGATGGTGCATGCCTGTAACCCCAGACTCAGGAAGTAAAGACAGGAGGGTTGTAAAGTTGTAGCCAGACTGGGCTACATTCATAACAAGACCCTTTCCCATTCAAAAACAAAAATAAACTGTCTGCCTTGCTTTCTATTAGACTTTATAAGGTTATAAGATTTATAACTGTTCTAGCAAGCCTGGCACCTAACACTAATAAATGCTAGGAAAGCCAAGCTATGATGGCCAAGCTAGGCCTGTATGTTCCTACAAGAGGAACAGCTGTGTGTGAATGTGCATTGGTGGTTTTGTTTCTGAAGTAGGAGGTAATTTCCCATTCATCAGGGGGCTTTGTGCCTCATGAGAGGGTACTGCATTTAGACATAGGTCTTCTTTCTTTCCTCCTCCTCCTCCTCTTCCTCCTTTGCCTCCTCTTCTTCTTTCTTCTCTTTTTCATTCTTTCTTTCTCTCTTCCTCCTCTTCTTCCTTTTCTCCTTCTCCTCCTCCTCCTCTTCCCCTTCCCCTTCCTCTTTCTCTTCCTCTGTGGAGATATCATGGCTTAAACTCAGAGCCTGGCACTGTCTCTTGGCAATTTCACTCACACTGGAACTCTACCACTTGAACCACTTTGGCTTCTTGCTGGTTAATTGGAGATAAGAGTCTTTTTTTTTTTTTTTTTTTTTTTTTGCCAGTCCTGGGCCTTGGACTCAGGGCCTAAGCACTGTCCCTGGCTTCTTTTTGCTCAAGGCTAGCACTCTGCCACTTGAGCCACAGCGCCACTTCTGGCCATTTTCTGTATATGTGGTGCTGGGGAATCGAACCCAGGGCCTCATGTATATGAGGCAGGCACTCTTGCCACTAGGCCATATCCCCAGCCCTGGAGATAAGAGTCTTGCAGGGGCTGGGAATATGGCCTAGTGGCAAGAGTGCTTGCCTCATATACAAGACTCTTGCAGACTTTCCTGCCCAGGCTGCCTTTGAATCACCATCCTCAGATCTTAGCCTCCTGAGTAGCTAGGATGTCAGGCCTCAGCTACTGAGGCCTGCCTGACACAGCTTCTGCCGCCATCCCTGCTGTATTTGGCTAGGCTTTGAGGACACTGGAGTTGCGCTGTCTGTTGAGGTTCCTACCAAGGAGACCAGGATACAGGGTGTCCCTACCTGACTCATCCTGCCTGGACCCCAAGAGGCAGAGGTCCGGCTCATACCCCTTTTTACCCCCTCTCACTAGTAATGCACCCCCAAACACTGTGTTCCTTCAGTAGCAACATATAAGGGCTATTTCTGCACTACTGCCACTGAGGGAAAACCTGCTGGCAAGCAGCAAGGAAACATGGAGTAGAAACAACAAATAAGCTGGAATTGGAGCTGCCAAAACAAACCGAACACAGAAGGGCTGCCTGCCACTGCCGCAGCTGGGCGCAGGCCAGGAACATAGACACATGACACATACGTGCAGAGAAACACATAGACCACCCCACTCCCTGCTGCCCCCAGGGCACAAAGCCTTGCAGGGAAGGTTGATAGAGGTGGGTGTTTCCAAAGATATTTCAGACTGGGTGCCAGTGGCTCATGCCTGCAATCCTAGCTACTCAGGAGGCTGAGATTTGAGGATTGCAGTTCTAAGCCAGCCCAGGCAGGAAAGTGTGTGAGACTCTTATCTCCAATTGACCACCAGAAAACCAGAAGTGGTGCTGTGGCTCAGAGTGATAGAGTGCTAGCCTTGAACTGAGGAGCTCAGGGACAGTGCCCAGGCCTGAGTTTAAGCCCTACAACTGACAAAAAAAAAAAAGAATCAGTAGTCAAACACTGGTGACTAACACCTACAATCCTAGCTACTCAGGGGCGGAAATCTGAGAAACACGATTCAAAGCCAGCCCAGCCAGGAAAGGCCAGGAGACTCTTGCCTCCAGTGAACCAGCAAGAAGCCAGAAGTGGAGCTGTGGCCCAAGTGGTAAAGATACATCCTGGAGCAAAAAAGCCAACTGAGAGCAGGAAGCCTTGAGTTCAAGCCCTAGTATTGACACACACACACAAAAAGAATGGGTAAATGAAATGAGCTAGGCATGGTGGTACACACGTGTAATGCCAGAGCTTAGGAGGTGTGTGCAAGTTAGAGGTCAATCCGCAGCCACATGGCAAGACCACCTC
This sequence comes from Perognathus longimembris pacificus, assembly GCF_023159225.1. Lineage (NCBI taxonomy): Eukaryota > Metazoa > Chordata > Mammalia > Rodentia > Heteromyidae > Perognathus > Perognathus longimembris. Next base: position 71,105,934 of record NC_063161.1, on the reverse strand, counting down.
ACAATAAAGCAACAACAAAGGGCAAGACACACATTGAAATAAACCCTCACCCTCCTCACACTTTAGACCATCTCTAGATGGCTTATCATACCTAATCAAAATATAAATGCTGGGTTGGAAGCATGGTACAGGTGGTAAAGCACCAGCCAAGCAAGCTGAGTGAAATTGGGAGGCCCTGATTTCAAACTCCAGAACCATCAAAAAATAATAATAGTAAAAATGCAAGCCGTTGGGGCTGGGCATATAGCCTAGTGGCAAGAGTGCCTGCCTCGGATACACGAGGCCCTAGGTTCGATTCCCCAGCACCATATATACAGAAAACGGCCAGAAGCGGCGCTGTGGCTCAAGTGGCAGAGTGCTAGCCTTGAGCGGGAAGAAGCCAGGGACAGTGCTCAGGCCCTGAGTCCAAGGCCCAGGACTGGCCAAAAAAAAAAAAAAAAAAAAAAAAAAAAATGCAAGCCGTAATATATTGTTAGGGAATAATGACAAGAGAAGTCTGTATATGTGCAGTATAGACATGAATTTTTAATTACTATTTTTGCCTGTACTGAGGTTTGAACTCATGGCCTTGAGCTCTCACTGGCTGTTTCTGGTACTCTACCACTTGAGCCTTGTCTCCATTTTTTTACTTTTTTATAGTTAGAGATAAGTTTCTTGGCTTTGTCTGCCCAGGTCAGCTTTGAACTTCAATCCTCATATCTTAGCCTCCTGAGAAGTTAGGATTACAGGTGTGAGCTACTGGTGTCCAGCTTACTTATTTTTGTGCCAGTCCAAGGGCTTGAATTCAGGGTATAGGTGCTGTCCCTGAGATTCTTTTGCTTAAGGCTAGGACTTTACCACTTGAGCCATAACTCCACTTCTTGCTTTTGGGTGGTTAATTGGTGATCAGAGAATCACTGACTTTTCTGTCCACGCTGGCTTCAAACCTTGATCCTTAGATCTCAGCCTCCTGAGAAGCTAGGATTACAGGCATGAGCCACAAGCACTCAGGTCAATTATTATTTTTATTGAATATGTGAATACAGAGCTGTGAATGCAAAGTTGGCTATGTATACGTAACTGAGAAAGCTTCAGTTAAAGATGACCATTTATATTGCACTGTTTGTGCTAGGCAGTGGGTTTACACATGGAATCCCAGCACTTGGGAGGCTGAGAAAGGAGGATTGAGAATTTAAGGACAGCCTGGGCTACATGGAGACTCCATCTCAAAAACAAACAAACATCTCTCCATAATAATAGGGGTCCAATTCAATTCTCTCATCAAAAGATGTAGAGCAAGGGCAGGGAATGTGGCTTAGTGGTAGAGTGCTTGCCTAGCATGCATGAAGCCGTGGGTTCGATTCCTCAGCACCACATAAACAGAAAAAGCCAGAAAAGGTGCTGTGGCTCAAGTAGTAGAGTGCTATCCTTGAGCAAAAAGAAGCATAGGCCCTGAGTCCAAGCCCCAGGATTGGCAAAAATAAAATAAAATGTACAGCAGCAGCCTGTATCAAAAAACAAGATCCAAGCTGGGCACTGGGGGTTCATGCCTGTAATCCTAGCTACTTAGGAGGCCAAAATCTGAGGATCATGGTTCAAAGTGAGCCCAGACAAGAAAGTCCGTGAGACTCATCCAGTTTCACCAGAAAACTAGAAGCAGAGCTGTGGCTCAAAATGGTAGAGAGTTAGCCTTTTTTTTTTTTTTTTTTTTTTTTTGCCAGTCCTGGGCCTTGAACTCGGCCTGAGCACTGTCCCTGGCTTCTTTTTGCTCAAGGCTAGCACTCTACCACTTGAGCCACAGCACCACTTCTGGCCATTTTCCATATATGTGGTGCTGAGGAATTGAACCCAGGACTTCATGTATATGAGGCAAGCACTCTTTGCCACTAGGCCACATTCCCAGCCTGAGCATTAGCCTTGAACAGGCCCTAAGGCCAAGCCCCCAACCGATTAAAAAAAGAGATAAACACAAATTCCTAGTGAAGAGATGGAAAAAGACCTTTCTTTTTTCTTTCTTTCTTTCTTTCTTTCTTTTTTTTTTTTTTTTTGCCACTCTGGGCTTGGACTCAGGGCCTGAGCACTGCCCCTGGCTTCTTTTTGTTCAAGGCTAGCATTCTGCCACTTGAGCCACAGCGCCACTTCTGGCCGTTTTCTGTATATGTGGTGCTAGAGAATTGAACCCAGGGCTTCATGTCTACTAGGCAAGCACTCTTGCTACAAGGCCATATTCCCAGCCCAGAAAAAGGGCCTTTCAAGCAAATGCATCCTGCAAGAAGGCAGGAACAGCCATACTGATATCTGATACAGTAGACTTCTTATTATAATCAGTATGAAGAGACAAAGATCACTATATGTCAAGAAAGGGAATGTTCCATTAAGAAGAAATCAAAGTATAAATATATATGTGCCAAATAGTAGAGCACGCAAATACATTAAACACACACTCTTTCTTTCTGTCTACTTGTTTGTTTGTCTGTCTTTCTTATTTCTTTTTTCTTTCGCCAGTCCTGGGGCTTCAACTCAGGGCCTGGGCACTGTCCCTGAGCTTCTTTTCAAGGCTAGCACTCTACCACTTGAACCATAGCACCACTTCCAGCTTTTTCTGTGTATGTGGCACTGAACAATCGAACCCAAGACTTCATGAATGCTAGGCAAGCACTTTACCACTAAACCACATTCCCTGCCCCCCATTAAAAAAAAAAAAAAACATTCTTAGGGGCTGGGAATATGGCCTAGTGGCAAGAGTGCTTGCCTCCTACACATGAAGCTTTCGGTTCGATTCCCCAGCACCATATATATGGAAAACGGCCCGAAGGGGTGCTGTGGCTCAGGTGGCAGAGTGCTAGCCATGAGCAGGAAGAAGCCAGGGACAGGGCTCAGGCCCTGAGTCCAAGCCCCTGGACTGGCCAAAAAAAAAAAAAAAAAAAAATCTTAAACTTAATAAAACAGATAGATTCCAATAGTGGTATTCTTTTAACACCCCACTCTCACAAAAGGACAGGCCAGCCAAATAAAAGCTCAGCAAAGAAGCCTCTGAATTAAATGACATCGCAATTCAAATGGGCTTAATAGTTACAGAGTATTTCACCCAACAACCACACAATTTACATTCTTCTCAGCAGCCCATGGAACCTTCTCCAAAATTAATAATATCCCAGGACACTGAAAATTAATCATATGCCAGGACTCTTAAAAGAAGCAAGTATTTAGAAATTTGATATAGGTCCCTGTACCCTATCTGATCCCAATGGAATTAAAATAGATTTCAACAGCGGGCTGGGAATATGGCCTAGTGGCAAGAGTGCTTGCCTCCTACACATGAAGCTCTCCGTTCGATTCCCCAGCACCACATATATGGAAAAAGGCCAGAAGGGGCGCTGTGGCTCAGGTGGCAGAGTGCTAGCCTTGAGCTGGAAGAAGCCAGGGAAGGTGCTCAGGCCCTGAGTCCAAGGCCCAGGACTGGCCAAAAAGAAAAAAAAGATTTCAATAGCAAAAGATACACAGAAAACAAGTGCATAAAATATGAACAACACAGTGTTGAATAATGTTAGGTCCTCTCCCTGAGGGCTACATGCAGATGTCCCCACCTCATTAAGTCTCCACCCAGTTACCTGGGTAACCTGCAGACCTGGAGGCAGTTACCTCCCCTTTCCCTGAGGTCACCTCCTAATCCACTTGGCCACACCCCTTGCTCCTGCCCTAAAGAAAGCAGGGCTGGGTGGGGGTCTCTCTCTCTCTCTCTCTCTCCCTCCCTTCTCTCCGGCCATGGATCATCTTGGCCACAGGCCAGCAGTTCGGTAATAAACTTTCTTTCCTGCCTGAATACCGCGTGGCGTTCTCCTTTACCGGCTACCTACTTTAAAAACCTAACAAATAACAGCTGGGGCACTGAAGAAATAAATGAGGAAATCAGAAAGTGAAATGAAAACATATCAGTATCTCTAACATACAGCAAAAGCAGTACTGAGAGGAAAGTTCATAGCTCTAAGTAAAAGCTCAAGTAAATAACCTCACAATGCAACTAAAGCTTCTAGAAAAACAGGAGCAAACCAAACCCCAAACTAGATCAGGGCAGAAATCAGTGAATTAGAGACTAATAAGACTATACATAGAATCAACAAACAAAAAGCTAATTCTCAAAAAAAAAAATAAGAGGGGCTGGGAATATGGCCTGGTGGCCAGAGTGCTTGCCTTGTATACATGAAGCCCTGGGTTCGATTCCCCAGCACCACATATATAAAAAATGGCCAGAAGTGGTGCTGTGGCTCAAGTGGCAGAGTGCTAGCCTTGAGCAAAAAAGAAGCCAGGGACAGTACTCAGGCCCTGAGTTCAAGGCCCAGGACTGGCAAAAAAAAATAATAAGATTGATAAAATGCTAATTTGAAAAAAAAAATGAGAGAAGAGATCCAAATCAACAAATATAGAGGAGCTGGGAATATGGCCCAGTGGTAAAGTGCTCACCTTGTATACATGAAACCTTGGGTTCAATTCTCAGTACCACATATACAGGAAAAGCTGGAAGTGGTGCTGTGGCTCAAGTGGTAGAGTGCTATGCTTGGGCAAAAAAAGGAGCCAGGGACAGTACTCAGGCCCTGAGTTCAAGGCCCAGGACTGGCAAAAAAAATAATAAGATTGATAAAATGCTAATTTGAAAAAAAAAATGAGAGAAGAGATCCAAATCAACAAATATAGAGGAGCTGGGAATATGGCCCAGTGGTAAAGTGCTCACCTTGTATACATGAAACCCTGGGTTCAATTCTCAGTACCACATATACAGGAAAAGCTGGAAGTGGTGCTGTGGCTCAAGTGGTAGAGTGCTATGCTTGGGCAAAAAAAGGAGCCAGGGACAGTGCTTAGGCCCTGAGTTCAAACCCCAGGACTGTTGGGGGGAAAAAAATTAAGCTTAGAGCCAGGCACCCATAGCTGACACCTGTAATCCTAGCTATTCATGAGGCTGAGATCTGAGGATAGAAGTTCCAAAGCCAGCCTGGGGGGGGGGGGGGGAGGGTCTGGGAATGTGGTTTAGTGGTACTGAGTGCTTACCTCACATACATGAAGCCTTGAGTTCCATTCCTCAGCACCACATACACAGAAAAAGCCAGAAGTGGTGCTGTGGCTCAAGTGGTAGTGTGTTAGCCTTGAGCACAAAGAAACCAGGGACTGGGCTCAGGCCCGGAGTTCAAGCCCCAGGTCTGGCAAAAAACAAAACAAAAGAAAGCCAGCCCAGGCAGGAAAGCCTGGAAGACTCTTATCTCCAATAAACTACTCAGAAAAATCCAGAAGTGATGCTGTGGCTCAAGTGGTAGAGTGCTAGCCTTGAGGAAAAAGAAGCCAGGACAGTGCTCAGGCCCTGAGTTCAAGCCTCAGGACTGGCAAAAAAAAAAAAAAATGTAGCCAAGCATTGGTGGCTCATGGTTGTAATCCTAGTTACTTAGGAGTCTGAGATGCAAAGATTAAGATTCAAAGCCAGCCCTAACAGGAAAGTCTGTGAGACTTTTATCTCCAATTAACCAGAAAAAAAAGTAGAACTGTGATTCAAATGGTAAAGAACCAGCAAGCCTTGAGCAGAGAAAGGTAAGGGACAGAGCTCAGACCTTCAGTTCAAGCACCAGTACAGAAAGAGAGACAGACAGAGAGACTGACAGGAAGGGAAGGAGAAAGGAGAAAAGGGGAAAAGGAAAGAGAAAACAAAAAAGAAACTCACCTTTCCTTTGCCTGGAAACCATCCTCAAAGAGGAGCTCATCTCAGTAAGTGATTGTAGTACAGTTTATCTGCCTAATCTTGTTTGTTTTCCACCAGTCCTGGGGCTTGGACTCAGGGCCTGAGCACTGTCCCTGGCTTCTTCCCGCTCAAGGCTAGCACTCTGCCACTTGAGCCACAGCGCCACTTCTGGTCGTTTTCTATATATGTAGTGCTGGGGAATCGAACCCAGGGCTTCATGTATACAAGGCAAGCACTCTTGCCACTAGGCCATATTCCCAGCCCACTCTGCCAAATCTTTATGTGAGAGCATGAAAACTTTATAACTTCCTATTTATACATTTCTTTTTTTCTTTTTGGTTGGTCATGGGGTTTGAATTCTGGGCCTGGATGCTGTCCCTGAGCTCTTCAGCTCAAGGCTAGTGCTCTACCACTTAAGCCACAGCACCACTTCCAGTTTTCTGGTGGTTAAGTGGAGATAAGTCTCCCGGACTTTACTGCCTGGGCCGGCTTTGAACCATGATCCTCAGATCTCAGCCTGCTGAGTAGTTAGGATTATAGGTGTGAGCCACAGGCACCCGGCCTATTTATACATTTTCTTTGTCAGCTTTGGAGCTTGAACCAGGGTCTGGGTGCTGTGCCTGAGCTCTTTTTGCTCCAGGCTCTACCACTTTGAGCCACAGCTCCACTTCTGTTTTTTTTTTGGCCAGTCCTGGGGCTTGGACTCAGGGCCTGAGCACTGTCCCTGGCTTCTTTTTGCTCAAGGTTAGCACTCTGCCACTTGAGCCACAGCGCCACTTCTGTCCATTTTCTGTATATGTGGTGCTGGGGAATCAAACCCAGGGCCTCATGTATATGAGGCAGGCACTCTTGCCACTAGGCCATATCCCCAGCCCCCCCCCTTTTTTTTTTCTTTTTTGATGCTTAATTGGAACTAAGAGTCATGAACTTTACTGCTCAGGCTGGCTTCAAACCTTAATTCTCAACCTTTGAAGTGGGTAGGTTTTAGGTGTGAGCCACTAGCACTCTTCTAGGTTCATTTTTTGCCTGGGGCCAGCCCCAGGCCTAGACATTCCAATCTGCTGCCTCCTGCATAGCAGTGGCCATAGATACGCGCCACTGCACCAGGCTTATTGAGATGGGGGTCTTGCTAACTTTTTGCTCAGTCTGGCTTGGAACTGAGATCCTCATGCTCTCTGCCACCTGTGTAGCTGCAATTACAGGCTTAAGCCACTGCACCAGACTGAACATGAAAATGTTTAAAACAGGTCTGGGAATATAGCCTAGTAAAGTGCTTGCCTCCTATACATGAAGCTGAGTTCAATTCCTCAGCACCACATATATAGAAAAAGCTGGAAGTGGTGCTGTGGCTCAAGTGGTAGAGTGCTAGCCTTGAGCAAAAAGGAGCCAGGGACAGTACTCAGGCCCTGAGTTCAAGCCCCAGGTCTGGAAAAAAAAAAAAAAAAGGAAAATGTTTAAAGCAGACTGCTGGATTTCTGCTTGATAGTGAATGTTTTACGTTAAATTCATTGTCTGTAGCATAATCTATGCTGTCTATGCACCTGGCAAAAATCTGGGCCCCATAGTTGAGATAGAAGGATCAAGGAATGAGGAGGGCAGTCCGGGCAAAACAACAAAACCCTAAGTGGGGGTGGGGAGCTAAAGCAAAATAATTGGGGGCATGACTCAAGTGGTAGAGCTTTGGCAAGAAGCCCTGAGTTCAATCCCTAGGACTGTCAACCAAAAAAAACCCCAAAACCAAAAGGGCTAGGAATGTGGCTTAGTGGTAGAGTGCTTGCCCTGGGTTTGATTCCTCAGCACTATATAAACAGAAAAAGCCAGTAGTGCTGTGGCTTGTGGTAGAGTGCTAGCCTTGAGCAAAAAAAGCAGCTTAGCCCCTGAGTCCAAGCCCCAGGACTGGCAAACACACACATCACAACCAGGTGCCAGTGGCTTACACCTATAATCAATCCTAGCTACTCAGGAGGCTGAGGTCTGAGGATGGAGATTTAAAGCCAGCCCAGGCAGGAAAGTCCATGAGACTATTCTCTCTAACCACCAGAAAAACAAGTAGCACGGTGACTCAAAGTGGTAGAGCATTAGCCTTGAACAAAAAAGTTCAGGGACAGCATCCAGGCCCTGAGTTCAAGTCCCAGAACAAAAGAACAACAAAACTCAAGCAAGCAGGTCCAGTGACTCGCACCTGTAATCCTAGCTATAAAGGAGGCTTAGATTTGAGGACTGCAGTTGGAAACCAGCCGGGGCAGGAAAGTGGGTGAGACTCTTATCTCCAATAAACTGCTCAGAAAAAGCCAGAAGTGGCGCTGTGGCTCAAGTGGTAGAGAGTACTAACTAGCCTTGAGCATAAAAAGAAAAAAAGGCAGCTCAGGGACAGCACCTAGGCCCAGAGTTCAAGCCCCAGTCCTGGGGGGTAATGGGGAGGGGGAAAAAAACAACAACCAAAGAAAACCTTGTTTCCTATTCTCCCTAGTCAGGTAGACACAAAATACACTGGGTGAGGTGGAGGCAGTGGTACTTTTTATTGTACAGAACAGAGGACGATCCTCTGCCGGGGCCCATGAAGAGGCAGTTCCTCTCTGTCCTCAACCCAGAGTCCTTATGGGCTTTTCTTACATGGATCTGAGGGGGCCACTCCATGACAGAACCCAGAACACGACCTGCCGTCAAGCAGGACCTAGCTTTGTCACCAGGGGAGTCGGTGGAGTAGGGGACCCAGCTTGGCCTCCATCACTTGGGTGTGACCCTGAAGACCCGGATGTGGATGGCTGAGTTGTTGCGGATCCGGGTCAGCGGCTCCCGCGCATCGGACTCCGGTTCCAGCTCATCCACGAGTTCCACGGTGGAGGTATTGGCGGCCACCTGCAAAGACCCGAAGCTGCCGGCCTGCAGCTGTAGGGCGATGTTGATGGCACGGTTGATGGCCAGGCCCAGCCCGTGGATGTAGATTTCCGAGCACGCGTTCGGGCCCCGCGCCCCTCCGTCCAGCAGTTTCTGACAGCGGGCCAGCTGGGCCTTAAAGTCAGTCTTCATATTGACGTAGATGTCGTTGGGCCTGCGGGGCAGGCGGTGGGGAAGGCGTTTCCTGAGGGTGTATTCCACCGGGTCCAGCTCGGCCTCCGCGGGCCCGCGGGGCTCTCGGTTCTCCGCCATGCCGAGTGGCCTGGCACGGACGAGGGGCGAGATTAAAGGGGGATCACAGCGGGTTGGCCTCCGGGTGAGGGCACGCTGGACGCCCCTCTGGCCTCCCTCCTACCCCCGCCACCATCTTCCGCTCTCCTCACCCCTAGCTCTCGCTCCTCCGCCCCTCCCCGTCCCTCCTCCGCCCCCTTCCCCGTCTCCCCAGCACCCACCCTCTCCGCTGCGCCGTGTCTGGGCTCCGTGAGTACGCAGCCTGTCGCTGCCAGGCTCCTCGCTGGGCCGCGCCGTCCAAGCGGAGGGTGCGGCCCGCCTCAGCCAGACCTCGAAGACAGGGAGAAGAGGGGTTCCGCCGCAGGGACCCCCGGATCGCGGCTGCAAACTCAGCAGCGCAATGCGCACGCGCGCCCGGCAGCGGCGCCGGACCTCCCGGCCAGCGCAGTCTGTCAATTGCCTTCCGGGCTACCGTTCTCTCCGCCCCCTTCTTGAGTGCTCGCGAGATTGCGTAAGGAAGTGGTGAGCACAGCAAGGTTTCCGGGCGTGACGCAATCGATATGTGCACGCCCCCAGGAAGCGGGGCTACATAGCGAGGGCCTTGGTGCACGCTCTGGGGGCGGAGCTAAGTGGTGTAGGCGTGGATACGTGAAATGGGCGTGGTCACGAGGGCTATGCCTACTTCGCTGGGCCAATCTACGCTCAGCGCTGCGGAGCGATTCCGGAGAGGCAGGGCCAGGCAGGAAGCTTGGGCGGGGGTGGGCGTTGTAGAGGGCCGTGGAAGTGGGTTCTAGTCTGTTGGGGGGCGGGGGGATGTGGAGGGCTGTAGAAGTGGGGTTCTAGTCCACGGGAGGGGCATGGACGACTGTGGAAGTGGGGTTCTAGTCCGCGGGGGTGGGGGTGTGGATGGCCGTGGAAGTGGGGTTCTAGTCCGCAGGAGGCATGGAAGACATTGGAAGTGGGGTCCTAGACCATGGGGGGCATGGAGGACCGTGGAAGTAGGGTTCTAGTCCGCGGGGGGTGGGGGGCCGTGGAGGGCCGTGGAAGTAGGATTCTAGTCCACGGGGTGGGGGCATGGACGACTGTGGAAGTGGGGTTCTAGTCCATGGGGGTCGTGGAGGACCTTGGAAGTGGGGGTCTGGTCAGCGGGCTGAGCGGGTCTAGGAGACAGCGGTCGTGCAGGGGAGCTTTGAAGGAAGTCAGTACTCTGATCCACCTCAGCGGCCTGGACAGGGCTAGCCTCCAGCCCATCAATTAGCCTAGGAACCGAATGGGAACAAACAGATAAAGGCCAGATACCCACCAAGGATGAAGGATTGCTCTAAGGGGACCCTTTAGTTCAGGGAACCCACCCCTTCCCCCTCTGTGCAGGGAGGGATGACCACAACTCTCAACCATCAGCTCCCCACCCTCAATGTCACCGAAACCCTCTTTCCGGCCAGGGACATGTGCCCTTAGGGTGGGAGGGCTGGGGCACCTCACTCAGGAGGGGCTGTTGTATTGCAGGCCTTTGGGGCCCAGAGTGGCATAGGCACCCTGTGGGGCTGTGATGCCCTATGTGAGCTCTCTCTTCCCATTGTCCAGAGAGGAGTCTCACATGACCATAGGTTGGAAAGACAATTTCACTCTCAGCATCGCCTACATCCTGTAGTTTTCTCTTCCTTCACTTCAGATTCTTTCTGATGGACATCTTTGGGGGTCTGTTGAGATAGAACAACTTGACATAATAGGGGTATCAGTCCACAGGCTTAATGCAATTCCTATGGAAAAGTCTCAGCAATTTCGATGGATATGGACACAGTAAATCCCAGTACAGCCCCCAAAAGTATATGATATTAGAGCCAGGTGCTGGTGGCTCAGGCCTGTAATCGTAGCTACTCAGGAGGCTGAAATCTGAGGATCTCAAATTTCTTTTCTTTCTTTCTTTTTTTTTTTTTTTTGGCCAGTCCTGGGGCTTGGACTCAGGGCCTGAGCACTGTCCCTGGCTTCTTTTTGCTCAAGGCTAGCACTCTGCCACTTGAGCCACAGCACCATTTCTGGCCATTTTCTGTATATGTGGTGCTGGGGAATTGAACCCAGGGCCTCATGTATACGAGGCAAACACTCTTGCCACTAGGCCATATCCCCAGCCCGCTTTTCTTTCTTTCTTTATCTTCTTTTTTTTTTTTTTTTTGGCCAGTCCTGGGCCTTGAAACCAGGGCCTGAGCACTGTCCCTGGCTTCTTTTTGCTCAAGGCTAGCACTATGCCACTTGAGCCACAGTGCCACCTCTGGCCGTTTTCTATATATGTGGTGCTGAGGAATCAAACCCAGGGCTTCATGTATAGGAGGCAAGCACTCTTGCCACTAGGCCATATTCCCAGCTGGATCACAATTTTCTTATGGAAAGGCAAAAGCTAAAACAATTTTGAAATAGTTGTAGATTTTAAGACAACCATCTATATATACATATAGAAGAGGAAGTGGAGGCATGGCTCACATGGTAGAGCACCAGCCTTGAGTGAAAACACTGCAAATGAGAAGCCCTGAGTTCAAGCTCCAGTACCCTTATTACACCAGAAATAGAGAGGGGGATATCTATAAATGTATTTATTAAGGGCCAGGTGCAGTGCTTCACTCTGTAATATTGGCTACATGGGTCATAGAGATCAGTAAAATTCCACTCTGAAGTCAGCCAAAGCAAGAATAGGATAACCTATATAAAAAATAACCTACAAGCAAAATGGGTTTGAAAAGTGGCTCAAGTGACTGAGTGCTTACCTAGCAAGTCCTGAGTTCAAACCAAAATATAAAAATTGGCAAAGTATAACTGGGTATCACTGGTTTATTCCTATAATCCTAGCTACTCTGGAAACTGAAGATCTGGAGGATCCAGGTTCAAAACCAGCCCAAGTAGAAAAGTCTGAGATTCCATCTCCAAAATAACTAGAAAAAGGAAAATCTAGACGTGCTGCTCAAGTGATAGCCAGCCAATTAATCTTGAACCCTGGAGATGAAATCCCAGTACACACCCCAAAAAGTATGTTATTAGAGCCAGGTGCTGGTGGCTCATGCCTGTAATGCCTGTAATCAGAGGATCTCAGTTCAAAGTCAGCCCAAGCAGGAAAGTCTATGAGACTCTTATCTCCAGTTAACCAGAAAACTGGAAGTAGAGCTGTGGCTCAAAGTGGTAGAGTGCTAGCTTTAAGCAAAAGAGGTCAGGGACAGCGCCTGGGCCCTGAATTCAAGCCCCATGACTAAGTAAAAAAAAAAAAAAGTTATTGGCAGAGACAGGTGAAGTACACAACTCAGAAACATAAGTACTGCAAACTTGTTTTCCTTTCATGCTGGGGCGTGAACTCAGGACATGAGCACTGTCCCTTGGGTTTTTCACTTCAGGCTGGCTGGAGCTCTAACACTTGAGCCACTGCTCCACTTCAGGCTTTTTGCTGCTTAATTGGAGGTAAGTGTCTTCTAGATGTTCCTATATGAACTGGCTTCAACCTTCAATCTTCAGATCTCTCAGCCTCCTGTGTAGCTAGAATTACAGGTGTGAGCCAAAAGTGCTGGGCTAGCCAGGCCTGGGCTTGGACTCAGGGTCTTGGGTGCTGTCTTGGAGTTCTTTTGCTCTAGGCTTGTTGGGAAAATGGAGGAGAATGGAAAAGGAATGGGCTGGACGTGTTTCTCAACACATGAACAGTGAGGGGCACAGACCTTCCTGTGGGTTTGGAGGTTATGCTGCTGAGTGGGTTTTGGGGTGGGCTTATATAGGGCTTAACAACAAAATAGAAACCAGAAAATGGGTTCTGGTCCCAGGGTGATGCCCTTGACCTGCCCCACAGTGGAATGCTCCACCTGGGGTGAGGGGCTATTGTCCTATGGGGACCAAGGGTGGTGTCCTTGGTCCAGCCCAGGTTGGAATAACCTGCCTGAGGACAGGCATGTGATCAAGCCTGTTGTCTTGTTTGATCATAGGGAATAAGGCGGGAATCAATCCTTCATATTCGGGGCTGGGAATAAGGCCTAGTGGCAAGAGTGCTTGCCTTGTATACATGAAGCCCTGGGTTCAATTCCCCAGCACCACATATATAGAAAACAGCCAGAAATGGTGCTGTGGCTCAAGTGGCAGAGTGCTAGCCTTGAGCAAAAAGAAGCCAGGGACAGTGCTCAGGTCCTGAGTCCAAGGCCCAGGAATGGCAAAACAACAACAACAACAATCAATCCTTCATGTTCCCTCTTTAGATACATAAAAGGAACTGGGCCAAGAGTGGGGGAGGCAAGTCCAAGTCTTCAAAGCTACTGCTGTACCACTTGGGCCACAGTTCTGCTTCTACCTTTACACTTTTTGGTGACTAGTTGGAGATAAGGGTCTTCCAGACTATCCTGCCCTAGCTACTTTCAAACTGTGGTCATCAGATCTCAGCCTCCTGAGTAGCTAGGTTTATATGTGTTAGCCATGGGTGCCTGGTTCGGGATGATTTCGTTGAACAATGGTACTGAAATAACACTTTTATTTTTTTATTTAATTTATTTATTAATTGAACACAAATTTTTTGACAAGTTGTTGTGCAAAAAGGGTACAGTTACACAGTAGGGCAGTGTGTACATTTCTTGTGATATCTTACACCCTGTTTTTCTTTCCCTTCCCTAGGTCAGGTAGACATATATACAATACACAATGTATCAAGAACATATACAGTATCCACGTGGCCAAGCCCAAGAACATTCGCCTAGGGCTTTAAATGTAATGTTGGTATTAGACAATATGTCAACAGTAGTCTTATATGAACGTATGTACATAGCTTTTGGGCTATTGTGAAATAACACTTTTAAGTAGACCAAGAACTGAAGTTCAATAATACAAGCAGATGGTAGATATGAATCTAAAATCTGAAACCATAAAACATGGAAATGAGGGCTGGGAATATGGCCTAGTGGCAAGAAGCCCTGGGTGATTCCTCAGCACCACATATATAGAAAACGGCCAGAAGTAGCACTGTGGCTCAAGTGGCAGAGTGCTAGCCTTGAGCAAAACGAAGCCAGGGACAGTGCTCAGGCCCTGAGTTCAAGCCCCAGGACTGGCAAAAACAAACAAACAAAAACAGGGAGAGGAAGATGGTGCCGCCACAGTAGGGAGGCACCCCAACTCGCTCCAACAGAATAGTGAGCTGGGAACTCCAGCACCCAATACCCCATCAAGAACCCAGCAAAACCAGCAGCCAGAAGCAGTGGAGAAACGCAGGAAACAAAAAGGAGCAAAAAAATAAGAACCTATAACCTGCACAGAGCCAGAGAATCTCTGGGGTATCCTCCCCCCACCAGCCGACCCTGGCCCGAACAGGGCCAGGCTGGGAAAGGGGACCCGGCGAACGACAGACCGACTGCCGAAAACCCACACCGGGAGTGCAGAGTCCAGACAGCAGGACTCCATGAACCCCAGGAAGAGCAAGGATCAAGACACATGGCGGCAACAGGAAGTTCGGGACCGCATGGCCGGGATCGGACATGAGAGGCAGGGAAACCGAGTGGTGCAGAAGGGGAGAGGCGGGGCCGCCACCACGACCTTTCGCCACAACCCAGCACCCCACCCCTGAAGGACCAACGGCAGCGTGGGACACACACACAATCCAGGACCAGTGACTCCCCCCATTGCCCCCTCCCCCAACAGAGGACCAGCTATCAGAGACCCAAACCCTACAAAGAAGCTAGAACTCCCTCCCTCTCCCTCCCCACCCCGAGGGAACAAAGAACCCCCAAATCAGGTGGCAAGATCCCATCAGGCTCTGGGAAGACACAGGAGTTAGCAGGGGAAGGGTGGGGCAGCACCAAGGCAGCAGAGGAGCCGGAATCAGCCGCACCGGCCCCGCCCCCTTCCCAACAGGGGTCCGGGGACGGCAGGTATTGCAAGCCCCACCCGAGGTGCCTAGGCCTTGCATACACTTGATCCAACTGGGGCCCACTCATACCGACCCCACAGCAGACTCGCGGGAGGGCACAAGCACACCACAACAACCCGGGGATAACTCTGGTAGGCACAGGTGGGCAGGGCCACAGCGGCAGCACCTGCTGCAGTGGGCACACATCACACAAGTGGGCGGGGCCTCCGGCGACAGCGCCCACGCTGGTAGGCGTGCACGCACAGGAGGGCAGAGCTCTCCAGCGGCCGTGCCCACTTAGTTTGGCACATTTCGCATAAGTGGGTGGACCGCCCCTCAACAACACTGGCCAAGGAGTGGTCCACACAAGAGGGCGAACTGCCTGAGAGGTGAGCTCCTCTGACCAAGATAAAGCGTGGAAAAAAGAACCAAAGAAGAGAAAAGCCTCCAAGCCACGCTGAATCAGCTACCAGCAAAACCCCACCAGGGGCACGCTAGGGTCAGAACAACAGAGCGGCAGGACATGGTCCTGCAGAGAAAGACACAGAACCTACTGACCCCCAAGTGCAGGGAGAGTGACCACCTTAGCAACAACCGAGAAGGTCACGCTCACCCATTGGGAAGCAAGGTTCAACAGCCAAACCCAGAGCCAGGACACCAGGACACAAGGCTCCCATGGACAGGCCAGCGGGAACCAGCACAAAGCCAAACCAGGGAAGCCACCCACAGATCTCCAGATGTGCAAATCACAAAGAAATATAACACAGTTCATCAAAGGGCAAGCCAACTCGCCAGCTCCAAAAAGCAGCACGACTGAAGAGGAGATGGAGAATAAAAAATCAATTGAGGCCATGTTAGCAGAAATGATGGAAAGCTTCAGAAACGAAACCAGAAAACAATTCCAGGAGTTTAGAGTGGAAGTCTTGAAGGACATCCAGGAAGCCAAGAAAGAAATGGAAGCAAAAATGGATACAATGCAAACCTTCTTTAAAAAAGACCTTAACATCATGACAAGTGAAATGCATGAAAAAATAGATTTAAAATGCAACTCTTTAAAGGAAGAAATTTCACAATCAGAGCTGATCTGGCAACCATAAATAGCTCTCTGACATCCGCAATTGAATCCACAGCACAAAGAATTGACCATATGGAATCCAGAATCTCTCGCCTGGACGATGATGCAGCCGATAAGAACCAGAAAATTACCACACTCCAAGAAACGGTGAAGCTTCAGGGCAGACTAATCCAGGAGCTAGTGGACAAAGACAAGAGAAATAATCTGTGCATAATTGGAATAGAAGAAGGAGCCGAATACCAGAGCAGAGGGCTTCAACATATCTTCAACAAAGTTACTGCAGAAAACTTCCCCAATCTCACAAGGGGCCCTATCCAGGTAAAAGAAGCCTATAGGACTACCTGGCAGGCCAGACCCCAGAAAAGCCACGCCAAAGCACATAATATTCAAGACTTCAGATCTCAAGAATAAAGAGCAAATTTTAAATGCAGCCAAAGCGAAGAAAGAAATTTACTACAATGGGAAGAGGACCCGAATAACAGCAGACCTCTCCACACAAACCTACCACGCGCGAAGTGAGTGGAAGAACACCATCCAAGTTCGACAGGCCAACAACATGCAACCTAGGATAAAATATCCAGCGAAGTTGGAGTTCACATTCGAGGGGAAAACCAGATCTTTCCATAGCAAAGAGGATCTAAAGGAGTATGTGAATAAAAAACCAGCCCTACAGCGAATTCTAAGAGGGGAATCCCACCCAACAGAAATTGTACAGGACACACAGACAGAAACAGAAAGAAACTACAATAGCCAGAGCTCAACAGAAAGAGCAGCTCACTAAAGACAAGAAAAAAAAGAGGAAAAACAGCCCAACAAGAAAATGGAAGGAGAAAAAACACACTTATCCTTGATCTCTTTGAATATAGATGGTATAAACTCTCCGATAAAGAGGTGCAGACTGGCAGAATGGATCTGCAAACAAAAAGTTGCCATCTGTTGTCTAAAAGAGACCCACCTTACAGCAAGGGACAAAAACAGGCTCCGAATGAAAGGATGGAGCAAGATCTTCCAAGCAAACGCACCTACCAAAACGGCAGGTGTAGCCATCCTGATCTCAGACAAGCTGGACTTTTCATTAAAATCAACTCAAAAAGACAAAGAAGGACACTACATTTTAATACAAGGAAAAATCCAGAATCAAGACATCACGGTAATAAATGTATACTCACCAAACAAAAGAGGCCCTACATATGTCAAGCAAATACTCACAGAACTACAGAACAAGATAGACCCAAACACAATCATAGTGGGAGACTTTAATACCCCACTCTCTCCAAGAGACAGATCCAACACCCAGAGGATCAGCAAGGGAGCTGAGGACCTAAGTAACACCATATCCCAAATGGATCTGACAGATCTATACAGAATCTTCCACCCTACAGAGACCCAATAAACCTTCTTCTCAGCAGCCCATGGATCATACTCCAAAATAGACCATGTCATAGCCCACACAAAGAACCTCAGCAAATACAAAAGTATTGACGTCGGGGCTGGGGATATGGCCTAGTGGCAAGAGTGCTTGCCTTGTATACATGAGGCCCTGGGTTCAATTCCCCAACACCACATATACAGCAAACGGCCAGAAGTGGCACTGTGGCTCAAGTGGCAGAGTGCTAGCCTTGAGCAAGAAGAAGCCAGGGACAGTGCTTAGGTCCTGAGTCTAAGACCCAGGACTGGCCACTAAAAAAAAAAAAAAAAAAGAGCATTGACGTCATCCCATGTATTATATCTGACCACAGTGGATTAAAGGTAACCCTCAATAACAACGGTTACCACAGAGGCTATACACATTCTTGGAGGCTAAACCCCACACTGTTATCCAACACTTGGGCCACAGACCAAATTAAAGATGAAATCAGGGCTGGGGATATGGCCTAGTGGCAAGAGCACTTGCCTCGTATACATGAAGCCTTCGGTTCGATTCCCCAGAACCACATATACAGAAAATGGCCAGAAGTGGCACTGCGGCTCAAGTGGCAGAGTGCTAGCCTTGAGCAAAAAGAAGCCAGGGACAGTGCTCAGGCCCTGAGTCCAAGGCCCAGGACTGGCAAAAAAAAAAAAAAAAAAGATGAAATCAACGAATTCATAAGCCACAATGACAATGAAAATACATCACAAAGAAACCTATGGGACACAGCTAAGGCAGTACTGAGGGGCAAGATCATTGCCCGCAGCACTCACATCAAAAGAATGGAAGCAGAGCAGGTGGATAACCTCACGATGAAACTAAAACAACTGGAGAAACAAGAAATGATCAAATTTAAAATGACTAGGAGGAGAGAGATCACAAAGATTAAAGAAGAGATAAATCTGATTGAAAATAGAAAGACCATTCAACAAATAAATAAGACTAAAAGCTGGTTCTTTGAGAAAATAAATAAAATTGACATACCCCTCACAAGACTTACAAAAATAAAGAAGAGAAGAGACTCATATACATAAAATCAGGGACTCCACTGGAAAAATTACAACAAGTACACACGATATTCAATCATAAGGAACTATTTCCAGAACCTCTACTCTGTAAAAAACAATAATTTTACAGAAACGGATCAATTCTTAGAGAAGTATAAACTGCCCAAACTGAACCAAGAAGAAATAAATCAACTAAATAAACCAATAACTTACAGTGAGATACAGAGGGTAATCAAAAACCTCCCAACAAAGAAAAGCCCAGGCCCAGATGGATTCAACAACGAGTTCTACAAAACCTTTAGTGAGGAGCTAATACCAATACTCCTCAAACTCTTCCGCAAAATAGAAACAGAGGGAGAAATGCCAAACTCATTCTATGAAGCTAATATACTCATTCCCAAACCAGGCAAAGACCCAACAAAAAAGGGAACTACAGACCAAGATTACTAATGAACACAGACACAAAGCTCCTCAATAAAATATTAGCTAACAGGATCCAGAAACTGATCAAGAAAATTATACATTATGACCAAGTAGGCTTCATCCCACAGTTACAAGGATGGTTCAACATCCGTAAATCAATCAATGTAATTCACCACATAAACAGAACTAAAATCAAGAATCACATTATCTCAGTTGATGCCCAAAAAGCCTTTGACAAAATACAACATCTAGGGGCTGGGGGTATGGCCTAGTGGCAAGAGTGCTTGTCTCATATACGTGAGGCCCTGGGTTCAATTCCCCAGCACCCACATATACAGAAAACGGCCAGAAGTGGTGCTGTGGCTCAAGTGGTAGAGTGCTAGCCTTGAGCAAAAAGAAGTCAGGGACAGTGCTCAGCCCGAGTCCAAGCCCCAGGACTGGCAAAAAAAAACCAAACCAAAACAGAAAAAACAACATCCATACTTATTAAAAGCCCTGGAGAGAACAGGAATAGATGGAACATTCCTCAAAACAATAAAAGCCATATACAACAGACCAACTCCTAACATCATATTAAATGGAGGGAAACTTAAATCATTCCCCCTAAACTCAGGAACAAGACAAGGACGCCCACTCTCCCCACTTCTTTTCAACATAGTGCTGGAATCCCTCGCCATAGCAATAAGGCAAGAGGAGGACATCAAAGAGATCCACATCAGCAAGGAAGAAATAAAGCTATCCCTATTTGCAGATGACATGATCTTATATCTGAAGGACCCAAAAAACTCAGTCTCCAAACTCCTACACCTAATAAACCATTTTGGCAAATAGCAGGATACAAAATCAATCCACAAAAGTCAGCAGCTTTTCTGTACACCAGCAATGTACAAACAGAAAAGGAAATTATGGAAACAATTCCATTTACAGTAGCCAAAAAAGAATAAAGTACCTAGGGATCAACTTAACCAAGGACGTGAAGGACCTATTTAATGAGAACTATAAAAATCTAATAAGGGAATTCAAAGAAGACACAAGGAGATGGAAAGACCTCCCATGCTCATGGGTAGGCAGAATCAATATAGTGAAAATAGCCATATTGCCCAAATTGTTATACAAATCCAATGCAATCCCTATCAAAATCCCAGTCACATTCTTCACTGAAATAGAGAAAGCAATCCATAAATTCATATGGAACAGCAAAAGACCTAGAATAGCCAAAGCAATTCTAGGCAAAAAAAAGCAGTGCGGGAGCTATCACAATACCAGACTTCAAGCTCTACTACAGGGCCATCATAACAAAAACAGCCTGGTATTGGTATTAAAAACAGATCGGAAGACCAATGGATTAGAATTGAAGATCCAAAAATAAAACCGCACTCTTAGAGTCAGCTGATATTCGACAAAGGAGCTAAAGACATACAATGGAATAAACATAGTCTCTTCAACTACTGGTGCTGGGAGAACTGGGCAGCCATATGCAGAAAACTCAAAGTAGACCCAAGCCTATCACCATGCACCAAGATCAACTCAAAATGGATCAAGGACCTCAATATCAGACCTGAATCCTTGAAACTACTGAAGGACAGAGTAGGAAAGACGCTAGAATTTACAGGCACAGGAAGGAACTTCCTGAATAGAGCCCCAGGGGCACAACAAATAGGGGAGAGACTCGACAAATGGGACTACTACAAATTAAAAAGTTTCTGCACAGCTAAGGACATAGCCACCAAAACAGAAAGACAGCCAACCATATGGGAAAGGATCTTTACCAACACAGCAACAGACATAGGCCTAATATCTGTCATCTACAGAGAACTAAAAAAACTAAGCCCCTCCAAGCCCAATAAACCAATTAGGAAATGAGCAAAGGAGCTAAAGAGAGACTTCACAAGAGGAGAAATAAAAATGTCAAAGAAGCATATGAGGAAATGTTCAACATCCCTGGTAGTAAAGGAAATGCAAATAAAAACAACCCTGAGATACCACCTCACTCCAGTTAGAATGGCCTATACTCTGAACTCAGGCAACAACAAATGCTGGAGGGGGTGCGGGGAAAGAGGAACCCTTCCCCATTGTTGATGGGAGTGCAAATTAATACAACCACTTTGGAGAACAGTATGGAGGTTTCTCAAAAAGCTCAATATAGACCTATCCTATGACCCAGCCATACCACTCCTAGGCATCTATCCTGAACAGCAGGTCCCAAGATATCAAAAAGACATTTGTACTTCATGTTTATCGTGGCACAATTCACAATAGCCAAAATATGGAAACAACCCAGATGCCCCTCCACAGATGAATGGATCCAAAAAATATGGTACCTATACACAATGGAATACTACATAGCGATTAGGAATGGTGAAATATTGTTATTCGCAGGGAAATGGTCAGATGTTGAACAAATAATGTTGAGCAAGATAAGCCTAGAACACAGAAAACAAAGGGGCATGATCTCCCTGATAGATGACTGTTAAGAAGGGGTGACGGAGAGACAGTAGAGACCAGGTCTGTGAAACCAAAAACTGCTTGTCAAATGGTATTTTCCACAGGACTGGGTCAGCGACCCAACATTATGTAACTAAAACCAAACAACTACTCAACATATAAAGGTCAGTGGCTGGGAATATGGCCCAGTGGCAAGAGTGCTCGCCTCACATGCATGAAGCCCTGGGTTCGATTCCCCAGCACCACATATATAGAAAATGGCCAGAAGTGGCACTGTGGCTCAAGTGGTAGAGTGGTAGCCTTGAGCAAAAAGAAGCCAGGGACTGGCGCTGGGGATATGGCCTAGTGGCAAGAAGCCAGGGACTCAGGCCCTGAGTCCAAGGCCCAGGACTAGCAAAAAAAACCACAAAACAAACATATAAAGGTCAAAAATTGCCCTCTCAGTGGAATACAATAGCTCAAAAGCTATGTATGTACATTCATATAAGACTACTGTCGACATATTGTCTAATATCGACATTTCATTTAAAGCCCTAGGCGAATTTTCTTTGGCGTAGGCTACGTGGCAACTGTATATGTTCTTGATACATTATGTATTGTATATATGTCTACCTGACCCAGGGAAGGGAAAGAAAAACAAGGTGTAAGATGTCACAAGAAATGTACACACTGTCCTACTATGTAACTGTACCCTTTTTGCACAACACCTTGTCAAAAAATGTGTTTAATTAATAAATAAATTACAAAAAAAAACACAAAAACTGAGAAATGAGCCAGATGTTGGTGGCTTGGGCCTGTAATCCTTGCTATCAGGAGACTTGAGATGTAAGAAAAATCCAGGCAAGGGGCTGGGAATATGGCCTAATGGCAAGAGTGCTTGCTTTGTATACATAAAGCCCTGGGTTTGATTCCCCAGCACCACATATGTAGAAAACGGTCAGAAGTGGCGCTGTGGCTCAAGTTGCAGAGTGCTAGCCTTGAGTAAAGAGAAGCCAGGGACAGTGCTCAGGCCCTGAGTCCAAGGCCCAGGACTGGCAAAATAAAAAAAAGAAAAAAGAAAAATCCAGGCAATACACAGGCAGGTGAAGAAACCATTTTTTCCCAGGCTGGAACAGATCCTACAAGGTTGGTTATATGTGACTTTGTCATTGCTTGTCAGGGTTTTTAGCCCTCCCCCCCACATTCCCCTGTGCAGGGCCCTCGTTCCCTAGCACGTCCTCTCATGTCCCACGGGTGGAGTATCTGGGGAATGCCCTAGTGTGAGAAGTTATGGACGGTGTGTAGTCGCGGATAACGCCCACCCAGTCCCCTTATGTTTAAATAACGGACTCAGGATACCAGGTGCATCTGGGATCTGTCAGGCGGAAAATCCAAGGTTTTATTCCAGGGTGGGGTTTATATAGCAGTAATGGCGGCAGGAAGGGGAGGAATTTGGAGTGGCTAGGTAGACACTAGTGATAGGCTGATATGAGCTGTCCATCCAAGAGTGGCATCATAGGACCTCTCCCATGGGCTAAGGTCACATCCCACAGGACCGCCCCCTGGGTTCTGTCCGTTGCCATCTTGGCATACACGCGGTCTGAGGCAGGAGGCAAGGCTGGTTAGAGCCTCCCCTTCAGGTTCCAGACCTGGAAGAGGGTAGGCGTGGATAACAGCCACGCGGCCCCAGGGCAGGAGAAGAGGCAGGTCTCTTGGGACTGCCCCTTTTTAAAGCTATAGCCAGAGCCCAACACTCCGACCCGCAGGAGAGATGGGGAAGGCACGCCCCGACCCGGAGGAGCCAAGAAAGGAAAGGGCCAGCAGGCCGCCTGCACCCAGCCCCACCTCACCGGAGGACAATCAGACGGCCTGGGAGACAAGTCAGCACAAAGTCTCGTTTATTGGGGAAGTACGTGCCACTAATATGAGGCACAGGATCCAATCAGGTCTAAGATCGGCAGGAAGGGGAGGGATGAGCTGTCCATCAAGGGCAGAAGAGCCAGGGCATCACAGCCCACAGAACTGCCTCCGGGTTATAACCAAAGACACTTGTAGCAGCTGCGCATTGTTGTTAGGTGCTGCCATCTTAGCTACACGTGGCCCCAAGACTAAGAAACAGGCGGGGCCAGCTAGTTGACTTCCAGGTGTGCCCCACAATTGCTCATTGGTGACACTGAAGGATTGATTCCTGCCTTATTCCCTAAAACCAAACAAGACAATAACCTTGATCACATGCCTGTCATCAGGCAGGTTATTCCAATCTGGGCTGGACCAAGAACACCACCCTTGATCCTCAGGGACAATAGCCCCTCACCCCAGGTGGAGCATTCCACTGTGGGGCAGGTCAAGGGCATCACCCTGGGACTAGAACCCATTTTCTTGTTAAGCCCACCCTCAAACCCAGTCAGCAGCATAACCCGCGGGAAGGTCTGTGCCCCTTGCTGCTCCTCAACAAACAGCCCTCCCCTGCTGAGGATCAAGCCTGGCCTATTCCTTTCCTGTTCTCCTCCATTTTCCCAACATATGGCGCCGAAACCCAGGAGAGGAAAAAGCGTCTGGAGTGACTGGGTCCCTCCACCCACCTCCTGGCCGCCTCTCATCCAGCCTTTTCCCTTCTCTTTCCAAGGCCTTTCTCCATTGGGAGCGCAGAGCCTTTGGAGCTTACTTTGGGCTAAACAGCTGCCTGAACTGACCTCGTGGCCTTTACCTCTGTAAGCAGTGCATGCCTCGTGGATGGCCACCCCGCGTGGCTTGAGGTATTATTGGCCCCCTGCATAAACCCAGAAAAGGCCTCATCTTTCCCCCTGTTCCTTCTCCCTCACCTGTCTCTGGATTCTGGTCTCCAGGTTAGGAAGCTCTTTGCCGTTTGACCAACTCTGCCCACCACCACCTAAAAGCCTTCAGGATGAGGTAACCATCAGGTCCCGGGTGGAGGCACCCCGACACGGACCTGGGGACTCCAGGAATACCCCACCTTCCTGTCTGTAGGGTCCTGAGTCTCCAGGAGTCTCACCCATTGCTGACACTCTGACACCCTTTAATTAGGACTTTGGGGACGCCCTCTCCTAATTATTGGGATCTTTCCTTCCATTTACCTTCCCAAAGCCTCGGGGACACCTGAAGCAGTGTGACAGACTCCATATTCCTACCAAATTTTGGGGGGGTTTTTTTTTTTTTTTTTGGCCAGTCCTGGGCCTTGGACTCAGGGCCTGAGCACTGTCCCTGGCTTCCTTTTTGCTCAAGGCTAGCACTCTGCCACTTGAGCCACAGCGCCACTTCTGGCCGTTTTCTGTATATGTGGTGCTGGGGAATCGAACCCAGGGCCTCATGTATACGAGGCAGGCACTCTTGCCACTAGGCCATATCCCCAGCCCCATTCCTACCAAATTTTGCAAATTGTCTCCCAGAGATGCCCCATGGGCATGCTTATGGTCTAACTTTAAGACTCTTGGCTGACTGATTTACAGTCAAAGAAAACTGACTTGTTTGCCTACCACAATCTAGCCTCACTTAAACCATGGCCACCATTGGCCTGCATTCTAAACCTTTGGTTTTACTTACTAATTTAAACACTTCTCCAATGAAACAGCGAAACTATTCTTTATGTCCCATCTATGAAAGTAATTGTGTTAGCCAAAGTTCACTTAAGTGTTTAGTTATGTCAGGGTCCTTCAAATGAATACCTTTTAACTCAAATGCCAGTTTTCCCTGTTTAATATGTAAGCTGCTTTGGATACAGAACTAAAAGGACACCAACCCCTGCATTCTTCCTTGTAATCACAAAGGCTTAGTAATACCTACAATGTCTTAACTTCAATTAATATCCTAAAAGTATTATATGCAATTCAGAATAACTATATTTCTATTTGATCTCCTTGTTGCTTTCATTGGAGATAAAGGGTTTTTGTGGCAAAGAATGACTCCTTTCATCACAGTTCAAAGCCAGCTGGGGCAGAGGAAATCCTTGAGACTCCATCCTCAATTAACCAGCAAGGTTGGAAGCATGGCTAAATAACCAGCAAAATTCTGAATGTGGTGCTGTGGCAGAATTCTGGAAGTGTATTGTGGCTTAAAATGGTAGAGTACTAGCTTTGAGCAGAGGTGCTCAGGGACAGTGCCCAGGCCTTGAGTTCAAACCCCATGACTGACAAGAGATGTCAGTTGGGAAAACCCTTCCCAGCAACAAGCACCTAGAGCCCAGGACAATGGCTAGTCCCTGAGTAAGAGGGATGGTATATCACATCCTAAATAGAATTGCCCTTTCAAAATTAACCAGAGCCAGGAGATAAAAAGAAATAGTAAATTGCTTGGCCATCTAATACCTATAGCTGACTACCTTCTAACTGGACAGGAACTTACATTCTTGCCTTTGTTACCTGATATTTGCAGGAAATGATCACGGCCTCTCACTGGGCACTTAACCACCCCAATCCAGCCCTATCTTCTGACCAGTTATGGGCTCATGCTCCAAATGGAACTTTTCTGGCTTATGGCTCAGGTGTGTTCTCCTGTGCCATTTATGTTAACTGGTCCTGCCACCTTGTCAGCCTTTGCCTGATCTCACCTTTTTCAAGTTTCTCTCTAACAAGATACCAGCCCTCTGTCAGGACACTACCTGGGAGTAAGTCATGGCCATCCTATTACTGCAGACAACTGGAGGCTTTGCTTACACCTTCCTGCTCTTCCCAGCATAGAC
Source organism: Perognathus longimembris pacificus (assembly GCF_023159225.1). NCBI lineage: Eukaryota > Metazoa > Chordata > Mammalia > Rodentia > Heteromyidae > Perognathus > Perognathus longimembris. The sequence continues at coordinate 71,080,217 of NC_063161.1, read as the reverse complement.
CTGGACCCCAAAGGGCCCAGCCCCAGTGACTCCTCGATGCCCCATGCCAGCAGGAAGTAGCCAGAAAAGACCACGACGTCCCTCAATGTTTTATACTCATTCAGGGATTCAAACAGGGAATCTACTTTGTTCTCATAATTCTGCGTTGCTCTCCTCTCAACCTATTCTTTTTATGTGTCCAAAGACACTATATGAAGGATTGATTACTAGACTTTCCCTTCTAGGTCCATTCTTTCTATGTATCCAAAGATGGAATATGAAGGATTGATTCCTGCCTTATCCCCCAAGATCAAGCAAGACAAAAAGCTTGATCACATGCCTGTCATCAGGCTGGTTATTCCAATCTAGGCTGGGCCAAGGACACCACCCTTGATCCCCAGGGACAATACCCCCTCACCCCAGGTGGAGCATTCCACTGTGGGGCAGGTCAAGGGCATCACCCTGGGACCAGAACCCATTTTCTGGTTTCTATTTTGTTGTTAAGCCCTATATAAGCTCACCCCCAAACCCAGTCACACCTCCAAACTCACAGGAAGGTCTGTGCTCCTCACTGTTCCTCAATAAACAGTCCTTGCCTGTTGAGGATCGAGTCCTGCCTATTCCTTTTCTGTTCTCCTCCATTTTCCCAACAGACACTGCTAATGGAATGGAATTATTTTTTAATGTTGGATCATTAACAACACACAGGTTATAATTTTTCACTACTGCGGGGCTGGGAATATGGCCTAGTGGCAAGAGCGCTTGCCTCATACACATGAAGCCCTGGGTTCGATTACCCAGCACCACATATATAGAAAACAGCCAGAAGTGGCGCTGTGGCTCAAGTGGCAGAGTGCTAGCCTTGAGCAAAAAGAAGCCAGGGACAGTGCTCAGGCCCTGAGTCCAAGCCCCAGGACTGGCAAAAAAACAAAAAAAAAAGCCAGGGACAGTGCTCAGGCCCTGAGTTCAAGCCCCAGGACTAGCAAAATTAAACAAATTTTCACTATTGACTCAGGATGTGTTTGTTTTGTTTTTTAATGTATTTTTTTTTTTTTTTTTTGCCAGTCCTGGGCCTTGGACTCAGGGCCTGAGCACTGTCCCTGGCTTCTTCCCGCTCAAGGCTAGCACTCTGCCACTTGAGCCACAGCGCCGCTTCTGGCCGTTTTCTGTATATGTGGTGCTGGGGAATCGAACCTAGGGCCTCGTGTATTCAAGGCAGGCACTCTTGCCACTAGGCTATATCCCCAGCCCCTAATGTATTTTTTGTTGTTTGTTTTTTGAGTGCAGGTCCTGGGGCTTGAAATCAGAGCCTGAGTGCTGTCTCTGAAACCTTTTTTGTTCATGGATAGGATCATGCTCTGCTGCTTCAGCCACAGCCCCTCTTTTTCGGTGATTAATTGGAGATAGTCTCATGGACTTCCCTGGCTGAGCTGGCTTCCAACCCAAATTCTCAGATCTCAGCCTCCGCAGTAGCTAGGATTACAGGTGTGAGCTACTCCTGACTAGGGATATTTTATTTTTTTTTAATTTTAAGTAGTTGTACTAAGGGATTTCAATTCAGCAACTTAGATTATGAATATAATGCATCTAGATAATCTTATAAAAGATGTTTTGCAAACTTTTCTTTCTTAAAATTCTGGAGTTGGAAGTCAGGGTCTGGGGCTTGTTTGGACACCCCAGCCATAAAACCTTTGCTATGCAAATTCACATAAAGGTTTGCCACTTCGGTAGTTGATAAAGGCTCTTTACTGGACAGTCTTTTTGCTTTCTCCCCCCCCCACTCCAGGCCTGGGGCTTGAACTCAGGGCCTGGACCCTGTCCTCGAACCTCTCTATGCTCAAGGTTAGCGCTCTAGCAGTTGAGCCACAGCACCACTTCTGGACTTTTCTGTTCATATGGTACTGAGGAATCAGACACAGGGCTAAATGTATGCTAGGCAAGTGCTCTACCATTAAGCCTCATTCCCAGCCCAAAGGCATTATCTCTTGACTTACTCAGGATAAAAACAAAAACCAAAAGAGTGGGGGAGTCTGGGGGTGTAGCTCAAGTGGTAGTGAAAGGCCAGAGTTCAAACCCTAGTACTAGTAAAAAAGGGTGGGGAACTAGATTTAGCAGCTTACCCCTGTAATGATGGAGGATTCTGGAGATTGAAAGCTAGTGAGGGCAGACAAGTCAGCAAGACTATCTCCAATGAACCAGCAAAATGCTGGACAAGAGGTATGGCTCAAGTGGTAAATTACCTGCCTACCAAGGAGAAAAAAAATCTGAGTTCAAACTCCAGTCCCACAAAAAAAAGTTAAATTAACTAAGAACCTCAGTATACCTAAAATAAACAATAGAAGCTTTTGGGTCAAGAAAAAAAAAGCTACTGTGAGCTTATAGACTATTCTAGAAGTATTATCTGACTAAAGCTTCAATTTTATTGACTTAAGTGGTACATGGAATTGAATTTAGGGCCTAAGTGGTTCTAGACTAGCAGCTCTGCTACTGGACCTACACCAGGCTTGAACTAAGGGTCTTGTTCTCTCTGTTAGCTTTTTCTTTCAAGGCTGGAGCTTTACCACCTGAGCCGCAGCTCCCCTTGCAGCTTTTCGCTGGTTCACTGGTGATAAGGTCTCATGGGCTTTCCTTTCCAGGCTGGCTTCGGCCGGGTTCTCAGCCTCCTTAGTAGTTGGGATTACAGGTGTGAGCCATTGCTGCTCGGTTTGCAGTTCTGAATTTTATTTCGTCTCTTTCTTGCAATCCGTGTGAACTCCCTGGAGGCTGCGGATTGGCCTGGAAGGCCTGCGGGGAGTGTGAGACGCAGGCACTACCACCTGCAGGGTACTTGCCATTTTTTCCTTTAAAAACCCAGCCCTACCGAAGCCCAGTGCTGTTCTTCACCATCCTGATAGTGAGGGACAGACACAGTGCACAGCTAAAGGCTCCTGGCCGGATTCACTGAGTGTTGGTGACTTTACGGTTGTGGGTTCAAGGCCCACCTGGGTATCCGGTGTACAACGCAAAGGGCGTGAAGAGGAAGGAGGCCGGGACAGAGATGGGGCCAGTTCCCCCACCCCCATCCGCATCCCCTGCCCTCCCCTGGACGTCCCGGACGCGGCCGGCGCGGGGCGTCACGTGACGACCACGGAGGTCACGTGGTGCGGACAGGAGGGAGAAGGCGAGGGGGGCGGGGAGGCTGGCGGGCGCCGGGGCCGCGCCTCCCGGGCACGCGCGTGGCCGGGCGTGCGGCCGGAGCGGCGGCGGCGGCGTTGGAGGGGGCGGCCCCGCGTCCGCGTCACGTGGTACAAGGCGGGCAGCCATCTTGCTACAAACACAAACACAGAGGAGCGGCCGCCGCGGGAGCGCCAGCGCCCCCTCCCCTCCCCCCGCCGCCGCCGCCGCCGCCGCCACCACCGCTCTCCCTCTTCGTCCTCCTCCTTCTCCTCCTCCTCCTCCTCCTCCTCCTCCTCGCCTCCCCCCTCCTCTTCCTCCTCTCTCCCGGCCCGCCGCGCGCCCCTCGCCGCTGCCTGCCGCCGCCACCACAGCCACCACCAACGCCCGGGACCGGACCCTCGTGCCGTCCCCCCGCGGTAAGCGCTCCCCCTGCACCCCGCCCCGGAGCGGGCCCGCCCCCCGGTCCCACGGCGATTCCCGCTCCCCCGGAGGCCGCCCCCCTCAGCCCTCCCCGCCGGCCGGGCCTCGCGGCCCCGGCGCCCCCGCCTCGCGCACCTGGCGCCCCCTGAAGGGCGCGCCGTCCTCCGGCCCGCGCCCTCCACCCCTGCGCCCCAACGGTCGCCCCCGCGGGGTCCCTTCCACGCCAGCCGGGCGCCCCGACCCCGGCGCTTCCCCCCTCTCACGCCTCGATGCTGGGGTGCCCCCCTCGCGCCGTGCGTGCGCGCCCCGCGCTCTCCCCCCGGTCCCCGATGGGGTCCCCCAATGTGCCGCCGCGTTCTTAGTGGAGCTGGGCCTTGCAAATCGCATCCGCTCTTGGTCCAACATGGAAGCTGCCCCTCGGTCCGTGCACCCCGTCTGGGCTGTGCATCTGCGTCTCCTACCTTACAGGCGATCACCTTAGTGCTTGGTCATCGGGGGCGGGAGGGGGTCCCCCTTCCTTCCTCCTCCTCCTCCTCTGCCCATTGTCCAGCCGCGCGAAACACTTGCCTTACACGGGCTGTTGCCCCGTCTGTCACCATACTTCAGGCCCTTTCCAGCTCCGGTCCCCTGATGCATCCAAGGCCTCTGTACATTTCATTGCGAGGGTTTCTGTGGTGTTATTTTGCAAGAAACTTGAAAGAGAGCTTTATTATTTATTTTCTCTTTCACCAAGTCCTTACAAGAGTTCCCAGTCAAGTTCCACATCTGTTTTTTCCCAGTGCTGGGCGCTGGGAGACGCTAAATAAATTCTTGGCTGGTTCTTTCCACGAAGCTCTACGCAGCTCAAGTCTCAAGTTCACTGCTTGCCTTTCAAAGGCCACCACCACACAGCCACCTCATGCCAACTTCCATTCAGACACGCCCTCCTACCAAAAAAACCCCTGCTTGGACCCACTAAGCTGCAGCCACCCACCCTCCTCTCTATTCTATGCATCCATGCAACCCCAGGGTGTCCAGCCTCCATCCTTTAGTTCCACTTTGTGTGTCTGTGTGTGCAGGTACTGGGGCTTGAAGTCAAGATCTGGGTGCTGTTCCTTAGCTTTTTCAGTCAAAGGCTGGTGCTCTTATCACTTGACCCACAACGCTACTTCTTGGCTTTTCAATGGTTAGAGGTAAGAGTCTCATGGACTTTTCTGCCCAGGCTGGCTTCAAACTGGAGTCCTTTTGCCTTCTGAGTAGTTAGGATCACAGGTGTGAGCCACCAGCATGTGGCATGGTTTACTTTCTGTAGTGTAGGAATTTGGTCTTGGTCCTCTGCTTGGGAAGGACTTGAGACTGCTCTGGGTTTGGCGTTTGTCATTGACTAGGGAGGTGGGAGCCTGGTGGGTCCCAGATGGTAATTACAGTCAGGTGGTTTGTGTGGTTTGCTGGGCTGCTTTTGTCATCCAGGGGGCACGTTTGTATTGTGTGTCATTTGATGCACTAGGGACCCCCATTTGCACTTGCTTCGACTCTTGATTGGAGTTTGGGATGGTAGCTCCCACTTTCAAGGAGAGAAGCAGCGGCTTCATGGAAGATTGAACAAGTTTTAAGTAAAAATGGGGGCTCCTAACTCATACAGGATCTTCTCCATTCTTGGATAGTGTTGGCATAGGGGACCCTTGTGGGGAGCTGCAGCCTGCCTTCCTGGTTTTCCTTCACTAGAACTCAGGCTGTGTACATGAGTACAAGGGGTCAAATGAAATAAAGTGTGAAAGTGCTTTGAAAACTAGACTAGTCACCAAGTGGTGGGTGACATTTGTCCAGGAGGCAGTGTGGGAGGGATGGGGGGGACTCGGGGCCTGCAGCTCTTTTTTTTTTTTTTTTTTGGTCAGTGTTGGGTATGAACTCAGGGGGCCTGGGCATTGTCCCTGAGCTTTCTGTTCTACCACTTTGAGCTACAGGTCCACTTCTGGCTTTTGTGGCAGTTAATTGGAGTTGAGTCTCAGGCAGGGACTTTTCTGCCTAGGCTCTCTTCAAACGGCGATCCTCAGATCTCATCCTCCAGAGTAGCTAGGATTACAACCTTGAGCCACTGGCATCTGGCTTGCCTGCTGCTCTTTTAATCAATTACAATCTTCCTCCTGTTTCCATCCTGGGACAGGGCAGAGTCACCTCTGGTCACTTGCCCCAAATCTTGGGGCATTTTGGACTCTGCCTCTGTTAACATTGCTCCAGATGGGAACTAATTTTAGGAGTGTAGTCAGGAATTCACGCTCTGAACTTAGTATTGGGAACACTTATTCTGTATGTTCCCAAACCCAGCCAACAGGCTCCTTGCCTGTCCCTCAAGCCATTTGGGACCTTGCAGGACCAGCTGTGACCGCTCCCTTTGTCTCCAGCAGGGGGCAGTCTTTTAATAGCACTTCTAATGTGAGGGGAGGGGGGCAGAGGTGAGAGGTGGGCAGACTGAGGCAGAGCCAAGGGCTGGGGGACAAGCTGGGTGGCCCAGGCCGCCAGGAGAAGGTGAGAGGAAAGGATGCCATCCTTAGTCCCGGCTTATCTTCATTGCAGGGTGACCAAATGCCAGGCATTGAGTGTGTGATGCACAAACATCAGACCATTGCTATTGCTGGTTGTGAGTTTTGGGTTTTTACTTTGTTTTCTCAGGGATTTCCCTCTGGCAGGACTGCAGATTCTCCTGGGGTGGTGTATGTAAATGAAGGAGTGTATGTTGGTTTCTCTTACTCCCTGATAAACACTGAAGAGGCTTTGTGGGGAGAGGAGGGATCTTGGTCTTAGTGCTGTGGATCTGCCAGATGCTTCTTTTTTTTTTTTGGCCAGTCCTGGGCCTTGGACTCAGGGCCTAAGCGCTGTCCCTGGCTTCTTCCCGCTCAAGGCTAGCACTCTGCCACTTGAGCCACAGCGCCGCTTCTGGCCGTTTTCTGTATATGTGGTGCTGGGGAATCGAACCTAGGGCCTCGTGTATCCGAGGCAGGCACTCTTGCCACTAGGCTATATCCCCAGCCCCCTGCCAGATGCTTCTTGATGGGAGCCCTGGATGCCAGTGGCAATCCTCTGCCCAGTTGTAAACAGCTATTGTCAAAATGCCCCTTGGGGGCAGGATCATCCCCCACCTCCAGTAAGAACTGGCTTTGAGGTGGCATGTGGGCCAGGGCATACCTGTCATCAGGGCTGGACACTGCCTACTGCTTGCCTGGTCCTTTCAGTCTGAGGAAGAAGCTAGACAGCCCCCAGCTCCTGTCCCTGGGATATCTGTGTCTGAGTCCAGAGACTTGTCTTATGTTGTTTCTCCAATATGGGAGTCTTGGGTTGTTCTGCCTTTTCTCCCCCTGCCTGTCCCCTGCCTCTGCCATGTCCCTCTGCTTGTTTCTTCCTCTGTGAGGGAGAGGTGGGAGGGTCACCCCTTCCATTTCCACCCCTTTAACTCAAGCAGCCTCCCATGACTGCAGGTCTAGTGTGTCCCACAGAGTGAACAAAGGAAGCTGAAACTGCTGTCCTGAAGCTATATGAAGGAAGGCAGGCCTTTGTGGTGTTTAGGGTAGGGAGGGCTGAGGTGGAAGTGCTTGTCCCCAATACCTTTTTCCTGTGAGGGTGGATGGAGTCCAGAGCCTTGGATGTGCCAAGCACTCACTCTACCACTGAGCCACACCCTGGCCCCTCACTCAGTGCTGGTGAGGTTTTTTCTGCTGGTACTGGAGTTTGAACTCAGATCCTGGTGCTTACAAACACCCCAAGCCCTTTTTTGCTTTAGTTGTTTTTCAGTAGTGTCTTAGGGTTTCCCCTGGGCTAGCCCTAGATTGTGGTCTACTTACCTATACCTCCTTCTTAGTTGGGATTTCAGGCATGGACCACCCACTAGTTTGTTAATTGAGATGGATGGGGGCCTTGGTAACTTTTTACCTGGACTGGCCTGGAACCAAGTTTCTCTTTGAGTTTTTGTCTCCTCAGTAGCTGAAATTACAGATAGGTGCTTCCACCACTGCAGTCTTTTAGAAATTGTGGCCATAAAATGTATTGCTTTAACTATTATTCATCTCCAGAAGTTTTTTCCTTTTCTTTGGCTAAAACCTTGGACATATGCATCACCTCCTGCCCCTCCGTCACCTGCCAGCAGCCCTTGCTGCCTCTGTGAATGGGCCCTGTAGAGGTAGTTTGGTGTGTGTGTTGTGACATCGTGTCCAGCAGTGATCAGATCCTGGGCTTAATATAAGAATGTTAGTCTTGTTCTGTGGCCATGGAGGCCTTGTGGAATGCAGTGGGAAGAAGAGCCATGAGTTTCCTGTGGGCCTCTCAGTGCTCTGAACTCCAGGCTCTTGAGGATGAGGTGCCCTGGTACTGAGTGCCATCACCCTAGTCCCCGGGGTGGCTCCACTGCCTGACAGGGTTTGCTTCAATTACAGGTGAGAGCATTTTCCTAGGCCCTGGTGGAAACCTCTTCCTCCTTCCTTCCAGACTCCTGGCGTCCTGGAGTGGACGGCCTGCAGAGGTGCTGCTCCAGCCTCCACCTTGCCCTGTGACAGACGCCTGAGTACCTGAACACATCTCTTTTCTCCTGTGCTCCTGCCTGCCCACCTGGATGAGCCCCCTCCCAAGGATCTCCTCCCCTGTTCCTTAGAGGATCCCATTACTATTGCCGCCACCTCTTAGGCCCCAGTGACTTTGCTTTCCACTTTATGGTGAGGGAACTTTCTCATGCTTTCTATGAGTGTCTGTCTGCTGTTTTTCACTGGGCTCTTTCCCAGACCTAGGCCTTGGATTCTTGGATTCACTGTCCAAGCAGTCAAGCAGCCTTGGTTTGCTTGTTTTTGAGACAAGGTCTTGCTTGTGCAGCCACGCAGGCCTCAAGCTCACAGTCCTCCTGCCTTGGCCTCCCACGTGCTTAAATTAGATGTGTGGTGCCATGCCTGGCTGTGGTAATTTTACTTGAGGAAAGTCATTTAGGTAAACATCCCAGATTTGTGCCTAATCTTTCTCAGAATGAGGAGGTTCCAGCAAGTTTGTTCACTTGTTACATGCTCAGAAGGTCTGTGCCTGCCTCAGTTGCTTTTTGACTAGATTCTGTGTGACCTATCTCTTTCCGTGAAGGGCACACTGGTGACCTGAGACCTGGCCTACCATGTGTGTCACGAGCACTCCAGGCCTATCCAGCTGAGCCGGACAGAGGTGGGGACTGACTGCCTCCTTTTCCTTCTCCTTCTCCCTGAGGATCTTCCCCAGATGTGAAGGGTCTCCCACGACGCTGCTGAGGCCAGACCAGTAGCCAGTGTCTTGGGCCCCTGGTTCACCCCAGCACCAGCTCCTGCCTGAAGAGAGTCTGGCCCTCCCTCTTCCCGGGCAAGGCCCCAGGTGAGCGGTGCCCTGTGGAGGAGAAGGGGCTTGAGCTCGCCCGGTTCTCCTCTCTGTCCGCCAGGTCCCTCGCCCACCTTGCCTGAGCTTCGGCTACCCTATGGTGTGAGAGGCCATGTGGCTGGCGTCGGTGAGCCCTGTGATGGTGTCCACTGAGGTGGGGGCCAGGACGACGGCCAACCTGCAGAGGCCACGTCAGCCCCTGCTCCTGTGTCCACAGGTGTTGGGACAGTCGAGGGCTCCCCTCTCCTTACCCAGCCTCCGGGAAGCACCACTAGGGCCACAATGGCTGCAGAGACACTCAACTTCGGGCCTGAGTGGTGAGTCACTGCTCTGGCTGGGTTGGAGGAGCTGGGGTGAAGAGCAGAACCCCTTACCCGGTCTCTCTCCCTTCCTCCCTTCCTCCTTTCCTCCCTCCCATGTGTCTGCTAGGCTGAGGGCCCTTTCCCGTGGTGGCAGCGTGGCCTCCCCACCTCCATCCCCTGCCATGCCCAAGTACAAGTACAAGCTGGCCGACTACCGCTATGGACGGGAGGAGATGCTGGCCCTCTATGTGAAGGAGAACAAGGTGTGTGTGGATGCGGGGTGGGGGTGGGGCCCACCTGTGTAGCCAGAGGCCCCTGAGTGTTTGTCTTCTGCCCCACAGGTCCCTGAGGAGCTGCAGGACAAGGAGTTTTCCGCTGTGTTGCAGGAGGAGCCGCTGCAGCCCCTCGCCCTGGAGCCTCTGACCGAGGAGGAGCAGGTGGAGCAGGCAGAGGCCAGGGGCCAGGCAGGGATTGGCGGTGGGGACTGTGGTCAGGAAGATGGGGTCCTAACTCCCACCCCTGGCTCCCTCCTCAGAGAAACTTCTCCCTGTCAGTGAACAGTGTGGCTGTGCTGAGGCTGATGGGGAAAGGGGCCGGGCCCCCTCTGGCTACTACCCCCCGTGGCAGGGGCAGCACACGAAGCCGAGGTAGAGGACTACGTCTCTGGAGTGGGTGCAGTCAGTCTGCCGTGACAAGGGGGAGGCGTGACACCAGGCGGTGTCACATCCAAGTGTCCTCCCTACCTTTTCCAGGCCGTGGCCGTGGTGACAGTTGCTTTTACCAAAGAAGCATCGAGGAAGGCGAAGGGGCCTTTGGACGGAACCCCAGGGAGATCCAGCGAAGCCAGAGTTGGGATGACAGGTGGGACTGGAAGGAAATGGTGCAGGCTTGCTCAGTGCAAGATGACCAAGCACTTCCCTTAAGCTCTGGCCAATGCCTTTCAGGCCCTGCCTGCCCTTTTCCTCGTGATTGTCTTAGGGTCCCCATGGTCAGTGTACCCCGTTGGAGCCCTTTTCCCATGCCTGCTTCTCCCTTGGTCTTGGTTCTGAAGGGTAGGGAGGAGGCTCGACTGTGTCCAACCAATGCATTTCTCCTACAGAGGTGAGAGGCGCTTTGAGAAGTCAGCACGGAGGGATGGAGGTATGAGGCTGTGGGGTGGTGGTCAGAGGTGGGATGGCCGGGGTGGGTGGCCCCGGTGGAGTCAGGAGGAAGGCAGAACAGGCTTCAGTCCTTACCTGTCAGCATCCACTGTCTGTCTGCCCCACCCCCAGCTCGCTCTGGGTTTGAAGAGGGAGGGGCTGGCCTGAGGAAGGAGCACACTCGCTCAGATAGCGAGAACTGGCGTTCACTTCGGGAAGAGCAAGAGGAGGAGGAGGAAGGCAGCTGGAGACTTGGGGCAGGACCTCGGAGAGATGGTGATCGCTGGCGCTCTGCCAGCCCTGGTAAGATTGGGTAGGGTGGGGTTCGGGAAGTGTCCTAGGGTAGGTGGCCCTCTTAATAAGGGAGATGGCAGAAAGTGCATGGGGTAGGTCCGAGTGAGAGAGGTCCTGGCTGGTTCTGGGAGCTTCTGGCTTGACAGGAGGCTGATTTTCTTTCTCTAACTTTTCCTCTAGATGGTGGCCCTCGCTCTGCTGGCTGGCGGGAACATGGGGAGCGGCGACGCAAGTTTGATTTTGATTTGCGAGGGGAGAGAGGAGGGTGTGGTGAAGAGGACGGGCGGGGTGGGGGAGGCAGCTCTCACCTCCGGAGGTGCCGAGGGCCAGATGGCTTTGATGACGACAAGGATGGGCTCCCAGAGTGGTGTCTGGACGATGAGGATGAGGAGATGGGCACCTTCGATGCCTCTGGGGCCTTCCTACCTCTCAAGGTACCTGTGCAGCCCTGGGGAGAGCTGGGCAGAGGTCTTTGGGAGCCCTCCTGGGTCCTTTGTTCCCCTCCCACCATGTGCTCTCCACCCCTCCCCACACAGAAGGGCCCCAAGGAGTCCATTCCTGAGGAGCAAGAGCTTGACTTCCAGGGCTTGGAGGAGGAAGAGGAAGAGACTTCGGAAGGCCTGGATGGAGAGGTCCCTGAGGCAGGTAAGGCTGCAAGGCCTGGCCACGAAGGAGGCCCTGGGCTGTGTTGCTGGGCTTGTACTGACTGCCTACCTACCTGTGAATTTGGGCTGCTTAGAAACACAGCAGAGCAAGCACATATTTAGATGTGGGGAGGGACCTAGAGCAGAACACCAGGCGAGAAGCTGAATCAATGTGACCTTTGAAACTCCCTGGCTCTGTAGCCTGAGTGGCACTCAGTGACCTGCACACAGCCCTGTGTGATGTTGCAGGTCCCCTGGTGTCTCACAGTGTGGGAGCATCATGGGAGAGTCAGTGGTACTCAGCTTCCAGCTCCACTGCATGAGCACCAGTTAAAAGGGTGCATATACACTGCCCAGCACTTGGGTGGCAGCTTGGGGAGGGGGCAGTACCACTGCTTGTAAAGTCTGGGCCTTGGGTTCTTGCTTGGCTTTTTCACTCATGACTGATTGGCACTCTACCACTTGAGCCACAGCTCCACTTAGGGTTTTTTTTTTTTTGTTTTAATGTTAATAGGAGATAAGAGTCTCGTGGATTTTCCCTTCTAGGGCCGACTTTGAACCACAAATTCTTAGATCTCAGCCTCCAGAGTAGTTAGGATTACAGATTTAAGAAGCCCCAGGTGCCTGACTGAGCTTTTTATTAGTAATTATAGATAGGACGCTTTTGAACTTTCCTTCCCAAGCTGGCCTGGAGCCATAATCCTCAGATTTTAGCCTCCAGAATAGCTAGGGTTATAGACATTAGGCACTGGTGCCTAGCCCTTGTTCCTTTTTTATATGCAGTGCTAAGGTCTAAACTCTGGCCTTTGTGCTTGTTATGAGAGTGCTCTACCACCTGAATTATGCCTCCAGCGCTGAGCGTATTTTCCAAATAGGCTCTCCCCGTGCATTTTGCCTTTCTACCTAAGCCAGCCTTGGACTTTGATTCTCCTGTCTACACCTCCTGTGTATCACAGGCATAACCTACCATGACTGGCTTGTTGGTTGAGATAGGCTCTTGCTAATTCCCCACCCCAATCCCCACTGTGGTGGCCTTGAACCATGAAACCATGAGCCTCCCAATTATCACCTACTGAGTAGCTAGGATTACAGGCATGAGCTACCATGTCCAGCCTTCTCCCTTACAGTTTTGAGTTCTGGAAATAATCCTTCTCTTCCAGGTGGGAAGGAGTTGACCCCTCTGCCTCCTCCAGAGGAGAAGTCTAGCTCCTCATCCCCACTGCCCACCTTGGGTCCCCTCTGGGCAGCAAATGGGGCTGCTGATGAAACTGTGGAGAAAGAGCTCCCTGCCACTGAAGGTAGATGGGCCGTGCGTGTGTGTGCCTGGCACGGTGATGTGTGCTCCCTATCCCCTTTTCCTCACCTCCCTGCTCATGTGTCTTCGCTCCTAGGAAATGATGTTCCTCTTAGTCCTGGGGTGGGCTCCCCCGCAGGGCCGTCAGGAGACCTGGAGGATGAGGAAGGCTTGAAGCACCTGCAGCAGGTGAGGCTCCTTCAGGGTGCAGTGCACCACTGTGTCAGTCCCTGCCCCAGAGTCCATCCTTGGCACTCTGTCCTTGACCTGATGTTGGTGGGGTTGGGTTGCTGCTGTACCTCTCTTCCAGGAGGCAGAGAAGCTGGTAGCATCGCTGCAGGACAGCTCCCTGGAGGAGGAGCAGTTCACAGCTGCCATGCAGGCCCAGGGCCTGCGCCACTGCACAGCTGCCCCTGCCCTGCCCCTCAGCCATGGCGCTGCCCGGAAGTGGTTCTACAAGGACCCCCAGGGGGAGATCCAAGGTAGCCACGGAAGCCAGGGCCACTGGGACTGGGCTTTGTTCAAGTGACTCTGGTGGGCCCTTTGATCCCAGTTGGCTTTTTTCTCCCGCTGTCCCTTCCTGCCTCGGTGCAGGCCCCTTCACCACCCAGGAGATGGCGGAGTGGTTCCAGGCCGGCTACTTCTCCATGTCCCTGCTGGTGAAGCGGGGCTGTGACGAGGGCTTCCAGCCCCTGGGAGAGGTCATCAAGATGTGGGGCCGTGTGCCCTTTGGCCCTGGCCCCTCGCCGCCCCCGCTGTTGGTGAGCTCGGGCCCTGCCGGTTGCAAGGGGATGAGGATGGCAGTGGCCCCGACCCCCTTGCCAGCTGGGTTTGCTCACTTGGGTGCTCACATCCCCAGGGGAGCATGGATCAGGAGCGGCTGAAGAAACAGCAGGAGCTGGCCGCGGCCACCTTGTACCAGCAGCTGCAGCACCAGCACTTGCTTCAGCTTGTCGGCAGGTATGCAGGCTGCAGGCCTCGGGCTCTGGGCTGGTGGTGAGGCCGTTCAGGTGCTGCCCATGCTCCCTGTGCCCATAGCCGCCAGCTCCCGCAGTGTGCGCCCCGAGAAAAGGCAGCTATGGGGGACCTGACGCCGCCGCAGCAGCAGCAGCTCACCGCCTTCCTGCAGCAGCTCCAGGCTCTCAAATCCCCCAGGTCCGCATGTAGCCCCTCAGGGGAGGTGGGAGAGGGAGCGAGAATTGAGGGGTCCCTGTAGGCCCTGAGGCCGAGACCTGACCCAGCCTTTGCTCCTCAGAGGCGGGGACCAGAACCTGCTCCCGACTATGAGCCGCTCCTTGTCGGTGCCAGATTCCGGCCCCCTCTGGGATTTACATACCTCAGTCTCATCACCCTCCGGTGAGTGGACCCCCACCCCCTCCCTACGTTGGGCGGGAGCCACGGGCCTCTGTGCCCTCTGCAGCTGCCTCTGCCCACACAGGTGGTGAGACCAGTCTTTGGGACATACCAATTAACTCTTCGACTCAGGGTCCAATTCTAGAACAACTCCAGCTGCAGCATAAAGTGAGTGTGAGGCTGGGGTTGGACGCGGGCCGGGCACAGGCAACAGGGCCTGGCACCGAACCCCTGGCGCTTGCAGTTCCAGGAACGCAGAGAAGCGGAGCTCAGGGCCAAGCGGGAGGAGGAGGAGCGCAAGCGGCGGGAGGAGAAGCGGCGCCAGCAGCAGCAGGAGGAGCAGAAGCGGAGGCAGGAGGAGGAAGAGCTCTTCCGGCGCAAGCAGGCTGGTGTCCCCGCTCTCCTGCTCTCCCAGAATGGAGCCCACGCAGGGTGGGGGTGGGAGTGGAGGGAGCCACCCTCACCCGCTGTCTCTTGGCACAGGTGCGGCAGCAGGAGCTGCTGCTGAAGTTGCTGCAGCAGCAACAGGCAGCGCAGGCCCCGGTGCCTGCGGCGCCCAGCTCCCCGCCTCCGCCCTGGGCCGGGCTGTCCAAACAGGGCCTGTCCATGAAGACGCTGCTGGAGCTCCAGCTGGAGGGTGAGCGGCAGCTGCACAAACAGCCCATGGCCCGCGAGGCACTGAGGGCCCAGGCCTCCAACCACCGAGTGGTAAGCTGAACAAGACTCCCCTGGCCCAGGCAAGTCCCTAGGAAACGTCTGGAATGCCCCTAAGCCACCATTGCGTGCCTGCCTGGCTCCCACCCTCCTCCCTTCCCTGTGCCCCTGCCTGGCTTTCTCAGGTCTCTTGGCGGAGCCCTCTGACTCACTCTTTACCTTTTGCAGCAACTTGGGGGCCTGGGCACGAACCCCCTGAACCAGTGGGTATCTGAGGCTGGACCACTGTGGGGTGGGCCTGACAAGAGTGGGGGCAGTGGCAGTGGCGGGCTTGGGCTCTGGGAGGACACTCTGAAGAGCAGCGGGAGCCTGGCCCGCAGCCTGGGCCTGAAGAACAGCCGGAGCAGCCCATCTCTCGGGTGGGTGCCTGCCTGTGAAGCTGGGGGGCCGGGGAGTGCCAAGTGCCCCCCCACCCCCCCACTAATCTCAGGTTCCCATGCTACCACCCTCAGTGACTCGTACAGCCACCTGTCAGGTCGGCCTGTCCGCAAAAAGACGGAGGATGAGGAGAAGCTGCTGAAGCTGCTGCAGGGGATCCCCAGGCCCCAGGACGGCTTCACCCAGTGGTGTGAGCAGATGCTGCACACGCTGAGTGCTGCGGGCAGCCTGGATGTGCCCATGGCCGTGGCCATCCTCAAGGAAGTGGAGTCCCCCTACGATGTCCACGATTATATCCGTTCCTGCTTGGGGGATACGCTGGAAGCCAAAGAATTTGCCAAACAATTCCTGGAGCGGAGAGCCAAGCAGAAAGCCAGCCAGCAGCGACAACAGCAGCAGCAGCAGCAGCAGCAGGTAAGGGCTGGAGCCCCAAGGAGGGGAAAGGGGCCCCCGGGCCTGTGTGACACACCCTCCTCTCTCAGGAAGCATGGCTGAGCAGCGCCTCCCTGCAGACGGCCTTCCAGGCCAACCACAGCACCAAACTCGGCCCTGGGGAGGGCAGCAAGGCCAAGAGGCGGGCATTGATGCTGCACTCGGACCCCAGCATCTTGGGTGAGTTGGGGGGCTGGGAAGGAGCTGGGCTTCCTCCATGCAGGCTACATCGACTCTGGGAGAGCTGGAACATGCTTCTCCCCTGCTGCAGGCTATGCCCTGCACGGCCCTTCTGGTGAGATCGAGAGCGTGGATGACTACTGACCAGCCAGTCCCACCAGCCCCTGCCTGGGTGAAGGCCGAGGGCGGCAGTGGTGGCAGCGGCAGCAGCAGCAGCAACGGCAGTGGCATGGATCCTTGGGTCCCCAGCCTGCAGGCTCCCAGCCGGGAGCAGAGGAGGAAGCAGGGGCAGAGTCCCCAGCACTTGTTACAAACCACACGATGCACCTTAACTCACCCACCACGAGGCACTTTATGGATTGGGGGGAAGGGGGTTTCCTTTTTTTAAAGTGACTGAAGAAAATGTTAGGAGAGACAGTGTCCTTTAAGAACTAGACTCTAGCACCCTCCCCCTCGGGGAGAGCTGGTACTCTTAACACCCCTCCCCCTCGGGGAGAGTGGGTACACAGTGGAAGGTCCACAAACGTTTTTTGTTTTGTTTTGTTTTGTTTTTAAGAAAAAGATGAAAAAAGAAAAAAAAGTTAGGCTGAAAGAGAAACACTGTTATTGGGGCTGTGGGGCGCAGTCTCTGGACCAGTCCTGCCAGCCCCGAGGCTGCATGTACCCCCTTGCCCCTGAACGTGGGCCACTGGGGTAACTGGAAGTTGGGGGCCAGCAGTTTGCACAGCATGGCCCCCTCGGAGCCCTGCCTGCCGACCCGCTGTGAACAGCCCCCCATTGCTGTGACTGTGGCAGAGGTGTCCGGAATGGGGGCCAAAGTTGCCCCTTGGCATCGCTGCTTTGGGGGAAAGTTGCACAAATCGGACAAGCTCCCCTCAGCCCCCAGCTGCCATTCTGCGCCCCCTGACGGGCAAATGGAAAGGGCCATTTGGTGCCAGCCTTCTGTCGGGTGGAAAGACTCAGGCCTGCTGAGGGACTTCCCCCCCACTGCTGCCACTTTGGGGGACAGCCTGGGTGACACAGCCCCAGCTCCCTGCCTTGCCACATGAATGTATTTTCTAGCCCTCAGTCCCTGCCCCAGCCCCTTTGAGGAGTGGGCTGTTCTTTCAGGAGCGAGTGGCACCGTTTCTAGCCAAGTCCTTGCTCCTGGGAGGTAGAAGGGTGTTGAAGGCTGGAAATGGGCGGCTAGGGGCTGTGCACTGCAGTGCAGGGGGCTATCGGAAGGGACCCCTTGTAGTCTGTAGCCAGTCTGTGGGGGTGTGGACCCCGGGCCCTGTGCCTGACCCCTCTGCAGGAGACGTGGCCATCTCTCCCCTCTAGGTTCTTGGCAGGGAGGAACGGAGAGGCGCCTAGGCTGCCCCTGCCTGCACTGGGCTCCATGGGATCTGGGTTTTTTCAAGTTTTTTTTTTTCCTCTTTTGGGTTTCTCATTGAGCTTCTCCATCAACCTCATTGCTAGAGTGCAGTATTGGGGCGAGACCGCCACTGCCACCTCCATGAATGTATTTCCTCCTGCCCCGGGGAGGGGAGGGGCCCCAGGTTTTTACCCATTGTCCCTGGAGAGATGACTTTGAGTTTTGTTCATTTTTTGATTTGTTTTTGGCACCAAAGTGGCAACTGGGTCAGTGTTGGGGGTAAAGCTGGCTCCCAGGTGGACAGTGTCCACCTGCTCCTCCTTGTTTTTGACAGTGTTAGCGACGGGGAAAAGACAATTTTCTCTCTAAAGCAATAAGGGGGTGATGGGCCGGGGGGGGGATGTCTTGCTGCTGCTGGCCCCCAGCTCTTTCTCCCCTCTTGCCAGTGTGGCGACATGAGAGGGTGGGGGAGACACCTGTTGTGACTGAATGTAACCGCCCTGCCCCTGCCACAGCCAATGCAGGGGAAGGGGGGCACTTCCTGTCTCTTCCTGGCCCTTTCCCCCAGCTAAAGAGACTTTGAACTTGGGGGGGTCCACGAGCCTGGAGAGGCCTTAACCCCCATGAGGAAGTTTAGGGGTAGCCCTCTCCTACCCCATCCCCTCTGAGAGTGATCAATGTTTACAAGTTCTGAGCCCCCAGCCCAGGGACTCAGACCCCTATCCAATCCTTACCCGTCTTCCTGGGCCCTAGCTGCCCCCTTCCTGGGGTTTGGGGGTGGTACAGGGATCCTCTATTCCCTCATCCTTGTATTCAGTCTCCCCTACTCCCTTCACCCTGTGTGATTTCCTCTCTACTTGCCCCTGTAAATACTTGCCCCAATAAAACTTGGTGTGTGTTCTTTGCTTGCCTGCTGGCTTCTGTGGAGGTCGGGAAGGGAAGGAATAAGTGGTGTGGCTAGGCACTGGGACCTAAGGCACTGACTGGGGTGGGGTACAGCTAGATACGTTGTGTGGATCTGAGAACCACTGGCCCCAACCGTCTGGTCCAGAGCTTGGCTTGGTGGGGCCAGGCCGCAAAGACTACCAAGACATAGCAAGGGAGGAGAGACCGGGTACAGAGTTGGAATTGGTTCCTTTATGGAAAAACTGAAAATATAATAAAAATTAAAATAAAACCAGTTTTAAAAAAGCCAGCCCCTGGAGTTTCCACCTCCTGCCTCTGGCCCTCCAGAGGGGTGAGGCCCTGACCCCAGGGCAGCAAAGGGAGGGTTTTCCACCCCTCCTTGTCCCCCATTCCATCCCCATCTTTATCTCCACAGTGGGGGCCCCGGGAGGAACCAAACCTGGGTGGGGGAGCAGGGACCCAAGGCCCTGTGGCCCAGGGAGGGAGGCTCGGTGTGCACACTCGGCCCCAAAGCTCCCGGCCTGTAGTGTGGGCATGGGCAGGGCCCCTCCCGGCCTGGGCCCAGCTGGGATTGGGGCAGTTAGTTCCAGATCTTGAGGAAGGAGTCCCAGGAGCCTGTTGCCACGGCCATGCCGTCATCAGTGACCCCAAGGCAGCTCACTCGGTTGTCATGGCCAGCGAGGACACCTGGGAGCAAGAGGGACACCTGAACTTGGCTGGCCTAGGCCAATGACCCCTGCCTGCCAGACAGCCCCCGGCCTCACCTGCGCGGTCGCCCTTCATGGCATCCCAGATGTTGCAATTAAAGTCGTCGTAGCCGGCCAGCAGCAGCCGGCCACTGCGTGAGAAGGCAACGGAGGTGATGCCGCAAATGATGTTGTCGTGTGAGTACATGAGCAGCTCCTGGTCCGCCCGCAGGTCGAACAGGCGGCACGTGGCATCGTCAGAACCCGTGGTGAAGGCGTAGCCGTTGGGGAAGAACTGTAAAGGGGGTGGCAAGGGGTGGGTCAGGGCCGGATGCAGGGAAGGGACAGGTCAGCCCGGCCTGCCCTCAACTCACAGCCACAGCGTTGATGTCAGACTCATGACCAATGAAGGTCTGCCGGCACATGGAATCCCGGACGTCCCACAGCTTGATGGAGGCATCACAGGCACCCGACACAAAGGTGCGGCCATCGGGCGCCAGTGACAAGGACATCACATCCCCACTGTGTCCAGCAAACCCCACAGTCTGCTGGCCTGTCTCAATGTCCCACAGGGCACTGGAGAGGGAGGGCACAGAAGGATCAGAAATAGGGGTAGAGGACAGGTTCCCTTGCCCTCTGCCCCCTCTCACCACATGGGCCAGGCCTCAGTAAGGGTCTGTGGAGGGAGTCCAGTAAGCTATCCTGACCCAAGCCAGGGCATTATGGAGGGAGGGAACCCCTTGGTGTCCACCCAGAGAGGGGCTCATGTTCAGGCTGCTTTTGCCCAGGTGCATCATGCCTGCTCAGCACATCGCAGCCCAGCCCAGCCCACCCAGCCCTGGAAGGGCCTCACCAGGTGGTATCCCCAGAGCTGGTGATGATTTGGTTGTCATCCAAGAAACGGCAGCATGACAGGTACCCTGGGGAAGAGGGCTGGTGAGCCAAGTCTCAGGGAGGGCAGCACTCCCTCAGCCCCGGTGCCCTTGCCTGGCTGGACCCCTCACCAGTGTGGCCAGGCAGCTCCCGGCTGACCCTGACATTGCCCTCTCGAGTCTTGAGGCTGTAGATGGAGCAGATGTTGTCCAAACCCCCACAGGCCACAAAGTTCCCTGAGGGCGCGTAGGCACAGGTCATGACCCAGGAGGAGCGCAGCGGGATGGCATGGACCTGGGGAGGCGAGGCACAGGCACAGATGGAGTCAGCCTGAGCTCTGCAGCCCCATGCCCCCCACGCCAGGTGCCAGCTCTACCTTATTGGTGGTATAGCTGTCCCAGATGATAAGCTTCCCGTCCTGGGAGGCGCTGACCAGCAGCCTGGTAGTGGCAGAGGCAAAGAGATGAGGGTCTGGAGGCCCCGTTGGGGAGACAGATACCCCCTCTCCCTTCCATCTGGGGGAGATGTTCTGAGCTGATACCTAGCAGCAGCCCCCAGTCCTGCAAATGATCTTTCCCTGGTCCTCTGGGGTTGCCCTGATTTCCTCGCGGAAATGCACCTTGAGCACCTCACCAGACCTCAGGTTGCCGTTGCTCCCCCAGACTGCCTGCCTGACCACTGCCATCATCCCGGAGCACAAGCAGCGCCCCAGCTTTGCCACCCACACACCTTGAGTCTGTCCCCCAGTGCATGGCATAGATTTTTGCCAGGTGCCCACGGAGGGTCCTCCGTGTCCTCATCTGGATTCTCCCTACTGGGTCCAGCCCAGCTGTGATCTGGAGGTGGAGACAGAAGGGGCTCAGGTAGACCAGGAAAACACACAGTCTCACTTGGCCCCTCCGAGTCCCCAGGCCGTCTGGGCCTCCTCACCTGGGTCAGTGTTGAATCCCCACATGCTTTTCGGGCATCCTGTAAGCAAAGGCCAGAAAGAGACAGGAATAAAGATGGGAGGGGGAGGAGAAGCAAGAGGAAAAAAGTGGGAGACAAAGGGGTGGAGAGAATGAGACACTGAAATTGTCTCCCGGCCTTCAAAGCCCCAGGCGCCCCACGAGCAGCCGGCTGCAATAGCCTGGCTCTGCCGGCCAGGCCTGGCCTGGCCTGGCCTCCCCTCCCCGGCACGGCCCAGCCCCAGGCCCTCACCCGGATCTGGTTCCGGAGCTGCTCGGCCTCCTGTCTCAGTTGCTCCAGCTCACTCATGGCGCCGGGCCCGTGGGGCGGGGTTGGGGGCGGCGGGGAGCCGCGGGACGGGGGCCGGGGGAGGCAGCTCCTGGCCGCTGGCCCGAGGCCTGGGGGGTGCAGGGCTGACGTCAGGCCCCAAGGCCGCCGCGGAAGCGGAGGGGAAGGCGGGGTGGAAGCGCAGCCCGGAAGAGGAAAGCCCGGCAGGGGGAGGGGGCTGTGGTCCCCAGGGCTGCGCCGGGGTCGGGCCAGGAGCCGGTGCCAAGGAATAGACTTCCCCAATCTTCCTCCCGGTCCGGAAGCGGAGCGGGAAGTGCAAGAGGAAGCGCGGGGAGCCCCTCCCTCGAGCCGCGGCCCGGGCCCGGGCGGGACACCGCGGCAGGAACTGGGAGGGGGGGTCCCTTCGAAAACAGACCCGGCGTCCGCCCCAGCCCGCGGGGCGCCGCCCTCCCCGCACTTAATTTAACAAGGGGCGGGGCCTCTCAGAGCGCACCCCCACAGCCGCACACCCCCAGCTCCGCCGGCGGGGGGCAGGGAGGGGGAAGCAGGGCTGTTCGTGGGGTTGCCTAGGCAACCGTCACCCGGACTGAGAGCACCTCATTGGAGAAGTGCTCCCACCCCAGCCCCGTTGCCACGGCAACCGCATCCACGGCAGAGACCTGTAGGGTGGGTGACCCCACCCCCGGCCCCGGCGCCCCCGCCCGACCCGGCCTCCCGCCTCTCCTCTGAACCGGCCCGGGTGGCTGTTTACAGGATTTGGGGAAGCCGATTGGGCACTAATAGGTTCGGAAAGGCTCACCCCGGATAATCCCGGGGCCGGCTGCGCCCCATTAGCCCTCGGCCCGTGCGGGTGGGGGCGAAGAGCGGCGAGGAAAGCAGCCCGAGCCGCTGCTCCCTCCCGCGCCGAGGCCGCCCGCCCCGCCACGCCCGCACGAAGCCCGTGGGAGCCGCTCAGGAGTAATTAGGGCTCCGAGGAGCGGCCCCCGGCCCCGAGGCGCCGAGCTGCTCTCTCCCAGGCGCTGGCAGTGGCCCCGGGCGCCCCCGGGAGCCCAGTCCTGGGGCTCGGCGCCGGGGCTCTCGGGGCCTGGCTGGCTCCGCTCCAAGACGCGGTGTCCTGCCCCCACACACACACACTTGGACACCTGTGCGATCGGCCGTGCACCCCACACCCGGCCGGCCCGCAGCGGCCCCCACCCAGCTCGCACTTCCCCCCCGATGCTGGGCGTTCCTCTTCCCCTCTCCAAGTTCAGCTTTCGACGCCAGCACTGGGGGGGATGTCCCTCCAGAATGGGGGGGAAGCACCGAACCTACCCCACCCCACCCCACTCCAGGTGTGACAAAGCCCCATCCTTGCAGCTGCCAGCGGCCAAGGACGGGCGGCAGCGCCCGAGGCCCGGCGCAGAAGGCAGCCGGCCAGGAGGAAGCTGCTGGGGGCGGGGGCCGCGCTCCAGCCCTCGGTTCCCACCACTCTCCTCGGCCGCCTTGGCAGCCCCCCGGGTTCTGGGGAAGACAGCAATCCGAGACCCAAACAGCAACACGGTTGCCACCGCCTCCTCAGGCCTGGCGGGGCAAAAGGGAGGGGACAGGAGAGGGTCCCCAGATCTGGCAGCTGGAGGCACAGGCTGGAGCCGCGCTACGAAGCACAAGTGGGCCTGGCTCTCCGGCCCCCTCGACCTCCATTTTGCCCCAAAGAGAGCCAGGCGGGGGAGGGGGGCAGATTCCCAGGAGCTAGGTAGGCTTGGGCTTCGGACTTGGGGAGGAAAAAGGGTGTCCAGTGTCCAGTTGATGGTTGCGGGGGGAGGGGGGAGGACACCAAGGGAAGGCAGAGCCCAAATCGAGAGCACGGGGTGGAGACGGAGGCGAGGGTGGCCCCGCGGCCTGGCCGATCTCTCTCAGCATTCTAGAGTTTTGCCAGACGAATGCCGCCAGGGGTAAGGAGCTGGGGAACTCTGGGGTACTGTAACCCAGGGGCAGGCGGGGGGGAAGGGGGCGGGACGGGACCTTAGGAGAAACCCGGGATTGAGCCCCCCAACTATGAAGGGAGCAAGAGGCAGGCGAAGCTGGGACGGGGTCTGGGGCCAGAGAAACGCTGCTGGTGGCTCAAGGGAGCGCATGCAGTATTGGGGCCGAGGGTCGCCCCCGGTTCCCCTTCCGGGTTTGGGAGCGCCGGGGCCAGAGGAAGGGAGGGGAGGTCTGGAGAGTTACGTCCGCTCCCGAGAGGCCAGACTCGGGAGACAGGAGGTAGACTCCCCCCACCATGGGAATTTGGGGCTGGGGGGAGGAGGACTCCTTTCGCCCGCGGAGGTACCTGTGGCGGTGGGACTCTGCCAAGGGGTCGCAGGAGGAGCGCGGGAGGTCCTGTCTTCCTCCGCGGCGGAGGCGGCAGCGGCGGCGGCGGCGGCGGCGCGGATGGATTTCCTCAGTCACCCCAACTCAACCGTCCAGCGCTGCGCTCCCTAGAGCGGAGGGATCCCGCCCGCCCGTGACGCGGCCGCCGCCGCCGCCGCGCCCAGGACCCGGCTGGGCGACACCAACTGCCCAGCGGGGAGGGGGAGCCTAGGAGAGAAAAACGCCACTTCAGGGGTGCAGATTGACAGACTGACTTACAATAAAGCCACAACCTCGCGATATTAAAACACCAAGAGGACTAAAAGAAATGGTTTGCTTCAAGAAAAGGAGCAAGACACCCCCCCCTCAGGCTGATACAGATGGTACCGGCTTGAGGGGGAAAGGAGGGTGAACTCCCCCACCCTCTGGCTTGTCACGTGACCAATCCCCAGCCCCCTCTCAGATTGGGCGGCTACAGACCCGGAGCTCGAAGCCCTGGTTCTCCGTTTGGCTACGCCCCCTGCCCGCCGAGGCCACGCCCCTTCCAGGAGGCGGGGCCGGAGAGGTCCAGACCCGCCGCAGGACGGGACTCGCCTGGAGGCTGCCGGAAGGAAAAAAAAAGCAAAACAGCAATTCGTACTTAGGAAAGATCCCGGGTAATGTAAACTCCTAGGAATCCCTGGAGAGGAGGCCCGTCCGGATTCCTCCACGTTGCCCAGTGGACGTTAGTATAAGGCTGCATGCTGCTGTCATAACGTGTGTTTATTGTGCTCCGTATCATTGCTATGTATTTATTATCATTGCTATTGGCCAATGCTGTGCAATTAAGTATGAGCTTTATCCTACTTTGTTAGAAGTGGAAACAAAGCCAGGCTGCAGAATTGAGATACGAATCTCCGCAATGCAGCTTGCTGCTGTAGAAGACCCTCCTGAAGGAATGACAACAGGCCTGTTTCCACATCTCTTCAATGAGTGTGTTGAAGGCCCCTTGCTCCTGACCGTCTCTTGGATAGTTAAAAGACCCATCACCGGGGCTGGGAATATGGTAAAGTGCTCGCCTCGGATACATGAAGCCCTGGGTTCCATTCCTCAGCACCACATATATAGAAAAAGCCGGAAGTAGTGCTGTGGCTCAAGTAGGTAGAATGCTAACCTTGAGCAAAAAGGAAGCCAGGGACAGTGCTCAGGCCCTGAGTTCAAGCCCCAGGACTGGCCAAAAAAAAAAACAAAAAGAGATCCATCATTGTAGATCTGCAAATGCTTTGGAAGATTCACAAATAGCCTCCATGACCTGGGCACTGGTGGCTCACACCTAGCTACTCAGGAAGAAGCCAGTCTGAGCAGAAAAGTCCCATAGACTCTAATCGTCAATTAAACAGGAACAAAACACGTGGACATGTGCCCCAAGTGGTAAGGTGCCAGTTTTGAGCAAAAAGGCCAAGCCAAAGTGAGGCCCTGAGTTTCAAGCACCAGTACTGGCACCCTCCCCCACCAAAGGAAATAAAAGAATAGCTTTATGGAGTCGTCTTGATTTTGAAGTACCAAAGCACATTATTCATTTAATCTCTGGCAAGTAATGGTGTTATAAGTAGTTCTTAAATCAGAGCTTAAGCCAGATACCTAAAGTTAGTCCTAGCTAGTCAGGAGGCTGAGACCTGAGGATTTCAGTTTGAAGCTAATCAGGGCAGACAAACCTAAGACTTTGACCTCTAATTAACTAGCAAAAAGCAGGTAATGAAGGTGTAGCTCAGGTGTTGAAGCATCCACAGTGAGTGAAAGGGAAGATCAAAAGTCCCAGAGACAAAACAGGGCGTAAGATATCACAAGAAATGTACATACTGCCCTACTATGTAATTGTACCCTTTTTGCACAACACCTTGTCAAAAAATTTGTGTTCAATTAATAAATAAATTAAATTTTAAAAAAGTCCCAGAGACCAAGCTCCACTAGCACAAAACAAAAAACCCACATAGCTTTATAAAGAAAATATGAAGAGAAGTGATAACTATGCATAAAGCTTATGTAGATGCACCTGACAATTCAAGGGACCTGTTAGCAATAAATAATATGTCATTGATTTCTTCCTTTCTTCCTTTTTCTTCCCTTTTCTCCCTTTTCTTTCCTCTCTCCCCCCACCCCCCACTCTCTCTCTCTTCTTTTGCCATTTCTGAGACTCAAACCCAGGGCCTGGGCATTGTCTCTGAGCTTTTGTGCTCAAAGCTAGCGCTCTACCACTTGGAACTGCAGTGTCATGTCTAGCTTTTGGTAGTTAACTAGAGTCTCATAGACTTTCCTGCCGAGGCTGGCTTTGAAACCTGATCCTCAGATCTCAGCCTCCTAAATTGCTAGGATTACAGGTGTGAGCCACCCAGCTAGTATGTCATTTAGACATTAAGAGTTTGGAAGGGACTCCTGGTATCAGGGTGCACACATGTAATCCCCAGCCATGGTGGGGGCAGAGGCAGAAGAATCTCAAATTGGAGGTCAGTGTGGGCAACATCGCAAGAATCTGTCTCAAAGAGGCAAGCCTGGTGCTTGGCGCTGGTGACTCACACCTGTAATCCTAGCTACTCAGGAAGCTGAGGTCTGAGGATCAAGGTTCAAAGCCAGTCTGTGAGATTGTCATCTCCAATTAGGCACCCCAAAAAAATCCAGAAGTAGAGATGTGGCTCAAGTGACGAAGCACTAGCCTTGAGCAAAAAAGTTCAGGAGCTGTAACTAGGCCCTGAGTTCAAACCCCAGTACTTGCCTACACAGAGAGAGAGAGAGAACAAGGGGGGGGGGAGGAAGGAGGGAAGGAAGGAAGGAAGGAAGGAAAGGAGTGAGTGAGTTAAACACAGTGGCTTGTGCTTCTAATCCCAACTACTAAGTAGGCTGAGATTAGGCTAGGCAGAAAAGCCATTTTCAAGACCCTGTCTCAGAAATAGCAAAAGAATAGGCTTGGAGGTGTGGCACAAGCAGTGAGGGCCACTTTGAGGTCTGATGTGCTACAGGTATGAGCCACTGTGCTGAGTCCCTGAATGTGTGTGTGTGCATGCGTGTGTGTGTGCGCATGCACACTTGTGCTCACGCACCAGTTACAGGGCTTGAACTCAGGGCCTCATACTCTCCCTCGTCTTTTTCACTTAAGGCTGGCCATCTATCATGGGAGCCATGCCTAGCTTTTGTGCTGGCTAATTCTAGATAAGAGTCATAGGACTTCTGCCTAGGCTGGCTTTGAACTTTGATCCTTATATCTCAGCCTCCTAAGTAGTTAGGATGACAGGCATGAGCCACCAGCACTTGGCTCTGATATTTGATTTTTTTTGATATTTGATTTTTTTATGCCATCTACTAGAACTTGTTTAGATGCTAATGGGAAGGGTAGCAAGGAGAAAGAGAAGTGAATGACAGATAGGAGATGACCAATGTCTAAGAAGACAGAAGCCCTCCCTGAGGCTCACTTCAGATATGTCTGATTAGCCACCAAGACACTTCCTTTTTTGTCAGTTGTGGAGCTTGAACTTGGGCCTGGGTGCTGCCCCTGAGCCTCTTTGCGCTCAAGGCTAGCATTCTACCACTTGAGCCAGAGCACCACTTCTGGTTTTCTGCTGGTTAATTGGAGATAAGATTCTCACAGACTTTCCTGCCTGGCCTGGCTTCAAACCATGATCCTCCAAGTTTCAGCCTCCTGAGTAGCTAGGATTACAGGTGTGAGCAACCGGCACCTGACTCGTACTATGCCTTTACCCCTGAATTTTTCATAACTCCGAAAACACAGACGTCTTTTCCCAGTGTTCAGACTTCATGTATGTCAGCTGCAGGGAGAAATATCTACAGAGATGCTCCTGGACAACAATGCTCATGGCATCAACTTGTGCCAGCACGTACCACCTCACAAGAATTCATTGTCCATTTCTCTCCCTAACTCCTTGTTCACTGAAATCATGGAGGACTGTCCAAACTTGAGATCACTTTCGTAGTTGAAATCAATCTTAAGAAGAGTATTTGGGGAGGGCTGGGAATGTGGCCTAGTGGTAGAGTGTTTGCCTAGTATGCATGAAGCCTTGGGTTCGATTCCTCAGTACCACATACACAGAAAAAGTCAGAAGTGGCGCCATTGCTCAAGTGGTAGAGTGCTAGCCTTGAGTCAAAAGAAGCCAGGGACAGTGCTCAGGCCCTGAGTCCAAGCCCCAGGACTGGCAAAATAAAATAATAACAGTATTTACATTACTGGAATCAGCAAATACTTCAGTCAGAACTTCTTGTTACCAAGGAGCTGGGTGTTAAAATATTTCCTTCAGATGCACCTAACACTCAGTGTGTTCTAATTGCCTTCCCTTGTGCCCTGCACAATGAGCCTTCCACCTTCTGTGAATCTCATGGTCCAGTTGACACCATCCACCCAGGAGCATCCCAGACCCTCAGTGCGCAATTCAAAGGCTCATTGGATTGGGAGCATGGCTCAAGCAGTAGGGCATCTGCCTAGGAAGCTCTAGGTCCTGAGTTCCAACCCTAGTACCACTGAAAGAAGGAAAGAAGGAAGGAAGGAAGGAAGGAAGAAAGGAAGGAAGGAAGGAAAGAAGGAAGGAAGGAAAACAGAAAAGACCAATGTTTATTACTGAGGCCTGTAATCCTAGCTATTTGGGAGAAATAGCTAGGGATTTGAGAAATGTAGTTTAAAGCCAACTTAGGCAGGCAAATCTATGAGACTCTTATGTCCAATTAACCACTAAAAAGCTGGAAATTAAACTGTGGCTTAAGTAGTAGAACTCTAGCTTTGAGCAAAAAAGCTCAGGGACAAACCCCAGACCCTGAGTTCAAGCTCCAGAGCAGCACACACAAAAAGTAAGAGTATAGTCAGAGGCTGGGAATTTGACCAAGTGGCAAGAGTGCTTGCCTCATATACATGAAGCCCTGGGTTCGATTCCCCAGCACCACATATATAGAAAATGGCCAGAAGTGGCGCTGTGGCTCAAGTGGCAGAGTGCTAGCCTTGAGCAAAAGGAAGCCAGGGACAGTGCTCAGGCCCTGAGTCCAAGGCCCAGGACTGTAAAAAAAAAAAAAAAAAAGAGTATAGTCAAAGCTGCTATAACAAAGAGATCTTTAGCCAAGCACTTGTGGTTCAGGCCTGTAATCCTAGCTACTCAGGAGGCTGAGATCTGAAGATCATAGTTTGAAGCCAGCCAGGCCAGGAAAGTCTCTGAGATTCTTGTTTTGTTTTTGTTTTTTGCCAGTCCTGGAGCTTGAACTCAGGGTCTCACGTTCTCACTTGCCTTTACTCAAAGCTAGTGCTCTACCACTTGAGCCACACCTCCACTTTCTTACTTTTTGTTGGCTAATTGGAGATAGGAACTCACAGCCTTTGCCGCCTGGGCTGGCTTCAGAGGCAATCTGCAGATGTCAACCTCCCGAGTACCTGGGATTACAGGTGTGAGCCACCGGTACACAGCTAAAAGAAGAGACTAAGTATTCACTACACCTAGGTCAGGTCTTGTTTCTTCAACTCAGATTGCCTTCTGCCCACCTACACACACACACACACACACACACACACACACACACACACACACACTCCAACTCCACTTTGAGTGGGTATGCTAGAAAAACTGCAGGTCATTTTCTGGGGTTTGGCTTATCTACTGCTTCCTTGTGTATATTGGTATTTTTGCCCACTGCGGCACTGGCTTCTTCTGATTGCAGGTTGGTTTTTTTTAGACTGGGGCATTTCTGGTTTCTTGCCACCTGTACTGGGCCAAGGGCTCCTTGTAAAGCCAAAGCTCTTGGTTTATCTGGCAGAGGCCCAGGAAAGCACCCTGCCAGCCACGAACAGACCCTTACAAGATGCACAGTCATTTCCAAGGTGTGTGTGAGATGGCTTTAGGCCTCTCAGGTGTCACTACCAAGGGCTCAGGTTTGGTCATGAAGTATGAGAACCTCTAGGTGGTGTTTTGTATGTGTGCTGGGTCTGGTGCTTGTGCTCTCATTTGGCTCCTTCATGCAAGGCTAGCACTCTCCCACTTGAGCTACAGCTCAAATTCTGGCTTTTTGGTGGTTCATCGGAGATAAAGCATCTCACAGACTTTCCTGCCCAGGCTGACTTGGAATCACAATCCTCAGATCTCAGCCTCCTGAGTAGCTGGGATTACAGGTGTGGCTTTAGCTAATTTTCATAGAAGGTTTCTTGCCTTTGCTGCAGGATGACCTCTGACTATAATCCTCTACTGAAGACCTCCCTAAGAGCTGGGATGACAGTCATGTCACTCTGCCTAGCTTATTGACTGAGATTGACAATCTTGCTAACATTTTTGGCCTGGGCTGACCTTGAACTTCAATGGTCTCTGTCTCGACTTCCTCAATGTTTATTCAGTAGTCCTTTGTGTCAAGCTCTCCGGGTAAGCACTTGATTCTGGCATCTGATTGTTAGTCTATGAGGTGGACAGGGACAGCAAAGCCAGGAGAAGAACACAGAGGTGTTATGAAACAGGTCAGCCTTCAACTGGCTCATCAGGAATGTGAGCTCTAGCCCTGGCTCCAGCCCAATGAGCTGTGTGACTCTAGACAGGCGGCCTGGCTTCTCTCTGGGGAAACCCTTGTGAAATCGGGGTGTCAGATCCAGGATTTGTTAACTAGGTTTCTTTTAACTGGGAAAGTGTCTAAGTCCCTGAGGGCTGAGGATGGGGAGGGAAAAGGGGCCACAGGAATTGAAAGGGGGAGCCTTATAAGAAGTGAGGACCGATTTCTTCTATGAATTTTGTATTTTTTTTTTTTTTTGGCCAGTCCTGGGCCTTGGACTCAGGGCCTGAGCACTGTCCCTGGCTTCTTCCCGCTCAAGGCTAGCACTCTGCCACTTGAGCCACAGCGCTGCTTCTGGCCGTTTTTCTGTATATGTGGTGCTGGGGAATCGAACCTAGGGCCTCGTGTATCCGAGGCAGGCACTCTTGCCACTAGGCTATCTCCCCAGCCCTCTTCTATGAATTTTGAAGCATGGAGATATATATTCAGGCCAGGCTCTGGTGGTTCACGCCTGTCATTCTAGCTACTCAGGAGGCGGTGATCTGAGGATTGTGGTTCAAAGCCAGGTCTGACAGGAAAGTCCATGAGACTCTTCTCTCCAATTAATCAGCAAAAGTCTAGAAGTGGAGCTGTGGCTCAAGTGGTATGGCACCAGCCTTGAGCAAAAAAGCTAAGGAACAGAGCCTAGGCCCTGAGTTTAAGCCCCAGTACTGACACAGAGAGAGAGAGAGAGAGAGAGAGAGAGAGAGAGAGAGAGAGGAAGGGAGGGAGGGAGGGAAAGAAGGAAGGAAGGAAGGAAAGAAGGAAGGAAGGAAGGAAGGAAGGAAGGAAGGAAGGAAGGAAGGAAGGGAGGTAGGGAGGAAAGAAGAAAGACAGGTCCTGCACAATAGAGGGGATCATCCTGATTAAAATATAGTCTATGTACAATAGAAATACCATGGGGAGGCAGCCATCAGTGGGAGCCAGGAGGATGAATGGACAAGCATATGAGGACAACTATGGTTGAAGAACTTTATATGTGTGTGAGAATAGTACCATGAAACCTGATGAAATTCTTTAAAAAAAAAAAGGGAGGGGAGGTGGGGGAGAGAGAGTGTTAGGATGAGGTTCATGGATATGCTGCAGACATGAATGCAAATGTCACAAGGGATCCCCTCCACCCTGTACAACCAGTACATATTTTTTTTAAATTTTTGTTGTTGTTGGTTGTGGGACTTGAACTCTGGGCCAGGACATTGTCTCTGAGTTCTTCAGCTGAAGGCTAGCATTATACCACATGAGCCATAGTACCACTTCTAGTTTGGGGTAGTTAATTGGAGATAAGAGTCTCATGGTCTTTCCTGCCTGGGCTGGCTTTGAACCTCAATCCTCAGATCTCAGCCTCCTGAGTAGCTAGGATCACAGGTGTGAGCCACTGGCACCTGGCTTAATTTTAAAAATCTTAACAAAAAGAAAAAAGGGGCTGGGAATATGGCCTAGTGGTAGAGTACTTGCCTCATATACAAGAAGCCCTGGGTTCGATTCCTCGACACCACATATATAGAAAAGGCCAGAAGTGGCACCGTGGCTCAAAAGGTAGAGTGCTAGCCTTGCGCAAAAAGAAGCCAGGGACAGTGCTCAGGCCCTGAGTCCAAGGCCCAGGACTGGCAAAAAAAAATAAAAAAGAAAGAAAGGAAGGAAAGAAGGAAGGAAGGGAGGAAGGAAGGAAGGAAGGGAAAAGAAAAGAAAAGAAAAATAAATGAAGGCTCTGAGAAGTTAAGGGGTTTGTCCGATTTATAAAGGTGTCAGTGGCTCTATGATCCTAGTAACTCAGAAGGCTGAGATCTAGCTAGGAGCTGGTGGCCCACACCCGTTAATTCTAGCTACTCAGGAGGCTGAAATCTGAGGATTGAGATTCAAAGCCAGCCCAGGAAGACAAATTGGAAAGACTCCCAATTAACCAGCAAAATGTGGGAAGTAAAGGTGTGGCTCAAGTAGTAGAGTATCATCGTGAGTAGAAAAAGCTAAGAGAGCAGCTTGAAGACCTCACAGGATCTCACTGTGTAGCCTAGTCTGGCCTCAAACTCTGTCCTCCTGCCTCAGCCTCCTGAGCACTATGGTTACCGGAGTGAGCCACCCTGCCTGCCCTTCAGAAACCCGTCTTGGTCAATGTTACCTGAGGAGAACAGGTGTCTGATTAGAGAGGAATGGACACTAAACCTGGTTCACTGAGTGCCTATGTGTGAACTTCTGTAAGCACTTGTATGTAGAAGGCCCAGGTGCATCAGGGGACCATTGGGAGAAAAATTATAATTACAAAGACAAAGGTGGCATCTGTGCCGCAAGCCTATGAATTCTGGCAATTCAGGAGGCTGAGAGCTGAGGATTCCAGTTTGAAGCCAGCCTGGGGCAAGACAAATCAGTGACAGTCTTCCTGTCAAATAACTAGCAAAAGCCAAGCTGGAACTGGAGGCGTGGTTCAAGGAGAGCAGTAGGTCTTAAGTTCACACCCCAGTACCCCAGTAACTATGAGCTTGGGGGTGCGTGCTCGTGCGTGGTCTCTCTCTCTCTCTCTCTCTCTCTCTCTCTCTCTCTCACACACACACACACACACACACACACGGGCGCACACAAGACAAAGGTGGAAAGAAATGAGGGGAGATCAAGACACCCTCCCTCACTTTTTTTTTTTTTTATCTTCCCATTTGATTACATTCAGGCCTGGTGGTGATAGATTGAATGCTACCAAGGAGTCTTAAGGATGGATGACAGTTTGCCGCTGGGGTGCTTTGTCCCCCAACTTCATTCAGGAAAAAAAACAAAAAGGAAGAAGAAAACTCTGGCAACACCGACCCAATCAGTCACCCAGTCATCCAGGTCTCTGGATGAAGCGGAGTTCCCGGTCCCCTCCTCACTTTGGCTCCTTGGGGCCGGTTTCCACGCTCAGAGGTGCCTGTCCCTTTAAAGCAGCGGCCCCCGGCCTGGTTATTGTCTCGCCTCGCAGCCAATCAGCGGCGCCGTTGGGGGCGGGGAATCTGGCTTCTTGATTGGCCACCGCGCGCCCCGCCCCGCCCCGCCTGGACCCCGGGAGCTGTCCGGCCGCCTCGGTGCTGATCCCGCCGCCGCCCACGGGCCGCAAGCGCGTTCGGGGGACACTATGAGCGGGGGCGTCTATGGCGGAGGTGAGCCGGCCTGGGGCTGGGGTCGGGCCCGCAGCCCCAGCCCAGGGCACCCCGGGGCCCGTCACCGCCCGTCCCGCCCGAGGTTTGGGGTCCTCCCTGGAAGGTGCAACCCACGACCTCTCAACCCATGGCCGCCAGGTCCCCCCAATCCCAGTGCCCTTTCTCCAGGTCCCCCCAAGCCCAGTGCCCCTTCTCCAGGTGCTCCCAAGCCTAGTGCCCCTTCTCCAGGTGCTCCCAAGCCTAGTGCCCCTTCTCCAGGTGCCCCCAAGCCCAGTGCCCCTTCTCCAGGTGCCCCCAAGCCTAGTGCCCCTTCTCCAGGTGTCCCCAAACAAGTACTCTTCCTTACCAACCACTTGCTCAGGCCACTGGGCAAGAGGGAACTTGGGTGGCTTGATGCTCCAACTCCCAAGACACTCCCCCCAACTCCAGGCCAAGCTCCCTCTCATCTGTCCCCAACTCCTGCTGGAGGTGTCCCCTGCCTGTGCCCTGAGCTCTCCTGGAAGCTTCCCAGGGGGAGAGAGTTTGGGGGTGTCCCCTCATGCTGCTGTATCCCCCACAGATGAGGTGGGGGCGCTGGTCTTTGACATTGGCTCCTTCTCAGTTCGAGCTGGGTATGCCGGGGAAGATTGTCCCAAGGTGAGACTTTCTCCCCCCTCCCCAAATTCATGGGCTCTGAACTCCACACCAATGCTTCCCAAGACCCAGGGTGCTCAGTTCTGCTGAGTTGGACACATGGGGGTGGACCCAGGGATGGAGCTGAGTAAATTGCATGGGGGTGCACAGGGGCAAGGGGGTGATACCTGTTTCTCTCTCCCTCCCTCCCTGTCTCTTTCTATGCCTCTCTCTCTTCCTCTGTCTCTCTCTGTCTCTGTCTCTCCCATCCTCATCCCAGGCTGACTTCCCCACCACAGTGGGGCTGCTGGCTGCAGAGGAGGGGGGCGGGCTGGAGCTGGAAGGGGAGAAGGAGAAGAAAGGGAAGATTTTCCACATTGACACGAATGCCCTGCATGTGCCTCGGGATGGAGCAGAGGTCATGTCACCGCTCAAGAACGGCATGAGTAAGAGGACCCCATCTGCCCCCTTCTGAGCCCCCTCCATAACTGGGTACACAGCACCCCACATCCACAGACTTTCTCACCACTGTCTGGGACTTCCTCACTGTGTCCCATAAGTATTGGGTTCCCAGTCCAAGAGCTCCCGGATTCCTAGGAATAGGGGTGTTTATCTGCTGAAAGCTGGCCTCACCCACCCCTCCCTAGACTTGGCCTTCCTATCTGTCCTTCTTGTCCTTCTTGCCTCTGACTCCTGACTTCTTGCCTGCATCTCTCCATGCTGCTTCCCTGACCCCCAGTCGAGGACTGGGAGTGTTTCCGAGCCATCCTGGACCACACGTACAGCAAACATGTCAAGTCTGAGCCAAACCTGCACCCGGTGCTCATGTCCGAGGCTCCGGTGAGTGCCTCATCCAGAACCACGTTCAGCCCTGGCACAACCTGTCCACCATCTGCCTCACCTGGAATCAAATGGCATCATCAGTCACCTTATTGCCCTTTTTCAGATTCTCCTTCCAACCTTGTCAACTTCACTCTAGACCTTCCTTCTTTCTGCCAGCTCTATCTACTTGGCTTCCATTCACTTCCCCCCAGTCTCCATCCCCAGTCATTTAAGACGTTTGGTCAGTATTGT
The DNA here is from genome assembly GCF_023159225.1 of Perognathus longimembris pacificus. NCBI lineage: Eukaryota > Metazoa > Chordata > Mammalia > Rodentia > Heteromyidae > Perognathus > Perognathus longimembris. The sequence continues at coordinate 71,045,855 of NC_063161.1, read as the reverse complement.
ATATACACGTACATTATCCATTTTCCTTGTAAGTGTTAAAATGTATTTAAAATTCTGCACCATTGCTGGGCTCTAGTAGCTCACTCCTGTAATCCTTAGCTACTCAGGAGGCTGAGATTTGAGGATTATGGTTCAAAGCCATCCTGAGCAGGAATGAAGCTCTTATCTCCTATTAACCAGCAAAAGGTCAGAAGTGGAGATATGACTTAAGTGATAAACAACCAGACTTGAGCACAAAAGCTAAGGAACAGTGCCCAGTATTGACTAAAAAAAAAAATCTGATTTGGGTGCTGATGGCTCACACTTGTGATCCTAGCTGCTAGGATACTGCAATCTGAGGATAGCTGTTCAAAGCCAGCCTGGGCAGCAAAGTCTGTGAGACTCTTTACCTCCAATTAACCCACCAGAAAATTGGAAGTAGAGCTGTGGCTCAAAGTGGTAGAGCACTAGCCTTAAACAAAAGAGCTCATGAGCAGTGCCCAGGCCCCAAGTTCAAGGCCCATGACTGACAAAAAAACAAAAAACAAAAAAACCGCACTTCTTACTCTCCTTTCCATCTTCTTCCAAAGATAACTGTTTTTCACCTCTTTAGCTAATTAAAAAAATATTTCCTTCCATATTTCTGAATATAACGTTTAAGTTACAACATGGAGTTTTTTGCTTTAGGCATTATCTATGAATTTTCTACTGTAGGAAATGAATGTCACTAGGTGCTGGTAGCTCATGCCTGTAATCCAGGCTACTCCAGGAGACTGAGATCTGAGGATTGTGGTTCAAGGGAAGCCCTGGCAGAAAATTCGGTGAGCCTCATCTCTAATTAATGAATAAAAGGTTAGAAATGGAGCTGTGGCTCAAGTGGTAGAAGACTAGCCTTGAGCAAAAAAGCTGAGGGACAGTGCCCAGGTCCTAAATTCAAGCTCCAGAACTAGTACAAAAGGAAGGAAGGCAAGAAGGGAGGGAGGGAGGGAAAAAAAGGGAGGGAGGAAGAAAGGAAGAAAGGAAATTAATGAGTAGTTCTTTCCTCCCCCAGATTATATCACACATATTTCTCATTCTCCACCTTGAAGTATAGTTGTATTTCAGATTTTCCAAAGGATCAATATTCAACTTATACTCTTTTATTACCAGGTAGGCTAATCAGAACTAAGCCAGAATTACATTACCATTACTTTTTCCTTCCTTTGAAACTTAATGTTCTTTTGAACTGAAAATAATCTTTTTTCCTTCCTTCTTCCTCTCTTTTATAGAACTTTTAAAAATGTTATTATAGGGCTGGGAATGTGGCTCAAGTGGTAGAATGCTTGCCTAGCATGAATGAAGTCCTGGGTTTGATTCCTTACTACAATAGAAAAAGCCCAAAGTGGCACTGTGGCTCAAGTGGTAGAGTGCTAGCCTTGAGCAAAAGAATCTAAGGGACAGTGCATAGGCCCTGAGTTCAAACTCCACAACTGACAAAAAAAATGTTATTATAAAGGTGATATACAGAGGGTTTATAATTTCATAAGTCAGATAATAAGTACATTTCTTTTTGGGCAATATCACCCTTTCCTTCACTCTCTCTCCCAGTTTTTCCCTCCTCTCCCTCCACCTATGAGTTGTTTAGTTCATTTTCAACATAGTGTCTTCTGAGTACGTGTGTGTGTGTGTGTGTGTGTGTGTGTGTGTGTGTGTGTATGTGCTGATCCAAGAGCCTGATTGCTACCCCTGAGCTTTTTTGCTCAAGGATGGTGCTCTACCACTTAAGCCACAGCACTACTTCCAGTTTTTTAGTGGTTAATTTGAGATAAGAGTCTCAGGAACTTTCCTGCCCGGGCTGGTTTGGAACCATGATCCTCAGCCTCTTGAGTAGCAAAGATTACAGATGTGAGCCACAGGCGCCCAGCTTGATTTTTATTTTGCTTCGTTTTCTACTATCTGCTTATTAATGTGGACCTAAGTTTTCCATCACTGGTCTATGTCTTTTCTCAAGATGTTAATTACATTAGCTATTCTACTGATTTCACCTTCTTGAAGAAATTTATCAAGAATACATTGACCTATTCTACTTTGCTATGCTAAATCTTGACACCAGGCAAGCAGCTGCTATTCTGAGATCTCCCATCTCAAGAGAAATCTACTCCCCCTCCACAACCCCTGAAATAGAAGTCGTGCTACCTGTCATGGGCTCTCTTGGGGTGGAGAGCTAAAAAGGCATTCTACCATTTGTAGCTGGGTTTTTGTTTTTGTTTTTTTGTAGTTAATTGAAGATAAGAGTCTCATGGACTTTTCTGCCCAAACTGGCTTTGAATTACAATCCTCAGATCTCAGCCTCCTAATAGTTAGGATTACAGGCGTGATCACACACCCCCCACCCCGCTCCTAGCTAAAATTGATCTTGTTAAAGTTAACAATTCCATGGCACTTAAATCATTCACACTGCTCAGCCACCCTGTCTGTCCAGTGAAAAACTTTCATCACCCCCAGGGAAAGTCATTTCTCTCTCCCAGTGGCTTTCTCTTCAGTAGTCACTCCCCTCTACGCCACCTCTTCACAATCATCACTCTGCTATGGATATATTTGTTCTGGATCTTTCATGTAAATGGAATTACACCACTCATGGCTTTTTGTGCCTTTGTTCTCTTTTCTTTTTGTGTGATGGCATTGAAGTCTCCCCTTCCCAGTCCTGTGTCTCTGTTCTGTCATTTAGCATGTTTTTGTAGTTTGTGATCACCATTATTCCTTATCATGGATTTATAATGTTCCATGGCACAGACATACCAAAATGTATTTATCCATTCATTCTCTGATGGACATTAGGATAACTAACGACTAGCTTTTAGCCATTCTGAATAGTTTATGCTATGAGTATTTGTGTACAGATTTGTTTCAGCATCTGTTTTCCATTCCTTTGGGTCTGTAACTAGGAGCAGAATTGCTGATATTTCTATCTTTGTTTGCTTGCTTTTTGCCAGTCCTGGGGCTTGGTCTCAGGGCCTGAGCACTGTCCCTGGCTTTTTTTTGCTCAAGACTAGCACTCTACCACTGAGCCACAGCACCACTTCTGGCTTTTTCTGTTTATGTGGTACTGAGGAATCCAACCCAGGGCTTCATGCATTCAAAGAAAGCACTCTACCGATAAGCCATATTCCCAGCCCTGTTTTTTATTTATTTTTTGTGGTTATTGAATGATTTTATAATTCCACCAGCATTCAAACTTTTCCACATCCTTGTCAACACTTGTTATTTTCTGGTTTTTAATAATTAACACTGCTCTCCCTATGCTTTTGGTTTGCCTTTCCTTAAGAGTTGACAATGTTTGATTAGTATTTCATGTGCTTGTTGGCTATTGTAGGTTTATATTTCTCTCTTTTTTGGCCTACCAGGGTTTGAACTCAAGGCCTTGTGCTTGCTAGGCAGGTACTCTACCACTTGAACCATGCCCACAGCCCATTTGTCAGATATGGTCTTAATTTTTTTTGCACCTGCCTGGCCTCAGATGATGACTCTCCTACCTATGGCTCTCAATAGCTGGAATTCCAGGTGTCAGCCACTATTTGTGGCTCATTGGTTCACATGGGGTCTTGTTGACTTTTTAACTTCAAACTTCAATCTTAATCTCCACCTACCAAGGAACTAAAGGTTTATATTTTGTATGTGTGCTGGTACTGGGGTTTGAACTCAGGGCCTGGATACTGTCTTTGAGCTTCTGTGCTCAAGGCTAGTGCTCTACCACTTGAGAAACAGCTCTATTTCTAAGAATCCCTGGACTTTACTACCTCCACTGGCTTCAAACTACAATCCTCAGATCTCAGCCTCTGGAGAAGCTAGGATTACAGGTGTGAGCTACCATGCATGAGGTTTTCATATTAAATGGGAGTCAATGGATCTGACTTCTGTTCCCCAATCCAAGTTATGTTTATGTGTGTGTTTGCATATGGAAATATGTATATCTCTGTGTGGTGTATTTACATGCATGTATGAATGCATGTGTGTATATGGTATGAGCATGCATGTATGAGTGTGTGAACATATATGTATGTTTGTGCATGTGCCTACATGTGTTGGTAAGCATGAGCGTGTGTGTGCCTTATGGGAGTGTGTACATATGTCTACTGTGTGTGTCTGTGTGTGGGAGTATGCATGTAAGTGTGAGTGTGCACACAGACACACGCCCAGGCTGGGCCTCTCCATCCTGACTCTCTCCTGTACTCTCTCTGCAGTGGAACACACGGGCCAAGAGGGAGAAGCTGACAGAGCTGATGTTCGAGCAATACAACATTCCTGCCTTCTTTTTATGCAAGACGGCCGTGCTCACTGCGTATCCTCAGCTTGAGCGGCTCCACCTGGGTGGAGGACTGGGGTGGAGGACCGGGTGGGGTGAAGGACCTGATTCTCTGGAAATCAGTGTCCCGGGTGGGGAGAGATTTTTTTTTTTTACCAGTCCTGGGGCTTGAACTCAGGGCCTGAGCACTGTCCCTGGCTTCCTTTTGCTCAAGGCTAGCACTCTACCACTTGAGCCACAACACCATTTCCAGCTTTTTCTATTTATGTGCTGCTGAGGACTCAAACCCAGGGCTTCATGCATGTTAGACAAGCACTCTACCGCTAAGCCAGCCCCAGGAGACGCCTTCTTTAACCTCATTAGCACAGGGGCTGAGGGGCTGGGATATGGGTAGAGCCCAGACCAGCATACTTTTTTATTCCCTGCATCTGATCGAACAGAGAAAGCTGGGAAGTAAGGAGACAGCAGAGCCTGGGGCTGAACTGAGGAAGAGCTAACCACCCACCCTGAAGCCTTTCCTACCCACAGAGCCAACCTCCATTGTTTTTTAAAATCTTTATTTTAAATCTTTGGTGGTACAAAGATTTCAACTCAAGGCCTTAATAGGCTTGAGAGGCAGGTGTTTACACCACTTATCACTTTAATCTTCTTGGCTGAGGCCAGTCCCAAACTCTGATCTTCCTACCTGCCCTTTGCATAGCTGAGACTACAGGTTAGGTAACACCATACCTGGATTGTTGGTTGAGATGGGGGTTTTCCCAGGTTGAGCATGAACCTGATCTTTGCTTCCAGAGTAGCTGAGAGGCAACACACATGGCTCAATATTGCTTTCTTTTTTCTTTTTGTCAGTTGTGGAGCTTGAACTTGGCCTGGGTTCTGTCCCTGAGCTTTATCTCTCAAGGCTAGTGCTCTACCACTTTGAGCCGCAGCACCACTTTCAGTTCTCTGGGGGTTAATTGGAGATAAGAGTTCCACATAGGCTGGGAATATGGCCTGGTAGTAGAGTGCTTGCCTTGCATACATGAAGACCTGGGTTCGATTCCTCAGCACTACATATAAAGAAAAAGCGAGAAGTGGCGCTATGACTCAAGTGGTAGAGTATTAGCTCTTGGGCAAAAAGAAGCCAGGGATAGTGCTCAGGCCCTGAGTTCAAGCCCCAGGACTAGAAAAAAAAAAAAAGAGTTCCACAAATTTTCCTGCCTGAGCTGGCTTCAAACTGTGATCCTCAGATCTCAGCCTCCTGTGTAGCTAGGATTACAGGCTTTGAGTCACTGGTGCCCTGCTCTTCATTGCTTTTTAATTCAGGATCTGCTTTGCATAAGAGCTCTAATTCAGGGGAACTGTAAAACACAGAATCAAGAATAAAGAGAGACCAGGGGCGAGGCCCCAATGGCTCATGTCTGTAATTCAAACTACTCAGGAGGCTGAGATCTGAGAGTCTTAGTTCAAAGCCTGGCCGGGAAAGTCCCTGAGACTCTTTATCTCCAATTAACCATCAAAAAGTCAGAAATGGAGTGGTGGCTTTAGTGGTAGAGCTCCAGTGCCCAGACCCTGAGTTCAAACCCTAGAACTGGCAAAGAAGAGGAGGAAGAAAGAGGAGGAGGAGGGTGTGGCTTAGTAGGAAAAGAAGTGGAAGGGATAGAGGGACTCAGGAACAATCTCCAGGACACAGAAAGATTTGCAGACTGGGATGAGGAGGCCCAGGGACAGCAGACAGGGGACCCAACTAGACCCAGGTCCCAACCCGCTCCGTGGCTGCCACCATCTCTTTAACTGAGCCATCCCACACCAGCTTTGCAAATGGACGCTCCACAGGGCTTGTGCTGGACAGCGGGGCCACACACACCACGGCCATCCCCGTGCACGATGGCTATGTCCTGCAGCAAGGTGGGGCCTCAGCGCATGGGGATGGGGGAAGCAGGGCTCGGGAAGGCCAGGCTCTGACACTGCCTCCCCTTCAGGTATCGTCAAGTCGCCCCTGGCAGGGGACTTCATCTCCATGCAGTGCCGGGAGCTCTTCCAGGAGATGGCCATTGACATCATCCCCCCATACATGATTGCAGCCAAGGTGGGCATTGCAGTGCCACCGTGCAGTTCTCAGTGCCCACCCTGCCCCGTGGGCCCACTGACCCATGAGAAGGCAGGCTGCTGATCACGAGTCCACTCCTTCTTCGGGAATTGGGACATCAGGGCAAGATGAGGGATATGGCTGAGGTCTCGCGGTCTGTCAGCTGGGATCAGATCGCAAGGGCCAGTGTGGTGGGTTCTGGGGTCCCACTCACCCCACGTTCCCGTTCTGCCTCTGTCACATCAAAGCTATGTGGCCCAGATCCTTTCCTGGGACTAAAATGACAATGTGAGTGGGAAATGGCATTGCGAGCTGGATGTTGGTGCTCACACCTGGAATCCTAGCTACCTAAGAGGCTGAGATCTGAGGATGGAGATTCAAAGTCAGCGTGGGTAGAGAAGCCTGTGAAACGCTAGGGTTTGATCTCAGAGCCTTATGCTTGATAGGCAGTTCACTGGCAAAAAAAAAAAGCCACAAGTGGAAAAGTGGAGTTGTGGCTCAAATGCCAGCCTTGAGTGAAAAAGCCAAGCAAGAACTGAAGGGCCTGAGTGTAAGCCCTAGGATCAGCACCAAAAAAAGAAAAAGAAGGGGGAAAAGAAAAAGACCTTGCATGCTGGCGTCTTCTCTGGGAAGAACAGGAACAAGGTCCTTGCTGTGTGCCCTTGCCGTTCTCTGATTGTGACCCTTCCTCACACCTGTGCCTGTGACAAGTATTGCAGGCCAGGCCGTCCCTGCTGTCATCTCCCAGGCAACAGCGCACACCTCCCCTGATGTGCTGCTCAGGTGTGCTCAGGTAGCTGGAAAAGACTGCCCCTGTGCCCCCACAGGAACCTGTCCGAGAGGGAGCCCCTCCAAACTGGAAGAAGAAGGAGAAGTTACCCCAAGTCTCCAAGTCCTGGCATAACTACATGTGCAATGTAAGACTCCGACGTGGGTTCCCATAAACTGCTTCCCTCCCCATCTCCTGTGCCTCTGCCAGAAGGGGAGGGAGAGACAAAGTTCCTGAATGGCGGTAAGGTGGGCGTAAGGTGCTCAGAGAGAGGCCCAGGACCAAGTGAACCAGCTGTAGGGGTGCATGCCTATAATCCCAGGTATGCAGGAGGTGGAAGTGGGAAGACCGTGGTCTGAGGCTGGCCCTGAGCAAAAGGATGAGAACTCTGAAAATAAGCAGAAGGGGGCTGGGAGTGTGGAGGGGGGGGGTGGCTAGCCTCTCCCCCCTTTTGGCTCCCAGGAAGTGATCCAGGACTTCCAGGCCTCAGTGCTGCAGGTCTCAGACTCACCCTACGATGAACAGTGAGCAGGGCTGGGCACCGGGAGGTGGGAAGAGGTTGGTAAGGGGGCTGGGGGTGGAGGTGGGGGACCTGTGGCATCTGCCTGCCCCGAGGCCCTCTGTGAGTGCCCCAGGTAGAGTCTGGCTCCCTCCTGGGCAGAGTGGCTGCACAAATGCCCACCGTGCACTATGAGATGCCCAATGGCTACAACACAGACTACGGTGCCGAGCGCCTGCGCATCCCCGAGGGCCTCTTCGACCCTTCCAATGTCAAGGTTTGGCTGGGAGGTGACCACTGACTGGCTGGAGTCCTCGGACCTTGAGGTCCATGTGTGTGTGTGTGGGGGGGAAATCTGGGAAGGATCTTGAGGGGGGAAGGTGGATATGACTGGGGAGTCGGGTCTCCTTTGTCCACAGGGACTGTCCGGGAACACCATGTTAGGCGTGGGCCACGTGGTGACCACCAGCATCGGCATGTGTGACATCGACATTCGGCCGGTGAGAGCTTGAGGCTGAGGCAGGGACAAAGAAGCCCAGGAGAAGTGAGGAGGGCCTGGGAAAGATCATTTCCTACCGCCTCACTGGTCCTTCCTTGCTCTCAGGGCCTGTATGGCAGTGTCATTGTCACCGGTGGAAATACGCTGCTCCAGGGCTTCACTGACCGGCTCAATCGAGAACTTTCCCAGAAGACCCCACCGGTAGGCAGGCTTTCACCCCCTGACTCAGAACCCTGGATTTCAATTCCAATTTATTCTCAAGATTAAGTCCTTCCAGCCAGCCAGCATGGTAGCTGAAGCCTGTTATCCTAGCAATCTTGAGCCAAGATTCAAAGTCAGATGAGGCAAAAAGAAATGGAAGTGATTCTATCTCCTACAATGTCTGGGTATAGGGACAGAGGGAAGCATAAACAGGAGGACTGAAGTCCAGGCCAGTGGGGGCATAAAGCCAGACCCTATCAGGAAAGTGAAAAGGTGGAGTCATGGCCTAGCAAGCACAAGGCTCTGAGTTCAATCCTCACTAGTACCAGGGGAAAAAAAAATGAAGTCCTTCTGCCTTCCCCAAATCAAATTATCCAGCCTCCTGTTCTGTGGCTTTCCCCTACATCCCGAGCCCGAGCTCACAGATCCTCCATGCCTGCCTAATCGCTCAGCCCTTTTCTTCCTCCAGAGCATGCGTCTGAAGCTCATCGCCAGCAACAGCACCATGGAGCGCAAGTTCAGCCCCTGGATTGGGGGCTCTATTCTGGCCTCCCTGGTGAGAGGAAAGGGACAGGGCCTCTCACTGATTATGAGGAGGGGGAAAACCCAGACAGCTCTGTACCTTGCCTGATTCCTCATCCATTCATTTGTCTGTCCATTTGTCTATCCATCTGTCCACCTGTCCGTCCACCATCCATCCATCCCTCCATCCCTCCATATATGCATGTATCCACCCATCCATCCAACAAACATTTTTGAGAAAGGACTATTAGGAAGTTCTCCATCAGGACACAAAACAAGGGGCAGAGAAGAGGAAGCTGGAGAGATTGGTCTAGATGAGGTTGTAGAAAGGCACCCACAGCCTTCAGTGAACAGAGGGTACATCCTGGAGATCAGGAGCAAGGGAGTCATGTGATTGGCAAGGGACAATGAAACAGGAAGTCACCATGAAGAGTGCAGAAATAATGCAATCCAGCTTGGCAGGAGCACAAGTTGAGAAGAATAAAAATGGAGGGGGCAAGCTAGCCACTCATGCTTGTCATCCTAGCAACTCAGGAGGCTGAGATCTGAGGATCTAGGTTTGAAGCCAGCTCAGTCAGGAAAGCTGTGAGCCTCTAATCTCCAATTAACTACCAAAAAGCTGGAAGTGGACCTGTAGCTCAAGTGGTAGAGTACCAGCCTTGAGCAAGCTAAGGGACAGTGCTCAGGCAAACACCAGTACTGGCATACACACACACACACACACACACACACACACACACACACACACATACACACACACACACTTTAGTGAATCTGGGCCAACAAATCTGTGAGACTCTTATCTCCAATTAACCACCAAGTTTTTTGAAGTGGAGCTGTGGCTCAAGTGGTAGAGCAACCAGCCTTGAAGAGGGGGGGAGCCAAGTGAGAAAGCATGAGACCCTGGGTTCAAGCCCCAGTACTGAACACAGGCCCAAGTCCCCACCCCACCCCGCCAGCAGGTCTCAGCAGGGAGAGGGTGGCAATGAGGTATAGGGTGAAGTGTATGTCCAGGCCGCAGCCCAGGGGGCCCACAGCTCCTAAGAGGAACAGCTGCTGGTTGTTCCTTGACTGACAGGCAGAGGTCGTTCACCCTCTGTAGGAACAAGGTGGCAGGCAAGGGAGGACCGGCTAGGTTGGGAAGGAAGGTAAGGGTGCTGGGGGCTGGTGAACCCACCCCCCGCCCACCCCCGGTGTCTCCCCTCCACCCAGGGCACTTTCCAGCAGATGTGGATCTCCAAGCAGGAGTACGAGGAGGGTGGGAAGCAGTGCGTGGAGCGGAAGTGCCCCTGAGGGCACCCCTCGCCTACCTGCCGGATCTATGCCCTTCCCTCCCCCACCCCACCCCCACCATCTCTTCTTCTCCCCTGGTCCTCTTAGGTTGTGATAGTTCTGAGTTAAAAGAAGTAAAGAAAAGTTTTAAGAAAAGTTTGGCCTTCTTGGGGGCGAGGAGTGGTCTCGGGGTCTTGGAAGGAAGCACGGGTTCCTCAGGGTCCAGTCTGGCCGGGACTCCAAGAGCACCAGCACTGGAGGACTGCCCGCCCGGGGGAGGAGCTAGGGGGCGGGGCCTGCGGTGGGCGTGGCGGATCCCGGGGGTTTGATTGGTGGCCGTGTCGTGGTGGGCGGGGCCTGTGCGCAGGGCTCAGGGCTCGAGGGAGCTGTGCTCCTGTACCCAGGACCTGCAGCTCAGGTGAGCGGGGCCTGCGCTGTTGTTTCTTCGTGGGGCTCTTGACTTTCACAGACATGGGGTGGAGACTGGGGTACAGTTGAGCCCGGAGGATTCAGACCTTTTCTCTGGACCTCCGCAGCGTGGGAGTATAGGGGCCTTGCCCGGACCCTGAGCCTTTCTATTCAGAGCTGATTGTGCTGGGGTCCTTTGCGCCCTGTGACATCAGAGGGAAAAGCTTTGTGCTTTGGGACTGTGATGTGTTTCGGGGAGGAAGCTATCTGAGCTTTCCTCAGACTACCTCCAGGCCCCAACGAGGTCAAAACCCACCCCATCCAAGTCCTCTGGTGGCCCTGTTCCAGGAATCACAGCCCTGCCGGCACATGGCCAGGACGCCTTCTAATTCCTCCAGGACCCCTGGTCCTGGACGTTCACTGGTCCCCCCTTTACCAAACAGACAGACATCTGCTGGGCCAGGCCGAGCCCCTGGTCACCCCCATACCACCCAGCTGCCTCCATCTTAGCATGGTGGACAGCATCAGGGCAGGGAGAGCCCCTGTGTTGGAGGAGTCTGGGTTTTGGGAGACCCATAAGCCAGATACAGAGAGGAGTAAACTTCCACAATGAACTGGGAGGGCTTAGAAAGGGGGGATTCTAAGAAAGGTGGAAACAGGAGGGCAGAGGGAGATACCCAGAAGTCCCCCTTCCTCCCCTCACTTTCAGTGCCCCTCCCCCATCCTTGCCAGGAACCAAAAGGCCAAAGTCTACCCCAAGGTTTAAAAAAAGATTGATTGTTTTGCCGAGAAGGGGCGAGAGTGGGACTGGGGAGGGGATTGGCAGAGAGAAGGTACAGTCTCTAGTTCTCTAGTCGGGCTTAGGGGGTGCTGGCCAAGACCAGCACTGTGCCCCCATCCTCGTGTGTGTGTGTGTGTGTGTGTGTGTGTGAGAGAGAGAGAGAGAGAGAGAGAGAGAGAGAGAGAGAGCGAGAATGGGAGGAGGTTGAGCAGAAGCCTGCCCAGGCTGATAAGAGGCCCTCTGGGGCTCCAACAAACGGTTTATCATTGGGGTGGGGTGGGGGCAGGTAGCCCACAGTGTTCAGGAGGGGGATCAAGCATGGAACGGCTTCGGGGTCTACTCCAGAGAGCGGTAAGACCAGTGTGGTTGGGGGACACCCTAGACCTTCCCTCAGATCCTTAGCCCCCTCCCAAACCCATCCAGCTGTCCCCTCCTGGCCAGTGCCCTGTCATGGCCTTTCCTTCACCCCCTTTCTTCTCAAGTCACACCCCAAACAGCCTCCTTCTCAGAACTCTCTACCTACCTCATAGTTATCAGCACCCCGAAGATCATTATTTCCAGATCCTTCTCCACCCCCTTTTCCAGTCTCATGTCTACCCTGCCCACCCCCCACAGCAGCAGTGGTCCCCACAACCCTCTCAAACCATCTACAAACGTGTGGAGGGCCCCTCCCAGGGGCGCCTGGAGGAAGAAGAGGAAGACAGGGAGGAAGGGCCTGAGCTGCCAGTCCACTTCTGCCCTATGGAGTTGAAGGGCCCCGAACCTCTGGGCTCTAGACCTGGGCTCCCAGTCCACATACCCTGGGCAGAAGCAGGAAGAAGGGCAGCGCCCTACCTGGTCCTGACAGCCCTGCTGATCTTCACTGGGGGTGAGGACCATCCCCTCCCACCCCTTTCCTAGCTATGGACTGGGCTGGGGACTCTTCAGGGGTTCAGAGTGAATGCACACAGAATCCTCATCTTGCCATCTGTCAGCCTTCCTCCTGGGCTATGTGGCCTTCCGAGGGTCCTGCCAGGCGTGTGGGGACTCAGTGTTGGTGGTGAGCGAGGATGGCAACTATGAGCCCGGCCCAGATTCCCGCCAGGGCACGCTGTACTGGAGCGACCTCCAGGCCATGTTCCTGAGGCTCCTCGGGAAGGGACACCTGGAGGACACCATCAGGTAAGGGCAGCCTGGCCCTTCCTGGCCCTGCAGGGTTCTTTCTTTGTCCACTCAGACTGGCCTTCCTTCCTGCTCACCCAGGGTCCCCACCCTGCCTTGCTTCTCACCTTCCACATGCCTCAGTGACCTTTCTTGTTCAGCATTTCTGGGAAGAATGACAAACACAGCTGAGATTCAGGGGCTGAGGTTCTAAGAGCGGCATATTTGAGACATGGAGGAGCTGGCCGAATGAGAACAGCGGGGTACAAGCGAGCATGGAAGTGCATGCCTGGAATCCCAGCTACTTCAGATACACAGGCAAGAGGATTGAGAGTTCAAAGCCAGTCCGGGCAAAGTGAAGGGAGATGTCGTCTCGAAAGCGAGCAAATGAAAAAGGGTCTAATCTAAGGACATAGCTCAAGTGGTAGAATGTTTGTCTAACATGCACAAGTTCCTAGGTTCAACCATGAGTACTGTGAACGCACGCACACACACACACACACACACACACACACACACACACACATCTAGCACTCAACATGAGGCAGGAACACCCCAGAAACACCCTGAATGCTGAACTCAGGAGCCTGGCTAAGGACCCACAACAGCAGGGAGTTCTGAGAAAGGACCTTTTAGAGAATCAGAGAAAGAAGCAAGCAGATGCATTTGTGGGCACAGAACTCCACCTCCATCGTGGTTACATACCAGCCTAGCCCAGACCGATTAGGCCTGCAGCACAGCAGAGAGGGCCAGCCGGCCTGAGCCATTCTGCCACAGTCACTGCTCTACTGCGAAGGAGCTGCCAAGAGAGGTCCAGAGGGAGCCAGGCCTCTCCCCACCTGCATCTGAGTTTCACAGTGGGTCCTCCCGGGTTTTCTTTTTTTGCCAGTCCTGGGCCTTAAACTCAGGGCCTGAGCACTGTCCCTGGCTTCTTTTTGTTAAAGGCTAGCACTCTACCACTTGAGCCACAGCGCCACCTCTGGCTTTTTCTATATATGTGGCGCTGAGGAATTGAACCCTGGACTTCATGTATACCAGGCGAGCACTCTACCACTAGGCCATGTTCCCAGGCACCCCCCCCCGCCCCCAGTTTTCTAAGTAGCTAATCATATAAACTACCGACAGTGAGAGACATCTCTTTTCCAGTGATTATACCTTTTATACCCCTCACCCCCCCCCCCGTCTCTTTCATATGTGCTAGCAGCAGGGATTGAAATCAATGCCTCGGGCTCTTGCTTGGCTTTTGCCAGCTTACTCACTGCTGGGTGCTCTACCACCTGAACCATCTCCAGCCCAGCATTTTGCTGGTCAATTAGAGATGGTGTCACTGTTATTTTTCAGCCCAGCTTAGCTTCAAACTGATCCTCCAGACCTCAGCCTCCTGAGTAGCTACAATTACAGGTGTGATTCCACCAGTGTTCAGCTTAAAAAAATAAAAAGTTCTTAGGGAAAGAGGGAACAGCTGATACTAAACAAAAAAAAAGAAACGTACATATCACCCGATTAAGGTTTTAGTGTTAAAGTTCATAGAGTTCATAAGCTTTGTAGATTAGAATGGTGATTTTCATTATTGTGAAGGTTAAAATATATACTGTGAAACATATGTAATTACTTCATCTCAAAAAAAAATTCCTAAAGACTGCATTGGAAAGGATATTAAATGCCAGTGAAGATAGGCATCTTTGCCTAGTTCCTGACTTTCACAATAACCGTTTCTGTGTGTCAGTTCTAGGACTTGAACTCAGAGCCTGGCTGCTGTACCTGTTGGGGTTTTTTCCTCTCTCAAGACTAGCACTTTGGGTCTGGGAATATGGCCTAGTCATAGAGTACTTATCTCGTATACGTGAAGCCCTGGGTTCGATTCCTCAGCACCACATAGACAAAAAAGCCACAAGTGGTGCTGTGGCTCAAGTGGTAGAGTGCTAGCCTTGAGCAAAAAGAAGCCAGGGACAGTGCTCAGGCCCTGAGTTCAAGCCCCAGGACTGGCAAAAAAAAAAAAGTCTAGCACTTTACTACTTGAGACACAGCTCCACTTCTGACCTTCTTGATGGTGAATTGGAGATGAGAGTCCCACGGACTTTCCTGCCTGGGGTGGCCTCAAAGCACAATCCTCAGATCTCAGCTTCCAGAGTATTTGGGACTCCAGATGTGAGCCACCAGCACCCAGCTGGAATCCTTGAATCTCGCTCTGTCTCTCTCTGTCTCTCTGTCTCTGTCTCTGTCTCTGTCTCTGTCTCTCTCTCTCTCTCTCTCTCTCTCTCTCTGTCTCTGTACTGGGATTTGAATTGTGATACTCTATTGCTTGAGCCTCCAACTCTTTTTTTTGGGGGGGAGGGCACGCGTGGCATGTCCTAGGGGGCTTGAACTGAAGACCAGGTTGTCCTTGAACTTTTTCACTCAAGGCTGACACTCTACCACTTGAGCCACAGCCTCATTTTTTGGTGGTTGATTGGAGATAAGAGTCTTGCGGACTTTCCTGCCCACGCTGGCTTTGAACTGTGACCCTCATATCTCAGCCTCCTGAGTGGCCGGGATGACAGTCGTGTCCCCCACTGTGGGCAGAGAGCTAAGGTTTGAAGCCAGCCGCCGCTCTGGCAGCCTTTGGGCCCTCCAGGTCCCCGCCTCCTCCTCTCCTGGGCCCCAACCCCACCTCTCCCCCCTCAGGCAAGCCAGCCTCCGGGAGCGCGTGGCGGGCTCTGCGGGGATGGCCGCGCTGGCCCAGGACATCCTGGCCGCGCTGTCCGCACACAGGCTGGACCACGTGTGGACCGACACGCATTATGTGGGGCTCCAGTTCCCGGACCGGTGAGTGTGGGGCGTGCGTGGAGGGGGCGCGGAGGAGGGGAGGGGGGAGCTCACCACGTCCGCTCCCCAGGGAGCACCCCAACACTCTACACTGGGTGGATGAGGCTGGGAAGATGGGGGAGCAGCTGCAACTGGAGGACCCCGACGTCTACTGCCCCTACAGCGCCACGGGCAACGTCACGGTGAGCACCCCTTGTCCCCCCATCCCCACACGGGGAACCCCCAGCCTGGCCTCACTGTCGTGCTCTCCCCCCCGCCCCCCCGTGTCCTCAGGGGTCCCTGGTCTACGCTCACTATGGGCGGCCCGAGGACTTGCGCGAGCTGCGGGCCAGGGGCGTGGATCCAGCCGGACACCTCCTGCTGGTTCGAGCAGGGGTCACCAGCTTTGCCCAGAAGGTGAGGGTCCCTGGATTGGACTGGGGCACTCCAGCTTACCTCAGCAAGCACGAGACTCTGAGGTCAAAGCAGGCAGTTCGTTTTCTTTTCTCCAATTTTTATTTTATTTTAGGCCCATACTGGGGATTGAACTCAGGACCTGGGCACTGTCGCTTAGCCCCCCCCCCCCCCCCCCCGCCAAGACTGCCACACTTCCACTTGAGCCACAGTTCCACTTCTGGCATTTTGCTGGTCAATGAGAAATAACATTCTCCCAGATTTTCCTGTGGGAGCTGGCTTCACAATATGATCCTCAGATCGCAGCCTCCTGAACAGCTAGATTTACAGGATCCCAGGCATAAGCTACCAGGACCTAGCTCCCTTTTTCTTGTGCCCTGCCCTCCCCAGGTGGCCAGTGCTCAGGACTCTGGGGCCCGAGGCGTGCTCATCTACCCTGACCCAGCAGACTTCTCCCACGACCCGCACAAGCCAGGCCTGGCCAGACACCAGGCTGTGTATGGACACGTGAGCAGAACCTTTCTGGAGTCCATGCCACATATCCTTGGAATAAAGCTGGCCTAACTCCATTTCAGGATGGACACTCCTTTCCCTACAGGTGCATCTGGGAACTGGGGACCCCTACACGCCTGGGTTTCCTTCCTTCAATCAAACTCAGTTCCCTCCAGTCGCATCTTCAGGCCTCCCCAGCATACCCGCCCAGCCCATAAGTGCAGCCATTGCTGACCAACTGCTCAGGTAAGGTGTGGAGGGGAGAGCTAGGAGAGAAGAGGGAGAGGCAGGGGCCTACAGCTAGCCAGGGGAACCTTTTGATGAACCAGAAATTTTAAAAAATTAGCCAGGTGCCCATGGCTCACGTCTGTAATCCTAGCTACTCAGGAAGCTGAAATCTGAGGATTGTGGTTTGAAGCCAGCCTGGGCAGGAAAGTCAATGAGACTCTTATCTCTAATAAACCACTCAGAAAAGGCCAGAAGTGGTGCTGTGGCTCAAGTGGTAGAGCACTAGCATTGAGTGAAAAAGCCCAGGGGCTGCACCCAGGCTCAGAGTTCAAGTCCCACGACCAGCAAAAAAATGAAATTAAGAAAATAAATAAACAAGGGGCTGGGAATATGGTCTAGTGGCAAGAGTGCTTGCATTGTATACATGAAGCACTAGGTTCGATTCCTCAGCACTACATACATAGAAAAGGCCAGAAGTAGTGCTGTGGCTCAAGTTGGCAGAGTGCTAGCCTTGAGCAAAAAGAAGCCAGGGACAGTGCTCAGGCCCTGAGTCCAAGCCCCAGGACTGGCAATAAACAAACAAACAAACAAACAAACAAACAAGAAAGACAGTCTTTTGTCAGGGCCCACCAGGTGGCATTTCTCCTTCTGCTGAACACCCTTGGAGCAATGCAGAATTTACAGCACTGCCCAAGGCAGACTTGCTGCCCTGCCTTCCACAGAGGCCACTGAGGCAGAGGGTGGGAGGAACAGAAAAGTGAGGAGGAAACATTGGACTCTTCTGTAGTCTGGGGCTCTGCCACTACCAACCCTTTCTTCTCCACCCTTTTCCAGGAAGCTCAAAGGCCCTGTGGCCCCCCACAAATGGCAGGGAGCCCTCTCAAGCTTCCCTTATCCTCTGGGCCCTGGGCCAGCTGTGTATCTAGAAGTCAACAACCACAGAACCTCTACTCCCATTAGGAACATCTTTGGCTGCATTGAGGGTGTGGCTGAGCCAGGTGTGCACTAAGGAGCCTGGCCTGTTGTGGCTGGTACAAAAGAGGGTGGAGAGAGGGCAGGAGTGGTGCTCAGGGGAGGGGGCCCGGCAAGTGGAGGCTGTGCTGGGACTCCGGAGCAGAAGTGAGGAGCCCACATGCTCCAGTCCATCCAGGAATAGCAGGGACAGTATGGCGAGTACTGAGTTCCCAAGTCTAGAGGTGAGCAAGGTGAGACAATGTGATCACAGAAATTCAAGCATTAGAGTCAGGTCAGGCCAGGCATGGTGGCTTAAGCCTTTAGTCCTAACTATTTGGGAGACAAAGATCAGAATATCTCAGCTCCAGGCCAGCCCAGGCAGAAAAGTTTATGAGACTCCATTTCAACCAACGGCAGAGCATGGTAGCATACATCTGTCACTCCAAGTTGCAGGGGAAAAATCATGGATGGAACATGGTGGTATCTTCAAGTCATCCTAACGAAGCAGGGAACACACAAGGGAGGATTGCACTACAGGCTGGCCCAAGGACTAAAGTGAGAGCTTATCTTGAAAACAATCCATGCCAAAGAGGACCAGAGGGCTTGCAGAGTGGCTCAAGTGGTAGAGTACCTGGTTAGCAAGCACAAGGCCCTGAGTTCAAACCTTCGTCTTGCCCAAAGGAAAAAGGAAAAAAAAAGGTGAAGTCAAATTGGACACGTGATAGTAGAGTCCCAAGGTCCCCCAGCACCTCATGAAGGAGCATGTGACACAAAGGGGGCCAAGAAGCATCTTCTTTGAGTACTGCCTTTTGGGACAGCAGGGATTGCAGATCTGAGGTAGAAGGGAGGCTCTGATGGAGGCTGCTGGGGTCCTGGAGAGCACCCACCCTCCAGAATGCAGAGGGAAACTCTGGGTACTGCCCATGTAAAAGGTAAATGTCCCTCACTTTTCCTACCCAGATCACTATGTTGTCATTGGGGCCCAGAGGGATGCATGGGGTCCAGGAGCAGCCAAATCTGCCGTGGGGACAGCCATACTGCTGGAGTTGGTGCGGACATTTTCCTCCATGGTGAGCAATGGTAAGATCAGGGTGAGGTCTTGCAACCAGGCCTGGCAGAGGTGGAGCTGGGGCTGGATCCAGGGCTGAGGCAGAGAGGCAGTGGGACCACAGACTTGGAAAGAGGCCACTAGGACCAGGGCTCCACACCCAGCTTCTCCTGCTCTAGTTGCTTCATTGCTAAGAGCATCTTCTCATCTGATAATGAAAGTGATGGATAGGTGTGGTAGTATATTACTGTAATCCCAGCTCTTTGGGAAGTAGAGAGAGGAGGATCATAATCTGAGTCTAGTCAGGGCAAAACCAAGAGATCTAATTTGAAAAGCAAGAGGCCTAGGGGGTAGCTTAAGTGGTAGAATGCTTGAATGAGGCTCTGACTTCAATCTCCAGTACCACCAAAGAAAGGAAGGAAGGAAGAAAGGAAAGAAGGAAGGAAGGAAGGAAATAATTCAGTTTCCAGTGGCTTACACCTATAAACCTAGCTACTCAAAAGGCTGAGTTCTAAGAATCACAGTTCAAAGCCAGCCATTGGAAGTGGAGCTGTGGCTCAAAGTGGTAGAGCGTCAGCCTTGAGCAAAAGAGCTCAGGGACAGAGCCCAGGCCCTGAGTTCAAACTCCACAACCAGGGGAGGAAGAAAAAGCTAACCATGTCAGGAAAGTCTAAGAGACTCTTATCTCTAATTAATCACTCAAAAAAAAAGCCAGAAGTAGAGCTGTGGCTCAAATGGTAGAGCACCAGGCCTTGAGCATCCAGGCCCTGAGCTCAAGGACCAGCACAAAAGAAAAGGACAAATAGCCATAGGTGTGAGTAACAATTAAGCAAGCGATTTTATAGAGAGCACCCCCTTATGACTGAGCCAGCACACACCCATGGTGAGATGGGCTGGGTTGGTGTTTTGCTGATAGAAGCAGTGACCCCTGGGGAGGTGTCTTTGGTGGCCCCCAGCAGAGCCACCCCTTCCTCCCTCTGCACCCAGGTTTCCGGCCCCGCAGGAGTCTTCTCTTTATCAGCTGGGATGGAGGCGACTTTGGCAGTGTGGGCTCCACCGAGTGGCTGGAGGTGATTTGGGGTCTGGATAGGTAGCCAGACAGTGGGGAGAGGCGGGGGGCTTCTATCGCCACATGTTTTCCCCCTCCCAACTACAGGGCTACCTCAGCATACTGCACCTCAAAGCCGTAGCCTACGTGAGCCTGGACAACGCAGTGCTGGGTGAGCTGGGATGGGCCCCAGGCCTAGCCTCACCCCTGGAGTTCCAGGGATGAAGATGAGCCTGTCATCCCTCCTCTGCCCTCTGCTTCTCTTCAGGAGATGACAAGTTCCACGCCAAGACCAGCCCGCTTCTCATCAACCTTATAGAGAGTGTCCTGAAGCAGGCAAGATCCAGTCCAGGACAGGGAGGAAGGGGAGGTGGCAAGGGCGGAGCCTGGCCAGAACCCTGCCTCTGGGAGGGGGTGGGCGGAGCCTGGCTGGAACCCCGCCTCCGGGAGAGGATGGGCCGGGTCTGGCGGGCACCCGCCCCTGGAGCTGGAGGTGATAGGTGGGGCCTGATGGACGCCCCGCCCTGGGATCTGATAGGCGGAATCTGACGGGTGCCCCGTCCTGTCCAGGTGGACTCTCCCAATCACAGTGGGCAGACCCTGTTCGAGCAGGTGATGCCTGTCAACACCAGCTGGGATGCAGAGGTGTAAGTGGAGCTAAGATGGGGGTCTACAGAGGGGGCTATGGTGAGTGGGAGCTGACCGAGCCCTTCACGGTCCCGCCCTCAGGATTCAGCCTCTGTCCATGGACAGCAGCGCCTACTCCTTCACGGCCTTCGCGGGGGTCCCGGCCGTGGAGTTCTCCTTCCTGGAGGTGAGCAGTCCTGGCCCGGCCCCAGGGTGCCCGCCCCCAGGCCTGCCTGCACCACAGCCCTGCCCCAGCCCCCTCCGTGTCCCGGCAGGACGACCAGGCATATCCCTTTCTACACACGAAGGAAGACACGTACGAGAACCTACACAGGATGCTTCGAGGACGCCTGCCGGCTGTGGCCCAGGCAGTGGCCCAGCTCGTGGGGCTGCTCCTCATCCGCTTGAGCCACGACCACCTGCTGCCCCTCGACTTCGGCCGCTACGGGGACGTGGTACTCCGGCACATGGGCACCCTCAACGAGTACTCCGGGGACCTCAAGGTCCAAGATGCCCACCCTGGCCTCTGAGGGCTAAGGGGGAGTCTCATCCCAGGGGTCCCACTCCCCCCCCGCCCCATCCCTGAGATCCAAACCCCCCTTTTACGCCTGCCTCCTGGGGGAGTCACTACCCAAGCCCCCCTATATCTCCCTCCCACACAGCCCGATCCACCCAGGGTCCCCAGCCTTCTCCCTACCCTAAACCTCCCCAGCCTGCCAAGCCAGCTGCCTCGGCCCGGTCCCTATCCCAGTCCCCCGACCCCACCCGTCCCAGCCGGGGTCCCGCGATCCCAGCCTCCGCTCCGCCCCCAGGCCCGCGGGCTGACCCTGCAGTGGGTATACTCGGCGCGCGGGGACTACATGCGCGCGGCCGAGAAGCTGCGGAAGGAGATCTACAGCTCGGAGGAGAGCGACGAGAGGCTGACGCGCATGTACAACGTGCGCATCATGAGGGTGAGGCCACGCCCCGGCCACGCCCACTTCCGGCCTAGGGTGGGAATGTGTGTTCCTTCCTTTGCTCTGGTGCAATCGGTGCAATGCTCTGCACCCTCAGCTGTCACTCACACATTTGGATACACCAGCTAGGCTGGAGGCCATGCAGAGTTATGAAATGGACAGGGAGAGTCACAGTAGCCTGGCCAGCGCAGCGGCCATGGAGAGACAAAGCAGGTCCACAGGGAGCACAGGTTTCCCCCCAGCCCCCTCCCTGTCCCAGCAAGACAACCAGGTATAGCCTCTTCTTCCACAGAAATGAGAGGACACATCGGGAGAACCTGCACAAGATGCTTCCAGGCGACTTGGGGGAGGAGAAATGCAAAAGAGTACAGAAATAGGCCAGGAGCTGGTGGATCACCCCTATAATCTTAGCTACTCAGAAGGCTGAGATCTGAGGATCATGGTTCAAAATTAGCCCTGGCAGACAAATCAGAGACTTTTATCTTCAACTAAACAGCAAAATAGTTATGCTGCAGGCATAGCTCAAATGGTAGAGAGTGGGCTGGGGATATGGGCTAGTGGCAAGAGTACTTGTCTTAGGTACATAAAGCCCAGGGTTCAATTCCCCAGCACCACATATATAGAAAATGGCCAGAAGTGGCGCTGTGGCTCAAGTGGCAGAGTGTTAGCCTTGAGCAAAAAGAAGCCAGGGACAGTGCTCATGCCCCGAGTCCAAGGCCCACGACTGGACAAAAAAAAACCCAAAAACAAACAACAACAACAAATAAGTGGTAGAGCAAAAAAGTGGTAAGCAAAAAACACTAAGAGACAGCGCCCAGGTCGAGTTCAAGCCCCAGGACTAGCACAAAAAATAATAATGTAGATGGTAATCGCCTATAATGATGAACAGGCCTAGAATCTTAGCATTCAGGAGGGTGAGAATAGCCTAGGCTATCTAGTGAGGTTACCTAAAATAATAATAATAGTAATAATAATAAAGGCATAGAGAGCTTCATTTCCTTTGTTAACAAGATAAATGGAATCCAGAAAGGCTGCCTGGAGGAAGTGTGGGGTGAGAGTTAGGAGTTTATACCCTGGCAGTCTCTTCTGATTAGTTTTGAATACTACGCAGACCATCCACGATCCACCATCCTTCCATTCTTCTTTACCCTAAAAACTCAATTCCCCAATCCGTTGGTTTCAAGAAATGGAAACTAGATTGCTATGCTTTGAGCCAGACCCCCAATCTATGGCTCCTTGAACTTTCTTGTTCTTTCTTGTCCTGTGTGTGTTGATGCCCGAGTTGGCCTCACACTCTCACTTGGCGTTTTTTGCTCAAGGCTGGCGCTCTCTACCACTTGAACCACAGCTCCACTCTGGTTTATTGTTAGTTAATTGGAGATACGAGTCTCACTGACTGCTGCTGAGGCTAGCTTCAAACAGCAGTCCTCAGATTTCAGCCTCCTGATTAACTAGGATGACAGGTGTGAGCCACCGGCCCCTGACTCCCCTTGACCTCCGACTCCACATTGAGAGCAGTAGCAGGGGTATGATATGAAGAAGTGGCAAGGCAGGGTTACAGATGACTTTTGGAGGCTTTAGCTAGAATGTCATTGGGTCAGCGAGAACTGGGGAGATCCAGAGGCCCGCCTGAAGGAAGTAGAACCCAGCCTAGCTGGAGGAGGAATCCTGCCCGGCTACTGGTGACGTAAGGGACGGTGGCTTCTGATTGGACATCCCGAGGGCGGGCCGGACGCCGCCGCTAGAATGGAAGAACCCGGTGGGTTCGCTGGTGTGGGCCGTGGGGTGCTTGGAACCTCGGACTCGGGCTACCCTACGCCCCGGCCTGACCCCCTGTCTCGGTGCAGGTGGAGTTCTACTTCCTGTCCCAGTACGTGTCGCCGGCCGACTTCCCGTTCCGCCACATCTTCCTGGGCCACGGCGACCACACCCTGGGCGCCCTGCTGGACCACCTGCGGCTGCTGCGCCCGGCCGGCGCGGAGGCCGCGGCCGGCGCCGCGGGGTGGACGGCCGGCCCCGGCTTCCAGGAGAGCCGCTTCCGGCGCCAGCTGGCCCTGCTCACCTGGACGCTGCAGGGGGCGGCCAACGCGCTGGGCGGCGACGTCTGGAACATCGACAACAACTTCTGAGGGCGCGCCCTCTCGGGGCGTCCCCGGGACACCCCGCCTGGGCGGGCGTGGTACTGGCCCGCGCGCCGCGCCGCTCCCGGAGGTAGATTCCCACCGCCCGGGGACCCCGGCGCTTCTTCAGTAAATGTGGTGTTCGGGCTGTGAGCGAATCTGTCACAGTCCCCCCCCCCCCTCTCCCGGGGGAGGGGGGCGGAACCAATAAACCACCTGGTGATTGACAGCTGTGGCTCCAGAGCTCATTGCTTCCTCCTCTCTCTCCTCCCCACCTGGCTTCCCTCCCTGGAGCGCTAAGGAAAGGGTGGGCACCAGGGACCAGAGTGGACACAGAAGGGATACTGACCACTGGGAGGCCTGGGGAAAGCTGAGCTGTTCAAGTGCCTAAGGAAACTGCCTTGGCAAGTAATGAAGGCTTGTTCTTCCAACATGGTCACAGAGGTATGTAGGGGGTTGGAGGGCAGATTGGCTTTGGTACCTGAGATTGCAGACAGAATTTGCACAGAGCCAGGTATAGTGGCTCCTCCCTGTAATCCCAGCACCTAAGAGGCAGAGAAAGGAGGATCTGGGGTTTGAAGTAAGCCTGCACCACGTGTAACCCTGTCTCAAAAATAACGAGCTGAGCAGGGCACCCCGTGTAATCCTAGCTACTCAGGAGGCTGAGATCTGAGGATCTTGGTTCAAAGCCAGCCTGGGCAGGAAAGTCTGCGAGACTCTCATCTCCAGTAAACTACCAAAAAAGTCAGACAAGGAGCTGTGGCTCAAGTGGTAGAGCACAAGCTTGCACAAAAGAAGCTCAGGGACAGAGCCCAGGCCACAAGTTCAAGCCCCAGTACCAGCACCAAAACAACAACAACAATACAACAAAAAACAAGCTGGAGGGGCTGGGGATATGGCCTAGTGGCAAGAGTGCTTGCCTTGTATACATGAGGCCCTGGGTTCGATTCCCCAGCACCACATATACAGAAAACGGCCAGAAGTGGCGCTGTGGCTCAAGTGGCAGAGTGCTAGCCTTGAGCAAAAAGAAGCCAGGGACAGTACTCAGGCCCTGAGTTCAAGCCCCAGGACTAGCCAAAAACAAACAAACAAACAAAAAAAAAAAAACAAGCTGGAGCTGGTCACTGGGAGCTCATGCCTGTGAGCCTAGTTACTCAGGCTGAGATCCTGGTTTGAGGCCAGCTAGTGCAGGAATATTCTTGAGACTTTTACCTTCAATTAACTACCAGAAAGCCAGAAATGAAGCTGTGACTTTAGTAGAGACCCATCCTTTAGCAAAAAAGGAGCTCAAGGACAGGTCCAGAGCCTTTTCAATCCCCGGAACCTGAACAACAACAAAAAGTCTTATTTTTTTTGAGCATAGGGGACCTTGGAGTGAGGGACAGACCCTCCCAAGCATATGGGTTTCTGCTGTTCAGCTTGGTAAGAAAGGCACAGGTGCCTAGACCTGACTGGGGCTTATATTCAGGGTCTCACTGTTGCTTAGCTTTTTTCCCTAAGCTTTTTCTCTGTGGTTGCCATTTGACAATTGTTAACAGTTTTATCTTTGAATTTACATCTTGGGAGTGAGATCTGGTGGGCCAGTGTAACATTAATGGTGGACACCTACCTTCTTCCCCCCCTCCCCGCCCCCCCCTCCAGTCACACAAGCTTTTACCTGCTTACCCCAGGGTGGACATGGGCTTAAGGATAAGTAGCTAGTGTTACAGGCAAGAGCCACTAGTACCCTCTTCCTGACAATCTGTGTGCGTGTGCATGTGCGTGCGCACTGGTATTGAAGCTTGAACTCAGGGCTCCAAGATCTTGCTTGGGTTTTTCACTTACAGCTGGTACTCTGTCACTTGAGTCATGTCCAGTTTGATTTTTTGCTAGTCAGCTGAAGAGTCTCACCTGAGGCTGAGATCTGAGGTTCAAACCCAGCCTGGGCAAAAAAAAAACAAAACAAAAAAAAAAAAACTTCTAGAAAGACTCCAATCAATCAGCATGGTTTAAGTGGTAGAGTGCCAGTGTTGAGAGGCCTGAGTTCAAGTCTGGTACTTGCTTTTGTTTATTTTGTTTTGTTTTTGTTGCCAGTCCTGGGACTTGAACTCAAGCTCTGTCCCTGTGCTTCTCTTGCTTAAGGCTAGCACTCTACCACTTGAGCCACAGTGCCACTTCTGGCTTTTTTTTTTTTTTTTTTTTTTAGTAAGTTTTAGTTTCCTGCTTGGGCTGGCTTCAAACTGAGATCCTCAGATCTCAGCTAGGAATATATATGTGTAGCTAGAATTACAAGAATACAGGAGTGAGCCACCAGTGCCCAGCTTTGCATTTAAATATAGAAAAAAATTAAAAGACAAGACCATAAATGGCTTGGAAAAGCTGAAAAATACAAAGAAATCAACTCTGTCCTTGCTCCTCTCAGAAAAACTCAGCCTTGTAACCAGTTTGATTTTTAGCTCCAAAAGACTAATTTTGGAGTTCTGATCCTTTGAGTTATGAGAATAAAATGGCTATTTTTATTTACTTTCTGATATTGAAACCAGGGGATTGAAACTGGGGAAAGTCCTTACCCATCCTTCCATGAGCTACCGCAGCCCCATCTGTGATGCTGTTGGTTACTGTTACTGGGCTTTGAACACAGAACTTCACACTTACTGAACAGGCTGAGTTGTGCCTCCAACACCCTTTCTTTTTCTTTTTGGTCAGTGCTGGGGCTTGAACTCGGTGTCTGGGCACTGTGCCAGACTTTTTGTGCTCAAGACTAGTGCTCTACCACAGCACCCTTTCTGGCTTTTATGTAACTGGAGATAAGCATCTCATAGACTTTCCTGCCCAGGCTGGCTTTGAACCTTGAGCCTGAGATCTTTTTTTTGTTTGTTTGTTTTGTTTTTGCCAGTCCTGGGTCTTAAACTCAGGGCCTGGGCACTGTCCCTGGCTTCTTTTTTGCTCAAGGCTAGCACTCTGCCACTTGAGCCACAGCGCCACCTCTGGCCACTTTCTATATATGTGGTGCTGAGGAATCGCACCCAGGGCTTCATGTATATGAGGTGAGCACTCTTGCCACTAGGCCATATTCCCAGCCCCACTCTGGTTGTTTTTGATAACTAGAGTCTCCCTTTTTTGTTCAGGACCCCTGTCCTTCTGTTTAAACTTCCTGATGTAGCTGTGATGACAGCCATCTCTCAAGATGGAGACTTTCCAACATTTCGCCTTGTCTACCCTGAAACCAAGATTCTCCCAACCTATGCTTCACAAGAAGCTAGGATTACAGGTGTGAGCTACCAAGCCCAGCCCTGAAAGATTTGGAATCAACCTAGATAAGGATGTAAAGTGTGTACTTAGCATGTGCAAGGTTCTGCGTTCAGTCTTCACTTTAGAGATTGAAAGCAGAGCTCTGAGAACCTAGATGACTTGTTCACTGTCACATACTATTATGTCTTCACTGGACTTCTCTCTGTCCCAGGTCCCTCAGCTCCTTGGGAATGGAGGAGGCTGTCTGGGTAAGGGAAGTGGGGAGCCTGGTGGCAGTACTCATGCCTGTAGTCCTAGCTACTCAGAGGCAGAGATCCAAGGATCCAGACTGGAAGCCAGCCTGAGTAGGCAAATCAGAGAAACTTATTTTTTGGTTGATTGTAGGGCTTGAACTCAGGGTTTGGGCACTGTCCCTGAGCTCTTTTTGCTCAACACTAGTGTGCTACCACTTTGAGCCACAGCTCCACTTCTGGTTTTCTAGTGCTTGATTAAAGATAAGAGTCTCACAGGGAGTTTTCAGTCCAGGCTGGCTTTGAACCGTGATCCTCAGATTTCAGCATCCTGAGTATCTAGGATTATAGGCATGAGTCACCAATGCCCAGTGACAAGTCAAAAAGCTCAAAGTGGTAGACTGCTAGCCTCAAGCAAAAAGCTCAGGAACAGCACCCAGACACAAACTAAATTCAAGCCCCAGGGACCAACACACACACACACACACACACACACACACACACACACACACACGAAATCGGAAGATAGGGGCAAATACTCTCATTTTGATTTTAAAAATGCATTTTATTCAACTTGGAAAATGAGTACAAATCCCTGGATGTTTGTCTTGGGGGTGGGGGTGAAGCTGAGGGGGTGGTCAGGATGTAGAAGAGAGTCGAGGCTAGGTATGAGCATCACAGTGGCCACCTCAGGTCCCTGCCTGGGGAGGAGAGGGGGGCTGGGTTGAGCAGGGAGCTCAGGTCCGGAGGAACACCATGGTGAGGAGGCCTAGAGGTGGGGAGAGGAAACAGTGAGTCCCTGCCAGCAGTCCTCCCCTGCCCCCTGGTGCCCCATCTTTGGAAGTGGGCCTGGATTCACTGGGCTCACCTAACACATAAGCTGCCACCAACTTCTGTCCCAAGGAGACATGGAGGACTTGTGGCAGCTGGCTGCCCAGTTCATCCTGGAGCGGGAGCAGTAGGAAGGCCACAGAGACTACGCCCGTCAGCAAGAAGAGCAGGAAGGAGCTGGTGGCCAGTTGCTGGCGGGGGTCTGGGAAACAAGTTCATCGGCAATGGCTGCCCCTGGTCCAGCCCCCACCCAGGATCCTCCAAAGGTAAGGCTGAGGATACATCAGCTTTTGCACTGGGGCTTGCCCTCAGGGCCATGGTACTCTCTCTTTCTCTCTCTCTCTCTCTCTTTTTTTTTTTTTTGCCAGTCTTGGGGCTTGAACTCAGGGCCTGAGCACTGTCCCTGGCTTCTTTTTGCTTAAGGCTAGCACTCTGTCACTTGAGCCACAGCGCCACTTCTGACTTTTTCTATATATGTCGTGCTGAGGAATTGAACCCAGGGCATCATGTATATGAGGTGAGCACTTTACCATTAGGCCATATTCCCAGCTCCTCTTCTCTAGCTTTTTCACTCAAGGCTGGCACTCTACCTTGAGCCACACTATACTTCGGGCCTTTTGGTGGTTAACTGGAGATAAGAGTCTCATGGACTCACCTGCTCAGGCTGGCTTCAAACTGTGATCTTCAGATCTCAGCCTCCTGAGCAGCTAGAGTGATAGGTGTGAGCCACCAGTCTCCAGCTTATGTATCTACTTGTATTGCCTCCCATGGGCACACTGTGAGTGTCCTCTCTTCCCTGGAGCCTCTGACCCCACAGGCATAGGAAATCTTCTCTTCCAACTGCCTTCTTTACTGGCCTGTGTACCCATCTGATGAGCAGAGCCCTTTATCTCCCAAACCCAACAACCAACTCTACAACTTAACTGCTTAGTATGAACTGCAGTTATCTGATATCCGATAAGAAGTATCGCAGCTAAAGCTAAGGAAGAATATTTTCCTCTAAACAGAAACTAGATACCAAGGAAATTGCAGTTCCTTCCCTTACCTGATACAAAAATCTCAACTAGGAGTATCTCAACCAGAAGGCAAAAACACTTCTTTAAATCAAATTTAGCTCATCTGCAGATTTATTGCTAGTTCTCCCTTCCTAAAGAATTCAAGAACTAGGGGGCTGGGGATATGGCCTAGTGGCAAGAGTGCTTGCCCCATATACATGGGTTCAATTCCCCAGCACCACATATATAGAAAATGGCCAGAAGTGGCGCTGTGACTCAAGTGGCAGAGTGCTAGCCTTGAGCAAAAAGAAGCCAGGGACAGTGCTAAGGCCCTGAGTCCCAGCCCCAGGACTGGCCAAAAAAAAAAAAGAATTCAAGAACTAGACAGGTGCTGGTGGCGCACACCTGTAACCCTAGCTACTCAGGAGGTTGAGATCTGAGGATCATGGTTCAAAGCCAGCTTGGGCAGGAAAGTCTATGAGCCTCTTACCTCCAATTAACCACCAGAAAACCAGAAGTGGGGGCTGGGGATATGGCCTAGTGGCAAGAGTGCTTGCCTCATGTGCACAAAGCCCTAGGTTCGATTCCCCAGCACCACATATATACAAAATGGCCAGAAGGAGCGCTGTGGCTCAAGTGGCAGAGTGTGAGCCTTGAGCAAAAAGAAGCCAGGGAAAGTACTCAGGCCCTGAGTTCAAGGCCTAGGACTGGCAAAAAAAAAAAAAAAAAAAAAAGAAAAGAAAACCAGAAGTGGCACTGTGGCTCAATTGGTAGAGCACTAGCCTTAAGCTGAAGAGCTCAGAGACAGCACCCAGGCCCAGAGTTCAAGTCCCACACTGACAAAAAAAAAAAAAAAAATCAAGAACTGGGCACCAGTGGCTCACACCTGTTCATTCTAGCTATGCAGGAGGATGCTATCTGAGGACCCTGGTTCAAAGCCAGCCCAGACAGGAATGTTCATGAGCCTCTCATTTTCAATTAACCACTGAAAAGCAAGAGGTGAATGAAGCTGTGGCTCAAGTGTTAAGAGTGCTGCCTTGAGTGGTAAAGCTAAGGGACAGAGGGAGGCCCTGAGTTCAGGCCCCAGTAATGGCACATAAAATACACACACACACACACACACACACACAAACACACACACACAGAACTCAAGAATCCTCATTAACTCACTGTCTTGGAACTGTCTGGCTGGAAGTGGTGCTGTCCAGGCAGGTGGTCCTGGGTGAGGTGCTGGCTCAGGCTGTTCTTGAAGCTCAAGGGGGTATGCTGGGGCCCTCAGTACGGAGGTAATGTCCTTCCGTCCCACCATTCGGCCCTCAGCCCCCTCCTCAGACAGCTCAATGCGGAAGCGATCCTGGACATCATAGTGGCTGGGAATGGGGGCCACATGGCGAATCACTCTAACTCCAAGATAAGAAAGAGGTGATTGGGAGGCAGTTATCCAGGGAAATTCAGGTCTGTCCCTGTCCCAGGGGCCTTTCACTTAGGGTGCAGATAGAGGGTAGGGAAACAGTTTGAAGAGGAGAAGATCTCAGACCTGAGACAACAAGGTGCCCTAACCCTAGGCTTCCACCAGCGCCTCCCGCCCCCCCCCCCCCGCAACTCTTCCAACTCACTCACATGTCAATGCAGGACTGAGGCCTCACGAACCCTTCTGCGTCAAACACCGTATATTTGGCAGGTGCTGTGCACAGAACTGGAAAGAAGACATACCGAAAAAAGACCCCAAGCAAGACTTACTCACGGTGGGACATCAGAAGCCCCTCTGCCTTTCTACCCCAGGGCTGTCCCGGCTCCAACGCTAGACATCCAGCCCGGCTCCTCTGTCTCCTCCAAGCCCCCCTCACCGCGCTCCCCCCAGATCCCTAGGTCGAAGGGCAAAACCCCTGCACCTCGGAAGCGGAGCGCAGTTCCCGTAGGGTTGTAGAGAGTCAGCAGCTGCCGGGGTCCGCTCCTTTGGTCCGCCCTGAATACTAGATCCGGTGGAAAGACCAGCACCGGGACCACGAGTCCCGCGGGAGGAGGGGCGCCCCGGGACCCCCGCCCAGGGGCCCCCGGACCCACCAGCTCCTGGTCCTGGGGCGCCCCTCGGCGCATGCAGGCTCTGGGCGGTCGGACATCCGAGGGCAGAGCTTAAGGGGGCACGGCCTGGAGTCTTAAGGGGATGAGATGAGATTGGGGGGCCGGGCTTGGGTTGGGTTAGTGGCACCGCTGCCTCTGAACCCCGCAAAGACCCAGGACCCCCTCCCCCACCTAAACCTTTTTCCTTTCCAGCTCGGCCCCACTCCCCAGCGCCGTCCTGTAGACACCGCCCCCAAGTCTCTACCCGACAGTCACGCCCACCTCGGTGCTCCCAATCCGGGCCTTCTCTTTCAGCCCGGGCCCGGAGCTCCGTAGGCCCCGCCTCTCCCAGGCCCCGCCCCTTCCGGGAGGCTCAGCCCTCCCGCCCCGTTTTCCCGCCAGACTCCGCCCTCCGCGGCGGCCTCCTCTGGTGCTACGCTGCCTTCTTCCTGCTATCCGGACACCTGAGTCTGTGTCCAGTCCCTCCCTGAGCTCGGCTCGTGCTCGGTCTCCGAACGGGACCCTCGTGCCCAGATAATCACCCTGTGGTCAAAACACCTGCCAATCAGCTTGTGGCCAGGCTGGTGACGCCATTTTCCTGAGAGTCTCTCCTACACTTGCCGTATGTCTCCCCTTATTGGTCAAGGTGGTCTCGCTTCCGCTCAAGTTTGCCCTGATTGGTGCCCTTAAAGACCTGCCTTCTGACGATGGTGATTGGCTGGATTTCAATGACGCAAGCTTCTTAAGGGCTGTACTAAAGCGCCTACGGAAGTCCGGAAGTAACCCTGCCGCGTTCTCTGGGTCTCTGGAGATTGCCGGATTCCTCCATCTTTCCGGGACACACTCCGGGTTTGTTCCTTCCCGCCAGGGCCGGGACGCGCCCCCGTTTGCCGAGCCAATCGGGACTCGCAAGCCCGGCCACCGCATCTTCACTCTGGTTACTTATGAGGAAAACGCTTCTACACGGCGATGACCGTTAGCACTCCAGGCCACACAATGAACGTAGCAAAAGTCAAATGGGTCTGACGGGAAAACCTTCCCTGAGCACAAAATAATACAAAAAAGCCCTCCTTGCCCGCCTCTTTTGGTTTGTTCGTTTGGTACTGGGGTTTGAACTCAAGACCTAGTGCGCCTCTACCACTTCACCCACACCTCAGGCCCTTTTGCTTTAGCGTTTTTCTTTTTTGGTCCGATGAAGACGTTTTATTTTAGTTTGGGGCCTGCTGCCAAGCAGGCTGAGGTTGACAAGTATTCACTTGTTTATAAAGATGGGTCTTGCTAACATCTCATCTCCCGTGTAGCTGGAATTGCAGAGGGGAGTTCTCAGGCCGGGTGCTGCTTGGGAAGCTGAGATTTGAGGATCTTGGTTCCAAGCCAGCCGAGGGGGCGGGGGTTCCCGAGACTTATTTTTGGTTGCTTTTGTGGGACTTGAACTCAAGCAGGGCTTGGGCCCTGTGCCTGAGTTCTTTTGCTACCACTTTGAGCCACAGTGCCACTTCCGGCTTCTGAGTGGTTATTTGTGGGGTAAGAGTCTCACGGAGACTTTTCTGCTGGGCTGGCTTCAGATGGTGAACTTCAGGTCTCAGCCTCCTGAGTAGCCAGGCTTATTGGCCTGAGCCACCAGCACCTGGCCCATGAGACTCATCTCCAATTAACCACCAGAAAACCAAAAGTGGAGCTAGCAAAAATGTTAGGCCCTTAGTTCAAGCCCCACAACCTCCCCCCCCCCCAAAAAAATCCTATTTTGTGCTGAGCATTGGTGACTCACACCTGTAATCTTAGCTACTCAAGAGGCTTGGATCTAGAGAATCATGGTTTAAAGCCATCATGGACAGAAATGTTTCCTAGACTTCATCTCCACAATAACCAGCAAAAGAAAAGTAAGACTGGAGGTGTGACTCAAGTGGTAGCTTGCCAGCCTAGCGAGCTTGAGGCCTTGAGTTCAAGTACTGCCAAAAATAAATTTTAAAAAAATTCCCCCCTCTCCTCCAATATAGTCTTTCCTGTCCAAAAGAGCAGAAACTTCATTTTCTTTTCTCTTTTTTCTTCAGCATTTAAAATAGTGCCTGCTATTTGGAATGGAAAAGTGGAGGTCTGTAATCCGAGGACTCAGGAGAATGAGGACAGAAGATCCCAGAAAAAAAGAGGGTGGAGCCAGGCACTCACACCTCTAATCCCAGTGACTCAGGAGCCTGAGATCTGAGATTCACTTTGAAGCCAAGTCCATGAGACTCATATCTCCAATTAACCAGCAAAAAGCCTAAGTGTGGGGCTGGGAATATAGCCTAGTGGCAAGAGTGCTTGCCTCATATACATGAAGCCCTGGGTTCGATTCCTCAGCACCACATATATAGAAAATGGCCAGAAAGGGGCTGGGGATATGGCCTAGTGGCAAGAGTGCTTGCCTTGTATATACATGAGGCCCTG
This sequence comes from Perognathus longimembris pacificus, assembly GCF_023159225.1. Lineage (NCBI taxonomy): Eukaryota > Metazoa > Chordata > Mammalia > Rodentia > Heteromyidae > Perognathus > Perognathus longimembris. The sequence continues at coordinate 71,012,989 of NC_063161.1, read as the reverse complement.
GGTTCAATTCCCTAGCACCACATATACAGAAAACGGCCAGAAGTGGCGCTGTGGCTCAAGTGGCAGAGTGCTAGCCTTGAGCAAGAAGAAGCCAGGGACAGTGCTCAGGCCCTGAGTCCAAGGCCCAGGACTGGCCACCAAAAAAAAAAAAAAAAAAAAAAAAAGGCCAGAAGTGGTGCTGTGGCTCAAGTGGCACAGTGCTAGCCGAGCAAAAAGAAGCCAGGGACAGTGCTCAGGCCCTGAGTTCAAGGCCCAGACTGGCAAAAAAAAAAAAAGCCTAAGTGGAAGTATTACTCAAGTGGTAGAACACCCATCTATGAACACAAAAGCTGAGCAAAAGTGAAAAGCCCTGAGGTTAAGCCCCAGTACCTGCAAAATAAAATAAATAAAGACAGGTGTGAGTGGCTCACCCTGTAGTCCTAGCTACTCAGGCAGCCGAGGATCATGGTTTAAAAGCCAGCCCTGGCAGGAAAGGCTGTGGGACTCTTGTCTCTAATGAACTAGCAAAAACCAACCAACAAACAAAAAACTAGAAGTGGGGCTATGTGGCTCAAGTGGTAAAGCACTAGCCTTGAGTGTGTGTGGGGGGGGTGGGGGGAATCAGGGACAGCACCCAGACCCTGAGTTCAAGCCCTAGAAACAGAAAAAAATAAAATAATTTTTTTTTTAAAAAGCAAGAAGGAAAACAGGCAGGCAACAGTAAGCCATGAGGAGGAAGTATGAGAGAAGATGCGGAGTACAAAGTCTTAGATCCTACTATAAGGCCGAATGTGATGGTACACATCCATAATCCTAGCTACGTAGATGGCAGAGATTAGAAAGATCACCAAAAAGTACCCAGCATAAGACTCTGGATTTTATTATGAGAACTATGGAGAGAACTTTAAGCAAAAGGGGGTTATAGGATAGGCTATACAGGAAGCAGAGGTGTGACTCAAATGGCAGAGCATCAGCTTTAAGTGGGAAAACCCGAGCAAGGGCTGGGAATATGGCCTAGTGGTAAAAGTGCTCGCCTCAGAAAGTCGGAGCAAGAGTGGAAGGCCCTGCATTTAAGCCCCAGTCCCAGAACACACACACACACACACACACGACCTCACATAACAGTTTCAAAATATTCTGAATAGTTCAAATCTGTGGAAGAAACTCATGAGCTCATAAAATTCTGAGGATGGGCCACTAAACCGTAGAAATGGAGATCTGACCCCTTTCTCAGTTAACATATATTTATTTGGGGAAAACAAAGGATCCAAGGCCTGGGCCTGGATCTTAAGCAGCCCGAACAGCTTGGGAGGGACACTTCCTCTTGCTTAGATTTTTGAGGATCTGATCCTGGTTGGCCCGGTAGAGTACCACAAAGCTTTCTGGAGGAAGGATGGGACCTCTGCTCACATCCATCTGACCCATCAGCAGATAACTGGATCCTTCGAAGAAAACAGAGGGAAGGGAAAATTGAGGGCTTATATCACTGAGTCTTGTGCTAGTACTGGGGCTTGAACTTAGGGCCTAGGCATTGTTACTTTTAGGCTGGCACTCTACCACTTGAGCCACACCTTCACTTCAACTTTTTTTTTCTATTCCTGGAGCTTGAACTCAGGGGCCCTGGGGTGCTGCCTTGAGCCTCTTTGTGCTCAAGGCTAGCACTCTATCACTTGAGTCACAGCACCACTTCCAGCTTTTCCTGAGTAGTTTACTGGAAATAAAGAGTCTTTTCTGCTTGGGCTGGCTTTGAACTGCGATCCTCAGAGCTCAGCTTCCAGAGCAGCTAGGATTATAGGCTTGAGCCACCAGTGTCAGGCCAATTCTACACCTCTTCTCATTTTGGTGTGTCTTAGCATCCCGTCTCCCCATAGTCTATTTGTATTACCTTTCTTCATGGGGTGGCACTGCCGGCAGGGTACATAAAACTTCAAGGACTTGTCCGTGGGTAGAGGGGGCAGATTCAGTCCTCCGGTTTTGTAAGCACCAATGAGACTGACAGTGACGGTAAGGCCTTCACCTGGGCCCCGAACTATGGACTTCACTGTCCCGGTCACCACTGTGGGAAGGTGGAGTGAGAGGTGAAGAGGCAGGAGACCAGGGCTGGACTTCTCTCTCTTGCATTAGGGGAAGAGCTGCTTACCCAGATTACTGGCACAGAAGTTGCTCTGCAAGGTGCCTGTCCTGCGGCATGGAACTGGGCAGGGAGCTCTTGGTGCATCTGGATGAGAGGGAGAGATGTTCACCAACCATAACAACAACCCAGAAAGGAGGAAGAACCACTTTCCCCCTTTTGTGCTGCTAGGGAGCAAATGCATGCTAGTAGACAGCTCCTCAGACAGCTCTATCTAGTGGCTGGGAGGAAGAAGGCATAGTGAGTGCTGAATAACAGAGAGAGAGAGAGAGAGAGAGAGAGAGAGAGAGAGAGAGAGAGAGAGAGAGAGAGAGTGTGCCAGTCCTGGGGTTTAAATTTAGAGCCTGAGCACCATCTGAGCTTGATCTATAGCTCCATTTCCAGCTTTTTGGTGATTTATTGGAGATAAGAATCTCACCAATTTTCCTTCCTGGGCTGGCTTTGAACTGAGATCCTCAGATCTCAGCCTCCTAAGGTGGAATTACAGGTGCCAGGCTCAAGAAAGGATTTCTTGACACAATCCCTTTCTACCTCCTTCCCAGACTCACCTGGGCGCACTGGAGTCTCATGAGTGTCAGGGGAGGCCACTGGCTTCTTGGTAGGTTGGACCTTGGGCTTGGTGGGCGGCTTGACTTTGGGGACATCCTCTCTTGGGCTAGGGGCTGGCTGTTTTTCAGCAGTGCCCTGTGGAAGCATCTTGTAGGAGGCAGAAAAGCCATCGGCGGTGACACTGAGATCCGAAACGAACTGGACCAGGAGTTCATTCCCTTCTGAGGAGATGGTGCTGAGGGTGGCAGTGGTTGGGGGGAGGTGTCAAGGCACCCCTTTCCCCTTCCAGCCTTTGGTGGCTTGCACTAACTTCTTGACATCATAGAACCCCTTTCTGGTTCTTTTTGTGCTCAGATTGGGCCTTGAACTCAGGGCCTGGCGTTTTCACTTAGTTCACTTAGCTTTTTTATTTTTTTTGCCCAAGGCTGGAACTCTACTACTTAAGTCACATCTACACTTCTGGCTTTTTGCTAGTTATTTGAGTCGGATTTCTGTGCTCCCCTCCAGCTGGCTTTCAACCGTGATTCTCAGGTCTAAACCTCCTGAATAGCGAGGATTACACACTGGTGACCCTCACATGGTTCTTACTCCACTGACCCCAAACTAGGTGCCAGGCCTCCTAGCCGGCCAACTGCTGTGCAATCCTTGTGCTCGGCTGCCGCCCAATCTGCCCAGCCCCGCCCCCGGGCCTAGGCCCCGCCCCAGCCCCACCCACACAACCAAAGACCACGCCCTTTGGCTGGAGCCTCGCCCCTCGCCAAAGACCCCAGCCCTCCTCCGAGCCACGCCCTCTGACTTAAGCTCCTATTCTAGCCCAGGCCCCGCCCCTCCTCCGAGCCACGCCCCCGTCTTAGGCCCCGCCCCTAACCCAGGCGCCGTGTCCCCGCAGAACTTCCCCAGCCTCTTGGAGTCGTCGCTCACGGCTCCGTTGAACACGCTGACAGAGTCGTAGCGACAGTAGGTGTCCGGCTCCACGTCGAACTTCCCGAAGGTCAGCGCGATCACCTGTCGGCCGCCCAGACGTAGGCTGAACAGGGCCCCGGTGCCCTGCACCCCTCCATGCCACCTACCTCCCGCACTCATTCAAGGGGACCCTGCTGGGGTGTGCCGTTTTTGTTTTTGGTTCCGGTCCTGGGGCTTGAACTCAGGGCCTAGATGCTATCCAAGCTTTTTTTTTTTTTTCCCTCCTCAAGACTGGCTCTCTACCACCTGAGCCACAGCTCCACTTCTGGGAGGTTTTGGTGATTAATTGGAGACAAGGGCCGCTTGGACTTTCCTGCCCAGGCGATCCTCAGATCTCACCCTCCAGAGTAGGCGGAGTTACAGGCGTGAGCCACCGCGCCAGCTCCACCACAGTGTTACAGCTACAATGTTGGGGTTGCGTGCAGACGGGCTCCAGGTCTGGTTTGGGTCTCCACAGGTGTGCGCTCAGGACCCGGGGTGGGAGGGAACCCAGAGCTCGGTCAGCAGGGAGTCGGTACCTGGTTTGGGGGCGCGATGATGTGCCAGGAACAGCTGATGCCTGGGGGGTAATCGGCCTCGGGCCAGTTGGGCGTGGTCAGGGTTCCCTGTGCCTTCTCCAGCCGCCCCCCACAAAACTGGTGCTCTGGGAAGGGGAGAGAGAGGCAGGGTGGGGGTAGTGGAGACCCCGGTCAGCCCTGGGGAAGGCGGGTGCCGGGCCGGGCTGGCAGCAGGGTGCCTGGGTCTCAGGATGGGGGGACGTAGAAGAGGGGAGGCTAGCCGGAGGAGGAAGAGGAGAGGGCTTGGGATGGGGAGGAGCTGGCTGGACCACTCCCTTCTTGGCCCTCCCCAGCCCGCCGCCACACCGCACCCCTTCCCCTGGCAGATCCCATCTCCCCGGCCCGGCAGGAAAGTCTGTGCGGCCATGGAAGCCCCCTGCACGGCAAGCGGGTCCTCCACCGGCCCCTTGGTGAGGGGGGGGGGAGCCTGCCTGAAACATTCTCAAAGCGACTTTTCTGCCGGGAGGGGGTGATGGGACCGCAATCGAGAACCTAGGGCTTGGGTGTGGAGGACTCCAGGTGGGGGAAACGTAGCCCCCCAGTCCTGGGGTGCCCCCCACACCGTGCGTCCCGTCAGCGGGCGCCCGATTGCGGAGGGGGGCGGGCAGTTACTCACCGTCCCAGTAACCCCAGGCCGCCCATTCCACCCGCGGGTCCATGACCCATTTCCGCCTTGCGCCTGGGGGGGGCCCTGGAAGAGGGGGGGCAGGAGCAGGAGGGGGAGAGAAGATGGGGAAGAGGGACTGGAGGGGCGGTGAGTGAGAAGAAAGGGCGAGGGAGTAGTGGTGGCCCTGAGCTCTGGGGGATGGGGGAGACATCTGGGGGTCAAGGTTAGGGGGTGTGGGGGGCCTGGTGCAGGGCGGGGTCAGGAGAGGGAGAAGTGCAGGCCAGGGGCGCTCACCAGTGCCAGAGGTGGGCCGCCCGCTGTACCAGAGCAGGAACCCGCGCCCTCCTGTGCCTTCGTCCGCGGTCATCCTCAAGGTCACTTGGTTGCTGGGGGCCACGACGGGGGCAGGCCTAAACGTCCCACAAAAGCGGCCGAGCCGCTGGCCCGAAGTTCCAGACCCAGCAAAGACCTCCAGAGCATCATACCGGCAAGACGGATGCAGCTCCAGGTCGAAGACTCGGAAGGAGAGGGACACAGTCTGGCCCTCAGGGACCTGAGACAAGATGGGGCCCAGACACCCAGGAAGTGAGCTGCACACCGCCCTGAGGGAGGGCAGCCCCCTTTCCCCAAGCCTTCCCTACAGAAGCCTCCACTGGAAGGGACCCCATGCCGGTGTAGCCCAGAGGACCTGGGTTCCAGAGATAGAGAACAGGAAGGAAGCTGGGATTTGAGCATCAGGATTTGAGTTTAGTTAAGAAGTAAGGCTTAGGGCTGGGAATATGGCCTAGTGGAAGAGTGCTTGCCTCATAAACATGAAGCCCGGGGTTCAATTCTCCAGTACCACATACATAGAAAACGGCCAGAAGTGGCGCTGTGGCTCAAGGGGCAGAGTGCTAGCCTTGAGCAAAAAAAACCAACCAAACAAACAGGGACAGTGCTCAGGCCCTGAGCTCAAGCACCAGGATTTGAAAACACACACACACACACACACACACACACACACACACACACACACACACAAAAGAAGTAAGGCCTAGACTAATGGGAGTGGCTTATGCTTTTAATCCTAGCTACTCAGGAGGCTGAGATCTGAAGATCATGGTTCAAAGCCAGCCTGGACAGGAAGGTCCACAAGACTCTTATCTCCAATTAAGCACACACACAAAAACTGAAAATGTAGCTGTGGTTCAAGTGTTGAAGCACCAACCTTGAGCAAAGCTCAGGGGCAGTGCCCAGGCCCTGAGTTCAGCCCCAGGATTGGGGAGGGGTGGAGAAAGAAAGAGAAAGACAGACAGACAAGAGAGAAAGACAGAGACTGGAATGGGCGTGGTGTTGCTTGCCTGTAATGCTAGCATTGGCCTGTAATTGCTTGTAATGCCAGCAGGAGGAGAGGATCATGAGTTCAAGTATGGGTTATACACTGCCTGAGACAGTGCAACAAAGACAGAGAGAGAGCCTGGAGCCAGTGGCCTATGTCTGTAATCCTTGTGATTCAGGAGGCAGAGATCTGAGGATTGCACTTAGAAGCCAGCCTGGGCAAGAAAGTCCAGGAGGTTCTACTACCAAAACCAGAAGGGAAGCTGTGCCTCAAGGGGTAGAGCACCAGCCTTCAGTAAAAAAGCTCAGGGCACTGGACACCAGTGGGTGGCTCACGCCTGCAATCTTAGTTACTCAGGAGGCTGAGACCTGAAGATTGTGGTTCAAGCCAGCCTGGGCAGGAAAGTCTGTGAGATTCATTTCTAATTAACCACCAGAAAACTGGAAGTGGTACTGTGGCACAAAGTGGTAGAGCACTGGCCTGTGCAAAAAAAAAGCTCAGGGACAGAACCCAGGCCCTGAGTTCAAGCCCCAGGATGAGAGGTGGAGGCAGGGAGAATGAGAAAGAAACAGAGGCAGACAGACAGAGATTAAGGTGCAGAAGGGCCCTTGTTATTGTAGGGGCTTTAGCCTCCAGTGAGCAGCAGAGTAGCAGCTTGGCCTTCCCAGGATTGAGAAGATGGTGCCCTCAGCAGACAGGCACTGGCCTGGGAGACTGACTCAGGTCAGGGGCTAGGGGCCTTCTCACCGTGATGGTCCAGATGCACTCCTTATTTGGGGGGTAGAGGTTGGGGAAGCCCTCGCTTGCCACGTAACCAGACTCCCCCGTCACATCCCCTCCACACAGGAACACAGGTCTGGAGGACATAAAAGGGGTTCATCAAGAGCTGGGGTGGGGTGGGGGGAGCAGTAGAGAGCTGGGGATGGGGTGATGAGGGAAGGGGGTGATGAGGAAGGCCCGTAGGGACTGGCATTGAGGGTCAAGGGATTCATGCAGGGAATTTAAAAAAAAAGTGGGACTAGCAACGACTGCATCCCTGGGTCTCCATGGGCCCCACCCCCACCCGACAGGAATTCCGGGAATCCTCAGTTTTACCCTGCCTGCCAGGAGTCAGGAGCCGCCTAACAGCCTAACTGCTTCCAGATGTGGAGAAGCCACGAGGCGGCCTGCAATTGGACCTAGAGATGGGGCTCCCTGGCCTCCATCTCTGCTCTGCTTCTTGTTCAGCTATTTGACCCCCCCCCCAAATCCCAAGTCTTCACTTGCTGTCCCCTCTTCGCCCCACCATCTCACATTTCTTCCTGGAACCCAGATATCAGCTGCCAGGCAAGTTCAAGGTCTTGACTCTCTCTCCCTTCAGGCTGCATAGAGGACCATGGTTCTGAGTGGAGGGAGAAGGGTGTGGGGGGTGGGGGAATGTCTTGCAAGAGTCCTGCTTAGTCTTGCAGCAGAATGGGGAGGACTTGGGAACCGGAGAGAAAGGGAGATAGGAAATAGGGGGGACCTGGCAGAATACCCCTGAACATCTGGAAGCCTGACCTGGAGTCAGGGCTTTGAAACTCACTTGAGCCATCTAAAGACCTACCTGGTATAGTTGGGGGTCTGGCCCTGAGCAAGAGGCAGCACCCAGGCCACGAGGAAGGGCCCCAGGAGGGAGGCTGGGATGGTAAGCAGCATGGTGGGGGGTTCTGGGTCTTGGCCTGCAGGAAGCAACAACTGGATTTAGCAGCAGCAGCGGCGGCAGCGGCAGCAGCAGCAGCAGCAGTGGCAAGATAACCAGTGCCAGATGAAGCAGCCGGGGTGTGTGGGCGTGGGGACCGGCCAGCTGGGCGGTCGGTGGGGAAGGCGGGACAGGGAGACATCTGGGACAGTGGCAAGGCCAGGGAGCCTGTCTAGGCCAGGACACATAAATATTGACCCAAGAAGGGGGTGGAACTAGGGGCCTCGTGAGCAGATCTACCCTACTCCTCCCTGCACTTCCCAGACCCCCACCCCAGTCAGTCATTAGCCTCTGCCACCTCTACCCCAGTCCATTTTCCACTTCATTTCCTTGTTTTTTTTTTTTTTCTTGTTTTGCTTTGCAGTGTTGAGGATGAAACTTAAAGCCTCAGGTATGCTAGGAAAGCATTTTACTGCTGAGTTACACTTTTTTTTTTCCTTCTCTTTTTTGTGGTATTGGGGCTTGGACTCCTGCTCTCTAATTTTTCACTCATGGCTGGCTCTTGACCACTTATCTCTAAATAATCATTGGTTATTTCCTGCCTAGGCTGGCTTTGAATCTTCATTCCCAGATCTCTGTCTCTTTAGTGTTGCTAGAATTAGAGGTGTGAGCCATTAGTGCCTGACTTGGTGTTTATTTTTTGAGTAGGGTCCAATTTTTTTTCCCAGGGGCCAACACACTGGACTGTGATCCACCTATTTATACTTACTGTGTACCTGGAATGACAGGTGTGCAATCCCACACTCAGCATTTTGTGAGTTTAAAAACTGTCTTGAGGGGGAGGGGGGAGGAGGTAACAAACAGTAGAAGAAATGTATCCAATGCCTAATGTATGAAACTGTAACCTCTCTGTACATCACCTTGACAATTAATAAGAAGAAAACCTGGTAAACATAGGTGACATGTCAAGTAAGGGAAGAAAGCAAGAAACAAGACTGCTTGTCCACTGATACCAAGTATAGAGGGTCTTTTACTGCCAGGACGGTGGACAAATATATTCAGAAGGGAAACTAAGATAAAGTTGGACAGAGGAAGAGAACAGGACAGGCACTCAGAAATCTAGAGAGTTCCCATCTCTGAAGATGAAAAACAGTCCAAGAAGATAGAGGCTGATAAAGGTGAACCACGCCTGGAAAGGCAAGCTTGGCTAGAAAAGGCAGAACAAGGCTGCCTAGGGTCTGTCACATGAGAACCATCTTACACTTCTGTTCTTCCCCACTGTAACATGTGATTCTTTTCCATTCTTTATGTTAATGTGTCTATGGAAGACTAAGTGAGCCTCATTTCCTTTCTATTTTATGAAACAGTCCCCAAACCTATTCTGGCACGGGAAACCTACATCACAAATTTTAAAAATCAAAGTAAAAAAAAAAAACCTGCCTTGAATCCCTCTCTCAGCATTTTGTGTTTAAAAACTGTCTTGAAACTTTTCCTCCTCCTTTTTGTGCCAGTACTGGCACTTGAGCTCAGTGCCTTGGGCTCTCATTTGGGTTTTTCACTCAAGGTGGCTCCTCTTATCACTTGAGGCACACCTCCACTTCGTTTATTGCTGGTTAATTGGACGTGAGTCTCAGATTTGTCTGCTGGCTTTGATCCTTAGGATGTCATTCTCATGAATAGCTAGGATTACAGCATGAGCCACCAGTGCCCAGACTTCAAGAACCTTTTTTTTTTTTTGGCCAGTCCTGGGCCTTGGACTCAGGGCCTGAGCACTGTCCCTGGCTTCTTTTTGCTCAAGGCTAGCACTCTGCCACTTGAGCCACAGCGCCACTTCTGGCCGTTTTCTGTATATGTGGTGCTGGGGAATTGAACCTAGGGCCTTGTATATCCGAGGCAGGCACTCTTGCCACTAGGCTATATCCCCAGCCCTTCAAGAACCTTTTGCCTGAGCTCCAATCCTGATTTCCACCTCCATTTGTAGACAGATTCTTGCTATGTTGTCTAGACTGATCTGAGACTTGATCCTTTTGCCTCAGTTTCCTGAGTGCTGTAGTTACAGGTGTATCCCCTTGTCTGGTGCCCACTGCACATTTCTACCTCCTTTCCTCTATCCTTAGGCTAGAGCAAGGAGGAAGCACTCTCCTTGCCTATTTTCTCTTCCATCTCTTGTCATCTTATTTGATGACAACAGGGTGTTGGTGATTCCTCTCATCCCTGGGAGGCTGAGATAGGGAGGATTGTGGTTCCAGGCCAGCTGGGGCAGAACAACAAGAGACTATCTCAAGAGAAGAATCTGGGTATGATGGTGTGTACCTGACATCCTGACACTGTAGGCGTGCTTCCCTATCTTAGGAAAAACTAGCACCCAGTGTTTTCACTCCTATGAGGAAGTGAGGGTGGACAAAGGATGGAAACGTGCAACAATGGAGCGCACTGGACATTGGTGAAAGTGAACTATGCAACTTGAGAGTGGAGATGGGGGGGTGGGGATGGGAGAGAATGAGGGAACAGATGACACTGTATGAAAGGAAATGTACTTATTACCTGACGCATGCAAATGTAACCCTGCTATATATCACCTCTAAAATAATAAAGTAAATTAAAAAAATAAAATTCACAGGACATGATAAACCATACAAGACTTTAGGCATCCACACACAATGAGACCCAAGGAGGATACTCTTAGGGGAGGAACACTAAGGTGTAATGCCTATGTGCATCTGATCATATAAAATATTTACTTCACTGAGAATGGGGCTTAGTGGTCAAGTGCTTGCCTAGCATGCGTGAAGCCCTGGGTTTGGTTCCTCAGCACCACATAAACAGAAAAAGCCAGAAGTGGCGCTGTGGCTCAAGTGGTTGAATGCTAGCCTTGAGCAAAAGAAGCTCAGGGACAGTGCCCAGGCCCTGAGTTCAAGCCCCAAGACTGGCAGAAAATAGTATCTTTCTATGTCTGGGCACTGGTGGCTCATGCCAACAATCCTAGCTACTCAGGAGACTGAGATCTAGGGATTGCAGTTCAAAGCCAGCCTGGGCAGGAAAGTCTGTGAGACTATTTCCAATTAACCACTAGAAAACCAGAAGTGGCACTGTGGCTCCAAATGGTACAGCGCTACCCTTGAGCAAAAGAGCTCAGGGACAGTACCCAAGCCCCAAGTTCAAGCCCCATGACAGACACTGCCCCTCCCACCCGCAAAAAAAAAGAACTCCAGGAATGAAAACGAGTTTTTTTTTCCTTTGTTGCTGTTTTTATTTTCTTTTTGTCTTGTTCATCTGCCTTTGGGAGGGTAAAGGGACACACAGAAATGGAGGGACAGAGGGTGAACCAATGCAGCAGTGGCACTCACTAGACACTATGCTGAAAATGAACTATACAACTTGTGGGCAGGGATGGGAGGGAAAAACTGAGAGAGCAAGGGAAGGGCTGACACTGTTCAAACAAAAAATGTACTCTTTACCTGACTTATTAACTGTAACCCCTCTGTGCATCACCTTTATAAAAATTTAAAAAAATTTTTTAAAGTAAAAGATGGTCAGAGGAGACCAGGCCTGGTGAAGGAAGAGGTAGGTGTTCCTTCACTGGAATGAGGGCAATGCAGCATGGAGCTTTCTAGAGTCAGGAGGCAGTGGCCTATCAGGATGAGACGTGTTGAGAGGACTCAAACTGGGGAGCCAAGTAGTACATGTGATGAATTGTTCCAGAAAGAGGGGCCAGGGCTCCCAAGCCAAAAAGACTGGCCCACAAACTGTCATCCTAGTTACTCAGGAGATCTCAGTATCTGACATTGAGATCTGAGGATCACAGTTCAAAGCCAGCCTGGGCAGGAAAGTCTGTGAGACTCAGCTCCAATGAGCCACCAAAAAGCCAGAAGTGGAGCTGTGGTTCAAGTGTTAAGAGTACTGGCCTTGAGCAAAAAAAAAAAAAAAAAGCTCAGGGACAGCACACAGGCCCTGAGTTCAAGCCCCACACTGAGGAAAACAACACAAAACAGGTTTTAGGAGTTGGGAAGGGAAAGTGAGTTGGGGGGCTCAGCACTCATCTAAGAGCCTGAGTGCTCCTTCATCCACTGGGACAGTCATTGTACCCCCATCTCCTACCCCCATCCTTCCAGGCCCCAGGGCTCCAAAGCAGGCCTCACTTCAGCCTTTTATTCTATTTGTCCATCAAATCTCTTGTCCATGATAGTCAGGCTGGGCAGCCCCTGAACCTTTTACAAAAGAGTCCCCATCTCCAACCCCTCCCACCCCGTAGCCCCTTCCCACAGGCACCCACAGTGTCCATGCTACCGCACCATCTCTCCTCCAGGGCTGAGGCTTAGGGAGGGGGTCAGCTCTCGGGGGTCGAGGGGTCTGACACAGCCCCGCCAGCAGCCCTCTGCAGCATGTCCAGGGCCTCCCAGAAGAAGTCCTTCTGTGCCGCCATCAAGGGCATCCATCCCACGATCTCCTTCATCTTCTCCATGCGGTCCTGCAATGTAGGGCACCTGTGGATCTGGCTGAGGTACTCCTCACAGGCCCGGGCTGTCCCCCCGGGGTCCTGTAGAGCTCCAGCCCCCAGGCTTGGCTCCGGGCTCCCCACTGCCTTGCTAGGTGGTAGGTCCCGATAGGCAGGGCCGTGCTCGATGTCATGGCTGGCCAGCATGTAGAGGCATTCCCGGGTAGAGCAGAGAGAACAGGCACACAGGGGGACCTGGGAGGAGAGAAGGAGGAAGGCTGAGGGGATCAAGCTGCAAGGGTCCCAAGAAGCGATCCAGCTGCCATCTTTCCTTTTCTTTCTTTCTTTTTTGGGGGGAGGGGGTCCCTTCTTTCTCTCTTTCTTTTGTTCACAGCTGGTGATCAACCATTTGAAAAGCAGCTCCACTTTCAGCTTTTTGATCATTCATTGGAGATGGATTTCTGCTGCCTGGCTTTGAATCAGGATCCTCAGATCTCAGTGTCCTGAGTGGCTAGGATGACAGGTGCGAGCCACAAGTGCCCAGCTGAATCCAACTGTTATGTGGGTCCCTTCTCAGATCAGCCCTGGGACAGCAAGTGAGCTCTACCTGGCTAGGTGCCAGGGCTGGGTAAGGTCTAACAAGGGGTCTGCTAAGGGAGAGCCAAGGGTATCTATGTGCCTGGCAGGAAGAGAAGAGAGGTGTGGTCCTAGAGAAATGGAACCTCTGGGTCCCGGCAGGAGTCTCAGTCTGGTGAGCCAGGTAGAGGATCAAGTTTTGAGACCAGCCTGGTCTATAAAGTGAGAAAGAAAAGGGAGCAACAGAAAGGGAAGGAATGCTAGCTGCAGTCCTTGGGGCCATGCATTGTTTCCCTCCCCAGGGGCCCTGTTGCATGACCCTGGCTCTGACCTTGACATGGAGCTTGACGAAGGAGGCACTTCCTTTTGGCCAACCGGGGAGGCGGCCTCCGGCCCCGCAGCCACAGCCCAGCAGCTCCTTGCTGAAGTCCAAGCCCTGGCTCAGCACCAGGGAATGGTTGAGGCCGCACCACAGGGCAATGGGGCGCTGCAGGTAATGTACCTGCAGACACATGGAAGCAGCCTTGAGCAGGGAGCACCAGGTGACTCCTCAGTCAGAGAGGGTTGACAGAAGCTTAGGGCAGAGTGTAATGGAAGGAAGACATGGGTACCTGCAGGATGCAGACTCCCTCAATCTATCCTTATTTATGTATGTATGGATTTATTTACTTATTGCCAGTCCTGGGGTTTGAACTCAGGGCCTGAGCACTGTCCCTGGCTTCTTTTTGCTCAAGGCTAGCACTCTACCACTTGAGCCACAGAGCCACTTCTGGCTTTTTCTATGTATGTGGTGCTGAGGAATCAAACCCAGGGCTTCATGCATGCTAGGCAACATTCTTCCACTAGGTCACATTCCCAGTCCCTGGATATATTTATTTATGTGCTGGTCCTGGGGCTTGAACTCAGGGCCTGGACACTGTCTTTGAGCTCTTTTGCTCAAGGCTAGCGCCCTACCACTTGAGTTTCAGCCCCACTTCCAGATTTTTGGTGGCTAATTGGAGTTCAGAGTCTCATGGACTTTCCTGTCCCAGCTGGCTTCAAACCTTGATCAGATCTCAGCCTCCTGAGTAGCTAGGATTATAGTATGTGCCATTGGCACCCAGATTTGACTGTACTCTTGTTCCCTGCAACAGCCAGTCCTTCCTGAAGCTCTCTGTGATGTGGCTTTTCTCCTAGCACACTCCTGACATGCTCAATCCGAAGGTATCTGGTTACCCAGCTGCCAACTTCCAGAGCCTTTGCTCTGTGATTATTCTCTCAAGTGTACGGGCACTCCAGTTCCAAAGACACAGGCAAGAGAAGTAGAGCTGTGGTTCAAGTGGTAGAATGCTACCCTTGAGAGATAAGGCTAAGAGACAGTGCCAGGGTCCTGAGTTCAAGCCCCAGTACCAGCATACACACACACACACACACACACACACACACACACACGCACACCTAAACAAGATAAAACTACGTCACTTCTCCATTTTCACACTGCCACCACTATCCCCTACACTGTCCCCCCTTCCATCCATAGCTTCTGGAATACACTATGGACAGTCATGATACCTGTCCCTTGCTGACCATGGTGGCTATGGCCCCTGTTGCCCCTCTGTCTCTGCTTTTGTCATTTCAATCTTGTCCCACCTTGGACTTGAAGTGCCAGCTAGGCAGTTTCCAAGTTAGCCCTTTACTCTCTCTCACTGTCAGAAAAAAAAAAAAAAAGGTCAAATTCCCACTCTTTCCTCTTCTTCAAGCCAGTAATTAGTCTGGAGGGGCCTGTTTATTTTCCCCTCAACCTTGTCCTAAAGCCACTCTTTTCCATTCTCACTGCCACGTATCAGCCCCTGGCCTTCACCAGCCTCCTGTGCCCGAGGACCAGCTGACCTGCTCCGTCACCCATGAGAGATCACTATGGCTCCTGGCTTGTGAACCCCCATCTCACCCATCTCCAGGGATCCTCTGCTTCCAGCCAGGCAGCCACAAGCAAGCTTCAACCAACCAACCCCATCCTCACAGCATAGACACCCTTCCCTACCTAGCCCTACCTGAATCCTGTGTAACCCACCAGGCCCTGCCCATGTCTTGTTGTTACTCTGGCCACGCCCCCCCATACATCCCCACTGTGAACACGATGTAGAATGCACAGAACCACAGAACGGGCCTCCTTAGTGTCAGCCCTGCCTGAGGGCCTGGCACACAGAGGAGACAAAAGTGCTCCACAGAGACTGGAAAAGTAAAGAGCGGAGAGAGCCTTTCTTACCTGGGTGGGTTCTCCTCGGTCCATCTTGTCCCCTGTCCCCAGCTGCCCATATCTATTATTTCCCTGCATAAAAATTCGGCCAAATTCATCCACCAGGCCAACGTGATTGTAGCCAAGAGCACAGAATAGGATCTAGGAGGGGAGACAGGAGGATCAGTGGGCACTCGGTTTCCTTTAAAGCAATGCTGGAGTTCCTGACCCAACCAACTGGGAATCTTCCATCCCCACCCCATCTCCCCCAGCTGATTTCCTCTCACCTGCTCTCCTCCTCGACCCAGATCAACTGATTCCCACCCCTGGTTCAGGCTCCACCCCTTCTGCCTGTACCCCCAGCACCTTACCTTGGCAGGCAGTGAAAGAGCAAGCGGCATCTGCTGGTCCAGGGGATCAAAGGCTTGAAGGGTCCCAAAGAGATCACGATACACCCCTGGGGTGTGCACCTCAAAATATACTCCCCCCTGGTCTGGGGGGATTGGGAGCCCTCAGCTCAGCAGCTTTGGGCACCCATTTCCTAAGCACAAGCCCCCACCTGGGATGAAAGCTGTGAGATTCAAGGCGTCTCAACACATAGGATGAGAGAGATAGCAGCTCTGTCCCCCCCACCCCCACCCCGGGGAGCCTACCGCCATCTCTTCACTAGGATCCCATAAGGACTTCCCACTTTGGAGCTAGAATAAGGGCAAGGGGTGTCACCATTTGGAAGGTCTGTCCATGCCCCCCCCTCCCCGGGACATGGACATGGGGTCTTAAGAGGCAGCGAGGCCCATCTTACCGGTGATGTAGAGGGTGCTGCTCTGGTTGGAAGCCATGCAGGTTACCCGCAGGTGGGGCAGGCAGCGAGACACCTTCCTGAGTGCCAGCTGGACTGTGTAGGAACGTGGCTGGTCCAGCTGCGTCTCGTTCACTACCAGAGAGTAGATCTTTCCTTCCTCTGGGGACAAGAGGGGGCAGGCATTTGGGGAAGGGGACAATATCTGTGTTAAAGTCACTCACCCTTTCCTTCCCATGCTACAGAGGATGAAGCATTGACAGCTAAAGGGAGGTTGGAAGAAAAAGGGTTCCCTGGGCTCCCAACTAAACCAAGGAAGTACTTCCATGTGAGAGGTGGTGGAGAGAAACAGTAGCTGTCTAATAAAGGTGTTGAGAATTCAGGGTGAATCCATGTGGCATTCAGAAGGCCAGAGGCTCTCAAGCCTTGGGGGTGTAAGCTGATGGAAAGGATACTGGGAAACTGAGAGGCAGTCTAGGGTACAAAGTGAGGTACCTGGCATAGAGGCTGGGAGATTTAGAATTTTTTAAAAATCAGGCTTTTATGAGAGCAGTGGTTTCCAAACTGTTTTTTGTTTGTTTGTAGCAGGGATTCTTTTTTTTTTTTTTGGCCAGTCCTGGGCCTTGGACTCAGGGCCTGAGCACTGTCCCTGGCTTCTTCCCGCTCAAGGCTAGCACTCTGCCACTTGAGCCACAGCGCCGCTTCTGGCCGTTTTCTGTATATGTGGTGCTGGGGAATCGAACCTAGGGCCTCGTGTATCCGAGGCAGGCACTCTTGCCACTAGGCTATATCCCCAGCCCTGTAGCAGGGATTCTTCAAATTCAGAATTCTAGGCTGGGAGATGGATAGAAGCAGAACTAGCTGGATGCTAGTGGCTCATGCTTCTAATTCTAGCTACTCAGGAGGCTGAGAACTGAGGATCACAGTTTGAAGCTAGTCTGGGCAGGAGCAAGTCCATGAGACTCTGGTCTCCAATGAACTACCAAAGAGCCATTAGTACAGTTGTAGGCTCAAGTGCTAGAGAACTAGCTATGAGTGTAAAAGCTCAGGGACAGCATCCAAGCCCTGAGTTCAAGTCTTAGGACCAACACACACACACACACACACACACCAGCAGTGGCAGACTGTTTATGTTTAGACACAGAACCCCAAATGGCCCTCCTCTCTACCACACAGCCTGCCTTGAGGAATCTGCTGGAAACTTTTGCCAACCACTGCTTCTGTACCATACCTGTGAGCAGCAGTAGGGCACGATGGGTCTCCTGACCAACCAGCACAATCTGTTTGAAGCTCATGGAGTGGTGGAATGTCATCTTGAAGACTCTCTGCCCACTGGACTGCAGGTAGACCTCAACACAGTCACAGGCTTGGCTGCCAGTTGAGCCTACCACAGCTGGCTGCTCACGAGTAGCCAAGACGTACAGGTATTTACGGTAAACAGTGTCACACCTTGGGTCTGAAGCAAACTGTGGAGAAAGGCCAGAGGTGAGAGCAAGGGCCAACATGAGGGAGGAAGGAAGGTGAATCCTGGAGTAGGAGCTGGGAGACTTGGGTCCTTGTTTTTAGGTTCTTGGCAGGAGAGGGCACATGTGCTGACACCTCTCCTAAGGAAGGCCCTAGGGACTGGGCTCTGCAAGAGGGAGTTGGCTCTCAGCTGCTTACATCTTTGGCTCCTCGACACAACACAACGTAGTGGCAGGCCCGTTTCCACTGGATCTGGCCAAGGGTGGAGGAGACCAGGGCATTTTTGAGGAAGAAGAGAGTTCCTACGTAGTCAAGGATGAACACATGGTCCTTCGTAGGCAAGAAGCGGCGGTAGCCATGGGCTAGCAGGGGTGCCACACTCTTGCTGAGACATCGGCGGCGGCCTCCAAATGCTTGGAAATACAGGCCCTTGGTGTCTGGGGAATGGAAGGAGATGGAAGGTTTAAGGGATGCCAGTTGACATGAGGGCAAAGGTTCAGGGCTTGGGGCAAGCTAGATTTTTCAGACACACTGGTGTTCAGCATTTTTACCCTATCCCCAGGACTAAGTAGCTGTGGAAAGCTTAGATCTGCCCCCACCTCAGCCAAGGGCCAGCCACAGGCTTCTTAGCATCTCTTTAGTGCAACCATGCATCCAAGACATCAAGGAAATATAAGAATAAATAAAGAGAGGCAGAAAGAAGAAAAGAATGACCTGGAAAGGTCAGGAACCTCCCCTCACCCCCAGCTGAGGATCTGCTTTGTGGGTGGGTCTTCTTCCCTAATTTCCCTGTTTGTGAAAGAAGTAATGGGGTTAGAGCTCTCTGGAGTAGAAGTAAGTTAGTTATGGGGCTTGAATGTGCTGTCTCTGAGCTGTTTTTGCTCAAGGCTAATGCTCTACCACTTTGAACCACAGTGCCACTTCTGGTTTTCTGGTGGCTCATTGGAGATAAGAGTCTCAAGGACTTTCCTGCCCAAGGTGGCAGATCTCAGCCTGAGTAGCTAGGATGACAGGCACGAGCCACCGGCACCTGGCTGAAAAGGCTTTTTTTCTTTTTTTTTTTGGGCCGGTCCTAGGCCGTGAACTCAGGGCCTGAGCACTGTCCCTGGCTTCTTTTTTGCTCAAGGCTAGTACTCTGCCACTTGAGCCACAGCACCACTTCTGGCCATTTTCTGTATATGTGGTGCTGAGGAATCAAACCCAGGGCCTCATGTATAGGAGGCAAGCACTCTTGCCACTAGGCCACATTCCCAGCCCCGCTGAAAAGGATTTTAGAGTAAGGGTCTTAAGCTTTGCTGTCACAACTAGAGAAGGAGCTGTTAGCTGCTGACCATCTCACAATGCCTCAGATCGCCCTGCCACCGATCTTTCTTGTTAAAGATGGTGAAGCTTGGAAACTCTGGTTTAGAGAAGGGAACACTCGTGGTACTGTGGAATAGGGGTGCTGTGTGTGAGATCTGGAGGAGCTGGTGTGTGGAGGGATAACACGAGGGCTGTGGGTGGCATGTCTGTCATCAGTCTTAGCGTGTGGAAGAATGTTTGAATCTGGAGGTTGGCACAGAGGTGATCCACTAACTCTAGAGCAGGAAGTGCCCCCAGGAAGGAAAGGACAGAGGCAAGGAGAGGAGGAGGTGCTGGGGAAGGTGTACAGTTCAGAATGGCAGCTCTCTTCCAGGGCCGGACCCCAGAACTCTGCTCTCGGAGGCGCGGACTGAGCCGGCGGCAGATGCGTCTCCACACGCCCTCAGCGTCGCACACTTCGTGGAAGTAGCGGCACGTCTGGCCAAGGGCGACCACATCTCTGACTGGAAGAAATGAAATGATGTGTTCCACCTAGTGGGAAGGGACAAGAGGGGGAAGCAGGAGTCACTGGCAGTCCCTCCTGTGGTCTGCCTTTTTTGTTGTTGTTTTTCTGGTCTTGTGGCTTTGAACTCAGGGCTTGGGCACTGTCGCTGAACTTGTTTGCTCAAAGCTCAATCACTTGAGCCACAGCTCCAAATCTGGCTTTTTTTTTGGTGGATAATTGGATGTAAGAGTCTCATGGACATTCTTGCTGGGCTAGCTTTGAAGTGTGATCCTTAGATTTTAGCCTCCTGAGTTGCTTAGCTAAGATTTACAGGCGAGAGCCACCGGCACCCAGTCTGCCCCTCCATTCTTTTTTTTTTTTTTTTTTTGGCCAGTCCTGGGCCTTGGACTCAGGGCCTGAGCACTGTCCCTGGCTTCTTCCCGCTCAAGGCTAGCACTCTGCCACTTGAGCCACAGCGCCGCTTCTGGCCGTTTTCTGTATATGTGGTGCTGGGGAATCGAACCTAGGGCCTCATGTATCCGAGGCAGGCACTCTTGCCACTAGGCTATAACCCCAGCCCTGCCCCTCCATTCTTAATACTTGCCCATGAAAGACTCACCAGCTCTGGGGGGAACAACTGAACAGAAATAGGGTTCCCTCTCCCCTTCTTTTCTTCACCTCTAGGCTCTGGGCCACAAGAAGGGCAGGTCCGCTTTACCTATGGGAGGAGAAGGGAGAGCATGGGGGTTTGGTGCATCCCGCCTCTCTTGTTCTGTGCTGTCAATCAGTCTTTCCTGAACTCCTGTCTAGCTGCTTATCTAATTGCAGCAGCTGTGTGCTGTTGGGTCCTCCCTCCTTCCAGATCCCAGGGCCTTCCCTCCCTGTTTGCCTGCCTGTCCTCTGGCCCACCCCCAGATCTCTCTCTGAATGCTCTCAGCTTCCTGCCCTTCCCTTGCCTGGACACCCCCTCACCCTGCGCCCCTCCTCCCATGTGCACAGCCCAGTCAATATTTGCGGCTTCTGTCTCCAGTTTCTCCTCACCATCCTGACCAGCCCCTCCCTTCTCCTGCCCTCATCTCTCCAGGGCCCTGTCCCCGTTGCTGTCTTTCCCACACCATGTCCCTGCCTGGGCTTGGGGGACCTCTGGGGCCCCTCTCCCTCCTAAGCCCCTCCCCCATGGAGTCTGGGGCAAACAAACCTCTCTGTGACCTCACTGTTCAGCTCACTGTGATCTATCTTCCTTAACTTGGCCCAGGAGCTGGATTCTAGATTCTAGCTTAGCCTCTAGCCACCAGATGGCCCAAGGGCTATGTATGTTACTGAAGAAAGAAAGTGTGAACTACTGATAGAGGAAGCCTCCATTTTGAAGTAGATTTTTCCCACTTGAGGAATCCTTCACAGACCAGGGCCTTCAGAGATTTGTAGCTTGAGTATAAACCCGGGGATAAAAAGGAAAGAAGAGAAAGGTATAAACTCAGTTTTGACAGTTGCTGGAAAGAAAAAGGACCATTGTGTATTCATCAGATAAAAGCAGAAATAATTTAGTACAATTCTCATGACGACACATTTGAAAGCATACTGCTTTCTTGGTGACCAGCAACATCATTTCATTTACAAGAAACAAGTTGTTAATGTAGGGAAAGGAATGGATTTGCTCTGAAAACTTAGAATCTCCCTAAGCTAAAAAGCTGTTCAGCTTTTCTTGTGGAGGATGAAAATTACCAGGACAAACAGATAAGGTTGTTGTGTAACCAGGTATGAAGGAGTATGTCTATTTACAGCAATAAATCAGGGAATCGCTTCTTCAGGGGCTCAAAGGAACCCAGTCCTGTGAGACAACCAGTCCATACTGCACAGGATTATAGATTCATTCATCAATACAGGTCTAATCATTGACTGTAGTAGCTGTCAGTGAATGGACTGTCCACCCACACTCCTGCTCCTTTATTGCAACTAGCCAGAAATACCTAAGAAGGAACTGTTAGTAATTCTTTATGTGTATGTATATGTTGGTGTTAGGGTTTCAATTCAGGGACTGGGCACTGTCCTGTAAGCATTTTTGGGCAAGGCTGGCACTCTACTACTGCTCCACTTCTGGCTTTTTGCTGGCTAAGTGGAGCTAAGTCTTATGGACTTTTCTGCCCCAGGTGGCTTTGAACCTGGATCCTCAGATCTCAGCCTCCTGGGTAGCTAGGACTACAGGTGTGAGCCACTAGTATCTGGCACTAACAATTTAATAAATATTTAAACATTTGGATATCTCAAATGTGACCTAGAACAGAGAAAACTTCAGCTACTAGTGGTCAACTATCAGCACGAGTGGATTCTACTGGGGTCTTAAGTCATTACAAAGGGTTTTAGGCTCTCCAAGCGGACAGAAAATGTTGTTCCATCTTGCATTTGGGGAACTCGTTTATCCATTTCACCCCCCCCCCAAAAAAAAAGCAAATAAGAGGTTCCAAAGATGAAGTGGGAAAGAGTTCTGTGTGGAGGATTAATCTCTGGCTGATGCCAGTTACTAGGATTTTTTTGCTATGCTTTGTGCAGGGTGCAGGTGCTGACGAACTCAGGGCTTGAGCACTGTCCCAGAGATTTTTCACAAAAGGGTGTCGCTCTACCACTGGAGCTACAGCTCCACTTCCGGCTCTATTTTGGTGGTTAATTGAAGAGGCTCACGGACTTTCCTGTCCAGGCTGGCTTCGAACCCCATCCTCTTGAGTACCTAGGATTACAGGCGTGAAGCCACCGGCCCCTGATTCTAGGTAGGATCTTGCTGTTTGCTCTTGCTGCAACTCATTAACTTCACTCTGCCTCAGTTTCCTGATGTCCTTTCTAAATTCCTCTGGTGCGTCAGCCCAGGTCCTAACCAGGGGGTTCGCGAGACCCACGCTTGGCCTTTAACCTCCGCAGCGAAAATGGCCCCCGACACCAGGACCACCCCGCTTGCACCGGCTCCCCTCGGCCTCCCACACCCTCGACGCTGGCTAGCTTCCCATCGAGGCCAGCTGGAAGCAGCGTCCCCAGCCAGCCGTGCAGTGAACCGGCCCGCGGCGCCCGCTCGCTCTCTTTACCTCCGTCTCAAAAGTTCTAGCTCACCCGCCTCCTCTTTAGCGAAGGGAACGCCTTCTCGCCCATGCTATTGGTCGGTAGAGCCGTCCCTCAGAGAAGAGGCCGGGGCAGGTGCCCTCCGAGGTTCTAATTGGCCATCTTGACAAGTCACTCGCCTGTATCTGATTTGCAATTGGTGTTCGCCTCCGGCTCGCGGCCTTGTAACTCTCAAGCACTTCTAGTGGCGTGCCGGCATCCCCGCCTTCTGCTTGTCCCTCATTGGCTCCACCGCCAGCCGTGAGCATTGTGATTGGACGTGACTGCGCGGGGCGGGCCGGCCAGAGCGTCGGCCGTTGGCGAGTGCTCCATTCTTTCCCCCGCCCTTCTCTGGCCGGGCTCGGGCGCCGAAGGCTCCACCCCTCCGCCGGGTTTTGATTAGCCGCTTCCGACGCGTCTCTCGCCTACGATTGGTTCGCTGGGTCCGGGACCCCGTTCCCTCCCACTCGAGGCTACTACGGAGGCTCCTGGGCGGGGGAGGGGAAGGGAGAGACGGCGGGTCCCGTCAGTCAGGCAACGGGAGCCGCCGGGAGCGGATGGCGGCGGCGGTGGCGGCTCCTCTCGCCGCCGGGGGTGAAGAGGCAGCAGCCACGATCTCCGTACCAGGGTCTCCGGGTCTGCCCGGGAGCCGTAGTGCAGAGCGAGCCCTAGAGGAGGCCGTAGCCACCGGGACCCTAAACTTGTCTAACCGACGCTTGAAGCACTTCCCCCGGGGCGCGGCCCGTAGCTATGACCTGTCAGACATCACTCAGGCAGGTGAGTGCGCATGGGGGCTGGGGGAAGGAGGCCGCGACCCTCATTTGCATAGTTCCGCCCCGGCCCCGCCCTCGGGGAGGCCCGCCCTTTCACCTAGCAGCCGGGAGCTCTCGGGCCTTGATTGGCGTAGCCTGCGACCACCCGCTCCCGATTGTGGGAACCGCGGGACAATGAATGGGCGCACTGGTCGTTTTGCCTAGCGTGACTGTCTGGGCGCTGTTTGAGAGCCCACTTTATTTGCATACCGTGCACCTGTACGGTGGTCCCGCCCCTCACCTGGTGGGCTCATTTGCATGTTCCCTTCCACCTCGGTTCTGAGATCGTTGCCCAAAAGCAAGTCATACCCCGCCAGCTACTCTAAAATCGTTTCTATCTCTTCCTCCTCGTCCGTCTCCAACTTCTACCCCACTTCCACTATGTATCGCCCCTAACAACCGGATGTTTCTGCTGACTTGGTCGTAGCCCCGCCCCCTCTGGTGCCAGGCCCCACTAATCACCCAGCCAACCCAGGGAAGGAAGCAAATCTACCTCCCTGAACTCTTGTCCCGAGTTTTTCCTCTCATTATCCTTGGCCCCTATAGCTGAGATTCCTCCTCTTTCCTGCGTCTGTGAGGTCACTGGTGCCTGTGACCTCATAAGAATCCTACCATTCCCATTGCAGCTTCTGCTTTCCCTTTGGGGGAAGTGGGGGGAATTCGAGGCAGTTACTGGGAAGAAGGAAATTCGATCTCCTAGCTAGAGGAGGTCTCCTCTGGAGACTTTCCTTCTGTTTCCTACTAACTGGCAAGATTCTTCTAATCATGTCCCATCCACTCTGGTGCCTGTTGGTTTGGGGTGTGTGTGTGTGTGTGTGTGTGTGTGTGTGTGTGCTGGGAACTCTGTTGTGACAGGTGAGTCAAGCTTCAGCTGCTCCTTTGACCTTGGGCTGTCAGATGGGGGGGTGGTGAGACTGAGGGGGGAACACCCGCATTCCCCAAGCCCCACCCAGCCTAGGCTGTTGTATAAAGAGTCTTTTGCTTCTCATCCAGCTTCAGAATTGGGGTTATGGGGTTGAATGAAAGAATACATTTCTCTTCCAGTAGGTAGCTCCCCTTCACACACACACACCCATGCAACCACTCAGGCTATATAGACTGGGGCGTACTTTTTTGCTGTTTTGGGGAGAACCAGTTTAAACCACTACGTTCTTCTTGCCCACTATACAATGAGTGAATTTGGAAAATGGACAACCCCCTTGAGCCAATCCTAACCCTTCCAGCCTCCCCCCACCCCCAGCTCCAGATTGACCTCAGCAGCTGTGTGACATTGGCCGTCTGTTCCTTCTCCCCTCTCCCTCACTTTTTTTTTTTTTTGGACAAAGACCAAATGTTATTCTTTACTTCTTAGGGCTCTGTCTCAGTGAAGTAGACTCTTGGGGAAAACTACCAAGAACTCCCCGAGCCTCCTAGCCCCTGCCCCCACCCAGCCACCTCCCTAGCATTCCTGCTGTGGGTGCAGCCCCTGTTCCCATGGGTTCTCTTGGGTGGTGGAACAAGGAAAATCCCTGCTCTTTGCCCTCCCCAATCCTTGCAGAACCCAAGTTCTACACCAGGTTGGGTTCCATGTGGACAGATCACTCTCCTCTGTTCCTTCTCTTCAAGCAGAGTGCTCCTAGCTTGGAGTATAAAGGGGAAGTGGTCAAACAGTCCTCCCTACCCTGTCCTCTGTTCTTTGTCCTTCAACCTAGATTGAACACTTCAACACTCTGCTTCTCCTCTCCTCCTGACCTCCCTGCTAGTTCTGAGCCTTCCCAACAAGTTCCCCCTGCTCAGGCTCCAGATACTAGGACTTTGTTCCCTGGGACCACTAGTAGGAAGAGTTTTGGACAGGGGCGAGGCTACTGTAGCAAAGGAGAAGTATATAGCTCCTTCTCCCACAGCCCACATCCTGTGCCCCTGAGCCCCGCCTCCTGCAGCCTGGGCTCCCTTCCGCCCCTGGAGTGTGCCCTGCCACCCTTACCCCATGAGAATTTGCTCTCCACCTCTGCATCCACAGACACATGCAAACACATATGCTAGCGCAGAGGAGGCAGGCAGGTGTTGGTTGGGGAGTGGGTAGATATGGGAGGACTCCGGAACTGTCTTTTAGCTACAGCTTCCATGTCCACTGGGGCAGCGCTGTGGAGTAGGCATAAACAGATCCTACCAGCCATGATCTGATGGATTGTTTCTACTTCTATTTCCTGTCACAAGATTCATTTCCTTGGGGAATAAGTCCCCCCTCCCCTCCTCTTAGCCTTTTGCTTTCCCCTACCCCCCCAAGGAAAGTCCTCAAGAAGCTCCCCCAAGGCCTGTTGCCTGGGACTTCCCTTAGCAGGCCTGGGCCCCTCCCAGTGCAGGCTGAGCTGGGCAAACAGAAACTAAAGCTCAGACCCCTAGGTCTGCCTCCTCGCCACTCCCTGTCACATCCAAGATACTTGCAAGAGGACTGA
Organism: Perognathus longimembris pacificus; assembly: GCF_023159225.1. NCBI lineage: Eukaryota > Metazoa > Chordata > Mammalia > Rodentia > Heteromyidae > Perognathus > Perognathus longimembris. Next base: position 70,987,619 of record NC_063161.1, on the reverse strand, counting down.
ACTCTGTGGTCCAGGTCAATCTGGAGGAAACAGAGGAAGGCTGCCAGTGCTGGGGCAGGGGAGACAAGAAGGAAAGGGTCTGAGAACTTTAGCCCCAGGCTCTAGCCCATTCTTCTGCTTTTCCCTCCACTCCTGGGCAAGCTAGAACTTCACAGTCCCTTGGTCCTGGGGCCTGATGAAAAAAAAATGTTGTCCAGTGTTAGGAACTTTATGTAATCTCTAGAACCAGGATATAGTGAATGACCTTGGCTTCTTCCATGAGGAAAACATTGAATTGGGAGGAAGGACTTTTGCAGCAGTCCCTAAGTCCTTCTTGGACGCCTCCCATCCTATCACCTTACTTTTGTTTTTCTTCAATGCTGGGGATTAAACCAGGGCACATACTAAGCATTTGCTTTCCTCTGAGCCCCCTCCACCCCCACCTGACTTTTCCTATGAGTGCAGCCCCATATTATGACTTTTTTTTTTTTTTTTTTTTTTTTGCCTTCTACCTTCCCTTGCATTCCAGAGCTCAAGGAGCCACTGGTTACAAGATCTAGCAGGATAGCTCTTCGTTTGTGAACTTGAAGGTGGCATTCATGATATATCCCCACTCCCCAGTGGGCTTCTCACTCACTGATGGCTGCTTAGTCAGTGACCCCAACACCTTTGCCTTCTCTTTGCCTTTCTGGTCATCCAGCAGAAGGCTGCATTGTCTCCTTAAGGAGCCCAGATATCTGGGCTTGGTTCTTGTAAGTCAGCTATGGGAAGGGAGCTGACCAGCTGACTTAGGGGTCATTTGGGGCCCCTCATGCGGGACAGGGCCTTTGCAAACTCTGACAATTGCTTCTCCTAGACCTGTCCCGGAACCGGTTTCCCGAGGTACCCGAGGCAGCATGCCAGCTGGTGTCCCTGGAAGGCCTGAGCCTCTACCACAACTGCCTGAGATGCCTGAACCCCGCCTTGGGAAACCTCACAGCCCTCACCTACCTCAACCTCAGGTAACAGGGGAGCTCATCCCCACCAGTCTCCAGGCCTCAGTGCATGGAGCTTCCCTCCCTGGCCCTGTGAGGATGCCAGGCCCAGGGAGTGAGCCCGCTGCCCCTCTCCCTTCCACAGCCGGAACCAGCTGTCATCCTTGCCACCCTACATCTGCCAGCTTCCCCTGCGAGTGCTCATTGTCAGCAACAACAAGCTGGGAGCCCTACCTCCCGACATCGGCACCTTGGGAAGCCTGCGGCAGCTTGTGAGGCTAGGGAGCAGGGACCCTTGACCTCTGTGAGGGAGGGAGGCTGGGGACAGACAGGAAGCATTCTCTGGGAAAGGCTTGGACCAAAGGCAAGCAGCCAGACACAGATGGGAGGGTACTTTCTCATGATTGTGTTCTCATGGATTCTTCTGGCTGTTTTCTCGAACCTAGGATGTGAGCAGCAATGAGCTACAGATCCTCCCCGCCGAGCTGTGCAGCCTCCGTTCCCTGCGCGATCTCAATGTTCGCAGGAACCAGCTTAGTACTCTGCCTGATGGTAAGGAAAACAAAGACCTGGATGTGTGTGTGTCTGTGTGTGTGCAAGCTCAGGCTGTGGTAACAAAGATACCATAGACAGGGTAGCATATAAACAACCAAAACTTACTTCTCAGAGTTCTAGAAGCTAGGAGACCAAGATGAGGGTACTAGGGTGGCCAGGTTTTAGTGAGGGCACTCTTCTGCAGACCACCGTCTTGTGTCCTCAGTAGCACAGAGACTTCTCTGGGCTCTCTGTGTATGTGTGCTGTCACTGTGGTTTGAACTCAGGGCTTGGGCTCTCTCACTTTGCTTTTACACTCAAGGCTGGTGCCCTACTACTTGAGCCACTTTTTACTGGTTAACTAGAGATAAGAGTTTCATGGACTTTCCTGCCCAGGCTGGCTTTGAACCAGGATCCTCAGATCTTAGCCTCCTGAGTAGCTAGGATGACTGGCATGAGCCACAGTGCCTGGCTGGGCCCTCTTTATATAAGACATTAATTCTGTTCTTGAGGGATCCACCTTCATTACCTTAATAACCACCCATAGACCCTACCTCCTTATACCATCCCTTTACGGGTTGCGACCCCCAACATGTGCATCTGGAGGACTCAGGCCCATAGACATAATGCCTCTATGTTGGAGAAGTTGTAGGCAAGGGATCATCAAAGAATCCTGGGTCTCTACAGCATTGAAAGTAAACTGTAAATGCTTGTATTTGCTCTTGACCATAGCAGAGCTCTGAGGCTAAGAAGGCAGGGAGTACTAGCTCTGTTTTACAAAAAACAGAGATGGGCATGGGAAGGAGGAGGGGTGAGCAGGGTGGCTCTGTACAGTCTCAAGGTTGGAAGGGCCCTTCAAGGTCATCCAGTATCACCATGTACCCCATCAGGAGCTCTCCAACCTGGAGTCAGTTGACATCCTGCTCCTCCTCCCCAGCGCTGTGAATCAGTGGCGCCTTGTGTGGCAGTCTGACAGTCCCATTTCAGTGAGCTAATTGTGACACACCAACATTTGAGAGCCTCTGCTGAGAAGTAGGCACACCTTCTTGTATTCAGCCAGCATTGTTACTGTGTGTGTGTACCCCTTTGTTCTATGTGGGGGCCAAGTAGAGGTTGCTGATGTGATTAAGGTCTGGAGCCAATTCTCAAGGGCTTAATGGCTTAATGGGGGGAGAGAGGTATGTATAGGGAACTGCTAGTTCAGGAAGCTTTAACAGGGCAGGGAGGCAGAGGGGAACAGGGCTCTGCTCAGAAGTTTTGGCCTAGCACAAGCTGGACTTGGAAAGAAAAATTTCCACCCTTCATTCAGGCAGAGGAACCTCCAGAGAGGTGGGAGGGAGCAATGTCCATCACAGATGTAATCAGAAAGGCAAGCCAAAACAGAATCTAGACTTAAAGATGACAAGAGTGTAAGTGAGAGTAGGGGTGGGGCTATTTGGAGGTGGGAGCTAGCAGGAGGGGAGAGGGTAAGGGATAAACACCATTAAATTATATGTATATAGCACAATGAAATCCCTTGTCCTATTTATTTTATTTTACTTATTTATGCTGGCCTAGGACTGGAACTCAGGACCCTGGGCACTGTCCCTAATTTTTTTTGCTCAAGGCTAGTGCTCTACCACTTGTACCACAGTTCCACCTGGGTTGGTTTTTTGAACCATGATCCTCAGATCTCAGTCTCCTCAGTAACTAGGATACAGCTGTGAGCCACCAGTGCCCAGTTGGCATCTTTCTTCCCCCCAGTACTTGGATTTGAACTGTGGCACTCAACTGGTTCCCAGTTGAACCTAATTTTAAAGAGCTAGAGAAGAGTGGGGTGATCACCTGTTTCTCTGTCTCCCCACACCCTGTTTCTGAGCTTGCTCTCTTTTCCTTTAGAGTTAGCAGGTGTCTTAGTCCATTTCTGTTGTGGCGAGATACAAGTCATTGATGCCAGGCACTGGTGGCTCATACCTGTAATCCTAGCTACTCAGGAGGCTGAGATCTGAGGATCATGGTGGTTTGAAGCCAACGTGGGCAAAAGTCTGTGAGGCTCTTAACTCCAGTTAACCACAAGAAAATTGAAGTAGCACTGTGGCTCAAAGTGGTAGAGCAATAGCCTTGAGCAAAAAAGCTCAGGGACAGTGCCTAGGCCCTGAGTTCAAGCCCCAGTACCAGCACAAAGTGGAGAGGTGGGGAGGGGGCGAGAATTTTATTTTGCTCTGGGTCTGGAGTTAGAAAAGCCCAAGGGCATGGTGCCAGCATCTTCTGGGCCCCTGGTGAGGCTGTCTTGCTGTATTGGAGGCATCAATAGGAGAGACTCAGCCATTCCTCAGAGTAGTTCTCACCTCCAAACACCAAACTATTAATTTGGGTCTTGAAATAACATGGTGTAAAACCCCCTTTGTAAAACTAATATGTACTAATTTTAAGAACTATATGAATTTGGTGATGAAGTTTCTAACACATGACATTTGGGGACACATTCAACCATCATAGAGGTTACAATCTTGTTGGTTTGGGATTTAAACCCTGGGCCTGGATACTCTCCCTCTAGCATTCTACCACTTGAACCACAGGGTCACTTCCGGTTTCCTGGTAATTAATTGGAGATAAGAGTCTCACAGGGCTGGGAATATGGCCTAGTGGCAAGAATGCTTGCCTCCTTTACATGAAGCCCTGGGTTCGATTCCTCAGTGCCACATATATACAAAATGGCCAGAAGTGGCGCTGTGGCTCAAGTGGCAGAGTGCTAGCCTTGAGCAACAAAGAAGCCAGGGACAGTGCTCAGGCCCTGAGTTTAAGGCTAAGGACTGGCCAAAAAAAAAAAAAGTCTCACAGACTTTTCTGCCTGGGCTGGCTTTGTACCACGATCCTCAGCTCAGCCTCCTGAGTAGCTAGGATTACAGGCATGAGTTTCTGGCACACAGTAAGGTTACAGATATTTGATCAACACTTTCCCTGTGCCATGGAAAGTGATCCAACAAAATGCCCCAGGGACCCAGGGGAAGAATTAATTCCATGACTCTGGGGCCTCTGGAAAGACTCATAGAGGAGGAGATAAATGTTGAATGGAACCTTGAAAGATGCGTAGCTTGGATTTCCATTTGTTGCTCCCAGCTGAGTAAAGAGGATGTGGGAAGGGCAGAAACTGAAGGACTGGACTGGAAGGGGTAGATGGTGCGGTGGGAAAATGGGAGTGGAGCCAGATGGAAAAAGCTTTGACCCCAGATGGGCTGCCATTGTATTCTGTGTCTAGGGAAACCACAAATCCAGACTGCCTTCCTGAGAATTAGCAAGAATTACATTCCCAGTAGTAAGGCAGAGCCTCCCGCAAGGATAGCACAGGGCAGGGAGACTGCAGTCTGTGGGTTCCTCTTGAGCAGAGCACAGCTCACCTATCTGCAGCAGCCCAGGCCCAGGTGTTGGGCCTTGGGAGGGTTTGACCAGTGGATGTCATGATTTGATTTGTGTCTCATGCTGATCTTTGCAAGATGGATGAGGAGGGAAGTGGGCAGGAGCTGGAGCCCCAATGGACTTATTTTATTTATTGTGTGTGTTTATTTATTGTGTGTATGCGTGTATGTACATGTACACATGCATGTACACCAGTACTCGGGCTTGAACTCAGGGCCTGGTGCTGTTTGTTAGCTTTTTTCCTCAAGGCTAGTGTTCTGCAACTTGAGCCACAGCTCCACTTCCAGCTTTTTGGTAGTTAATTGGAGGTTAGAGTCTTACAGATTTTCTTGCCTGGGCTGATTTTGATTTCCTAGCGTGAGTAGCTAGGATTGCATCTGCTTCCAGATAGGCATTATGCAGAGGTGGGGCAGATGTGAGTGGGAATAACAGCAGGGAGGTAGCTCCTGGCAAGAGACACAAGCCCCTGGTGGAGCCAGGGGTGACTAGCGGGCCAGAGAAGAAGGCAAGGAAGGGAAGATAGGGCCCCTGGCTCTGGCCTGCTCCTGACTCTTCCCTCACCCACCCCCAGAGCTGGGGGACCTTCCTCTGGTCCGCCTGGATTTCTCCTGTAACCGTGTCTCCCGCATTCCGGTCTCCTTCTGCCGCCTCAGGCACCTGCAGGTCATTCTGCTGGACAGCAACCCTCTGCAGAGCCCACCTGCCCAGGTGAGGTATGGGCTGGGTGGATGCTGGGGTCCGGGGTGGGATTACACAGGAGTATGGGGCAATCCCTTTGCTAGGGCAGCAGGACCTAGGGGACCTTCTCCCTCCCTCCCTCTTCTCACAGATCTGCCTGAAGGGGAAACTTCACATCTTCAAGTACCTGTCCACAGAGGCAGGGCGTCGTGGGGGGGCTGCTCTAGGGGACCTGGTCCCTTCCCATCCCCCAAGTTTCAGTCCCTGGTAAGTCCTGATGGGAAAGAAGGACACCCTAAGTTCTTCATGCTCCTTCCTGGCACAAGGACCCTTGCTTGGTCTCTATGGGGGGGTAAGCGCTGCTTGCATGGGCTGACTGGGTTTCTCTGGCCGCTCCAGTCCTGCTGAGGATTTATTTCCGGGACGTCGATATGATGGTGGGCTGGACTCAGGCTTCCACAGCGTTGACAGTGGCAGCAAGAGGTGGTCTGGAAATGAGGTAAGGTCTCCTTTCCCCAGGCATCCATTCTGAAGAGAATCTGTGTTGGGGACTTTGCATGGTGTGTGTGTGTGTGTGTTGGTACTAGGGCTTGAACTCGGCCTGGGCACTGTCTACCACTTGAGCCACAGCTCTACTTCCGGCTTTTTTGGTGGTTCATTGGAGAGGAGTCTCACACACAGCCTGTGCAGGCTGGCTTTTGATCCTCAGATCAGCTTCCTGAGTAGCTAGGATTGCAGGTGTGAGACACCAGCGTCCAGCTGCCTGATACAGCTGAATCTCAGGCTGAGAGCTGGAAAACCTCCTTCCCCATCTCTGTCCCAGGAAGGGCTTCCCCAGCCACAGGCCCCAATCTCAGTCCACCCAGGAGCCCCCTACAGTGCACAGTCACACACACACACACACACACACACCCGGCTTTATAGTCAACAGATGAATTCTCAGAGCTGTCCTTCCGGATCTCCGAGCTGGCCCGGGAGTCTCGAGGCCCCAGAGAACGGAAAGAGGATGGTTCTGGTGAGTAAGAAGGGATGGTGTGAAAGAGGGTCTAAAGTCCCCCAATTGCTCGCTCACGTATGCTTCCTGGCCCTTCCAGCGGATGGGGACCCAGACCAGATTGACTTCATTGACAGCCATGTTCCTGGGGAGGAAGATCGTGGTACTGCTGAGGTGAGGATGTTGCCATGCCCCTCCTCAAGGCAAGGGCTCTAGTTGGGGTGGGGAGGCACCTGTGCAGGCCTGGAGAACCAGGCTTCTCAGCCCTTGTTCTCTCTCTAGGAGCAGCAGACACCTGAATTAAGCCCTGTGCCAGGGGATGGGGAGAGGGCATTAAGCAGCAGGTACACCAGACCCTGAGCCCACACTTAGACCCTGTACACACAACCCTGGCCCCCCTCTTTACTCAACTACCCCATCCCCCTCAGGCGAGAGGAGCCTGCCGGGGAGGAGCGGAGGCGCCCAGACTCCTTGCAGTTGTGGCAGGAACGGGAGCGGCGGCAACAGCAGCAGAGTGGGGGCTGGGGAGCCCCCAGGAAGGACAGGTGAGGGCGCTTGAGCCCTGGGGGACTCCCGCTGGAGGCTGGGACCCCAGAGCACCTCTGGAGAGAGAGGGCTGCGTGGGTCTGTGGCTCGCCCAGTGGCACTGACTCTGCCTCTCCTGCTTCCTCCAGTTTCCTGAAGCTGGGGCTCCGGGCTGCCGGGGGAGGCACCGCCCCACTCGTGTCCACCCAGGCTGCCTACAAGTAGGTTCCTCTCTGATCCCGCTTTCCACCCTTCCCTTTGACCCACCCTCTAATGCTCTCTCTGTCTCCTCAGTGGCCCCCCCAAACCCAGCACTACCCAGCTGGGAGCATCTGGGGGACAGGGAGCTCCTGTACCTGCTCCTCTCACCCCAGAGCCTGTTTCCATAGCTGGACCAGGTAGGATGGGGATGTGGAGGGAAGGATGGGGGTGCGTGGGATTGGTGGCCTGTGGGGGACAAGTGGAACACTGAGAGGAGAAGATGTCTTTCTTTCTTACATGGTTCTGTCCCCCCCACCAAGGGATAGCACCTGCTCCCCGGCCACTCAGCTCCATTCAGAGACCAAACAGCTTCCTCTTCCGGTCGTCCTCTCAGAGTGGCCCAGGTGGGTCTCCCTGCCCTCCCCAGCTCTGCCTCAGCTGCACCTGCACTTCTCTCCAGGTCCCCCCTCAAAGGGTGCCAGGCAGTGGGCACCATCTAATCAATGCCGTGGGGTGGGAGATAGTGATGCCCTCCTCTTCCTACTAGGCCTGTCCTCACCAGACTCTGCCGTGAGACTTCGGCCGTCGCCCCGAGATATGGACCAGAAAGAATTAATGTCCCAACTACGCCAGGTAAGCAGGGGTGGGGTCTGCATGGGCCAGGCATAGGCTTAACCTCTTCTCTTTTCTTCTTCTTTTTGTGCTGGTTCTGGAGCTTGAACTCAGAGCCTGGGTGTGGTCCTTGAGCTTTTTTGCTCAAAGCTAGCATTCTACTACTTAAGCCACAGTTCCACTTCTGGCTTTTTAATAGTTAACTGGAGATAAGAGTCTCCTAGATTTTCCTGCCCAGGCCGACTTGCTATCGCAATCCTCCAGTCTCAGCCTCCTGAGTAGTTAGGATTGTAGGCGTGAGCTACCAGCTCCAGACTTGGACTCAGCCTCTTAAAGTGCCCTTTATGTCTTTTTAAACAACTTTGGAAATGGATTTGACAGTATATACAACCAGTTCTACTAACCAAAGTTTATTTAAAAATTTACTTTTTTGTACAAATTGAATTATATAATGTCTGAAATTTATGTCACTTTATAAACAAAATATATAGCACTTAATTTGTTTATACTGTAAAGTATATATAAAATGCTTTTATCAAATTGAGAATAAAGATAATTACTGTAAAAAAAAATAAAGTGCCCTTTATCAGGGCTCCTTCAATACCCTCTTTTCCACCTGGCACCCACCTGGTACGTGTTTCCTGCCAACACCACATGCTCCTCTCTCCTGTTTCCAGGTTCTTGAGTCACGGCTGCAACAGCCCCTACCCGAGGACCTCACCGAGGCTCTGGCCAATGGGGTCATCCTCTGTCAGCTGGCCAACCAGCTGCGGCCCCGCTCTGTGCCCTTCATTCATGTGCCCTCACCTGCTGTGGTCAGTTGGGGCCCAAGGGAAGAGGAAGGGGGTGGCACCCACGTTCCCAGGTTCTCTTCCTCACCCTTCTTCCCTACCTCCAGCCAAAGCTCAGTGCCTTCAAGTCTCAGAAGAATGTGGAGAATTTCTTAGAAGCCTGTCGAAAAATGGGGGTGCCTGAGGTATGGGGTCTGATCTTGGCTCTAAAGGGTGGTGGTTTCTTGGGTTCAGCTGAGCACCATGCATGGATGGTGGGGTTCTGTTCACAGGGGTGTCTGCTCCTAGAGAAAGTATGTCTGCATGCTCCGTCTGCATGTGTCCTGCCCTGCATGTCTGTGTTGGTGTGGCTCTAGCCATGGCATGTGAGGGGGTGGGAGGGAGGTCTGGGTGCTGCTGCTGACTGTCCTTTGTCCTTGTCCATCTGTCCTGCCCTCCCTTCCCAGGCTGACCTCTGCTCGCCCTCGGATCTCCTCCAGGGCACTGTCCAGGGCCTACAGACCACACTGGAGGCTGCACTGAGGGTGGGGAGCAAGGCCCCTCCGCCTGTCTGGCCCCCCTCTGGTCTGGGCGGCTTCATCTTCTTCTACATGGCCTTCATGCTGCTGCTCTATGTTGTCTACACTCGGCTTCTGGGTTCCTAGGACTGAAGTCACCTCTCCTCTCCCCCTCTTCTATTTATGACTCCTACCAACCCTGTCCCCACCGGTGGTGCCTTCAGACCCTACCAAAGACACTAGTGTCCCCGCTCACGAACACTGACCTCAGAGCCCTCTCCTCTGGTGTGCCCAGACCTTGGGCAGAATCTCTGGCCTCCCTCCTGTAGCCCCTCCCGGTCTCTGCTGATGGTGCCTTCATGGCCACTCCCACCCCGCCTACTCTGCCCCCCAGGGGCGCTGGAATCTTTCCCTCTCCCCCCACTTGCTGCTATGGGGGGCTAAATTATCTGTTTTGTAGAGAGAATTCTATATTTGTAGATGATGCAGTGGGGCCCAAGCTGGGTCCCTAGCTGTGTATAAACTGTACAGACTAGCTGTGTGCTGTGTGTTTTCGTCTGCTCCTGCTGTGCCAGGCATCCATGTGCCAGCCTGACCTCGACCATGTCCCGATCTGTTGTCCCTGACCTGTCCCTGACCTCCTGTCCCCGCCTTGACCTCTGTGTAGTCTCCGTGCTATATTGGCTGTGTGGTACCTCGGCCCCTAGGGGGCAATGTCTGGCGGGACCTCCTTCCCCGTACAGGGGACCCGGACCTGACCCGGCCCTCCCCTCAGGAGTCCCTGTGCCAGCCCCGCCACATCCTGGAAGATGAGGGGGGCCCGGGCGGGGGCCTCCCCCACGTTGCCGCCATGGTCCGTGCGCTGCTGGAGAGCCCTTAGGGGTGGAGGCATGGAAGATGCCAGGCTTCTGCCCGAAACCAGGACTTGGCGGGGACGCCTTGTGCCCTCAGCTGCCGTGCGGCTGGGCCGGGCCTGGGTGGGAGCCCTGCAGGTGCGAGAGCGCAATAAAAGGCCTGTGGCCCTGGGTCGGCCCTCAGGTGTGCGCGTGTCTGTGAGTGACCAGCGCGTGCGCCCTCTTGTCTGTGAATGAGCCAGTGCGCATGCGTGCTCTAGCAAGTGAGGCCGCACGAGTGCGTGCTCCACGCGTGCGTGCTCTAATGCGTGAGGCTAGCGCGCATGCACGCACGTCGCAGGCATTTCCAGCCCTGCGGCCAGGGGGCGCGCTGGAGTTGGCGGGGGCGGGAGCCGCCCCTGGCGGGAAATGCGAGGTGGGAGCTGCGTAGGCTTCGGCGGGGGCGACGCCAGGGAGGCCACGTGACGCAGGGCTCGGCCGCGCGGACCCGGCCTCCCTCACGCGCACTCGGCATGTTGTCCTGGCCGTCCGCGCTCGAGGGCGCGGGCGACGGGGGCACAGAGGAGCTGGGCATGAAGGAGCGAGGCAGGGCGGTCGCGGAGGAGCCGGGCGAAGAGGACATGGAGGAGCCGGGCGAGGAGGACGTGGAGGAGCAGGAGCCAGGAGAGGAGGAGGACGTGGAGGAGCAGGAGCCGGGCCAGGAGGACGTGGAGGAGCCGATGGAGGAGGCCGCAGAGGGAAAGGCCGCGGAGGAGCTGGGTGCGAGCGGCGGGCAGAACTCGGCCTGGTGTCCCGGAGAGCTGGCGGGGGTAACATGGACCCCAGACAGGTGAGGACAGGCGCTGCCGTGAGGGAGGCCTGCGGGGGGTGGGGTGGGGGTGAGAGGGCGAGGCCCGCAGGGGAGGCCTGAGGGGGCGTGGGGGGGCGGTGTTGTGCTGGGGGGGGGAAGAGGCCCTCAGGGGGTGAGGCCCACGGGGGAGAGGCCCACGGGGGAGAGGTCTGTGATGGGGGAGGCCCGCAGGGGGGAGTAGAGGCCCACGGGGGAGAGGCCCGTGGGGAGGAGGGGGCGAGGCTCTCAGGGGAGGCGGGGGGGGGGGGGTTGTGCTGGTGGGGAGGCCAGCGGGGGAGAGGCCCACAGGGGAGAGGCGCGCAAGGGGGGAGGCCCGCGGGGGGGAGTGGAGGCTCACGGCAGGGAGTGCCCACGGGGGAGAGGCCCACGGGAGAGTGTCCACGGTGGGAAGTGCCACGGGGGAGAGGCCCATGTGGGGGACGCCCACGGGAGAGGGGGAGGCCCACGGGGGTAGTGGAGGCCCCCAGGGGAGAGGTCTGCGAGGGGGGAGGCCCGCGGGGGGCGAGAGTGGCGGCCCACAGGGGAGAGGCCCCGGGGGGGAGTGGAGGCCCACGGGGGAGAGGTCCGCGGGGGGGGGGGGCGTGGAGGCCCATGGGGGAGGCCCGCAGGGGAGAGGCCCACGGGAGAGTGCCCGCAGGGGGGAGGCCCATGGGGAGAGGCCCACGGGAGTGTCCACCGTGGGGAGTGCCCACGGGGGAGAGGCCCATGGGGAGGATGCCCACGGAAGAGGGGGAGGCTGGTGGGGAGATCCATGGGGGAAACCCGCGGGGAAGGCCCACTGGAGAGTGCCCATGGTGGGGGAGTGCCCACGTTGGGAGGCCAACGGAGGGAGCCCAGAGTGGGAATGCCCACGCGGGAGGCCCACGGGGGAGGCCTGAGGTGGCGCTGCGGGAAGGTGGGGGCCGTGGGCACCCCAGCAGAGCATTTTGTCCTTTCCCTCAGCCTCCATCTTCAGGTCTCCGGCCCCTTGCACTTACGGGCCGGGCCCTGGGTCCAGCAGGAGCTGCTGCCTCGCTGCCCCCCGCATCTGGTGACCCAGCGGCCCCCTGCAAACCCAGGTAGGCTCAGGCCTCACCACCCTCACCCCATCCACCCTCACACTTTCCTTCCCAGTCCTGGGCACTGCCCCTGCCCAGCCTCTTCCCACTCAAGGCTGGTGCTTTACCACTTGAGCAACACTTCCACTTCTGGCTTTTTACTAATTAGAGTCGCAAAGACTTCCCTCACAAGCTTCCCCCCCCCCCCCCGCCATTGAGAGTGGTGCTGGGGGGCTGGGGATATGGCTGAGTGTCAGAGTGCTCACCTCCTATACATGAAGCCCTAGATTAGATTTCCCAGCACTACATATACAGAAAATGGCCAGAAGTGGCGTTGTGGCTCAAGTGGTAGAGTGCTAGCCTTGAGCAAAAAGAAGCCAGGGACAGTGCTCAGGCCCTGAGTCCAAGCCCCAGGACTAGCAAAAAAAAAAAAAAAAAAAAAAAAGAGAGAGAGAGAGTGAGTGGTCCTGTATCACTTGAGCCACAGCTCCACTTCTGGCTTTTTGGTGGTTTTTTGGAGATGAGTCTCACTGACTTTCCTGCCCAGGTTGGCTATGAACTTCTGTATTCAGATCGTACCTTTCTGAGTAGCTGGGATGACAGGCGTGAGCCACCAACACAGGGCCTAATGTGTGGTACTGGGAGTTGGAACTCAGGGCCCAACTCCTGCTAAGTCTGTGTTCCACCCCTTCAGCCCCACCTGTAGCTGGTGGGCCTGTTCTGATCTTTTCACATGTTCCCCACCCCCAGTCCCACCTACCCCTCAGATGGCTTGGGAGGTGACCCCTTCCAGGATGGCTGTTCTGTCACCATGGGATCCTAACTACGAGGTTAAAACAAGATCTAATGTGACATGGGTAAGTTGGAGAGAGTTTGTGGCTCTGGCTTAGGGTGTCTTGGGAAGGGGCAGAGGCTCCAGTGACCTTCCCTGCCTTCCACAGGGGCCCAGCTGTGGATCAGGCAGCTCATTCTCTAACCGGACCGTGTATCATCCTTCTTTCTACACTTTGTATGAGGTGGCTGGCAGGGGGGGTCCTCACCCAGCGCCCCCTGGAGGGCATCCTCACAACAGACAACCAATGCCCAGAGATCCAGGTACTCCCCCTCCCTCCCCTCCCCATCCCCCATGCTCACAAATTCCACTGCAATGCCTCCCAGTGGGAGCCAGGGGTGGGTTCCCCCAGGCTACCCACCCACCCACCCACCTTGCTCTCCTCCCTAGGAATCCCAGTGATGTGTCGGGAAGACTTCTTTCTCTTGGATCCTCTGCTGCCACGTGGACAGCGTGTTCCTTTGTACCTGGCTGAGCCTCCTCAGCAGGTGAGATTGAACCCCTCTCCTGCCCAGACACGCCCTCCCTCCATGCACACACTCCAGCCTCTGCATAGAACCAATGTCCCCCTCTCTTTTCAGGCCATGGGCTCCATGAAGTTGCTGGTTCTGCCACCTGTCATGACCCCCTGGGTGTGCCCCTCCGCACCCCAGGGCAGCACCTCTGCACCCCAGGGCAGGCCCTCCACACCCCAGGGCAGTTCCACCACAGCCTGGCTCAGTGGGCCGGAGTTGATTGCCCTCACTGGCCTGCTGCAGATGAGCCAGGGAGAGCAGAGACACCGCCCTTTGGAGGCTCCCTCAGCCTCGGCCTCAGCTTCAGCCTCTGCCAGCCTTCCAGAGCCTGACTCCAACCCTAAGGAGACTAGTGGTGGTCAGAGCTGCTGTGACAACACCAGTCCATCTGTCACTCAGGGTCCAGACTCTCATGGCCCATAATCCCCACCCCCCTACCCCCCAGTTGGTGTGGTTTCCTCTCGCCTAGCCTGATGTATTAACAGTAAAACAGCAATGCACATTCAAGTCTCCCTGTGGCAAATAACAGAGGGGGCTTGGAGGCAGGGATTCAGTCTCTTCTTACTCACTGGTTGCCCCCTTGCTGTGGGGTGGGAAATCTAAAGATAACACGGCCACTGAGCGGGGCACTTTTATTGGGCCGAGCAGTCAGTCCATAGTCCAGAGGTGGGGTGGAATCTCTAGCAAGCAAGGACTTGATCAGCTCTGCCAGGCCTGGCGAGCCTGGGCATGTGGCTCAGGATCACGCTGCTTTTGGGGAGTGGGCACTCATGGTAAGATCCCTGGGGTCCCAGGAGTTCAATCTCGAGGCTGGCTAGGACTGGATGAGGGTTAGGTGTGTTGTTTGGTTTTATAATGCCAGTCCTGGGACTTGACCTCAGGGTCTGGGTGCTGTCAGGCTCAGGGCCTAAGCTTTTGTGAAGGCTGGCACCCCACCACTGAGCTGATCCTCCGCTTCCAGCTTCTTGGTAAACTGCAGACAAGAGTCTCACAGACGGTTCTGCCAGGCTGTCTTCCTACGATCCTCAGACCGCAGCCTCCTGAGCAGCCAGGATGACAGGGCACAGGCGTGAGCCACCAGCACCTGGAAGAGCAGAGACTAACTGGAGGCGCTGCCGGGTGTGGGGACAGCGTTGTCCAGCTTGGGGTGGGGGAGCGGTTCTTCGTCCATATCTTGGTCACAAAGGCAGCCTGCGACTGGCTCTGTAATAATTCTGCAAGGAAGCAGGATCAGCATTTTGCCTGAGATACACCAGACCTGTATAAGTTATTGGGGAGAGGGGAAGAGGTGTAAATGTTCGAGAATTTTCTTTGAAAGAATCAGGCTTTGGGGGCATTCTGAGGCTCTCCTAATTAAGCCACACTGCTGGAGGGAAAGGAAGTGAAGGGCAGCGGGTCAGGGTCAGCCCCGCCCTGCCAGCCCCAGGCCTGCGGCGGGAGGGGGAAGGAGTTGGAGGAGGAGCGCTAGGCCCGGCCTGGAGGTTGGGGGCACTTCGGTAATTTTGGCTCTGTTGTCCATTTGCCCTGTTTCTCACCTGTTAGCCCGGGAAGGTGCTAGAACTTGATTCTCACGTAGTTGTGGGTGTGGGCCTCAGGGGCACCTCCGCCGACCTCCAGGGCAGGGACCAGGTCCAGGTCAATGTAGTTGAGGCAGCTGTCGGGGGGCGGCGTGGCCTTGGGCTGAGGGCCCGCACGCCCAGGCTCCCGCACCAGCCTCGACCAGCCATCGGCGCGGCGGGGGCCCCGGGGCTGCGTGGCGGGGGCCGTGGGCGGGAAAGGATTCATGAGCACGTACTCCGCGCCCGCCGCGTGCCGGGGGGCCTCGCCGGCGTCGCTCGGGCCCGCCATCCACACGTAGTCGCTCCCATCGTCGCCCCCCATGTGCACGTAGTCGTCCGGGGCCCGGACGCGGACCCCCGCGGCCCCGGCCTCGGCCCGGCCCAGCGCGCCCGAGCGAGAGGCGGCGGGCATCAGCCTCGCCAGGGTCCGGAGCGTCGCCTGCGCCTTCTCCCCTAGGCCTCGGGGCCGCGCGGCCGGGGCCGGCGCCGGGGCGTCGTAGGGCGTGGGGGCGAGGGGCGCGCGGGGGCCGGCCGGCAGGTCCCAGGGCAGGGGCTCGGCCCCGCCGCCCAGTCTCTTCATGGCGTCCAGGACGGTGTCGTGGATGCTCCGGGCCACCACGGCGTCAGGCGCCTGCAGCCACAGCTCCCCTGGCCCGGTGGGCGCCGAGCGGCCGAGCTCCAGGAAGAAGAAGGCGCCGGCGTGGCCGCAGCGCCGCACGCTGAGCAGGGACAGGCGCAGGACGGGCGGCGCGGCGAGGCCGTCGCGGGAGCGCCGGCTCCCCGGCTTCCGCAGCAGGCTCAGCGCCCCTGAGCCCAGGCAGAGGTGGTAGCTGCCGCCGCCCAGGCCCCGCGTCCTCCCCAGCCCCTTAGGGCGCAGCGTCACGGGCCACACGTCCTGGAACGGCGCGGGGAGCCAGGGCCCGGGGTCCTCGTGGGCGGCGGCCGGACCTAGGGAGACAGCGAGCCGGTCAGGGACGTGGGGGCCACTGTACCCCAAAAACCGACGCCGAGGACGTTCAGTGCTTGGATTTTGACTTGGGGGGGTCGGGGTCAGGGTCAGGCTCCGGACGAACCCGGCCCCCCCACGTCCGGACCTCGGCCTCGGGCCTCACCGGCGGCGCTGGCTGCTCTGGCGGCGTTGGCTGCTCCGGCGGCGCTGTCGGCCGGGTCGGCACTGGCTACGCCGGCAGCGTTGGCGGCGGCGCGCACCTGGAGCAACGCGCTGTACCACGCCTGCTGCTCGGCCTCGCTGGCCGCCGCCACGCCCAGGCTGCTGTCGCGCGTGTAGACGACGATCAGGTGGCGCTGGCGCGCGTCCGAGCGCTTGCTGATGGTGCAGGCGCCCTCCAGGCTGACGCAGCGCCGGGGCTGCGCGGGGCGGGCGGCGGCCGCGGCGCGGAACTTCTTCTCGCTCTCGTAGCACTCGAGGCGCGGCGGGTTCGCGCGCAGCACGAAGAAGCGCAGGCGCTGGGACTTCTGCTTGCGCAGGTGGCCGCAGAGCCGCACGTCGGGCGGGCAGGGCGGGGACGGCGGGCTTGGGGCCGCCTCCGTGCACATGGGCTCCGGGGGCGACGCGGGGCGGCCGCTCGCCGGCTTCATCCCGGATCCGCGGCAGATGAAGCAGGGGCCCGGGAAGGGCGGCTGTGCGCGGCTGCTCGGGGGTCGATGGGGCGGTGCCGTCGGGCGCGGCGCCCGGCTTCTGTCCCCTGCTGGAAGTCAAGGCCAAGTGCCGAGCACCGCATGCGCCTCCCGGACCTCGGACACCCGGGCTTCTAAGGCCGGCCCAGGGCCTCTCAGGCAGGCCGCGGCTCCAGTCCCCACTTCCCCTGCTGGTGGGCCATCCTCAGCTGGGCCGGGAGTCTGGCGGGGCCACCGGCACCCTGGGGACCGAGTCTTCGAAGGGGCGGGGAGTACGGGGTCATCTCCACCAATGGGCGGCCGGGCTGCGGGGGTGGAGAAGGGCCCCGCCTGCCGGGAGAGCGGCCCGCCGATGGAGCTGACGATTGGAGCTGGCGATTAGAGGGTGGCCACGCAAGCCGCCACCGTGACAGCCCCTCCGGCCCTGGGCCTCCGTTGGCGGCTCTGCGTACCCGCCACTGTCCCCCCCCCCCCCCCCACCGCGCTGACCGCAGCCCCTCGCCAGCGGGGACTGCGGATGGTGGGCTAACGTCGGAGTTGCAGGCTCATTACCCCCCCCTCCCCCAATCTGGGTGCGGGGAGGTGTCTTAAGACAAACTTTTGGGTCAACCCCTCCTCATCACCTGGGACCCGTTTATGTTCTGAGAACCAAAACGTGGACTTCCCAGTGGAGGGCGCCTTGCGTCCCGAACGGTACGGACAGTGCTGGACATTTTCCCACCCCCATTCCGAGCCCGGGAATGCTGGCTCAGTTGGGACGGGGGTGGCATCAGCCAGGGCACACTTCGTGCCAGACAGGCCCCAGTGGACATGCAGCATGACCCATCCCTATGGCATGCAGGATTCCTGCAGGGAGACGTCTAAAGAGGCCAAGCAGTGGCCTCTGCTAGAGAAGTTAGTGCCTGAGGGTTCTGCGATCCTCCAACACTTTTCCAAAGGCCACGTTGAGAGCAGAAGCAACCAGCGCCCCAAGAATGGGTGTCTGTTACCCAGGGCCTGGTCCCAGTACCTCTTAACCAAAGCACCACCCAGAGCCCAGGCAGTCTCGGGATGGCCTTGGTGACTGTATAGAGGTGGGTGTTAGGTATATGCTGCATCCCTAATCAGTCACCCAAACACGCAAAGCCCCAGGGCTTCTGTGTGCAAATGTCAGCACATTCCTCCTTTTTGCAGTCGCAAAGCCGCCCCGCTACCTCAAGGAACAGGATGTCTGCGGGCTCCTGCCTGGTGCTCTAGGGGCTGGAAGCCTCATTATCCCCAAGCTTGATTTGAAGCTAGCCAAATGCCTCATCCTGCCTTCTCTTCCTGCTTCCCTCAGCCAGGTGATCTTTCAACACCTGTCCTTGTGAAATCACAGCTGCTGTCAGAGACAGCTGCAAACAACTTTGTGTCATCCTGCCCTGAGGTACTGGGTAAAAGATAAAGCAGGAAACGGTAGCAATTCCAGTGCCTGGAGTGTGGACAAACAGAAGTTGTGGGGAGGGGGATATAGTAAACAGAACCAGGTGATGTGACTTTTCAGGTACCAGGGAAAAAAGTGGCCTGTATCAGTTGCCCCAGCAACACTGCCCTCGGTCCTACCCCAACAAGATTTATATAGTCAATAGTCCTGGTAACTCACATAGTCCCCTGGGGACAGGAAGTGTCAGTGCCTCAGCTCTGCTAGCAGGCCCCTCCCCTTCTATCTTTGCATCCTGTGCGAGGTCCAGAGCAATACATTCTATATCCCAGTGTAAGAATTTTGTGCATGTGTATGTGTGCATGCATGCATGCATGCACATGTGTAACTGGGGCTTAAACCTGGGGCCTAGTGCTTGGCTTTTTTGCTCAAGGCTGATGCTCTCCTATTTGAGTTACAGCTCGACTTGCAGTTTCATGCTGGTGAATTGGAGATAAGTCTCAGATTTGTCTGCCCAGGATGGTTTCAAACTAAGATTGTCAGCTCTCAGCCTCCTGAATAGACATGATTACAGGAGTGAGCCATGACTCCAATGGCAGCCATGGGCTAGCATTAGAAGAATGTTGTGGGGGGGGGGGGTAGGAAGCCACAGGGCGGGTCAGGGCTGTCCCACGTGACCTCTCCTCTGTGGAGGGCACGTGAGTACAGAGCCACACAGTGATGCCCTCCCTCTCTGCCTGTGGCTCCCAGATCGGATCTGGCAGGCGGTGTAGACAGAATCCTGGGGCTGCACTCTGCTCCGTTGAAGTCGAAGCGATCCAGAGGACTGTCATCTGCAGGGCATGGCGTTAGCCAGGGGAGAAGGCAGCCAGAAGTGTGGTGTGGCGTGCATGTGCCTATCTACAGTGGGCTTAGATCTGCAAACCCCAGGCCAGGCCATGCAGGAAAATACCCATTCCAGCCCTTTAGCCATTTTGTCAGGCCAGGGGCTTCTCCTGGTTCTTTTGCCTCAGACCTGGATTGGAGTGGAGATAGAGGGAGCTGGGGCTGCTAGTGCCAAGCAAGGCAGCTGTGGTTCAGCTCAGCCGGTGCCCAGGGAAACATTTCACTCTTCTCCCCTGTGAAACCCATCCAGTGCAACTCAGGACTGGCCATCCAGTGAGCCAGTGGCCAGTGAGCTAGCCTAAGTCCATGTCGGATAGAGGGGCTAGAGGCTGCAAGGAGTCCTAGGAAGGAAGACATTTCTGGAACATGGCCTAGTGTGACTGAAACAGCAAAAGCTGCCTCAGCTCCAACCCCCATGGGCCTCACTGCTCTGGGTTAGGAAAGGAAGAAGGGGGCTCTGGGGCGGACATGGGGCTGCCCTTCCCACACCCCTGGCATTCTGGCTTAGATGGTCCAGGCACAGACCAGGGGCCACTCCAGTCCCTGAGAGAGAAGGGAAATAGGTGGTTAGAACCACATGGGGAGCAGATGGCAGAGAAAAATACCAGAAGGGAAACAGAGAGTAGGAAAGAAAACCAGAGAACAAAGGGTGCAGCCCGACCCTCCCCAAGCAGGAGAGACAGGGAGGGGAGAGGCTGGGTGAGCAGGAACCAGATGGCAACAACTCTTGGCGTCAGGGAAGCACAAGCTTGGCTGGCCAAATAGCAGCTAGAGATCTTTCCAGAAGTCTGTGAAGGAAAGAAATGGAGGGCCCTGGCCTTCACATTCCTTTGCTGTTTTTTATGGGAGGCCCAGAAAAATGTCAAGAATGAACAGCTAAAGGCCAGGGAAGGGCCTTTTCCAGGCCTGTGGCCTGAGTTCCACTGGGGGAGGTGGAGGTATTTGCCTCATACCTGTCTTGTGGCTACACTCAGCCCGACACCTGGCTGTTGTCTGAAAGTGTCAGGTGGAAATGTGTGGGGTTGATCCACACATCTGTGCAGTCTGCTCCCCACATAGCACCCACCATGTGGACTGGGAGCAACCCCCGCGGGGCAGCCCTCCCTCTGCAGGGCCCACAGCTCACAGGGTCTCACTCGGTCCTGTCCTTGGCCACTCTGCCCAGACTGGCAGGACTTAGCCAAAGGTCAGTCACACTGACCCCACCTGTGGCCCCAAGAAGGACTCCTGAGTCACTTTTTCTTTCAAATGTAGTTCTTTTTCAACATTGCCTGCAACGAGCTTTGGTGCAGATTTGGGGGGGAGGGGTGATGGGGGAGATGGGAGATGTAGAAAAAGTAGGAAAAAAAAAAAAGGGCCCAGCCAATTATACAAACCTTTCCCTGGAGTAGCTCTGGGGTGGTGAGGATACATAGTTGCCCTTCCCCCACCCCTGGGCTTTCCACTTTCATGGTCCAGACACAGATTAGGGGTTCATCCCATTCTCCATGTTTACAAATTAGCCAGAAATGGGCCCTGGTGGCTCACGCTTGTCATCCTAGCTACTCAAGAGGCCAAGATCTGAAGATGGAGGCTCAAAAGCCAGCCAAGGCAGGCAAGTCTATATGCCTCTCATTTCCAGTTAAACACCAGAAAACCAGAAGTGGACCTGTGGCTCAAGTGGTAGAGTGCTAGCCTTGAGTAGAGAAAGCTCAAGGATAGCACCCAGGCCCTGAGTTCAAGCCCCAGTACTGGCACAAAAAAAAAAAAAAAAGCAGCAGCTGACAGAGAGATAATGGCGTGTGTGTGTATATATATATATATATATATGTGCATATATAATAGGCTATATTAGAAAATTCTATGTATAAATATAAAACACTGGTATCCAAACACGACACCAATAGCTGACTAAAGTGCTTGGCGGGAGCTCCGCATGTGGAATCTTCGGGTAAAGCTAGGCATCCAGAGCGCCAGGATGGCGGAAGCTGGCAAAGCAAAACAACAGGGTGAAAAGAGGGCACTGCCCAACTGGGCGCTCAAGGCACCAGACACCGGGGCTGAGAAGGCCGTCCATGTCAACGTGATGTCTTGTCTTTACCTTCTTCCCAGTACTTGTGGCTGAGGGAACAGCGTTGGAAGGCTGGGAAGAACTCTTTCCTGCCCAGTCAGGCCATGCCAACTTCTTCTGGGTCCAGAATGAAGAAAGCATCATGTATGTATGTGTGTGCCAGGGGAAGGAGACAGGGGTTATCACCATTGCCTGGCACTGGTGGCCTATCTCTGCAATCCCAGCTATTCAGGGGGCTGAGAGCTGAGGATTATAGTCTGAGGCCCTCCCTGGCAGGAAAGTCTGTGAGACTCTCAATCTCCAATGAACCACCAAAAAGCCAGAAGCAGAGCTGTGGCTCAAGTGGTTAGAGTGCCTGCCTTGAGCAAAAAAGGTAAGGGACAGTGCCCACCCAGGCCTTGAGTTCAAGCCCCAGGACCAGCAAAAAAAATAATCATTTGCTAAGAAGCACACTACTGTACTTCTTCTAGACCAGCTCTGCCTTCACTTCTCCCTAGTGTCCCTCTGGGTGGGGGCTGGTGGAGAAGGGAGGCAGCTTCGAGGAAAATTCTGGATTTGAGTCTTCTGGAAGCCCTAAGCAAAACATTAGCACCTCCACCATTCCCCAGGACTCCTTCGAACCAGGCCCATTATTGTCTAAGACCCACAGATACGCCCACAGGCAAATGGTCGTCACCGGAGCTCCAGGGAACAGAGGAGCCCCAGAAAGCAGGGAAGAGCCCCTACAGGACACAGTGCTACAAGAATGGATTGGTGGTTGGAGGTTTGGAGGTAAATGGTGAAGATCCAGTCTGTAAAGAAACAACAAAACATCATTAGATGAGTGGAGATTTGCTGGAGGCAGTGAAGAAACAAATACACTTTGGACTCCTTTTGGACTTTTCCCCCTCAAAACTACACGCTGGCCGTGTGCTGTAGCTCATGCCTGTAATCCTAGCTATTTAGGATTATGGTTAGGATCGTGGTTTGAAGACAGTCTGGGCAGGAAAGTCCATGAGATTATCTCCAACTAACCAGCAAAAAGCTAGAAGTAGAGCTTGTGGTTCAAGTGGTAGAGCACTAGCCTTGAGGGAAAAAGCTAAGGGACAATGGCCAGTCCATGCATTGTAGCCATTTGTACCAGGACAAAACAAAAATGAAGCCAACAAACAAAAAAATGAATCTTCAAGCTGAGGAAGAGGGGCACCGAGGGGGAGAAGTATATGGAAAGGGGTGGGGGTAGGGGACACGACGCCAGAGCTGACACCCCAGAACCGACCCGTTCATCCCTGGCTAGGACAATGGAGAACTCCATGAAGAAGGGAAGGGGTGTGGGTTCCAGCTCACAGCTTCCTCCTCTAGGATTCTCCCCAACATCACACACTGGGGTACTCACCATGAAGGGGTTGGTGGAGATTCCAGCTGGCTGGCTCAGTGGCCTCTGCCCCAACTTTGAGGATCCTAAGTCCACGAAGGAAGAGCCTGGGGGAGCAGAGAAGTAAAGTGGGTGACATAGTGGACCCCTCCTGTTGTTTTCAACACCTGCCCCCCTCCCCCCCAGACCCCACTTCCTGGAGTACAGGCATTGCTTTAGTCCAGCAGGACAGCCAGGATAAGGAGCTGTCAAGGGGCAGATCTTCTGCTCCCTTGCTCCCCCTACTGGTCACAGAGGGAACTGGCTCAGAGGCCTATGAGGGTGCCAACCACGGTTTGAAGATTAAAAAAAAAAAAAATTGTGTTTACTACATATAGATCTTTTCTTGCCATTAGCCTCTCTACAATACAGCTGAACAGATTCTGGGGTCCCTGCACACACAGGTGGGGAGCCAGGAGTAAGGAGGGCACACCAAACACCTTACCATTCTTCTGTGTCAGTGAGGTCTGTGCTGGGTACAGTGGTGGGGGAAAGGGACTGGCAAAGGCCCCGGTGGGTGGCACTGGCTGGGGGAAGCCAGGCCCGGCACTGCTCATCCCAAAGCTGGGCCCTGTGAAGAGATGGAAGGTTCAGGCAAATGTCTGGCAGGTGGGCTGCCTAAATCCTTCCCAATGGGAAATGGGATAAAGGATTTCTTCCTAACAATAGGCCCCCAGTAGAAGGACCCCGAACACACCATGGAGCTGGTCGGCTCCTACTTTCTACCGTCCACCTGCCTGTCAGGGAGCTGAGGGCAGTCGCTATGAATACAGCCATGACAGAGACCTGGAGCTACGGCTGGGTGCTGGTGGCTGCTCAGGAGGCTGAGACCCAAGCATCATGGTGGCCCTGTGTCCCATTCTTTCACCTCTACGACAGGCACAGTGCCCATCCCATAAACCCTCTGTGAAAACACGCTGGCAAGGCTCACCGGGCTCAGCTCCCTCCCCTTCCTTTTTTTCTTTTTAAATATTTTTTTTTCTTTTTTGGAACTCAGGGTTTTGCACTTACTAGGCAACCACTATACAACTTGAGCCAGGCCCTTTTGCTTAAAAAATTTTTTTTTAATAGTCTCAAATTTTTGCCCAGGTCAGCCTTAGAGATCCTCCTATGCTCTGCCTCCTAAGTAGCTGAATTACAGGCACACACCACCATACCAGCTCTCCTCTTGCTGAACCAACAGTCTGAGACAAAGCAGAGGCTGTGGGCGGCTGGGCAGAGTAGATGCCAGGCCTTGCTGACCAGGGCAAGGAACAGGTTTGAGGTTTCACTCAGGCCCTGGATGCTTATGCATGGGTAGGTACAGGAGGCCCCTGGTTGCTTATGCATAGGGCACAGGAGGGCCTGACTGGGACTTAGATGGGTCTGGAGGTAGAACTGCTGTACTCTTGTGGTGCAACATAAAAACAACCTTCTGGACAGGTGAAAGGAAGGGGCTAGAGCCATCTTGTCTTTTTTTTTTTCTTCTGATTTTAAAATTCTGATTGTGGACTGGGAATATGGCCTTCTGGTAAAGTGCTCGCCTCATATACATGAAGCCCTGGGTTCGATTCCTCAGCACCACATATATAGAAAAAAGCTGTAAGTGGCACTGTGGCTCAAGTGGTAGAGTGCTAGCCTTGAGCAAAAAGAAGCCAAGGACAGTGCTCAGGCCCTGAGTCCATGCCCCAAGACTGGCAACAAAACAAAACAAATAAACAAAGAATGAGTGAAATTTAGGACAATGGAGGGACTAGGTCGAGTTTGGAGGGATGTGGAAGGAGGATGAAAGGGACAACACTGATCAGTATGCCTTGTAATCATAAGCTGACAGGATAAATAGTAATCCCTTTGTACATCTACTAAGATAATAAAAAAATAATAAAGAATGAACAAAAGACTAAAAAAAAGCATTTAAAAAATAAAATAAAATTCTGGTTGTGGGCTGGGAATATGGCCTAGTGGCAAAGTGCTCACCTCGTATACATGAAGCCCTGGGTTCAATTCCTCAGCACCACATATATAGAAAAAAGCCAGAAGTGGGACTGTGGCTCGAGAGGTAGAGTGCTAGCCTTGAGCAAAAAGAAGCCAGGGACAGTGCTCAGGCCCTGAGTCCATACCCAAGAACTGGCAACAAAAACAAAACAAATAAAATTCTGGTTGTTTCATAAGTTTTATTTTTTGCCAGTCCTGGGGCTTGAACTCAGGGCCTGGGCACTGTCCCTTAGTTTCTTTTGCTCAAGACTAGCACTCTACCACTTGAGCCACAGTGTCACTTCTGGCTTTTTCTGCTTATGTGGTGCTGAGGAATTGAACCCAGGGCATCATGCATGCGAGTCGAGCACTCTCCCACTAAGCCACCTTCCCAGCCCCTTTTATTCTCTCTGTGTGCCTGCACTGGTGGCTCCAACTCAGGGCCTTGTGCTCTTGCTTGGCTTTTTCACTCAAGGCTAGCACTTTACCACCTGAGCCACATCTTCTTCACTTCTTGCTTTTTGGTGATTAAACGGGGATAAGAGTCTCACAGACTTTCCTGCCTGGGCTGGCCTGGAACTGTGATCCTCAGGTCTCAGCCTCTCCAGGAGCTGGGATTATAGGTGTGAGCCACTGGCATCAGGTGGAGCTTCTACTTCCACCCACTAGATGGCCTGGAAATGAAATGGCTGTGTCTTGAACTGAGTCAGGAGTGAGGGAGTGCTGGCGCTCCTCTGGTGGGGAGGAAGGGGGGCTAGGGTGAGTGGGGGGGGGGGGGGTTGGTGATAGGGGAAGGGCTGGTGGCTTACCTGGGGCCAGACCATTGGGCTGGAATGGGTTGGTGGAAGGCAGCTGGGGCTGGGCGGCAGGGGCAGTGAAGGGATTGGTGAAGGCTGCCCAGAGAACAAGGAGAGAGAAGTCTGCAAACGCCCCTGGAAACAGCACATGCTTCTCCCTGATCCACCCCTCCCTGTCCAGAGCGCCCCCCCCCCCACCCGCCATGGGTCCGCTCTCTTGTTGGCATCTCCCCGTGGGATGCACTCACCTCCAAATGCAAGTCCCGAGCTGCCGGCTGGGGCAGACTGGAGTGCGGGAACCTGGCCTGTCACCCCGAAGATGCTGCAGTACAGGGAGAGAAGTGGGGTGCCTATCTTCCAGGACCAGGGAGCAAGAGGGAGGCAAGCAGGCCAGGAAGGGGGACCAGGCTGCAAAAGGCAAGCCCCCCCCATGTCTGCACCCACCTGCCGGGAACCCCTCCAGCTGCCACCCCGGGTCCCAGGAAGCTGCCCACGTCCGGAAGGCTGGTGGGCTGGCTGGCAGCGGCCAGCGGCACAGTGCCAAATGGGGTCACCTGGCTGCTCCCTGCGCACCACAGGAGACAAAATGGGGAAGGCTGGGGTGAGTGGGGGGGGGGGGGAGCAGGAGATGGAGGTGGAATGCTGTGGAGAAAGAATGGAATTATGGCAGGAGAGGTGGCCCAGGCTTCTGAGCCACTGAGTACTCCCAGCCTTTCCTCCAGCAACCCTGAGCTCTGAGCTTGGGGTACAGGTAAAAGCAGGTGCCCCCTCAAGTGACCCCTGCTGCCTTCAGTTACCATGTCACTCTTCCTCTACACAGGGCCCGCTGCTTTGTTGTTGGATACAGGGTCTTGCTCTGCAGCCCAGGCTGGCCCCAAACTCGAGATCCTCCTGCCTCATTCTCCTGAGTGCTACGGTCCCAAGTATTTATTGACATGGCATAGGAAGGGACAGACGGACAGACAGAAGAGGCATTAGGGACAGCAAGTCCTGAGTATGCTCAGCAGACACACACTACAGGACTGCTGAGTCTCCAGCCATCAGCACTCTGTCCTTCCCTCCCTCCTTTCCTTCCTAGGTCCTGAACTCAAGACCTCATGCTCACTCGGTTCATTGGCTCAGCTAGCACTCTACTGCTTGAGCCACACCTCTAGCTTGGCTTGTTGCTGGTTAGCTGGAGAAGGGGTCTTGTAGACTTTTTGAATTGGGCTGATTTCACACTGCAATTCTCTGATCTCAGCTTCCTGCGCAGCTAGGATTATAGGTGTGAGCCACCTCAGCTTGGGGTGGGGGGGAGGAGCAGCTCATGGGGCCTGGCCAACTGCCCACTCCCCTTCTCCCCATCTTCATATGCAACAGGAAAAGCACAGGGGGCAAAATCTTAGGCAACAGCCCTAGGACAAGAGTTGTAGGAACTGCATGCAATCTCATCTCACAGGCGGATTTCTCTGGAAAGTGCCTTATCTGTGGGTCAGATGCAGCTCTATCAAGGCTGCGGCCACTCCGGGCTGCTGGGGAAGGCAGTGGAGACCAGGAGAGCTGGAAGACTCGGTACTGAATGAAACAAACTTTGCCTTGGTTTCCCACTGGGCGATGATCCACAGCTATTGGCTGAACTGCCCTCCAGTTGTGGCTCTGCCACTTTGTGTGATTCTGACACAGTGTTGTCCTGTCCTGAATCTTTTTTGTTGTTGTTGTTGTTTGTTTAATTGCCTTAGGTTGTCCTAAAGCCCTTCTGAGATAGGTGAGAGGGTTTGGAAATCTAGGTCAAGGTGTGACGCATAATTCATGCCTTCTGGCTCTGAGGGGTCAAGAGAGCAGACAGGCTCGAGGGTCCTCAGAGTTCTCACGGTGGGGGCTGTTGAGTGTGAAAACCCAAGGAAACAAGGTCCTACTCTTCAGCAAGAAGCCCTAACCGTGGCAACCCCCTGCTCAAGCCTTCCCTGACCTAGGGTGAATTGGGCTTCAATTTTCCTCTCATAGCACCCTAGTTTTTTTGTTTATTTGTTTTATTGTCAGTCATGGGGCTTGAAGGCTGACCCTGAGCTCTTTTGCTCAAGGCTAACACTGTGCCACTTTGTGCCACCACGCCACTTCCGGTTTTCTGGTGGTTCACTGGAGATAAGTGTTTGAATCACAATCCTCAAATCTCAGCTTCCTGCTGCCTGGTCATGAGGACCAGCTCTATCTTACTCAGCATCTTCTCCTCCTGTGCTATGTCCCTCCCACATGCATGCCCAGCTCCCCATCCTTTCACCCACAAGGACATTAAGGCCAGGGTGGTATACATCTGCTGACCAGGCCTGCAGTACCTCTCTGTGGACACCAGAGGGCAGAGTTGTCTCTAACTCAAGTAGCCCAGGTCTCAGGCCCAGGGATGTTTTCACTAAGGGAGTCCACCCAGGAGGACCATGGCTCTTCTAATCTAGCCATCTACACTGGACACCCACACCTCCAGCCCCTCTCTCCTGCAGCTAGGTCTGCATATGTGCCTTAGAGTGGTTTCAGAGGTAACTGCAGTCTCAAACCTTGCCTTCTCCGCTCCTCAGAAATTTAAACATGAAACCATGCTTGTGGGAAGAGATAACAGCCTCTCAAAATCTTTCCTACTTCATACACAGTTAAGTTTGTTGTGTTGTTGGGGGGGGGGGTGAGGGAGGTGTTGTCTTTGGGAATACTGGGGTTTGAACTCAGGGCCTTAAACTGGTTAGGCAAGTGTTCTACCGCATGAGCCCTACTTCTAACCCTTTTTGCCTGGTATTTTTGGGATATTTTGCTTTGCTCTGGGGCTTAGGACTGCAATCCTCCCAAATATGCCTCCTGGGTAGCTGTACAGGAAGGAGCAACTATACCCAGCCTTTTGTTGTTTTTGTTTGTTTTGCTTTTTGGTGCTGGGGATCAGACTCAGGGCCTTGTGTTCCACCGTCCAGATGCCCAACCATTCTTTATGCCACACTCAGATCATTCTTCTGGTCATAGTGGGTAGGGATGATAGATAGGGTTTCCCATTACCACTAACAGCACTATTTTTTCTTTCTTTCTTTCTTTCTTTTTTTTTTGC
The DNA here is from genome assembly GCF_023159225.1 of Perognathus longimembris pacificus. Taxonomy (NCBI): domain Eukaryota; kingdom Metazoa; phylum Chordata; class Mammalia; order Rodentia; family Heteromyidae; genus Perognathus; species Perognathus longimembris. Next base: position 70,959,615 of record NC_063161.1, on the reverse strand, counting down.
TGGTTCTGAGATTCAAATTCAGGACCTCTTATTCTCACTTGGCTTTTTCACTGAAGACTGTTGTTCTACTACCTGAGCCACAGCTTTATTTCTGGCTTTTTGCTGGTTAATTGGAGGTAAGAACCTCATGAACTTTCCTGCCTGAGCTGGCTTCCGGCCACAATCCTCAGATCTCAGCCTCCTGTTACTTGGACATCAGCCAAGTAACTGGCCAGTGAGATGAGCTGGTTTCTCCACTGACAAAGTGGAATTTTTTTTTCTTGTGGGCCCACTGGGTTTGGCTGTGGGTGATCTGCTTTGAGACAACCAGACACTGGATAAAGTAAGTTTAATGCCTTCTGGCTATGCAACTGAAGTCTTCCCTTCTTTTTGGGTCTGTCCCATGAACTCCATCTTTAATCAGTTGTGCCAAGAAGGCATTTCAGAAGGTATGGGGGGGCTAGGAATGTGGCGTAGTGGTAGAGTGCTTGCCTAGCATGCATGAAGCCCTGGGTTCAATTCCTCAGCACTACATATACAGAAAAAGCCAAAAGTGGGGCTGTGGCTCAAGTGGCAGAGTGCTAGCCTTGAGCAAAAAGAATCCAGGGACAGTGCTCAGGTCCTGAGTTCAAGCCCCAGGACTGGCAAAAAAAAAAAAAAAGGTATCAGGGTTTTTAAATTTTTTATTTTTGCTAGTACCAGAATTTGAACTAAGGCCTTCTATTTCTTTAGCTAGTATGTTACCACTTGAGTCATGCCTCCAGCATAGTTTCTTTTCTAATTGGTTATAGGGTTTGAACTCAGAGCCTGGATGCTGTCTCTGAGCTCTTTTGCTCAAGGTTAGTGTTCTACCACTTTAGGCCACAGCTCCACTTCCAGCTTTCTGGTGCTTCATTGAGATAAGAGTCTTAAGGATTTTCCTGCCCCAGCTGGCTTTGAACCAAGATTCTCAGATCTCTGTCTCCTAAGTAGCTAGGATTATAGGTGTGAGCCATCAACTCCTGGCATTCTATCCTTTAACTATGGGAGTTTAACAGATATTTTGTAGACATTGTTTGTCTGTTTTCCATGGTCTATCTTCTTCTTATCAGTTCTATGACTTTAAACTTTATTTAGAACTCCTTTGTCCAGTGGTGACACTTGAACTCAGGTCCTCATTCTCTCTCTTAGCTTGTCTTTTTACTCAAGACTGGCACTCTACCACTTGAGCCATAACTCCATTTATGTTTTTTTACTGGTTAATTAGAGATGAGAGTTTCTCAGTTTTATCTGTCTGGGATGGCTTTAAACGACAATCCTCAGATCTCAGCCTTCTGAGTAGGTAGGATTATAGGTATGAGCCACTAGTACCTAGCTTAGAATATCTTTTATCACATAAGCAGGACTTGTGCAATTCTTAGTTGTTGGAATTTGTGGAGATTTTGGTTCCTATAGTGTCAAATCATAAAAAGATTTTATGTTTGCAAATAATATATTCTGAGATGGAGATGGAGCTCAGTGGTAGAACACACACCTAGCCCATCATGAGGCTCTGGGTTCAATCCTCAGGCTGGCAAAAAGAAAAAAAGAAAAGAATACAAGCCAGGGGCTGGGAATATGGCCTAGTGGCAAGAGCGCTTGCCTCATATACATGAAGCCCTGGGTTCGATTCCCTAGCACCACATATACAGAAAACGGCCAGAAGTGGCGCTGTGGCTCAAGTGGCAGAGTACTAGCCTTGAGCAAAAAGTAAGCCAGGGACAGTGCTGTGGCCCTGAGTTCAAGGCCCAGGACTGGCCACCAAAAAAAAAAAAAGAATACCAGCCAGGTGTCAGTGGCTCAGGCCTATAATACTAGCTACTCAAGAGACTGAGATCTAAGGATCATGGCTCAAAGCCAGCCCAGACAGGGAAGTCTGTGAGACTTATCTCCACTTAACCACCAGAAAACTAGAAGTGGTGCTGTGGCTCAAATGGCAGAGTACTAACCTTGAGCTGAAGAGCTCAGGGACTGCGCCCAGGCCCAGAATTCAAGCCCCTCAACCGACAAAGAAAAGAATACATAGTCTATTGGTTACAAAGTTGTTATAGTCATATTTATTAGCTCAAACTTAACAAAACAATTATTCAGATCATCCTTTTGTTTGCTTGCCAATTTATTTTATAGTGAGTTTTTTTGTGTGTGTGCTAATACTGGGGCTTGAACTTTTGCACTCAAGGCTGGAACTTTACCATTTGCAATACTGTTCCATTCCAGCTTTTTGGTGGTTAATTGGAGACAAGCCTGTAATTCTAGCTACTCAAGAGGCTGAGAACTGAGGATTGCAGTTTGAAGTCAGCCTGGGCAGAAAAGTCCCTGTGAGACTCTTTTCTCCAATTAACCACTCAAACACTGGAAGTGGCACTGTGGCTCAAGTGGTAGAGTGCTAGCCTTGAGCACAAAGAAGCTCAGGGACAGCACCCAGACCCTAAGTTCAAGCCCCACAACCAACCCCCCCCCACCCCCCGCAAAAAAAAAAAAAGTCGCATGGACTTTCCTGCCTGGGGTGGCTTCAAACCTCAACCCTCAGATGACAGCTTCATGAGTAGCTAGGATTACAGATGTGAGCCACAGCGCCTGGCTTATCATGAATCTTGTGAGGGCATTTATAGAACTTTCTTAGTCCATTAAATTCTGTGTCTAACAGCTTCTTTACGAATCTCAAGGTTATGTTGTCAGTTACCTTACGCTCATGATTACAAGAACTTCTTTGTGTCCATTAAACTTTTTTTAATCAATATAAAATTTCTCTTCTTGTTCCACCAAGAAATATAAAATCAAATCAAAATAAGAACAACCCACCATTTTGCTGGGGCCCAGTGGGAGGCTGTGGAGAAGGGTTAGAGTCAAGAAGCCTCAGCTCAGCCATTTTGTGGGCCCAACCACTTGAGAATTTGCTTTATGGCCTCATCTATAAAACAGCTCGATTTTCTACCTCTGTGTATCATTTGGTGTTGGAGACTGAACCCGGGGTTCTCACACAATCTAAGCACACCCTGTACAGCAGTGCTGGATACATTTTAATGGGATCCTTTCAGACCTCAAAAACTTTTGTTGTGGGAGGAACCCGTGTAAGCTGTGGGCTGGGAAGAGAACTTACCAAAGCTGTAACTCCCAGTTAGCATCCGACTGGCTGGCAGGGAAGGTGTGAGGAGGGCAAGGGAGGGCAGAGGAAGGGACAGAGAGAGAGCATGAGTCATTGGCCTGTCCCTACACATGCACATGCCTCTCCACAGCCCTCCAGCTGCCCTCCCTCGCATCTGAGACAACCGGAGGGGAATGCACTGACCATGAAGGCTGAAGTCTGGGGGCTGAGGGAGAAACTGAATGCTTTCAAAGGGAAAAGAGCATCTCTTACAATTTCTTAACAATACAAGATGGGTTTATAAGCATGTGTGTGTGTCTGTGTGCTGGGGCTTGAACTGAGAACTTTGAGTTCTCCTTTAGGTTTAGCTTTCAAGGCGGAGGCTCTAGTCCTTGAGTCACAGTTCCATTCCTGGTTAGGGTGATAGGTGCACACTCACAAATTTCCTAGTATAGAACCTGCCCAACCATTTTCCTTAAAATGATAAATAAACCCCAGTGCCCCCACCCTCTCTGCCTCCCCTTTCTGGAAGCATCCTCTCCTTTGCAAGGTTATTAGGTCAGCTTGGATTTCAACGCGGACATGCATGGATGTGGATGGCAGGCTGGAAGGCAGCATGGAAATGGGAGCGGCGATTTACCTGCAGGGGTTGGCTGGGTCTGGAACGGGGCCTGGCCAGCTGGAGGGAGGCTTCCGAAGGCAGAAGAGCTGGGGCTGCTGCCAAAGGCATCAAAGTTGGCAAAGCCCCCATGGGAAGGTGTCTGGACTACAGGCAGAGAAAAAATAAAGGTTAAAGAAAAGGTATATGTACATCTACGTAACTACTGGCCGCGGGCCAAAGACCACAGGTTGGTTTTTGAGGTGTGTGTGTGTGTGTGTGTGTGTGTGTGTGTGTGTGTGTGTGCGCGCCAGTCCTGGGGCTTAAACTCAGGGCATGAGCCTTGAACTTTTATGCTCCAGGCTAGCATTCTGCCACTTGAGCCCCAGCTCCATTTCTGCTTTTTTTCATTAGAAATAACAGTCTCTCAGATTTTTCCTGGCTGGCCTGGAACTGTGATCCTCAGACCTCAGCCTCCTGAGTAGCTGGGATTACATGTGTGAGCTCCAGCAGCCAGCTCCAAAGTCACTGTTAATGGGATGTTACCTTTGTACAGGTTCTGCAGAGGAAGATGGCCCAAGGAGGCCAGCCAGATCCATGCCAGGGAAAAAGCCATCTGAAGGCCTGCAGATTCACTCCTGGCCATCTTTTTCTTTATCCCTACGTTAGGTGGTACCAACATTATTGTCAGCGCCTAGTTTAGGGCAGAACTGTGTCAAAAAGAATTTTGTGAGGGCTTGATATGTTGACATGATAATTACTCAAGAAAAAAAAAAAGGGTTGGGAATGTGGCTCAGTGGTAGAGTGCCCGCCTAGCATGGATGAAGCCCTGGGTTTGATTCTTCAGAATCATACAAACAGAAAAAGCCAGAAGTGGTGCTGTGGCTCAAGTGGTACAGTGCTAGCCTTGAGCAAAAGAAGCTCAGGGAGAGTGCCCAGGCCCTGAGTTCAAGCCCCAGGACTGGCAAAAAAAAAAAAAAAAAAAAAGATTGTTTTGTGGGAGACAGAGCTTGAAAGAGACAAAAAGGTACTGACTGGAGGTGTGATGAGCAAGCTGTGTGAGAGCCGAGGGCCCAGAGTCTAAGCCCAGTATCCAGCTGCTGGCAAAAAATAAAAAATAAACTAGATACCATTTTACTCAAAACTTGTCTATTTTGTCAGTTGTGGGGCTTGTTCAGGGCCTGGGCTCTGTCCTTGAGCTTTTGTGCTCAAGGCTAGTGCTCTACCACTTTGAGCCACAGCTACTTTCTATTTTCTGGTAGTTAAGTGGAGAGAAGACTCTCATGGACTTTCCTGCTCAGGCTAGCCTCTTAAGGAGCTAGGCTTATTTATACGCATGAGCCACCAGCACCGAGCCTTCCTCCCGTTTTAAGTAAAGTAGGCTCTTTCCATGTTCTAAAAGGTAGGGCCAGGAGCCCCACAGCTGTAATGCTTTAGGGTCACTCAAAATTGTAACCCCGGGAAGAGGAAGATGGCGCCGCCACAGTAGGGAGGCACCCCGACTCGCTCCAACTGAATAGCGAGCTGGGAACTCCAGCACCCAACACCCCATCAAGAACCCAGCAAAACCAGCAGCCAGGAGCAGTGGAGAAACACAGGAAACAAAAAGGAGCAAAAAAGAAGAGCCTATAACCTGCACGGAACTAGAGAATCTCCGGGGTACCCTCCCCCCACCAGCCAACCCTGGCCCAAACAGGGCCAGGCTGGGAAAGGGGACCCGGCGAATGGCAGACCGACTGCCGAAAACCCACACTGGGAGTGCAGAGTCCAGACAGCAGGACTCCACGAACCCCAGGGAGAGCACGGACCAAGACACACGGAGATGGCAGCGACGGGAAGTTCGGGTCCACACCGGGAACAGTCGTAAGTGGCTGGGGAAGCCAGCGGTGCAGAAGGGGAGAGCCAGGGACGCCACCACGACCTTTCACCACACCACAGCACTCCACCACGGAAGGACCAACGGCGGCGCGGGGCGCACATACAATCCAGGACCAGTGAGTCCCCCATTACCTACTCCCCCAACGGGAGACCAGCTATCAGAGACCCAAACCCTACAAAGAAGCTAGACCTTCCTCCCTCCCCCTCCCCACCCTGAGAGAACAAAGAACCCCCAAATCAGGCGGGAAGGTCCCATCAGGCCCTGGGAAGACACAGGAGCTAACAGGGGAAGGGCGGAGCAGTGCCAAGGCTGCAGAGGAGCCTGAACTGGCCGCACCGGCCCCGCCCCTGCAGGCAGTGCAAGCCCCACCTGAGGGGCCTGCTCCTGGTGGACTTTTTCAACTAAAGCCACAGGTGCTGGTCGGCAATACCAGCCCAGCAGGGACACCTGGGCCTGATCACGCACCCCCCTCGCAGCGGAGGTGCAGTCTGAGGGCGCTAACCCGCGCCTGGACAGTTGATCCCACTGGGCCCCACACATACCGACCCTCACAGCGGGCTCGTGGGAGGGCGCAAGCACAACCCAACAACCCGGGGCTCGCTCTGGTAGGCGTACCCCGCCCAGGTGGGCAGGGCCACAGCGGCAGTGCCCGTTGTAGTTGGCGCACAGCGCACAGGTGGGCGGGGCCCCCGACAACAGCGCCCGTTCTGGTAGGCGCTCCTGCACAGGAGGGCAGAGCTCTCCAGCGGCCGTGCCTACTCAGTTTGGCGCATTTCGCACAAGTGGGTGGGCCGCCACTCAACAACACCAGCCCCGGAGCGGTCCACACAGGAGGGCGAACCGCCTGAGAGGTGAGCACCTCTGACCAAGATACAGAGTGTAAAAAAGAACCAAAGAAGAGATAAACCTCCACGCCACGCTGAATCAGCAACCAGCAAACCCCCACCAGGGGCACGCTAGGGTCAGCACAACACAGCGGCAGGACACTGTCCCGCAGAGAAAGACACAGAACCTACCCACCCCCAAGTGCAGTGAGGGTGACCACCTCAGCAACAACCGAGAAGGACACGCTCACCCATTGGGAAGCAAGGTTCAACAGCCAAACCCAAACCCAGAGCCAGGACACCAGGACACAAGGCTCCCACTGACAGACCAGCGGGAACCAGCACAAAACCAAACCAGGGAAGCCACCCACAGATCTCCAGATGCGCAAATCACAAAGAAATATAACACAGTTCATCAAAGGGCAAGCCAACTCGCCAGCTCCAAAAAGCAGCAAGACTGAAGAGGAGATGGAGAATAAAAATACAACTGAGGCCATGTTAACAGAAATGATGGAAAGTGTCAGAAACAAAATCAGAAAACAATTCCAGGAGTTTAGAGTGGAAGTCTTGAAGGACATCCAGGAAGCCAAGAAAGAAATGGAAGCAAAAATGGATACAATGCAAACCTCCTTTAAAGACCTTAACATCATGACAAGTAAATGCATGAAAAAATAGATTTAAAATGCAACTCTTTAAAGGAAGAAATTTCCACGATCAGAGCTGATCTGGCAACCATAAATAGCTCTCTGACATCCATAAACTCCGCAATTGAATCTACAGCACAAAGAATTGCCCATATGGAATCCAGAATCTCTCTCTTGGACGATGATGCAGCCGATAACCAGAAAATTACCACACTCCAAGAAACGGTGAAGCTTCAGGGCAGACTAATCCAGGAGCTAGTGGACAAAGACAAGAGATATAATCTTTGCATAATTGGAATAGAAGAAGGAGGCAAATACCAGAGCAGAGGGCTTCATCATATTTTCAATAAAGTTATTGCAGAAAATTTCCCCAATCTCACAAGGGACCCCATCCAGGTAACTGAAGCCTATAGGACACCTGGCAGGCCAGACCCCAGAAAAGCCACCCCAAAGCACATAATATTCAAGACTTCAGATCTCAAGGATAAAGAGCAAATTATTTATTTATTTATTTTTTATTTTTTTTTATTTTTTGGCCAGTCCTGGGCCTTGGACTCAGGGCCTGAGCACTGTCCCTGGCTTCTTCCCGCTCAAGGCTAGCACTCCGCCACTTGAGCCACAGCGCCTCTTCTGGCCGTTTTCTGTATATGTGGTGCTGGGGAATAGAACCTAGGGCCTCGTGTATCCGAGGCAGGCACTCTTGCCACTAGGCTATATCCCCAGCCCCAAAGAGCAAATTTTAAATGCAGCCAAAGCGAAGAAAGAAATTTACTACAATGGGAAGAGGATCCGAATAACAGCAGACCTCTCCACACAAACCTACCACGCACAAAGAGAGTGGAAGAACACCATCCAAGTTCGACAGGGCAACAACATGCAACCTAGGATAAAATATCCAGCGAAGTTGGAGTTCACATTCGAGGGGAAAACCAGATCTTTCCATAGCAAAAAGGATCTAAAGGAGTATGTGAATAAAAAACCAGCCCTACAACGAATTCTAAGAGGGGAATCCCACCCAACAGAAATTGTACAGGACACAGACAGAAACAGAAAGAAACTACAATAGCAGGAGCCCAACAGAAAGAGCAGCTCACTAAAGACAAGAAAAAAAAAAAAGAGGAAAAACAGCTCAATAAGAAAATGGAAGGAGAAAAAACACTCTTATCCTTGATCTCTTTGAATATAAACGGCATAAACTCTCCGATAAAGAGGTGTGGACTGGCAGAATGGATCTGCAAACAAAAAGTTGCCATCTGTTGTCTAAAAGAGACCCACCTTACAGCAAGGGACAAAAACAGGCTCCGAATGAAAGGATAGAGCAAGATCTTCCAAGCAAACGCACCTACCAAAACGGAAGATGTAGCCATCCTGATCTCAGACAAGCTGGACTTTTCATTAAAATCAACTCAAAAAGACAAAGAAGGACACTACATTTTAATACAAGGAAAAATCCAGAATCAAGACATCATGGTGAGGGGCTGGGGATATGGCCTAGTGGCAAAGAGAGCTTGCCTCGTATATATGAGGCCCTGGGTTCAATTCCCCACCACCACATATACAGAAAATGGCCAGAAGTGGCGCTGTGGCTCAAGTGGCAGAGTGCTAGCCTTGAGCAAAAGGAAGCCAGGGACAGTGCTCAGGCCCTGAGTCCAAGCCCCAGGACTAGTTAAAAAAACAAAACAAAACAAAAGACATCACGGTGAAAAATGTATACTCACCGAACAAAAGAGGCCCTACATATGTCAAGCAAATTCTTACAGAACTACAGAACAAGATAGACCCAAACACAATCATAGTGGGTGACTTTAATACCCCACTCCCTCCAAGAGACAGATCCAACACCCAGAGGATCAGCAAAGGAGCTGAAGACCTAAGTAACACCATATCCCAAATGGATCTGACAGATCTATACAGAATCTTCCACCCTATAGAGACACAATACACCTTCTTCTCAGCAGCCCATGGATCATACTCCAAAATAGACCATGTCATAGCCCACACAAAGAACCTCAGCAAATACAAAAGTATTGATGCCATCCCATGTATTATATCTGACCACAGTGGATTAAAGGTAACCCTCAATAACAGGCTAAACCCCACACTATTATCCAACACTTGGGCCACAGACCAAATTAAAGATGAAATTAACAAATTCATAAGCCACAATGATAATGAAAATACATCACAAAGAAACCTATGGGACACAGCTAAGGCAGTACTGAGGGGCAAGATCATTGCCCACAGCACTCACATTAAAAGAATGGAAGCAGAGCAGGTGAATAACCTCACGATGAAACTAAAACAACTGGACAAACAAGAAATGATTGAATCTAAAATGACTAGGAGGAGAGAGATCACAAAGATTAAAGAAGAGATAAATCTGATTGAAAATAGAAAGACCATTCAACAAATAAGACTAAAAGCTGGTTCTTTGAGAAAATAAATAAAATTGACAGACCCCTCGTAAGACTTACATAAAAAAGAAGAGAAGAGACTCATATACATAAAATCAGGGACTTCACCGGAAAAATTACAAGTACACACGATATTTAAACAATCATAAGGAGCTATTTCCAGAACCTCTACTCACTAAAAAACAATAATTTTACAGAAATGGATCAATTCTTAGAGAAGTATAAACTGCCCAAACTGAACCAAGAAGAAATAAATCAACTAAATAAACCAATAACTTACAGCGAGATACAGGGGGTAATCAAGAACCTCTCAACAAAGAAAAGCCCAGGCCCAGATGGATTCACCAATGAATTCTATAAAACCTTTAGTGAGAAGCTAATAATACCAATACTCCTCAAACTCTTCCGTGAAATAGAAACAGAGGGAGAAATCCCAAACTCATTCTATGAAGCAAATATCATACTCATTCCCAAACCAGGCAAAGACCCAACAAAAAAAGAGAACTACAGACGAATATCACTAATGAACACAGACGCAAAGCTCCTCAATAAAATATTAGCTAATAGGATCCAGAAACTGATCAAGAAAATTATACATCATGACCAAGTAGGCTTCATCCCACAGTCACAAGGATGGTTCAACATCCGTAAATCAATCAATGTAATTCACCACATAAACAGAACTAAAATCAAGAATCACATTGTTATCTCAGTCGATGCCCAAAAAGCCTTTGACAAAATACAACATCCAGGGCTGGGGATATGGCCTAGTGGCAAGAGTGCCTGCCTCATATACATGAGGCCCTAGGTTCGATTCCCCAGCATCACATATACAGAAAACGGCCAGAAATGACGCTGTGGCTCAAGTGGCAGAGCAAAAAGAAGCCAGGGACAGTGCTCAGGCCCTGAGTCCAAGCCCCAGGACTGGCCAAAAAAAAAAAAACCAAAAAAACAAAATATAACATCCATACTTATTAAAAGCTCTGGAGAGAACAGGAATGGATGGAACATTCCTCAAAACAATAAAAGCCATATACAACAGACCAACTGCTAACATCATATTAAATGGAGAGAAACTTAAATCATTCCCCCTAAACTCAGGAACAAGACAAGGATACCCACTCTCCCCACTTCTTTTCAACATAGTGCTGGAATCCCTAGCCATAGCAATAAGGCAAGAGGAGGACATCAAAGGGATACACATCGGCAAGGAAGAAATCAAGTTATCCCTATTCGCAGAGGACATGATCTTATATCTGAAGGACCCAAAAAACTCAGTACCCAAACTCCTACACCTGGTTTATCCATTTTGGCAAAGTAGCAGGATACAAAATCAATCCACAAAAGTCAGCAGCTTTTCTGTACACCAGCAATATACAAACAGAAAAGGAAATTATGAAAACAATTCCATTTACAGTAGCCAAAAAAAGAATAAAGTACCTAGGGATCAACTTAACCAAGGATGTGATGGACCTATTTAATGAGAACTATAAAAATCTAATAAGGGAAATCAAAGAAGACACAAGGAGATGGAAAGACCTCCCATGCTCATGGGTAGACAGAATCAATATAGTGAAAATGGCCATACTGCCCAAATTGTTATACAAATTCAATGCAATCCCTATCAAAATCCCAGTCACATTCTTCACTGAAATAGAGAAAGCAATCCATAAATTCATATGGAACAGCAAAAGACCTAGAATAGCCAAAACAATTCTAGGCAAAAAAAGCAGTGCGGGAGCTATCACAATACCAGACTTCAAGCTCTACTACAGGGCCATCATAACAAAAACAGCCTGGTATTGGTATTAAAAACAGATCGGAAGACCAATGGATTAGAATTGAAGATCCAGAAATAAAACCGCACTCTTACAGTCAGCTGATATTCGACAAAGGAGCTAAAGACATACAATGGGATAAACATAGTCTCTTTAACTACTGGTGCTGGGAGAGCTGGGCAGCCATATGCAGAAAACTCAAAGTAGACCCAAGCCTATCACCATGCACCAAGATCAACTCAAAATGGATCAAGGACCTCAATATCAGACCTGAATCCTTGAAACTACTGAAGGACAGAGTAGGAAAGACGCTAGAACTTATAGGCACAGGAAGGAACTTCCTGAATAGAGTCCCAGGGCACAACAAATAGGGGAGAGACTCAACAAATGGGACTACTACAAATTAAAAAGTTTCTGCACAGCTAAGGACATAGCCACCAAAACAGAAAGACAGCCAACCATATGGGAAAGGATCTTTACCAGCACAGCAACAAAGGCCTAATATCTGTCATCTACAGAGAACTCAAAAAATTAAGCCCCTCCAAGCCCAATAAACCAATTAGGAAATGGGCAAAGGAGCTAAAGAGAGACTTCACAAGAGAAAAAATAAAAATGGCAAAGAAACATATGAGGAAATGTTCAACATCCCTGGTAGTAAAGGAACTGCAAATAAAACCAACCCTGAGATACCACCTCACTCCAGTTAGAATGGCCTATACTCTGAACTCAGGCAACAACAAATGCTGGAGGGAGTGCGGGGAAAGAGGAACCCTTCTCCATTGTTGGTGGGAGTGCAAATTAGTACAACCACTTTGGAGAACAGTATGGAGGTTTCTCAAAAAGCTCAATATAGACCCACCCTATGACCCAGCCATACCACTCCTAGGCATCTATCCTGAACAGCAGGTCCCAAGATATCAAAAAGACATTTGTACTTCCATGTTTATTGCGGCACAATTCACAATAGCCAAAATATGGAAACAACCCAGATGCCCCTCCACAGATGAATGGATCCCAAAAATATGGTACCTATACACAATGGAATACTACATAGCAATTAGGAATGGTGAAATATTGTTATTCGCAGGGAAATGGTCTGATCTTGAACAAATAATGTTGAGTGAGACAAGCCTAGAACACAGAAAACAAAGGGGCATGATCTCCCTGATATATGACTGTTAAGAAAGGGTGACGGAGAGACAGTAGAGACCAGGTCTGTGAAACCAAAAACTGCTTGTCAAATGGTATTTCCCACAGGATTGGGGCAGCAACCCAACATTATGTAACTAAAACCAAACAACTACTCAACATATAAAGGTCAAAAATTGACCTCTCAGTGGAATACAATAGCCCAAAAGCTATGTATGTACGTTCATATAAGACTACTGTTGTACTGTCGACATATTGTCTAATATCGACATTACATTTAAAGCCCTAGGCGAATTTTTTTGGGCCTGGCCACGTGGATACTGTATATGTTCTTGATACATTGTGTATGGTATATATGTCTACCTGACCTAGGGAAGGGAAAGAAAAATAGGGTGTAAGATATCACAAGAAATGTACACACTGCCCTACTATGTAACTGTACCCTTTTTGCACAACACCTTGTCAAAAAATTTGTGTTCAATTAATAAATAAATTAAATTACAAAAAAAAATTAAAAAAAATTTTTTTGTTTTTTTTTTTTTTTGTTTTTTTTTTTTATTTTATTTTTTTTATTATCAATTGAACATAAATTTTTTTTTTTTTTTACAAGGTGCTGTGCAAAGAGGGTGCAGTTACATAGTAGGGCATTGTGTACATTTCTTGTGATATCTTACAACCTGTTTTCCCATCCCTTGTCTAGGTCAGGTAGACCCATATGCAGTATACAATGTATCAAGCACATATACAGTGTTCACAGACTTGGTCTCTACTGTCTCTCCATCTCCCTTTGTTAACAGTCATATATCAGGGAGATCATGCCCCTTTGTTTTCTGTGTTCTAGGCTTGTCTCACTCAACATTATTTGTTCGAGTTCTGACCATTTCCCTGCAAATAACAATATTTCACCATTCCTAATCGCTATGTAGTATTCCATTGTGTATAAGTACCATATTTTTTGGATCCATTCATCTGTGGAGGGGCATCTGGGTTGTTTCCAAATTTTGGCTATTGTGAATTGTGTATTGTGAATTGTGTAACCCTGGTCATCTTATTCTACCCCAGTGCTTCCAGCCATGCTGCTTATGTTCAAGAGATCCAGAGCCGGGGAGGGTGGGATGCCCCCAAGGCCACCAAGTCTGGTGGCAGAGGTGTTTGTGTGGGAGGGAGGTTCTCAGCACTTACCCCCAAAAGTTGGGAAGGCGGCAAAAGCTGGCGCTGCTGGGGGAGCAGCAAAAGGGTCTCCACCAATGTCAGCCAGGAGGTCCATGCTGGCTTTCTTAGCTGAGGAGTGAGGAGGGGGCTGGGAGCCCCGGGCCTGGACTGTCCGGGTCTGAGACTGGTTGACAGACTGGGAGAAGGATTGTAAGCAACACTTAGAATCCAGCCATGACCCAGACAGACAGACAGACAGACATACCCTTTTATCTAAATTCTTCCAGGAAAATGGAGAGTACTGAGAGGAACTACCTTCAGCTAAGTGGTTCCCCAAGCACAAGGTACCTTAGCATCTCTCCACACTCAGTTCATCCTTGCCCCCAGCTCCAAGAACCACACATTTTAGAGTATATTAGCCAAGGCAACAGATAGATGAGCCCAGCATTGCTCTATGGCTGCCAATTCCCTGGTAGGCAATGTCCCAGCCCCTTCTGTGCTTCCTTGAAGGAAAATGGTCATACTTGGAGTTGATACCTGTGTGTGTCTGTGTGTGCACGCATGCTCACATGTGCCTGTAGTGGGGCTTGAACATTTTGCTTCCTACTCTCCCCTGGCTTTTTCAACTCAAGTGTGGTGCTCTACCACTTGAACCACACCTCTACTTCTGGCTTTTTGCTGGTAAAAACTGGAAATACAAATCTTATGGCCAGGTGCTGTGGCTCAAGCCTGTCATCCCAGCTACTCAGAAGGCTGAGATCTGAGGATCATGGTTCAAAGCCAGCCCTGCCAGGAAAGGCCATTAGACTCTTATCTCCAATTAACCACCAGAAAACTGGATGTGGTACTGTGGCTCAAAGTGGTAGAGCACTAGCCCTGAGCAGAAGAGCTCAGGGACAGCGCCCAGGCCTAGAGTTCAAGCCCCACAAATGACAAAAAATAAAAATAAATAAATAAATAATTTAAAAATAAAAAGAATCTTATGGACTTTCTGCTGGGGCTGACTTCTAACAGTGATCCTCAGATCTCATACTTCTGAGTAGCTAGGATTACAGGGGTGAGCCCCAGCACCTAGCTCTGGAGTTGATACTCATGACTCTTCTCAATGTCACTTCCTGTTGTGCTCTTCCCAGAGTTCCAGAGGCGACAGCAGGGCTGAAGTGCTGTAGGGTGCTACAGCTTTGGCCCTATTCTCTGCCACTCCCCTAGAGTGTCTGATTTATTAGTCAGGGGACATGTGTCTCTTTATCCAAATCACAACTGAAACATGGAAGGAAGAAAGTTACCTGACTTGAGGTGGAGGCAGCATCTGAGAGGGGCGGTGTAGGATCCCCAAGAAGGGTACGCAAGGGTTTTCCTCCAGGGATGGAGCCCTGGACAGGGGTGGGGGCCCCACCTTTGGTGCAAGCAGCCCCCTTGACTTGGTCTGGGGGCACATACCTTTGAGAAAGAACAGTTAAGCTAAAGACACAGCTAAAACTTCAGACCATGATCAGCTTAGTTGTTTGGTAAAACACGTTAGTCTTTTCTCTTTTTTTCTTTTTGCTAGTTCTGGGGCTTGGACTCAGGGCCTGAGCTTCTTCTTGCTCAAGGCTAGCACTCTAGCACTTGAGCCATGGCACTACTTCTGGCTTTTTCTGTTTATGTGGTGCCGAGGAATCGAATCTGTGGCTTTGTGCATGCCAGGCAAGCACTCTACTACTAGGCCACATTCCCAGCTTTCCTGGATTTTTTTCTCCTTGTCTTTTAGGTGTAAGGGAATTTAGCAACATAACCAAGGTTTTCCTTGTGCAGACTCTTGGGTGTCTCTCTTTGTCTCCCTTTTTGAGGTGCTGGGGATTGAACCTGGGGCCTTGAGCACTCTACAACTGAGCCATGCCCCCAATTCCCCCTTGGATGTCTTGATGTTCATTTCATACAGAAACATTTGGTTCGTTTGTGTTGTATCTTTTCTTTTCTACTCTAAACTTTTATTTTAATGTATTTACTTAGTGTGTGCACAGTACAGGAGTGTGAACTCAGGGTCTGGACGCTATCCCCTAGCTTTTTCGTTCAAGGCTGATCTACTTGAGCCATACGTCCACTTGCAACCGTTTGGTGGTTCACTGGAGATAAGAATTCACAGGTTTTCCTGCCCAGGCTAGCTTTTAGTTTTCAATCCAGATCCTCAGATCTCAGCCTCCTGAGTAGCTAGGATAACAAGCATGAGCCACGGGTGCTCATCTTACTATGTCTATTTTCTATTACTTTAAAACCATCTGGGGGGTGAATATGATAGAGTGCTTGCCTCGCATACATGAAGCCCTGGGTGATTCCTTAGCACCACATACACAGAAAAAGCCAGACATGGTACTACTGTGGCTCAAGTGGTAGAGTGCTAGGCTTGAGCAAAAAGAAGCCAGAGACAGTGCTTAGGCCATGAGTCCAAGCTCCAGGACTGGCAAAAAAAAAAAAAAAAAAGGATTTGAAGTGATAACACATGCAATGATGCTGATTTCCTAACTTTTTGTTCTTTTCCCTCCTGGTGTGTCTTCAGGTTCTTTCTTCTACATTGCATTGGAACGGGTCTGCGCCTCCCGCTCAGTGCTCCCAACCTACCCTGTCCTCTAGTTCCTGCTGCTTCTGATAAAACCTCTTGTTACCAAAGCACCTGTGGTCCCTATTCTAGAAGCATCTTAATTCTGGGACAAGCTGACTGAGTACTCATTATGTGGTTTTATCTATGTCAATCTCCTTATTCCTGCAGTTTTTCTCTTCACCTAACAGTCACAAGCCTCCCCCTACCAGTGCATGCCCAAAGATCAAACAACATGAAGGAAAACTTTGGGAGAGAAAAGGTAAGGGAGAATGGAGCTGCTCTTTTCCTCACCTATAAAACAGATTACCTATAAACAATGAATGAATGATGGGGTAATAGCATAAAGCTAGCTGGGTGCTGATGGCTCAAGTGGTAGAGTGCTAACCTTGAGCAAGTGCCTAGACCCTGAGTTTGTCCCAAGACCAGCACCAAAAAAAAAAAAAAAAAAAAAAAAAAAGGTTGGGGGGCTACACTGTGGTATCAATGTGAGGTTGAGTTTGATCCATCCATTTTGAAAAAACAAAAAACTCAACAACAATTTTTTAAAACCCACAAAGCTAGTTAGCACAAGTCTACTTTGGTACTCTAGTCCATAGTCTCTTTAAAGGATAGACATCAAAAACAACAAAGTCAGTGGCTAAGAGTAGGTCCTTTCATGTCAATTTGTTTTTCTAGAGTCAGAATGTAGCCCTAATTGAATCTGAGTAGAACAGTCTTCACCTAAAGCTGGCCTCTGAGAGAAGCCCAAATCCTACTTTGGAAACTTGACTGCCAGATGAAGCATGTCTTAGCAATATGTCACCACAGCAATGTCCTTCCTCCTACTTACCATCTTTTCTTCTCATATTTTTCTTGGAGAAATTCTTTTACTTTCTGAGGATCCCTAGAATCTGGTATTAAGGATGTCCGAGCATCGAAGAGTCCCAGCCAAATCTTCCTGCAAACCTGAAGGGAGTGGGTCCACAAGCATGGAATATGAAAAATGCTCCAAATGTAGCTTTCCCAATGTGCCATGTTCAATGTCTTCATCAATAAAGAGTTACGGATTTGGATACAGGTCTAAGATCTGGGTATGCCTACAAATCAGACACGATCCCTCTTTTCACAGACGTCAAGTCTTAGATTAATAATAATAACAATAATAATAATTAATTCAGCTGGTGCTGGTGACTCACACCTGTAATCCTAACTCCTCGGGAGGCCGAGATCTGAGGATCGTGGTTTGAAGCCAGCCCAGGCAGGAAAGTCCATGAGACTCTTATCTCCAATGAACCACCAAAAAAAACTGGAAGTGAAACTCAGATGGCAGAGTGCCAACTCTGAAGAAGAACAACAAAACCCCTAAAGATTCTGTATAAATATACATCTAAACATAAGACAAGATACTTTACATACTCAAAAAATGTGGACCCCTCCCCCCAAAAAAAGAAAACTTTTTTTGGTTTTGTTTTTCTGCAATGCTCAGGTAAAACTTTCCTGGCTGGCAGGGAGTGTGTCTGTGATCTTCCAACCCCAGGCCTTGATCATTTCTCTGAGAGTGGGCCACCCACGCCCTCTGTGGCAGCTCACCTCATTTCCACGGGACTGCAGGAACACCACTTCAGGCTCCGTGAATGTTGTCATGGAGATGGACTTAACGCGATGGGGGGGGTTCAGGCCTCTCCTGAGGGAGGCAGAGCAAGTACAATGCAGTGAGAACTGCAGGTTTGCTTATGGGAAGGGGCAGAGGGAGGGAGATCGGGAGAACAGCATCTAAGCAAAGTTTCTGACAGAACCAGCCCCCTTCCCCAGGCTGGAGACACACCTCAGTGATGGGGTGCTTACCTGGGTTTTGTCCCTAAAGTAGGGAAAAGGAGGATAAAGACTCCTACTCAACACTACCTCCTGATTCCAAGAAAGAAGAGGATATTCTGGAGACTTTGAATGAGACCCAGGGAAGAGAGTCAGGAACATACTGTGCTCTGATGATTCTGGAGAAGGGGGCAGAACCTGCCATCCACACATCCCCACTAGCCTGGCTCAGTCCCCACAGGTCGAGTGTCCGGTGTTCAGGCTGTGTGGCTACTTCTGGGAATTCAGACACATGACCTCCTTCCATTTCCTGCCTTGTCATTGTTTTAGTTTTGTAGCACATCTCAAGGTTCCTCACACCAGAAAAAGGCTAAAATGGAGGCCTGCAATGATTCCCCACAACACTAACAAAGACAGGACAGAATGACCAAGTAGCAGAAAGCTGGTAAGGGACTTGGCCATCTGCAGGTGTGCGATGTGGAGGTGCTCTTATAACCAACCACCCAGGTATGGAACAAAGGCTATAAACCTGGACTAGGGTCCTGAGGAACACAGAGGGAAAAGGAGGAGAGAAGAAGCAAACAAAACACTTATTTGTACGCATGGCGATCTACATAGTCTGGATACTTGGTCAAATTCGGAAGACAGGCAGTGAATACGTCAGTGTTAAATGATGGGGGGAGGGAGGGGCAGATGACACAGTACAGGGTGAATTGAGTTGGGTGGCTTCTCTTTTCTTTTGTTTTGGGGTACAATCCTGGAGCCTGAACTCAGGGCCTGGGTGCTGTCCCTGAGCTTTGAACAACAGTTCCACTTCTGGCTTTTTTGATGTTTAATTGAGATAAGAGTCCATCCTCAGATCTCAGCCTCCTGAGCAGCTAGGATTATAGGCATGCACCACTGGCACCTAGCTTGGGTGGTTGTTCTTATGGATGCTCAACTACTTACTAAGGGATTCTCACAAAGGACAGGACACAGGAGGCTACCTTTGGGTCATTCTCAGCAAGTCTGCTGTTTGATTTTCAAATATAGGCTGTCAAAATGTTCTCACACAAAATAAGCATTATCAAAGGGGCTGGTGCTGGAAGGAAAGGGGAGAGCAGGAAAGCCAAGAGCAAGTCTTTGACTCTATATATCAAACAATAGCTCTTCAATATGATCTGCTTCAAGGCCCTGTGGATCACATTTCTAAGACCGTCCAGTTTTCCCTCCTAAGGCCTATCTCATTAATGGCTGGGTTGGGTTTGGCTTTTAATTCTAGCCAGCCTGCTATTATGCTCTCTCCATTACTCTTTCTCACCTTAGCCCCTAAGCTCTCCTCACCCAAAAGTCTAGGCTTTTTTATTTTTCTGGTCCAAGACAGGAACTCCAACTCACTACCCGGCCCTTTCCCTCACTGGGTGAAACTCTGCCCCTGTGGCATGCCTCCAGCCCCTCCAGGCCTCCTTGAAGCATGGCTAGAGTTGCTTTCACTGTCCCTACAATCTGTCCTGAGTGCTGTCCTTTAGGTTTTTCTTTCAAGGATGGCACTCTACTACTTGAGCCATACCTCTACATCTAACTTTTTTGTGTGTGGTGGTGATGGTGGTTAATTAGAGATAGACTCTCTGGGGGATGGGGGGGCTGGGGATATGGCCTAGTGGCAAGAGTGCTTGCCTCGTATACATGAAGTACTGGGTTCGATTCCTCAGCACCACATATACAGAAAATGGCCAGAAGTGATGCTGTGGCTCAGGTGGCAGAGTGCTAGCCTTGAGCAAATGAAGCCAGGGACAGTGCTCAGGCCCTGAGTCCAAGCCCCAGGGCTGGTTTTAAAAAAAAAGAGTCTCAGGGATCCAGTGGCTCACGTTTATAATCCTAGCTAGTCAGGAGGCTGAGATCTGAGGATCATGGTTCAAAGCCAGCCCGAGCAGGGGACAGGGAAGTCCGTGAGACTCTTATCTTCAGTTAACCACCAGAAAACTGGAAAGTGGCGCTGTGACTCAAGTGGTAGAGTGCTAGTCTTGAGTTGAAGAACTCAGGGACAGCGCTCAAGTCAAGAGTTCAAGATACTACCAACAAAAAACAAGCAAACAACAACAATAACAAAAAGAGTCTCAGGACTTTCCTGCAAGGGCTGTCTTTGAACCTGGATCCTCAGAGGTTAGCCTCCTGAGAAGCTAAGATTATAGATATGAGCCACAGGTGCCCTGCTTCAGTCCTCTCTTTGACCTCTCACTAACAAATCTTTACTTTGCTAAAACACAAGGCATCATGTTAAGGCATCTGGGGGCAGGGAGGAGGGTACAAAAATTGTAAGACCTAGTTTCTGACTACCAGGTGCTTAAGGAAAGGACCAAGAAGGCTTCTTGCCAGATACATAGTGACACATGTCTATAATCCCAATTACTCAGGCAGTAGAGGCAGGAAGATCATGGTTGGAGGCAAGCCAGAGCAAAAGCATGAGACTCTTACCTAAAAAGTAAACTTAAAAAAAAAAAAGTGGGGCTGGAATATGGCTTAACGGTAGAATGCTTGCCTTGCATGCATGAAGTCTTGGGTTTGATTCCTCAGCACCACATAAACAGAAAAAGCCAGAAGTGGCACTGTGGCTCAAATGCTAGCCTTGAGCAAAAAGAAGCTCAGGGACAGGGCTCAGGCCCTGAGGCCAAGCCCCAGGACTGGCAAAAAAAAAAAAAAAAAAAAGGAAAAAAGAAGACTGGAGGCATGGCTCAAGTGGTAGAGCACTTGCCTAGCAAGCTCTAAGCCCTGAGTTCAGTATCTGGTACTGGGATATGTGTGTATAATGTGTGCATATGTGTGTATGTGTGTGTGTGTGTGTGTGTGTGTGTGTGTGTGTAAGATGCCATTTAGTCAGTCACCAATAGACCAGGCAGAATGGCACTCTAGGATGTAGAAATGGGAGGGATGGAAGAGAAATGGTCATGGGATTGGCAAAAGGTATTATGTTTACACTAGAAAAACAGACTCTGAACCTATCACCAGATAGTCATTGACATTTCCTGAAAGGATAATCAGGAACTGTTAGCAAAGTGTACACAGAAGTGTGCTTCCTTATTAGGGGGATGGGGGGAGGGCTTACCTAGGAATCAATCACAAGCAGATGCTTAGAACAACAGAACTGAGCTGGAACTGGAGAGGTGTTTGGGGAGGGGAGGAGGGTGACAGAAGGAAAGGCAAGGCAGAGAAATAAGAAATGATTTAAGTGCTCTAGGCCAAATGAAATGTGATGGAACAAGACGTTTCCACAGTACAGTACAAAAAGCACTTCTCTGACCTTGATGTCTGTGGAATGGATTATGTATAACTTGAGCCACAGTTTGGGGGCTGGGAGAAGTTGACAAGGCAACACTGTGTAGCCCAGGAACAGGGCCTAGTGACATGGCCTATGAGTCAGAGTCAAGAGTACTTCTTTCTGAATCATAGGGAGGCCATTGCTGGCTGAGAGAAGCAGTTTAGAAAGGAGTTCTCTCCTGCCAGCAGCTGAAAGCAAATGGTCTAGGTGTGTTGCATTTCCTTGGGTCTGGTCCAGCATCATGTGATGGGCCAGATGTGAGTCATTGGTCTGGAATTAAACAAGACCCAACCCTCCTAACCAAGTGTATTCATTGTCCCCCAACTGTTAACTCAGGTTTTCCAAAGAGGAGAAAGCTAGAGAGGCAATGCCCTTCAGTGATCACATTAAATCCTTCCAGTTACTTCCACCCTGGAGGTGCTAGGGGAAATACCAAGATAAAGGTATTTGCCCAGCCAGAATAGGGCAAGTTTTTCCAGTGGAAAGAAAGCAAGGACATTACTTAAGCAAGTCACGTGGTCTTTCTCTAGTTTCTTTTTCACAGGGCACTGGTGGCTCCTGCTACTCAGGAGGTTGAGATCTGAGGGTCTGGAGCTAGAAGATGAGATCTGAGAATCTCTGTCCAGGCTGGGCAGGAAAATCCATAAGGCTCCTATCTCAGTTAACCAGCAAAAAGCCAGAAGGTATGACTAAACTGGTAGGGCACCAGCCTTGAGCAAAAAAAGACTAAGGGATACCACCTAGACCCTAAGATCAAGCCCCAGTACAAACAAAAAAATCTGACATGCTCCAAAATTCTTGGCAAATGAAATCATTTGCACATATACCTGCTCCATCTGCCCATTTCCCTTTTCCTCTCCCCCTCTCCTTTGGTTCTACTAAGCACACAAATATTTCCACAAATACTTGCTCTTCTGTGGTCATTAGCCTCAAGCTGGCCTATATTTTGCTTCATAAAAATATCAAACCTGCTCAGCTGCTCAGATAAGAATGTTCTGCCAGGTCAACAGTGGAAAAAAACCCAGTTCCACCTAGTACCCCAATTTCTTTCATTTGTACCAGATTTGAACTTGGAATTCCTGGCCTCTGAATATTTGTGTTGGAATTCATACACTGTGGGTTGTGTCTCTGCTCCTAGGACTCCTACTCCTGTCTCTGTTTAGCTCTTTTCTCAGACTCAAACCAAGAGTCTCTATTAGGGATAAGAAACCTCTCCTTTTATCCTGTTTCAAGGTCAATTCTACTTAAGTTTAGCAGCCCTCTTCCTAAATTCTGCTTCACCCTATATCCTATGCTTCTCGAGCCTTCCTATCATGGTAGAGCTAAGTACAGGCCTGATATTACTGGCTACTTTCCTCTCCAGTTTCAATTTCAATCCTTTTTTATGTTTGTTTGTTTTTTCTTTTTTTTCTTTTTTTTTGCCAGTCCTGACAACTCAGAGCCTGGGCACTGTCCCTGGCTTCTTTTGCTCAAGGCTAGCACTCTGCCATTTGAGCCACAACGTCACCTCCAGCTTTTTCTGTTTATGTGGTACTGAGGAATCAAACCCAGGGCTTTATGCATGCTAGGCAAGCACTCTACCACTAAGCCACATTCCCAGCTCCTCTTTCCATTTCTTTCAGTAATTTATTACTTTCTTAGGAGTTTTATGAGTTATTCATGAACCTCTACAGTAAAGTGCCTAAATCAGTATTTAGTGTAATTGTCAGTCTACCTGCCCAGTATGGAAGCTAAGAGAGCAGGAAGAAGGACCAGGACTAAACAAGGACAACTTACACGTGTACCTGTCCAATCCAGAAAGATGGAAAAGTACTGAATTATTGAAAGCAACATACTATATTTTCCTTCCACAGAGATAAAAATGTCCTAATTTTGCCGGGTACCAGTGGCTCAGGCCTATAATCCTAGCTACTCAGGAGGCTGAGATCTCCAGGATCAAGGTTTGTGACCAACCTGGGAAAAATTTAAAGTTCCCTAGTAGGGCACTAGCCTGGCAAGTAAGAGGTCCTGAATTTAAATCCCACTACTACCCACCTCACCCCACTCCAAAAAGAGACAAAGCTCTAGGGGCTGGGAATATGGCCTAGTGGCAACAGTGCTTGCCTCGTATACCTGAAAGCCCTGGGTTCGATTCCCCAGCACCATATAGAGAAAATGGCCAGAAGTGGCGCTGTTGCTCAAGTGGTAGAGTGCTAGCCTTGAGCAAAAGAAGACAGGGACAGTGCTCAGGCCCTGAGTCCAAGCCCAGGACTGGCCAAAAAAAAGAACTTAAAAAAAAAAAAAAAGAGAGAGACAAAGCTCTAACTAGCAATCACTACTAGCAAGCCAGACAGAGAAACTAAGGATATATGTAATATAGGAGCTTGTCACAAAAGAAAAGCATATCTCTTGATAGCTGGTCCAGAGCTGTGGCTCAAGTGGTAGAACGCCAGCCTTGAGTGAAAAAATTAAGGGGCAGCACACAATACCTGAGTTTAACCTCCAGTACTGGTACAAAACAACGACGATTTATAGAGTTATTCAGGCAAACCAGAACAAAAAAGAATATTTAAATCACCGCTTTGGAAATAGATAGTGCTTAGTGGTTAGTGTTTTTTTCTTGTCGTTTGTGCTGGAGCTGGGGCTTGAACTCAGGGCCTAGATGCTGTCCCTGAATATTTTTGTTCAAGGCTAGCATTCTACTACTTGAACCATAGTTCTACTCTGGCTGGTTAGAAATAGAGTGTTTGCCTTGCATACATGAACCTCTGGGTTCGATTCCTCAGCACCAGAAGTCAGAAGTGGTGCAGTGGCTCAAGTGGTAGAGTGCTGGCCTTGAGCAAAAAGAAGCCAGGGACAGTGCTCTGGCCCTGAGTTCAAGCCCCAGGACTGTAAGAAAAGAAGGAAGGAAGGAAGGATGGAAGGAAGGAAGGAAGGAAGGAAGGAAGGAAGGAAGGAAGGAAGGAAGGAAGGAAGGAAGGAAGGGAGTCTTATTAGATTTCCTGCCCAGGCTGGCTTTGAACCAAGGTCCTCAGATCTCAGCCTCCTCAGCTAAGATTGGCAGTGTGAGCCACCAGCATCCATTGTGAATGGCTTGTTTTATCTCATCTTAAGCATCAAATAGTAGCTTCTTTCTCCACTAGATGAGTTAAAACTATAAACAAACAAGCATATGCTTATATTGGAGGAAATTAAAAGGATATGAATCCAGGTTAAGGAAATTAGGTACTGGAAGAAAACCAAATAATTAAAAGTAGGTCAAATTTGGGACCTACAAATGTGGCAGCATGTATGCAAATTTAGAAACGGCAGCAGCCAGCAGCCTCTCTCCAGCCCTCACACCAACGCTACAGGTTTTTGCTACAGCTGAGAAAATATTTCTCATTAAAAAAGAAAGTGGCGGGGGGGGGGGGAGGCTGAAAAAATGAGAATAAATCATCCATGTAAGAATAAAGGCATATTCACAGCATCCACCAATATTAACACGTGGAAATGTACCATTGGCTGGAGCAATTAACTTTGCTCTCTACCAGTTAATTCAACTATCTGGGGAACCTGGCAACTCTGCATACTCGCCCCCAGAATACGCCTCCCTAATAGGCAGACTCATTCATTCATTCATTTAGGTCCATCATGGGGCTTGAATTCAGGGCCTGAGCACCGTCCCTGAGCGTTCCTGCTCAAGGCCAATTTGAGCCACAGCACAACTTTCGGTTTTCTGGTGGTTAACTGGAGGTAAGAGTCTCATGGACTTTCCTGCCCATGCTGGCTTTGAACCGTAATCCTCAGATCTCACAGGCAGACACATTTTAAGACAGTCTACAGAAAGTTTGCATTTTTTTTTTTTATATTTTTGTTGGTCATGAGGCTTGAACTCTGGGCCTGGGCGCTATCCCTGAGCTCTTCAGTTCAAGGCTGGCGCTCTACCACTGGAGCCACAGCACCACTTCTGTTTTTCTGGTGGTTAGCTGGAGGTAAGAGTCTCACGGACTTTTATGACAGGGTTTGCTTTGAACCGATATCCTCAGATCTCAGCCTCCAGAATATCTAGGATTACAGGTATAAGCCATTGATGCTGGCTCAGAAAGTTTGCCTTTAAAATAATGCTCAGGGGCTGGGAATGTGGCCTAGTGGTAAAGTGCTCGCCTTGTATACATGAAGTCCTGTGTTCAATTCCTCAGCAACACATATATAGAAAAAGCCAGACGTGGCGCTGTGGCTCAAGTGGTAAAATGCTAGCCTTGAGCAAAAAGAAGCCAGGGACAGTGCTCAGGCCCTGAGTTCAAGCCCCGGGACCGACAAAAATAAATAAATAAATAAATAAAATAATGCTGATTGGTCCAGATACCTGGCTTATACCTGTATTGGTAGTTAAGTGGGAGGCTGAACTCTGAGGATCATGGTTCTACGTCAGCCTGGGCAGAAAAGTCCATAACACTCTTATTCCCAATTAGCTACCAAAAAAGCTAGAAGTAGAGCTTTAGCTAGTGATAGAAAACTATCTTGGAGCAAAAGAAACTCAGAGACAGCATCCAAATTCTGAGTTCAAGCCTCAGGACTGGCAAAAAACAAGCAAGCAAACAAGCAAAACCAATCCAGAGGTCTCCTTCCAGAGGTCTCCTTTCCGTGGCTAGGACTATAGAGATAAGATTTCAAAATTTCCCTTCAAGATGCTTGAGGGAAATTTTCAAAAAGATAATTTCTTTCCATCATACTATCCACAAGTATACACAAAAGGATTTAACGTGCCTGTGCATGTGTACATGTACACACAGTTTCTAAGGCTTAAACTCAGGATCTCCCACTCGCCCTTGACCTTTTTTTTTTTCCTCAAGGTTGGTACTCTACCACTTGAGCCACACCTCCACTTTCAGTTTTTTGCTGCTTAATTAGTGATAAGAGACTTTCCTGCCTGGGCTAGCTTCAAATTGGGATCCTCAGATCTCAGCCTCCTGAATAGCTAGGACCAGTGTCCTGTTTGTAGGACCAGTGTCCTGTTTGTTTTATTTATGACTACCATATCTCCAGTTCCTTACACTTAACCTGCAGCTCGACAGGTGCTGAGTAAAAAATTGTTGATTGACTGAATGAATCCTAGTACAGGTTGTTGGCCTGCCACCATTTTACTTTCCCCATCCTAATCTTTGCATAACCAACCATGTGGACTAAAGATGCTAAGTGGTCCATGTGCTGCTATGGGCTGGATTTCTATCAGCCCACAGGACTGGGTGTGTTCTCTTCACTTAGCAACAAGCAAGAAGTGTCTCCTGCATCACATCTTCCACCTGTGGTCCAGCTACTAGCTCCTCCAGGCCCCACAGAAATGACAGAGGTAACACTGGAAGACCCTTCCAAAGGATTTATATTCCTTTTCCTAGTCCTGCTAATTAGAACTCCAATTAGCAAATGAAAAGTACCACCAGAACCCAGGCAAATTATAGCCAAGGAAACCCTCGCTCTCATTGGCCCAACTCTTTTTTTATTTTTTTAAGACAGTCTCCCTATGTAGTCCAGTCTAGCCTAGAAATCTCACTTCTCCTGTCTCAGATCCCAAGTGGTGGGATTACAAGTGTGTGCCACTATGCCGGCTCACAGGTCTAGCCTGTGACCTTTCACTGTTCTTCCTGCTGAAAAGGGATTGGCTTCACTTCTCACTTTCTCAACACTAAAATAAAATTCCGGGCTGGGGATATGGCCTAGTGGCAAGAGTGCTTGCCTCGTATACATGAGGCCCTGGGTTCAATTCCCCAGCACCACATATACAGAAAACGGCCAGAAGTGGCGCTGTGGCTCAAGTGGCAGAGTGCTAGCCTTGAGCAAAAAAAAAAAAAAAAAAAAAAGAAGCCAGGGACAGTGCTCAGGCCCTGAAGCCCCAGGACTGGCCAAAAAAAATAAATAAATAAAAATAAAATAAAATAAAATTCCCCCCAAACTTACCTCAAACATCATCCCCTGAGCAATTTTCATGCTTTAACAAAATTCTTTGCCAAAAAATACCCCTTTTGGGGGCTGGGGATATAGCCTAGTGGCAAGAGTGCCTGCCTCGGATACACGAGGCCCTAGGTTCGATTCCCCAGCACCACATATACAGAAAACGGCCAGAAGCGGCGCTGTGGCTCAAGTGGCAGAGTGCTAGCCTTGAGCGGGAAGAAGCCAGGGACAGTGCTCAGGCCCTGAGTCCAAGGCCCAGGACTGGCCAAAAAAACAAAAACAAACAAACAAAAATACCCCTTTTGAAGCTTCAAAAGGGTTGGCAGATCCCTCTCACTCCAGACCAGGGGAACAGAAGCTCCAAGGAACTAAGCCCCACCCAGATTGAGATATAAACACCTGAAAGAACCAGGCCTTTTGGGGTTCTTTATTAAAAAACTATGCATCTTTGTGCACAGCCACTTCCATCCAGTGTAGGCTCAGATCACACGTTTGACTTTCTGTCCATGAACCCAACAAGAGTCCAGGAAAAAGTGATAAGGTTTTTGCAAACTGTGTGCTGGTAAAAATAAATCAGGTTTTTAACATAGCCTACATCCCTTGGCCTTCCTTCTGTACTGACTGCAGGACATTCCTCATAGATAGGAAATGTTATTTATGAGCTCTATCCAAGAGCTAGAAAACAATGAGAACAACATCAGCCCTTCCCATTTAGGCAGTTTTATCTTTTACACCATTCCAGATTTGCACTGAAATGAATTAACACTATTTTCTGATACTCTCCTCCTAGGCCCTATCTCAGCTAGACCATCAATGTAAGCTTCTTGCTTTGCTTTCCTTTCCCAGATTCTCTACTTTTCTCTATAAAATACCCTATATGTCTCCTCCTCTGCACAGAGTAATTGCCCTAGTCTCAGTCTTCTTGCTTCAACTGAGTCTCTGTCTCATCTATGTCATTCTTGTTTGTGTTCTAAATTCCAGTCCCAAGAGCCACAATGGCTTTTACTTAGATCAAAATCAAGTTCATCCTTAGAACATATCAGGAAATTTGGCATAACACCCAGAGAAACTGGATAAAGTAGGTAAAAATTGAGTAGTGAAATAGTCTCAAGGCCTGGGAATGTGGCTTAGTGGTAGGATGCTTGTCTAGCACACATGAAGCCCTGGGTTTGATTCCCCAGCACCACATATATAGAAAACGGCCAGAAGTGGCACTGTGGCTCAAGAGGCAGAGTGCTAGCCTTGAGCAAAGAGAAGCCAGGAACAGTCCAAGGCCCAGGACTGGCAAATAAATAATTTTTTAAAAAAGAGTCTCAAATTGTACCTTAGAAGAGGCCTGGATCTTCATTTTTGGCCTGCCATAATCATAACTAATATGAAACAACAAATGTTGAAAACAGCAACCCCCATATGGCACTGGATAAGTTACTAAACCTTGCTTTGCTTCTGCTCGCCCATCTGTCATACAAGAACAATACTGCTTGTTTCTCAGCTCCTAAGCATATAAAAACAAGGGAGCTTTGCTTGTTAAAACAGAACAACGGTGTATTAAAATAATGCTTTAAAAAACAGGCAAAAAAAAACACCCTAGACAAACTTCTAAAAAGATGTAGGCTTGACATCAGATGTTAAACTATGCATCTAATCAAATAATTTCCTAAGTAGATGGTCCTTACTTTATAAGTATAAAACTAAAGTCAATGCTCCAAAGTAGCTCTGGCATGACCAAATACAGTGTCAATGCCAGGGGTAACAAGACAGATAATACAAGAAGGCTACCACCAAGACTTAGTATGGCAAGGAGAAACTAAAAGGCATAAATAGACAGGTACCAATGGCTCACACCTGTAATCCTAGCTATTCAAGGAGGTTGAGATCTGAGGATTGTGGTAAAAAGCCAACCCAGGCAGGAAAGTCCATTAGATTTTTATCTTCAATGTGAGAGAGAGAGAGAGAGAGAGGCTTTGCTCTTGAGTTTAAACAAAAAAAAACTAAGGTACAGCGCCCTGGCCCTGACTTCAAGCCTCAGTACCTGCACAAAAGTAAAAGAAAAATAAAATGATGGATCCTTGAAATCCCCAGGCCTTTGGAAAAACTAAGCTCTCTACAGAATAATCCATTGGTTTTCATATCATTCTACATCTTGAAGTCTATAATCGTGCTAGCATTCCAGAGCCGTGCAAGAATAGTATCTACACCTGAACCTACGCTCCTGATCTGCCACTAACAGGCTAACAACCTGGGTTAACTCACCTATTTTCCCATTGCTTTCTGCACTACACAACTCGTGAGGCCCCAAGGAAAACAGGCACTCTACCATAATCCCAGGTAACCTAAACTCTTCGCCTTTTTGGCTTTCCATATCCACGAAGTTCCTTTTAAAAGTGTCCCTTAAATCCGTCTATTGCCACCTGGGTCTCTCAATTCTTGCCCACTTTCTCCCTCCCCACCTGCAGTAGGCCTCGCCTCCTTCCGGGAAGTCTGCCGTGTCTGTCCTCACCCCCTACCCTCACCTCTGCAACGCGATGGCTCCAGCCAGTCCTCCTCTCCTCTCCTCTCCCCTCACGACATCCCCGCAGGTGCGGTGTTCTCTGATGGACATCCCTGGTCGCCCTCAGCCCTCCGACCCTGCCCCCACCCCCATCCTCCGAGGCCCGTCCCCACCCCCATGCCGTCCTCTGTCCTCCCATTCCCGAACTGACCCCCACCCCCAACCCGCGGCGGCCCACTCACAGGAGGCCGGAGCAGGTGGTGCAGACGAAGCTGCCCACGGTGATGTCCACGTAGGTGACCCCGCGCTGGGCACACTCGAAGCAGTGACGGTTCCCGGCCTGGCTGCAGCCGCCCAGCTCCCGCACGCGGCGACACCACACCTCCGAGGCCGCCTCGGCCTCCGCCTTGCCCCCGCCGACCCCGCCACCTGGGCCTGGGCCCTTCTTGGCCGCCATCACCATCACTGCTCAGTCTCTCTCCTTCCCTTTCCAAGTCCGCAATCGCTCCCTTCAACCGCCGGCCGCTTCCCGCCTCCGCCGCCTTCGCACGCCCGGCAACCCTGACAGAAGCTCCGGAGCCAGCAGCGTCGCCGAGAGCCTCCGCCGCCTCCAGCTTCGCCTGTCCTGCACGCTGATTGGCTAGTATTCTCCCACCTCCTCACTCTGATTGGCTTTCTCTAGGGCGGCCTCCGGTTGCCCGAGCCCCCAGCGCCACGCCCCACTGCCTTCAGGGCTTCGACCTCTCCCATTGGCTGGTAGAGACACCGGCTGCAAGAAGTGTGCGTGCCCGCTCCTCGTCCCCGCCCCCTCTCGCCACCGACTCAACTTCGACCCACCCCCTGGTTTCAATTGGCGAC
Source organism: Perognathus longimembris pacificus (assembly GCF_023159225.1). Taxonomy (NCBI): domain Eukaryota; kingdom Metazoa; phylum Chordata; class Mammalia; order Rodentia; family Heteromyidae; genus Perognathus; species Perognathus longimembris. The sequence goes on along the minus strand of NC_063161.1, from coordinate 70,929,172 downwards.
TTGTAGGCACCAAGGTTCCTAGGCTGACTCTGATTGGCTGTCAAGGCCGCAAAGTTAGCGGGCGAGCTAGTGGCGGTGTCCTGCGCATGCGCAGCTCTACCCCCCCCCCCACCATGATAATTCCCGCCAAATTTCAAAGCTTACTGTGGACTGCGTAGATTGACAGCCAAAGCAGCAGAAGTTGTTCTATAGAATAGACTGGAAGAAAGTAGGAGGAGAGAGGTCTTTATAAATTCTATTTCATTTACTACTACCCTACGCCATAGGTGGGATCCTCCTTTTACAGTAAGATTAGACCCAAGGCTCAGCCAGTGGGTCTAATGAGTCTCCTGATCTTAGAAACTTTGCTATTAACCACCATGGTTATAGAATAGTATTGGTTATTCATTTGACAGACTCTTCTGAATATCTGCTTTTCTTTTCTTTTTTTCAGGAATGTTCTAGACAGAAGAAATAAAGCAAGGAAACAAAGTCTTTACCCTTGTGGAACTGACATTCTAAAGGAGAGAAGCAGATGGAAAACAAAGAAGCATGAGTCAAGGGCAAGGGTGCCTCATACCTGTACTCCTACCTACTTAGGAGGCTGAGAACTGGGTTCAAAGCTAGCTTGGACAGTAAAGTCTGTGAATCTCTTATCTTCCAATTAATCACCTGAAAACTGAAAGTGGAGCTGTGGCTCAAGTGGTAGAGCACTACACTTGAATAAAAGAGTCAAGCAAGAGCATGAAGGCCCTGAGTTCAAGCCTCAGTTATCTCTCTCTCTCTCTCTCTCTCTCTCTCACACACACACACACACACACACAAAAAAAAAAAAAAAAAAAAAAAAAGATGGCCAGGGGCTGGGAATGTGGCTTAGTGGTAGAGTGCTTGCCTAGCATGCATGAAGCCCTGAGTTCGATTCCTCAGCACCACATGTATAGAAAAAGCTGGAAGTGGTGCTGTGGCTCAAGTGGTAGAGTCCTAGCCTTGAGCAAAAAGAAGCCAGGGACAGTGCTCAAGCCCTGAGTCCCAAGCCCCAGGATTGGCCAAAAAAAAAAAAAAAGATGGTCATTCTAAGTGACATCTAGATATGCAATAGGACATCTTAGCCACCCGCCCCCCCCCCCCCCGCTGCTTTTTTGCCAGTCCTGGGGCTTGAACTCAGGGTCTAGGCACTGTCCCTGGCTTCTTTTTGCTCAAGGCTAGCACTCTACCACTTGAACCACAGCACCACTTCTGGCTTTTTCTATATATGTGGTACTGAGGAATCGAACCCAGGTTGGCCCATTTTTTAACATTCCTTCTGAATGTTTTTCAGAATTCACAACTTCTAAGTGCTACCCATCCCTCCTGTAGTTCCTTGTTAGTCAAGGACTATTTCTTTCCATCTTGAGACTGAACAAATTGGAAAGCTTGGCCTAACACTAGTAGTGAATGAAAAAAAAATTAGAATATACATCAAACTCTGATAGATTTTCTGGTAGTTTTGTCACTGGGTGTGGTCCAGCAAGGGAAACTAAAGGATTCATCCTCCTCCCATGTCAGTTCCACCCAGGTCATATCAGGGACAACAACTGTATTTCTTCCTCATAATCAGAGGGAGCACGGCCAGCATGGGGAAATCCATTACTCTAGTAACAGGAGCCCCAGATGGCCAGATGGAGCCCTTGCTGTGTTCTTTGGTGAGGACACCTTGTCCATTCACAGTTAAGTCACAGAACCTGAGTGACTTGGGGGATAAAAAGCAAATGTTTTGTTTTTGTTTTGTTTGGTGCTGGCCCTGGGGCTTGGACTCAGGGTTTGGGCCCAGTCCCTTAGGTTTTTTACTCAGCACTGGTGTTCTCCCACTTGAATCACAGCTCCACTTCTGGCTTTTGGGTGGTTACTTGGAGATAAGAGTCTCATGGTCTTTCGTGCCTGGGCTGGCTTCAAAATCTTGATCCTGGGGCTGGGGATATAGCCTAGTGGCAAGAGTGCCTGCCTCGGATACACGAGGCCCTAGGTTCGATTCCCCAGCACCACATATACAGAAAACGGCCAGAAGCGGCGCTGTGGCTCAAGTGGCAGAGTGCTAGCCTTGAGCGGGAAGAAGCCAGGGACAGTGCTCAGGCCCTGAGTCCAAGGCCCAGGACTGGCCAAAAAAAAAATAATAATAAAATCTTGATCCTGGGCTGGGAATATGGCCTAGTGGCAAGAGTGCTTGCCTCGTATACAGGAGGCCCTGGGTTTGATTCCTCAGCACCACATATACAGAAAATGGCCAGAAGGGGCGCTGGTGGCTCAAGTGGCAGAGTGCTAACCTTGAGCAAAAAAAGAAGCCAGGGATAGTGCTCAGGCCCTGAGTTCACGGCCTAGGACTGGCCAAAAAGAAAAAAAAGAAAATCTTGATCCTGGGGCTGGGGATATGGCCTAGTGGCAAGAGTGCTTGCCTCTTATACATGAGGCCCTGGGTTCGATTCCCCAGCACCACGTATTCAGAAAACGGCCAGAAGTGGTGCTGTGGTTCAAGTGGCAGAGTGCTAGCCTTGAGCAAAAAGAAGCCAGGGACAGTGCTCAGGCCCTGAGTCCAAGCCCCAGGACTGGCAAAAAAAAAAAAAAAAAATCTTGATCCTCAGATCACAGCCTCCTGAGTAACTAGGTTAATAGGTGTGAGCTACCAGTGCAAATATTTTAAAAGAGAATAGTGGGGCTAGGAATGTGGCTTAGTGGTAGAGTGCTTGCCTAGCATGCATGAAGCCCTGGGTTCGATTCCTTAGTACTACATACACAGAAAAAGCCAGAAGTAGTGCTGTGGCTCAAGTGGTAGAGTGCTAGCCTTGAGGAAAAAGAAGCCAGGGACAGTGCCCAGGCCCTGAATTAAAGCCCCAAGACTGGCAAATAAATAAATAAATAAGAATAGTGATCATGAGAGATGCCACTTTGCACTCTAGCCCTCAGTTTCTGGGATCTCTGTCCTGGCTGAAGAAGAATCGGCACTGCGGTTCCGTCACTGCTCATATCACATTTCCCTGTCTGTACAGGAGCCTCCCAGGCTCACAGGTGTGGTCTCCTAGAAACTGCTAGATCAGTTTTCAGGAGACTATTCCATTGTTCTCCAAGGCCAGCTGCTTCTAGGGGATAGGAAATATGATAACAGCCCATGATTGACTAGCTATCCTATTCCTGTTACTGAGAAGTCTTGCTTGGTTGCAGACAATTGACTCAGTAATTCCAGGGATGATGAGTCTAAAGTGGATCTTGGAAAGAGAACGCAAATGTAATAAAATGTTTCTTGAGGCCAGGCACTGGTGGCTCACACTTGTAATCTTAGCTTATCAGGAGACTGAGATTGGAGGATCCTGGTTCAATGCCAGCCTCGACTGGGTACTCATGATACTTTCATCTCCAATTAGCCAGCAGAAAGCCAGAACTGAAGCTATGGCTCAAGTGGTAGAGTGCAGCCTTGAACATAAAAAGCTGAGGGACAGTGCCTAAGCCCGGAGTTTAAACCACAATACTGGCACACACACACACACACACACACACACACACACAGTTTCTTATAGGGCTGGGAGTATGGTTTACATGGTACAGTGCCTAGCAAGTACAAGGCCCTGAGTTCAAGTCCCAGTACTAACTGAACAGTGATTGCTCATGCCTGTAATCCTAGCTTCTCAAGAAACTGAGATATGAAAATAGTTGTTCCCCGGCTGGGAATGTGGCTTAGTGGTAGAGTGCTTGCCTAGCATGCATGAAGCCCTGGATTCGATTCCTCAGCACCACATACACATAAAAAGCCAGAAGTGGGTCTATGCCTCAAAAAGAATCCAGGGACAGTGCTCAGGCCCTGAGTTCAAGTCCTAGGACTGTCAAAAAAAAGAGTCAAAGGTTCAAAGCTAGTTGGGGCAGAAAAGTCAGAGAGACTATATCTCCAATCAATAGGCAAAAGGCTAGGATGGGTATTAAAGTTCAAGGGGTAGATCACTAGTATTGAGCAAAAAAGCTAAAGGACAGTTCCCAGGCTCTGAGTTCAAGCCCCAGTATTGGTACAAATAAATAAAGGAAAGAGGTGAGGATGGGTCCCAGAGGGGTAGATGAATGAAGTGGGAGATGAGGGAAGACTGCAGTCAAGAATTCATTGTATATACCACAAAATTAAGAAAAGTAAGGGAAAGGGTGGGGTGAAAGGAGGTGAGAATGTTGAAGGGGTGACACTGATCAGAATGTATTGTATTGATAAACTGCTTTGTTACATGGCACTTCCTTTTACAACTACTTAAAGATAATTTTAAAAATTGTAAAATCCAGGGCTGGGGATATGGCCTAGTGGCAAGAGTGCCTGCCTCGGATACACGAGGCCCTAGGTTCGATTCCCCAGCACCACATATACAGAAAACGGCCAGAAGCGGCGCTGTGGCTCAAGTGGCAGAGTGCTAGCCTTGAGCGGGAAGAAGCCAGGGACGGTGCTCAGGCCCTGAGTCCAAGGCCCAGGACTGGCAAAAAAAAAAAAAAAATTGTAAAATCCAAAAGAATTAATTAATTAAGGAAACAAGGGAACATTAAGGTAAACAGTCCTACCCTGTCTTCCTCAGAGATGACTATAGTCAGAGTAACTAAGACCTTAAGTAGTGCACCAGCTTAAGTTAGGTCATTGTTCATTAAGCTAACGCATTATTTTGCTGTCTTAAATGAAGCAGAACCCAGGTTCACAGATCTGTGCAGTTCTTGCCAACACTTCAGGCAGAAACCAAAAACCTCAACTCAGCACTTAGGCCATTTCTTGCAATGAATATGCCACACCTACTTGGCTTTTCTTTTCTTTTTTTGTGGCCACAGCTTAGGGTGATATTCAAAATAATAAACAGCTGCTTTCCATATGGCTACCAGCCAATCAGAACAGACACCATGTTAGCCCCAAGTTGGAGATCAACAACTGCTCTAAGCATTAACCTTGTAGTTGCTGAATGAGAGGGAGGCCTAGTGGCTTAGAGGCATACAGGTAGAAGTGGGGTTCTTAAAAAATTTTGTGCCAGGTGCCAGTGGCTCATGACTGTAATACTAGCTACTCAAGAGGCTGAGATCTGAGAATTGCAGTTCAAAGGCAGCTGGGGCTGGGAATATGCCCTAGTGGCAAGAGTGCTTGCCTCATATACAGGAAGCCCTAGGTTCAATTCCTTAGCACCACGTATATAGAAAACGGCCAGAAGTGGCAGAGTGCTAGCCTTGAGAAAAAAGAAGCCAGGGACAGTGCTCAGGCCCTGAGTCCAAGCCCCAAGACCAACACACACACACACACACACACACACACACACACACACACACACACACACACACACACACACACACACACACACACTTTCTAGGGGCTGCAAACATAGCTTAACAGTAGAGTGCTTGCCTAGCATGCATGAAGCTCTGGGTTCAATTCCTCAGCACCACATAAACAGAAAAAGCCAGAAGTGGCGCTGTGGCTCAAGTGGTGGAGTGCTAGTCTTGAGCAAAAAGAAGCCAGGGACAGTGCTCAGGCCCTGAGTTCAAGCCTCAGAACTGCCCCCCCCCCCAAAAAAAAAACTTTCTAGAAAAAATTGCCTCAAAGTCTATTTTCCTCCGACTGGATTTTTCTCATTACTCTTGGTTTCCTGCTATTTCCAAACTCCTGTGACCAAATGTTCCTAATTTTGAGGTGATTCAGCACTTTTGGTTGGCAATGGGGAATACAGTAGAAATTAGATGGGTGTACAAAGAATTGGAGGAGCCCCATTCTCAAAAGACATTGTTGTTCCAACTGCCAGGATTTCAGTATTTGGTAATCAAGACCTTAATTTTAACCATAGAAATTCAGCACAGTTGTGAATGTAGCTAAAGCTATGGGTTGACAACTAGTATTTTTGTATTATAAAATATCTGGCATAAAACTTTAATAACATAGCTGAAAAGAGATATATATATTATATCTTTTGCATATTAATTACAATGCCCAAGGATAAACACTGGCAAATCCACCAGTCAATAAGTAGAATGTGGTGCTGAGATGTAGCTCAGTGGCAAAGTACTTGCCTAGCAAGTGCAACGTCCTGGGTTTGATCCCCAGTACCAAAAAAGAAAAGACAAAAAAAAAGAACAATGTAATGAATATTCATTTTAGTCCTTCCTTCCTTCCTTCCTTCCTTCCTTCCTTCCTTCCTTCCTTCCTTTCTTCCTTTCTTCCTTTCTTCTTTCTTTCTTTCTTTCTTTCTTTCTTTCTTTCTTTCCTTTCTTTCTTTCTTTCTTTCTTTCTTTCTTTCTCTCTCTCTCTCTTTCTTTCTCTCTCTCTCTCTCTCTCTCTCTTCTTTCTTTCTTTCTTTCTTTCTTTCTTTCTTTCTTTCTTTCTTCTCTTTCTTTCTTTCTTTCTTTCTTTCTTTCTTTCTTTCTTTCTTCTTCTTTCTGTTCCTGGGACTTGAAACTCAAGGCCCGGATGCTTTCCCTGAGCTTCTTTTGCTCAAAGCTAGTGCTCTACCACTCGAGCCACAGGTCCACTTCTGGCTTTTTGCTGGTTATCTGGAGATAAGAGTCTCATGGACTTTCTATCCCAGGTTGGTTTCAAACCATAATCCTGAGATCTCAGCTTCCTGACTAGTTTGGATTACAATTGTTCATAACAGTGCCCTATTGACTCTTTTTTAATGGTTTCCAAACACTGGCTAGTGACATGTGTTTACATCCCATCCGCCCCCACTTCTGGGGCTTGATCTGGGCATGCATGCAAGTCCTTTGCTCCATGGGGGACCAGGCATCTGTGATCTTGCCCTATATCCCCCCTTTCCCATCACCCTGTTCCTCCCCTTTGCAGTTCTCTCAGCCTCCGCATCCAGAAGAACGGTTGAAATTATCTATTATCTCCATTCTTCAAGGCTTGATTATAATTCCAGCACCTTTATGTAACCTTTTATTTTTATTTCATTTTTCATTCTACGCCCTACAGCTGGAGCACAAGTCTGGTTAGGGAGATAAACGAAACAATTGGGTTCTGTCTTGTAATGCGATAATAGTCTGGCTGGGGTATGCCATGTCCCCGAAGGAGAAGCAAGCCTGTTCACTTGCTGGAGAGGCAGAATGTACCACGTTCAAGTTGACTTTCCAGTCTGAGAGTTTAGAGCTTCTAGAACAGTCAGGTACTGTTAGCTTCATGCTAATGGTATTTTTCTACCAAACTGCTCTTTTCTTTTCTTATGCTTGGTTTTGAGTGTGTGTGTGTGTGTGTGTGTGTGTGTGTGTATGATGTTTCCTTTATATCTTTTTTAAAAATTAAATGTTATTGATGAGGTGATGTACAGAGGGAGTACAGTTACATAATAAGGTAGTGAGTACATTTCTTATCTTATTTGTTACCCCCCCCTCATTTTTCTTTCCCTTCCCTAGTTCAGATAAGCATATATACAATATCCAGTGTACTAAAATCACATACAGTGACCACAGGGGGTATGCCAAAGTTGTGCTTGTTTTTGTTTGAGACAAAATTTCAGTATGTGGGGGGTGGGGGAAAGCTCAAATGTATGATCCTCATGCCTCCAGATTGCTGCACATTGATGCCCTGCTAAATATGTTGGTTTGTTTGGTTGTTTGGTTGGTTGATTGGTGTTTCCTAAGGTAGAGTGCTAGCCCTGAGCTTTTGTTCAAGGCTACCATCCCACCACTTGAGTCATAAACCCACTTCCAGCATTTTGGTGGCTTACTGAAGATAAGAGTCTCATGCACTTCCTATCTCAGGCTGCCTGTGAACCATGATCCTCAGATCTCAGCCTCCTGAGTAGCTGGTAGGTTAAAGGCATGCGCTACTGGCACTTGCCTCGCCCTAAACACTAGACAAGGCAAGCACTCTTGCCACTAGGCCATATCCCCAGCCCAGATGACTTTTATTTGTTTTGTTGTTGTTGTTGTTTTTGCCAGTCCTGGGGCTTGAACTCAGGGCCTGAGCACTGTCCCTGGCTTCTTTTTGCTCAAGGCTAGCACTCTGCCACTTGAGGCACAGCACCACTTCCAGCTTTTTTCTATATATGTGGTGCTGAGGAATCGAACCCAGGGCTTCATGTATACAAGGCAAGCAGTCTTGCCACTAGGCCATCTTCCCAGCCCCTAAACACTTTAATTCACCCAGCCCAACCTCTTCCATCTCAAAGCAGACCAACCATGGCAGTTTATAACCCAAATGCAAAGATGCATTTCCTGGTACTTGATTAACAAAGTAACCGAAGATCTTCACGGTGGATGAAAATAATAATGAGTGTATTTAATTTTTTTCCCTGTTCATTCTAATTTTTCCAGGTTTCCCCTCATTGCTCTGAAATTTCTGGAATGTGTACATAGTGCCTGGCCACCCATCATTGGCTTTAAAGCAGGACTATCAAACCCAATTAGCTTAAGGTCACTATTTGGTCAGTGGAAAAGTTTTTAAATGGTGGTGATACCATCACTGGTATTTCCAGCCTGTGGTTTCTGGCTCTCAGCCATTTTTGGCAAGGAAAGATTGCCCCAAGGCGGTGGCATAGGTCATGTTAACTCAGTCCCATACACCATGTCCCTCTTCCCTTCTCTTGGGAGTGGTTGGGAGATAACAGTAGAGTGATGGGAGTCGGACCTCAGGGTGGGCCACCTCTGTGCAAGTGCATACACCTGGCTCCAAACTACTTTTTATCATGGAAAATTTCAAACAGACTCATGTGCCTGCAAAAACGCTATTAACCAACAGGCATATCCCATCATCCCACTTTTGTGAGCAGCACATGATTAATGCATGGCTTTCCCCCACTCCCTCCCCCACCCCCGTGCTTCTTCTCCTTCCCATTTTATTTGAAGCAAGTCCAAAAGCTCAGCTATCTAGGCACTGGTGGCTCACTCAGGAGGCTGAGATTTGAGGAACACAGTTCAAAGTCAACTTCGGCAAGAAAGAACAAGTGACTGTCACCAACTAATCAGCAAAATAAATAAAAAAAGAAAATGAAACAAATAAAATGCTAGACTGAAGGCATGGCTCAGGTTTTGGAGTCCCAACTATGAGTGAAAAAAAACACCAATGTGAGAGGCACTGAGTTCAAGTCCCAGTACCAGCTCAAAGATAAATAAAAGATCTCAGGCAATTTCTTTCATTGATATTTCAGTATTCTCTCTCTCTCTCTCTCTCTCTCTCTCTCTCTCTCTCTCTCTCTCTCTCTCTCTCTCTCTCTCTCTGGGCTCTGTCCCTGAGCTTTTGTACTTAACTCTAGCACTCTACCACTTGAGTCACAAGTCCATTTCGAGCTTCTTTTTGTTTGTAACAATTATGTAATGAATTTTTTATTATAAAGGTGAAGTACAGAGGGGTTACAGTTACGTGAGTCAGGTAAAGGCTACATTTATTTAATTTTGTTGGTTGTGGAGCTTGACTCCAGGGCATGGGCACTGTCTCTAAGCCTCTTTGTGCTCAAGGCTAGTGCTTTGCCCCTGGAGCCACAGTGCCACTTTGTTTCTGGTGGTTCATTGGAGACAAGTGTCTCATGGGGACTTTTCTGCCCCAGCTGGCTTTGAACCACGATCCTCAGATCTCAGCCTCCGTGAGTAACTAGGATTACAGGCAGGAGCCACTGGTGGCCAGCTAAGGGTACGTTTCTTTTTGAAAAATGTCACCCCTTCCCTTGCTCTCTCCCGGTTTTTCCTTCCTAACCTTATCCACAAGTTGTATTAGCTCATTTTCAACATAGGGTCTAGTGAGCACCACCACTCCTTTGTTTACCCTTTGTCCTTCCATTTCTGTGCCTCCCCTACCCCATATCTTCCCCAAAACATATAAACAAGCAGAAAGAAAAAAAGAAAACAAACACACCAAAAAGAAAAGGCCTCTTACTTTCATGTCCTGCAGTTCATTTCGATAAATATTATTTCATATATCAGATGTACAAAAGCATTGTGCTTTTCTCTTCCTCTCTACTTCTGGTTTTTGGTAGTTGGAGATAAGAGTCTCAAACTCTCCTGCCTGAGCAAGATTGAATCCAAGATCCTCAGATCTCAGCCTCTAGAGCAGCTAGATTACAGGCGTGCCTGGCTCAGTATTCTCTTTTTAAGAATTCTTAAAAATTAACCACAATATTTATTTTGTTTTATTACTATTATTATTTTTGGCCAGTCCTGGGACTTGGACTCAGCACCTGAGGCACTGTCCCTGGCTTCATTTTGCTCAAGGCTAGCACCCTGCCACTTGAGCCACAGCACCACTTCTGGCCATTTTCTGTATATGTGGTGCTGAGGAATTGAACCCAGGGCCTCATGTATATGAGGCAAGCACTCTTGCCACTAGGCCATATCCCCAGACCCCCACAATGCATTATCTTGTCTGAAAATTAATAGTAACTGCTAATTTCTTCAAATACTCAATCAGTGGTCATATTCCCAGTTGTCTCATAAACATAATAAAGGAATTTTTAAAGGAGTTTTATTGAATCAGGATCCAAATAAACTCCACAGATTGCTATCAATAATATATGATTTGTTTGAGGGATTGTTTTTCTTTAGCTATAATGTGAATTGAACTCAGCACCTGGTAACGTTATGGGGTCTGGGGGCGGGGAGGTTCCATGTCCCCCAAAGGTCCACCACTGAGAGACAGTCTCAAGCAAAAAGATGGGTTTATTGGTGAAGCAAAAAGCAAACTGCCCGGCTAGGGACACAGCATGGACTCAGGAGCTGAAACTACTCTCCTGAAAAGTAGGCTGACTGGCCAGGGACACAGGGCAGACTCGAGAGCTGCCACCATGCTCCAAGCAGTCCTCAAACTGGGGTTTATAAAGGTAAAAGCATAGCACAGACATGGGGTAGAGCACACAGTAAGTTCACAGAGGTAAGAGGTTGAAGCAGGGGGTAGAGCAAATAACAAGTTAAGCGAGCCACTTACAGAAGCAAAATTTTGGGGTCAGGTTGACCTAATAATCAAGATGGAATCAGCTCTATTCTCCCCAACATTTCCTACCATGTTTCCCCAATCAAGATGGAGTCAGCTCTACAACATAGTCTTCCCAGGGCTGCGAATGTGGCTTAGTGGTAGAGTGCTTGCCTAGCATGCATGAAGCCCTGGGTTCGATTCCTGAGTACCACATACACAGGAAAAAGCCACAAGTGGTGCTGTGGCTCAAGAGGTAGACTGCTGGGCTGGGAATATGGCCTAGTGGTAAAATGCTCGCCTCGTACACATGAAGCTCTGGGTTCGATTCCTCAGCACCATAATATAGAAAAAAGGTGCTGTGGCTAAAGAGGTAGAGTGCTGGCCTTGAGCAAAAAGAAGCCAGGGACAGTGCTCAGGCCCTGATTTCAAGGCCCAGGCCTGGCAAAAAACAAACAAACAAAAAAAGAGAGTGCTAGCCTTAAGCAAAAACAGCTCAGGGACAGTGCTCAGGCCCCCCTGAGTTCAAGCCTCAGGACTGGCAAAAAAAAAAAGTCTCTCCCCTTTGCTTTATTTATTTAGTTAGTTGGTTATTTGTTTGTTTGTGTTTTTTTTTTCAGTTAGACTAGCAAGTTTTTACCTGGACCTGCCTCAGATGACAATTCTCTTACCTATACTTCTATAGTTGAGATTATCTACAAAAGCCACTGTATCTGGTGGTGATATTTCATTTTTGGCCTTTTGTGTGTGTTGTGTGTGGTACCAGTACTGGGGCTCAAATTCAGGGCCCAGGCACTGTCCCTTAGCCTTTCCACTCAAAGCTGATTCTCTACCACTTGAGCCACAAGCTCTACTTTAAGATTTTTGGTGGTTAATTAGAGATAAGAGCCTGGCTTTGAACTGCAGTCCTCAGATCTCAGCCTCTTGAGTTGCTAGGATTTCAGGTGTGAGTCACCTGCACCCAGTTATTTATTAAATCTTTATTTTATTTTTGTTGGTCATGGGGCTTGGGCGCTGTCCCTGAGCTCTTCAACTCAAGGCTAGTGTTCAACCACTTGAGCCACAGGAGACTCTTATCTGAAAAACACCAATAACAACAACAACAAAAGCCAGAAGTGGAGCTGTGGCTCAAGCACTAGAGCACTAACCTTGACTGCACGCATGCATGTGTGCAGGCGTGCACACAAACGTGCGCACACACACACACACACACACACAGCAAGTTCAGGGACAGCACCCAGATCCTGATTTCAAGCACACTTGTAATCCTTGGTACACAGGAGTTGGAGATAGGTAGATTTTGGTTAGAGCCAGCCCAGGCAAAGTTACTGAGACCTTCATCTCAAACAACAAAATCCAATCTGGACATGGTGGCACCTGGTCCACTTACTTAGACTGTGGTCCCAGCCCCTTGGGCTTAAATGATTCCCCCTCACCCCTGAGGTTCTGGGACTTGAACTCAGGGCCAGGGCCCAGTCCCCAAGCCTCTCTGGGACTTGAACTCAGGGCTAGGGCTCTGTCTCCAAGCCTCTTTGTACTCAAGGTTAGTGCTCTACTACTTCATCCACAGCACCACTTCCAGCTTTTTCTGTTTATGTGGTACCAAGGAATCAAACCCAGGGCTTCATGCATGCTAGGCAAGCACTCTACCACTAAGTCACATTCGTAGCCTCTTGAATAATCTTTTTCAGGCTGTTTACAACAGTATCTCTCTTGCCAGGCATCAACGGCTCACACCTGTAATCCTAGTTACTCAGGAGGCTGAGATCTGAGGATTGTATTTGGAAGCCAGACTGGACAGAAAAGTCTCTGAGATTCTTTTTTTTTTTTTTTTTTGTGGCCAGTCCTGGGCCTTGGACTCAAGGCCTGAGCAGTGTCCCTGGCTTCCTTTTTTGCTCAGGGCTAGCACTCTGCCACTTGAGCCACAGCGCCACTTCTGGCCATTTTCTATATATGTGGTGCTGGGGAATCGAACCCAGGGCTTCATGTATATGAGGCAAGCGCTCTTGCCACTAGGCCATATTCCCAGCCCTTTTATTTTTTTTTTTTGTATGTATGTGTTAGTCATGGGACTTGAACTGAGAGCCTGTCCCTGAACTTTTTGTTCAAGGCTAGTGCTCTATCACTAAAGCCAGAGCTCCACTTCCTCTGAGATTCTTATGTCCAAAAAACTACTCAGTAAAAGCCTGGCTGGATGTCAGTGGCTAATGCCTGTAATCCTAGCTACTCAGGAAGCTGAGATCTGAGGATTACAGTTCAAAGCCAGCCATGGCAGGAAAGTCCTTGAGACTCTTTTTTTTTTTTTTTTTTTGCCAGTCCTGGGCCTTGGACTCAGGGCCTGAGCACTGTCCCTGGCTTCTTCCCGCTCAAGGCTAGCACTCTGCCACTTGAGCCACAGCGCCGCTTCTGGCCGTTTTCTGTATATGTGGTGCTGGGGAAATCGAACCTAGGGCCTCGCGTATCCAAGGCAGGCACTCTTGCCACTAGGCTATATCCCCAGCCCCTCCTTGAGACTCTTATCTCCAATTAATCACCAGAGAACTTAAGTAGTGCTATGGCTCAAGTGGTAGAGCATTAGCTTCGAGCTGAAGAGCTCAGAGACAGTGCCCAGGCTCAGAATTCAAGCCCCATGACCAGCAAAAAACAAATTAATAAATAAAAAAGAAAAGAAAGAAAAAGACTGAAGTGGTGCTGTGGCTCAAGTGGTAGAGTGCCAGTCCTTAGACTCAGGGCCTGAGCACTGTCCCTGGCTCTTTTTGCTCAAGGCTAGCACTCTGCCACTTGAGCCACAGCGCCACTTCTGGCCATTTTCTATATACATGGTGCTGAGGAATCGAACCCAGGACTTCATGTATACAAGGCAAGCAGTCTTGCCACTAGGCCATATTCCCAGTCCTAAAGTGCTAGTCTTGAGCACAGAGAGGCTCAGGGACAGTGCCCAGGCCATGAGTTCAATCTCCAAGATTGGCCCCCCCAAAATTTTTTAATAAAATAAATAATAGCATCTCTATCACAGAAGTATTCGGTTCCCATGAGCACAGGGGGCTATTTCTGCACTCTTATTCTGACAGACTTATATAAGTCCTATGCTAGGACCACGATGGTCTGGTTTTGTCTCATATTTGATAAGGCAGGTCATCTGTTATTCTCCTGTTTTGGAATGTTCTGGTTTTTCCCATTATCATTCTGGATGAATTCTCAAAAAAATTTTTTTTAAATCAACTTTCCTCAGATAACCCTCTTGGGAATTTGAGACTGTGTGTTGAATTTTATGGAAAAACTGACATCTTCTTATATTGAATATCTTATCTAAGGACAGGTTATTACTATTTATTCAAACCTCCTTCTTTTTATTTTTTATTTGTGTGGCTTTGGAACTCAAACCCAGGGCTTTAAGAATACTGAACAACCCAGCACTGGTAACTCACACCTGTAATCCTAGCGACTCACGAAGCTGAGATCTGAGGATTGAGGTTTGAAGCAGGAAAGCTCAGATTGAACCATCAGAAAACTGGAAGTGGAGCTTTGGCTCAAAGTGGTAGAGTGCTATCCTTGAGCACAAAAGCTCAGGAACAGTGACCAGGCCTGGAGTTTAAGCCCCACAACCAACAAGAAAAGAATACTAAGCAAAGCTGGGCACCAGTGGCTCATATCTGTAATCCTCGCTATTCAGGAGACTGAGGTCTGAGGATGGTGTTAAAGCCAGTCCAGGCAGGAAAGTCCCTGAGACTTTTATGTAGAATTAACCTGCAAAATCCAGAAGTGGAGCTGTGGCTCAAGTGGTAGAGTATTAGCCAGCCTTGAGCAAAAAAGCTCAGGGACAAGGCTCAGACCCTGCACAGGGTGGGGTGGGGGAATAAAAATACAGGCCAGGGGCTGGGCATATAGCCTAGTGGTGGGCCGCTTGCCTCGCATGCATGAAGCCCTGGGTTCGATTCCTCAGCACCACATATAGAGAAAAAGCCAGACGTGGGGCTGGGGATATGGCCTAGTGGCAAGAGTGCTTACCTCGTATACATGAGGCCCTGGGTTCGAATCCCCAGCACCACATATACAGAAAATGGCCAGAAGTGGCGCTGTGGCTCAAGTGGCAGAGTGCTAGCCTTGAGCAAGAAGAAACCAGGGACAGTGCTCAGGCCCTGAGTTCAAGCCCCAGAACTGGCAATAAATAAATAAATACAGGCAAGCACTGTAGCCATGAGCTGTGCCCCAGCCAGTCTGCAGTCCTCTCTAACATAGGTCCTATATATTTCTTGTTAAAAGTTATTCTTAGATATGCTATGGTTATTGTTGCTCTTACACATCCTTTCCTTAGTTTTCTTTTGAAAAATACTAAGCTACTACTTGTTTACATTTTCTTCCTAATTCTTAAATCCAGCCATATTGAGTTCACCAGAGCCACCTATAGCTGGTACTACAGCTGTATGCTACTATTCCCAGCTCAAATTAATTTAATATTGTGTGTGTGTGTGCGCGCGCACGCGCTTGTGCACATGCTGGTACTAGAGCCTGAACTCAGGCAGAGCTTCATGCTCTCATTCAGCTTTCTTGCTCATGCCTGGCACTCTATAAAGCATGCCTCCAACCCAGCTTTTTTCTGGTTAATTTGGAGATGAAGTCTCGCAGACTTGGCTATCCTCAAATCTCATTTCTTCAGATCTCAGCCTCCTGAGTAGCAAGGATTTCAGGCATGAGCCATTGCTGTCCAGTTGAAAACTATTTCTTATTTCTTCTCCTCTTTCTTCTTCCTCTTTTCGTTTTCCTCATTCTCTTCTCTGTATCCCTCTCTCTCTTAAGATCTCAGAACTCTGTCAGCCTCAAACTTGGTATTCTCCTGCCTCAGTCTCCCAAGTGCTGGGATAACAGGCATGTCTCACAAGAAAAGGAGAGTGAGAGCATATGGCCCCCAGTTGAAGCACACACACACACACACACACACACACACACACACAATTAAATTTCACTAGACACAGTGACATACATCTGTAATCTCAACCAGTTGGAAACTGAGGTGGGATCATTGATTAAGCCCAGGAATTTAAATCTGGGATACAAACAAGAAATAAGCCAAAGAAACAAATTTAGCTGGGCCACTGGTGGCTCATGCCTGTAATCTTAGATATTCAGGAAGCTGAGATGTAAGGATTACAGTTCAAAGCCACCCTACACAGAAAAGTCCCTGAGACTCTTATCTCCTATTAACTAGCAAAAAGCCAGAACTAGAGCTGTGGCTCAAATGATAGAACGCTAGCCTTGAGTAAAATGTTCAGGGACAGCACCCAGGCCCTGAGTTTAAGCTTGACAACCAACCAAAGAAAGAAATAAACAAACAAACAAATTTAACCTGAATTTGTACAGTAAAGATTAACAATGTAACAGTTATTTACAGTTAACAACATAAGATTATTATATATGTTTGTATGATGTACACTTTTATGTACTATGATTTTTCTCTGATGAATAAAACAATACAAAACTATTAAAGTTTTTAAAAGCTGTTAATATCACTTGAAAACATCTCTTGTAAAATCCCCTATGTATTAAAACTCTGTTCTAGCATGTAACACATTTTCCATCCTGCATAAATGTTCACCATTGTTGTTAAGCCACTCTCAAGCCTTGGATTTTTTTTTTGAAATTAATTTACTATTTTTATTTATTTTTGTTGGTCATGGGGTCCCTCAGCTCTTGAGCCACAGTACCACTGTTAGTTTTCTGCTGGTTCATTGAAGAATCCCATGTACTTTCCTGCCTGGCTTTGAACCACAATCCTCAGATCTCAGCCTTTGGGTACCTAGGATTACAGGTGTGAGCCACCACCAGCGCCTGGGTAATTTTTTTGTTGCTGTTGTTGTTGCCAGTCCTGGAGCTTGAATTCAGGGTTTGGCCACTGTCCTTGAGCTATTTTGTTTTACTACATGTGCAGCAGCTCTATTTCCAGCTATTTTTGGTAGTTAATAAGAGTTTCATGAACTTTCCTGCCTGGACTGGCTTTGAACTGAAATCCTCCTGAGAAGAAAGTGTGAGCCATTGGCACCTGCTGTGTGTGTGTGTGCGCGTGCGCACGCGTGTGCGCGCACTCATGATAACACGTGATAATCCTGGGCCTTGAACCCAGGGCCTAGGCACTGTCAGCTTTTTCTACTCAAGACTGGTGCTCTACCACTTGAGACACACCTCCACAAATGGCTTTTTGCTAGTTAGTTGGACCTAAGAGTTTCACAGACTTTCCTGCCAGGTTGGCTTTGAACCAGTATCCTCAGATCTAAGCCTCCCAAGTAGTTAGTACTATAGGTGTCAGTCACAGACGCCCGGGTAAGGCTGATTTTTTTTTCTGCATTTGCCTCGTAGTGGCTCCATATCTCATTTCTAGTCACTTAAACATACTTCTTGCCCCTCCTTCCCAACATTCGAGTGCCCCATCCTACAGCTTTCTTTCCACCCTTTGTTACCAAAGGGTACCTCTCTTTGTTACCAGTTTCTTTGTTAGAAGTTTGAACTCAGAGCCTCTCATATGCTAGGCTGGTACAACGCTGCAGAGCCATACCTCCAGCCTTGGTTTTGTTTTGTTTTTTACTGGTAATTAGGGTCTCACTTCCTGCCTGACATGCACCTGAGTCTTGTTTTGTTTTGTTTTGTTTGCCAGTCCTGGGCCTTGAAATCAGGGCCTGAGCACTGTCCCTGGCTTCTTTTTGCTCAAGGCTAGCACTCTGCCAACTTGAGCCACAGCGCCACTTCTGGCTTTTTCTATATATGTGGTGCTGAGGAATCGAACCCAGGGCTTCATGTATATGAGGCAAGCACTTTACCACTAGGCCATATTCCTAGCCCAAATCTTGTCCTTGTCTTTTCTTTTTTGGTACTGGGGACTGAACCCAGGACAGTGCACTTGCTAAATAAGAGCTTTGCCACTGAGCTACATACATCCCAGCGCTCACCTGAGTCTTGATAGACCCACTTCAGGTTCTAGAGTTGTGGTCACAGGTGTTTGCCATCACATCCAGCTTCCTTCTGTAGAGATGGAGTCTTACAGACTTTTTCTTCCCAGGTTGGGCTAGAACTGTGATCCTCCTAACCCCGTCTTCCACATTGCTTGTGATGACTGGTGCATACCACTGTACCAGGTATGGGTTTCGAAGGGCTCTCAAGAGCTTTTTTGGCCTAGGCTGATGTGGAATCTCAATCCTCTGATTTTCAGTCCCCTAAATAGCTAGGATTACAGGTGTGACCTACTGAACTTCCCTGCCTTCTCCATAAGTACATGGCCAAGAACACAGTAGGACCTCAATAAATGCCTGTGGCCCACTACACAGTGCTAGTTCAATGATGTAACTTCCTGTGACAAACCACAGCCATAAACAACCTTCTTCTCAAACAACCTTCAACTCCCACCCACCCAGGATAACAAGGAAAAAGTAACAGGGAAAAGGAGGAGGAGGAGAAAAAGGATGGGGAAGAAGAGGAGGGAGAAAGAATAAAAGGAGAAAAAGGAATATTAGGGGAAAGAGGAGGAGGAAGAGGAAAAAGAAGGAAGAAAAGGGGGGGGAGAAAAAGAAGAAAGGAAGGGCGGAAGGAAGGGCAAGGAGGAGGGGGAGGGAAGAATAGGAGGAACAGGAAGGAGAAAGAAAAAAAGGAGAAAAAGGAATATTAAGAAAAAGAGCAGGAAGAAGAGGAAGGGGTGGAGGAAGGAAAGAATGAGGAGGAGGAGGAAAGAGGAGGGAGGAAGAAGAGAAGGAGGGAAGGAAGGAAGGAGAGGAGAGAGGAGAGGAAGAGGAACAGAGAAGACCCTGGAAATTTAAGAAGTCAGCTGCAGGACCATTTGTCTTTTAATATATCATTCTGAAAAGAAAGAAATTTTAAAAAGAAGTTCCTGACAGCTCGTGTTTTGTTTTGTTTTTTAATTTAAATAAATACCCTGCCCACCCACTCCCCCACACACCCACTAAAATTTCCCTCCTGCCCCATCATCCCACCCATCCCTGGCTAGACCCTCACCCCAGAACTAAAGGAAACACGCCTGTTTCAGAGCAGGCCACGCTCACTACCAAATTCTGACAAAACTGTAAATACTGTAAGCAGCCAGTGCTCCTCTCCTCAGACAGCCAGTCCCCAGGAAAATCCCTCCCTCCCTGCGGGTGGGCACAGATGAAGGATGGGGGCATTTAGGCATGGGGAGAGGGTGATCTCCATTCTCCACTCCCTGCTCGGGTGTAGATCAGAAGGGCCCAGAGTTGTCTAAGAAATAAATAAAATAAATAGCCCTCCCCACTCCCGGCTCTCCTCCCTCTCAGTCAACTCCTCGGTGCTAATCCCAGTCTTTCATTTGACCCGCCCCCATCTTCCTTCGACCCTCCCCTCCTTCCCACCTTGGTCTCCATCCTCTTAAAAAAGAAGAGGGTCTCAGACCCCCTTCTCACCACCAGCAAACCCTCTTCCTCCAAATGGCTTGGGGTAGGCGCAGTACCCCAAAGTACCGATGGGCCTGGCAGTCCCTAGTTCCCAGGGCCCTGGGAGGGAGGGTCAGGTGGCCCCTGGCCCACCTGTCACTCACGCCAGGGCCCCGCCCCTTCCGGTCCGGTGACCCGGCGGGGCCCCGCCCCCTCAGATGGCGGTGTCCCAGAGCACGGTGTGCTGCCGGCGGCAGGGCGGGGTGCCGGACTTGCGGGGCTCGGGCCCCCGCCGCCAGCTGGGGAGGATGGGCATGCTCTCCTGCTTGCAGAGGCCGCGGTCGGGGCGGTGGCGGGCCTTGATCTCCTTGCACACGCAGCGCTTGCGCTCGATCACCTCCAGCAGCTTGCCGTCGCGCTCGCGGGCCGGCGGGGGTGGCAGGGGCAGCGGCAGCGGCAGCTCGGGGTGCATCTGGGCCGGCAGGAGGGGAAGAAAAGACAGGGCGGGGCGGGGTCAAGGGTCTTTCCTCCCCTCGCCCAGGGGCTTTGAACCCTAATCCTTAGATGTCAGCCTCCTGAGTAGCTAGGATGGCAGGTGTGAGCAACCTGCGCCCAGCTTTGTTTTTTGTCCTTTTTCTAAATCTCCAAACGTGCACTGTAGGCCAACAGTGACCCCAAGTAACCACACAGTGCCCACCTTGCTGCCCATCCTAAGCAGCCCTACTGAGAAAATGCCCCCCACACCTACACCCTCAGTCCCAGGTCCCCATTCATCTGCTGGCGCAGCCCCCACCCATCCCACTTGTGCCCTGCTCCTCCTTTTCCTTTTTGTTTTTCTCCCCCCCACCCCCGTCCTGGGGCTTGAACTCAAGGCCTGGGTGCTGTCCCTGAGTCGATTTGTGCTTAAGGCTAGCCCTCTACCACTTGAGCTACAGCGCCACTTCTGGCTTTTTCTGAGTAGTTTACTGGAGATAAGAATTTCATGGACTGTTCTGCCCTGGCTGCCTTCGAACCACAATCCTCAGATGTCAGCCTCTTGAGTAGCTAGGATAACAGGTGTGAGCAACCTGCGCCAGCTTTGTTTTTTTGTTTCTTTGAGACAAGATCTTTGCTATTATAGCCCAGGCTAGCTTTGTACCCTTTGTACCAGTTAGACATGCCACTGTACCCAGCATTTTCCTGCCTTTCTTTTCTACCTGTTCCTACCCAGATAAGAGATAAACCAAGCCTTACCTGGCTCAGGGCATCCCTAGGCTGGCTGCAGGGCCGAGGTGTATGGAGCGCGGCCTGCCGGACTCCAGAAGTAGAGGCAGAGCGACCCAGGCGGTAGCCTCCTGTGAAGTCTTAAGTAAAAGAACCAGGAATGAGGAGGGGGTCTACAGGGGCCCCTGTCCCCCAGTTCCCTGAGAAAGTCATAGCTAGCCTTCCCCCTCACTCATCAGAGTAAAAAGAACAGAAGCTGGGTGCTGGTGGCCATACCTGTAAACCTAGCTACTTAGAAGGCTGATAGATCTGAGGATCATGGTTCAAAGCCAGACCAGGCAGGAAAGTCAGTGAAACTCTTATCTTCCAATTAACCACCAGAAAACCGGGAGAGGCACTGTGGCTTAAAGTGGCAAAGTGCTATAGCCTTGAGCCAAAGAGCTCAGGAACAGTGCCCAGGCCCTGAGTTCAAGTCTCATGACGGACAAATAAACAACAAAGAGAACAGGGATGCAGTGTTAAGGGGCTCTGCCAAGTGCCAAGTCTCATGCTTACAACCCTAGATACTCAGGAGGCTGTGGTATAAGAACCAAAGTTTAAATCCAGAAGAGCAGGCAAATCCAGGAGACTCATTTCTGATTTATCTGCAGAAAGCTGGAAGTGGAGGTGTGGGCTCACATTGTATAGTACCACCTTTGAGCAAGAACACAAGGTCCTGAGTTCAAGCCCAAGTGTTGGTGTGTGCACAGACACACACATACGCACATACACAAAGATTTAGGACTGTGCATTAGGGATGTAAGCCCATGGTAGAGCACTTGCTTAGCATGTGTGAGGTCCTGGGCTCTATCCCCAGCACCTGGGTATGGGGTATTGGAAGTGTCAGGTGTGGGGAGAGGCTTAGAGGAGCCTAGGACATGGATGGAACAGCACTTGTGGACCTTGGGAGATTCCCCATCTTTCTCCCCCTCTTTTCAGGGTATGTGGGTAGGGTATCACCTCCATTTCGGTGGCAGGCCGGGAAGGTCTGGCAGGGTATGGGCAGCGCTGTACGGCTTCCGCCTCTGTGGTGGTGGATCCTGGCCAGCAGGCCCTCTGCCCCCTGGCTCCTCACAGGGATTCCCGAGGCCATAGGACTCCGGTCCTCACGCTCCACCTTGCCTGGACCCTCAGCACTGCCGTTCCAGGCCCGGGCACTGTCTTCAACCTCTGCTAGGATGACAAAGAGAGCTTAGTGTCTGTGTGTGGGAGGGGTCCCCTTGTTCAGCCACACACAGTTCTGCTTGGATGACAGCAGAGATCAGAAGGACGCTACCTCTCACTCCTCCATGAGACACACACATAGGAGGGACCCAGCTTTGCTACCTTCCCTTTTGCCCACTGGTAACCTCTGGGGCTGAGCAGCATACATATTTGTGGCTTCCAAACCCTTTCCCCTACTCAGAGGAGCCTCCTCTACCCTAGCTTTAGCTTCTAAACCCTACTATGTCCAGTTGGCCAGAACAAACACCTAGAAATCAGGAATACTGTGCCCTAATAGGGAGAAAAAAAAATCCCAAATCCTGAGCCTGGAAAGGGGGAAATGGGCTGGGGGTGTGTGTGGTAGGGCTGCATGTGAACTAAAGCTCATCTCTGAGTAGGCCTGGCAGAGCATTGTGTTACCAGGCAACGGTAGGGGCCTCCCTCTCCTCTCCCTCCTGTCTGGATGGGTTGCCATGGTGATAGCTGGGAGGCAGCTGTGTTTAGCTCCTAGTGTGCGCATACTCACAACACACACACACACACACACACACACACACACATTCCTGCAGCCAGGGGAAGGGAAGGACAGGGAGTACAGCAGAGAGGTGTGGGCAGTCTACCTGTGTCTCCACTCACATCTGGTCCCCCTGGCACACTCACAGGGAGCTCCCCGCCCTCCCCCCCCCCCCCCCCGCCATTACTTCATTCCCCTAACCCAGCTCTATCTTTCTGGTCTCCCAGGAAACTTCCCATTTCAGGACAATGGGTGGTAGATTCCAAGAAACCCCTCTCTAACATCTCCATACCCCTACCTTCCCCAGAATCCCCCATTTCTCTCCCTCACTCACTGTCCAGCTCCTTTGCCTTCCGCCCTCCATAGAGAACCTTCCTCTGCAGAGCCCAGCCTGCCCCAAACGTGGCCCCCATCTCCTCTTCTTCCTCTGGCGTCCCTGCACTGGCAATGACGTGGGCGCAGGAGATGCTGGCAAAGGCACCCCCTTCAGTCCCTTGCTCCTGCAGCTGGATCTTCACCATGGGGGACGGAGCCCCCACCCCACAGCCCTTATTCAGCACCCCCCCAGCCTTGAGACTCTCATAGGCAGGGGGTCTCTTGAGCCCAGCAGCTGTGGCTGGGTAGGTCCAGAGAGGGGTCAGGGGGGTTGCAGTTGGGTCCGGGAGGCCGTGGGGAGAAGCCAGGCAGCCACGGTGATGAAGGACCCCAGGGGCTACACCCATCACCCCGCTGTGGGGGCTGGATTTCCCCGGTATGGGAGGCCTCGAGCTGGTACACAGCATCCCATGAAGGACTGAGATCTCCTTCTCCGTCTTTGGCTCCCCGACACCCAGGGGTGGGCCGGCTGGCAGGACAGAGTGCGTCGTCACCTTGACTGCTGAGTACACCATGGTGTAAGACACGGCTTTGTCCTTGGAGGGACCAGGGGGGGCTGCCGGCGCCCCCACCGCCTTGGGGCAGATCATGCTGTGGGAGCTGGGGAGCTCCCGCTCTCCCCGGGGCTGGCCGGAGCCCTGGGGTGGCAAGGGCGTTGAGTGGCTCCGGGCTCGGCCTGAGGGTCCCAGCAGGAGGAGGTTGGCAGCTGGAGGAGGAGGCGGCAGGGGAGGCGTCTCCCGCTCTCGTGCAGGCACTTGGGGGGCTGGGGTGGAACCTGCTGGCTCCTTGGAGTGGCAGAGGACAGGCAGCCTGGAGACCCCATCACCAGGGGTTCGGGTAGCGGACTTGGCTTGGGGGAAGGCCAGGAGGGGAGGCCGGTGCTGAAGGAGGTTAGGGAAGGGTGGGGGGATTTCACAAGGAGTGGTCTTGGTGGGGGTCCCATCCCTCCGGCTGGGGAGGGCCGATGCTGGCCGGCGGTGGGCATGGGGCTGGGGTGGGGGGGAGGTGGCCATCAGTGGGGGGGCCCCATTGGCCCGGCCTTCTGCTACCTCTTCGGAAAGGGGGTACTTCATCTCCTCATAAATGGCCTCGCTGTCATCAGAGTCTGAGTCTGCACCAGCTGGAGGGGTTGGGCCCCCACCCCCGAGGGGGGTCCCTGTCAGGACCCCTCCACTGCGTCCTCCTCCCCCCTTGAAGACATCTCCCACCATCTCGATGTAAACAGGCTCTTCTTCCTGGGCACCGGCATCAGGGTCCCCAGCTACTCGGGACCCCCGGCTGAGGCGCTGCAGGGGCAGGTTCCCCCCTCGACTTGAGGGGGCTGAGGGGCAGGTCTCATCGGAGGAGACAGAGAGCTGGGTATGTGGGCTTCGCCTCGGCTTCTGCGGCGGGACCTTCCGGCTGGCGTCTCGGCCCTCTGAGGTTGGCTTTTGTGAACCTAGGCAGGCCAGAAAGGAGAAAATAATAATAACAACAATGACCAGAACCAGGTGCTGGTGACTCACACCTATGTTCCTAGCTACTAAGGAGGCTGAGATCTGAGGATCCCAGTTCAAAGCCAGCTTGGGCAGGAAAGTCTATGAGACTTATCTCTAAGAAACTACTCAGAGGGCTGGGAATATGGCCTAGTGGCAAGAGTGCTTGCCGCCTACACATGAAGCTCTCGGTTCGATTCCCCAGCACCACGTATATGGAAAACGGCCAGAAGGGGCACTGTGGCTCAGGCGGCAGAGTGCTAGCCTTGAGCAGGAAGAAGCCAGGGACAGTGCTCAGGCCCTGAGTCCAAGCCCCAGGACTGGCAAAAAAAAAGAAAGAAAGAAAGAAAGAAACTACTCAGTAAAAGCCAGTAGTTGCACTGTGGCTCTAATGGTAGAACACTAACCTTGAGCCTGAGAATCTCAGGGGCAAGCCCCAGGACAGGCAAAAATAAATAAACTAATAATAATCAGAGCTTTTCATGGAGAAGTAGCTACATCTTCACTTTTTCCCAAGCCTCTCAACTGACAGATAGCTCTCAAATTTCTGGCATGTGCCCTCTCCCCCCAGAATCTTCTTATCTCTTTCCTAAGAAGTCTTTGGGGAGCATACCCTGCCCTTGAATGGTTCATCTGAGGTCTGTCCTAAAGGAACCCCCCCATTCCTTTGGGGAATGGAACCTTCCACTTCCCTGGCACTTCCCTGAATGAACTCTCCTGGATGCCTCCCCTTGGCCTGCAATGGATTTTCCCAGCTCCTCCAGCCCCACCCCATCCCCAGGAAGCTGGTAAGGGAGGTATCTCACCTGCCTTCTTGCTGGGGGGTGTCTCCACCCCTGATCCTGCCATGCTGAGCTTGGTGCTGGGGTGTCTCTGGGGCTTGGCTGGGGGTCTTCGGCTGCTGCTGTCTTCTGTGAGGCCCCCACCACTCCCCCCAGGCCCTCCCCCTCCACTGTCCATGCTGCCCACCGAGTGGCAAGAGAGGGAGCGTGGGGCCATGGCACTGCGGCAGGGGTGAGGGGTATGCTCCTGGGAGGCAGGCATTGTCATGAACCCCATTCTGAGGGAGCGGCGTAGTGAGGAGATGTCCCTCACTCGGACCCCAGGCCCTGGGCCAGCCCCAGGCCCCGCCGGGCCTGAAGGGGCCACCTCCTTACTGGAGCTGTGGAAAGAAGCCCCAAATGGAATAGGTCAAGATTCAGGTCGGAGTGTTCCCTTTTTGTCCCCAAGAGGAGGTAGCCCTCTCAAAGCTGCTGGTAGCCACCCCTTATCCCTACCCTCCCCCCAAGAGGAAAGGGCTTAGAGTAAGAAATCCCTGAAAGGTCTGAAGCAGAAATGTTAAGGGGTTCAGGCAGAATCCCCAGGCCACAAATGACCACGCAGGAGCTGGTGGCTCACACTTGTCATCCTAGCTACTCAGGAGGCTGAGATCTGAGGATCACACTTTGAAGCCACCCCAGGCAGACAAATCCCTGAGACTCATCTCCAATTAATCAGCAAAAAGCAGGAAGCGGAGGTGTGGCTTAAGTGATTAGAATAGCAGCCTTGAGTGAAAAAGCCAAGGAGACTGTAAGGCCCTGAGTTCAAGCCCCAATACTGGCAAAAAAAAAAAAAAAAAGATCAGGCTGTTTTGTGTGTGTGTGTGTGTGTGTGTGTGTGTGTGTGTGTGTGTGTGTGTGTGTGTGTGTGTGTAGGGGGAACAGAAATGAAAGAAGGAACACCCAGTAAGAGTGTCCCTGGGGCTGGCAGATCTCAGCCTGGGCCTATCTAGCGCACAGACTAGTATGGAGAGGGAGATTAAAAACTCAGGCAAAGCCACCTTACAGATAAAACACACATACACACCTGCCACTAGGCCCTGCAGCTGCTGGCCCCTATCTAGCCTCTAGCCTCCCATCATCCAACTCTAGTGGCCTGCACACTCCCCCAGGCCTCCTTTCCCAGTAGCCCCCTCTTCCAGCAGCAGGGGTGCTGCCTGCAGAGCAGCCTCTTCCAGCTGATCCTTTTACCTCCCTTTCTCCTTCTCCCTTCATGCTGTCCTCCCTGTCAGCCTCCCAGGCTCACCCATTCCCTTCCACAGTCCCAAGTGAAGGGGGGGCAGGGCTGGCAGGGAAGAGAGGAGAGCTGCTATGGGGTGGGCTTTCATTAAGGCCTTGTCTACTAACCCTTCATTAGGGAGAGATCGCTGCAGCGATCGCTCTGATTAATCTAATTAACAACAAGAATTAAACTCCACAGTTGTGAGGAGGGTGAACGGAGCCAGGAGGAGGCTCTGACTCAGGCTCTGAGAGGCTCTGTTGTCAATGAAAAGAGCACAATGACCCAAGAATGGGGGACACCAGGAGTGGGTCCCTGGGAGGGCAGGCAGTGAGGGCCAGCAAGGATGTAGGAGTAGCGGACTAGAGGGTCCCCAACTCTGTTATTTATTTATTTATTTATTTATTTATTTGGTGTGTGTCCTGGGGCTTGAACTCAGGGCCTGGGCACTGTCTTAGCTTTTTTGTTTAAGATTGGTGCTATACCACTTGAGCCACAACCACACTTCCATTTTTATTTTTTTTGGTGACTACTTGGAGATAAGAATCCCACAGCTTTTCCTGACCAGGTTAGTTTTGAACTGTGATCCTCAGATCTCAGCTTCTTGAGTAACTAGGCTTACAGGTGTGAGTCACCAGAGTCTGGCTCAACCCTGACTGTTCTTCTTGGCCATTTACCTTCCTTCCCCAGGGGACCTCCTGCATGCTCTCTGAGGCCTCTGAAGTGACCCCATCCCTTGAACCTGTCAGGACAGTGGGGCCTGCCTCTTACAAAGTCAGGTGACAGAGCAGCCAGCAGAATCATAGAAAGGAGAAGACCACCACAGGCAAGCAGTGAGTCAAGGAGTGATCTGGGTCCTTAGGGCCTGGGGGAAAAGGTACTCAAGATCCAGACCCCCCCCCCCCAACCTGCCCAGGAGACCAGGAGCAAGGACTGGATCCAGATGTGTGTGATTCCAGCCATTCTATATTAAGCACAGAGTCTGAGATCAGGAATTGCAGTTAGAACAGGGCTGGTGTGCAGGCCCAGGAGGGGACAGGGCCCGGGACAGCCTAGGGCCCAGCCTTACCTCCTTTTGGCCTCCTCTTCCTTGTGCTGTCTCCACTCCAGCTTGGTTTTCCGATACAGGAGGTTCATGTCGTGGGGCAAGAGGTGGGGGCTGGGGGGCCCTGCTCAGTGCCACCAGGCCCGGGGGGCGGCCCTCCCTGGGTCCCGGATCCACTTTAAGGGGGGGATGGGTAAGAAGATAAAGGAAGATATGGGGGTGGGTGGGGATCAGGAATGAATGAGAGGGGGGAAAAGGAGTAGAAATGACTTGGGGCTTCAGAGAAGAAAACAGACAGAGAAAACCCAACAGAGCCTCTAGGACACCCCACCCCCCCAAGACAAGACAGAAAGACAGACATAGCCTCCGTGTGTACTCAGAGCCACACACCCTGACAAAGGTGTTCAGAGGTACATATACATTCTGGAGAGAGCAGACTGACACAGATTCTCATACTGTGTAAATACATCCTTATTCATCACACACGGACAAGCCCCACTAACACAGAGCAACCAAAGCCACACAGACACACATTGAGATGCATAAAACCACCCAACCACAGACCCATATCTACAAACAGAGAACCAGACATATACTGAGGCATGGGTAAACATAAACCTAGGATCAGCAAACACACACAGAGACACAAACACCACCGACACACCCACAGGCACACACAGACCTCCAGACACACACAAATCTGCTACAGAACTGGACACACCTACAGACCAGGAGTTGTGCCCCGGGCCTACTTGCATACATTGCACCCGGCTAGGGAAGTGGGGAGGTGGTCAGTCTGCCACCCCCTCTTACGCCCTGAGGCTTGGTGGTGGTGGGGTTATGAGGACAGGGTGGGGACGCTGAAAGAAGGAGGGCCACCTGGGCATCTAGAATCCCACCCATCCATCCATTCCCCTCCCCTGGCGTCTCCTCTTTTCCAGTCCTGGGCCTCGGTCCACCTCTATTCTCTCTATCACCCCCCCCCCCAGCAAAGACCTCCACCTCCCTCCCTCGCTGACGGCTCAAATCACCTTCTTCTTCCTCCAGGATCAGGGAGACCCGGGGCTTCCCCCTTCCAGTCCCGCCCCTGAATCCCACCAGGAGGGCGGGAGGGAGGAGGGGAAGGGGGGTGTCTCCAGTGTTACGGCCCCATAACAACCTTCTGAGCAGCGGCCTCCAAACCTGCTCTGGCGTCCAAAACACACTGTTCCTTTTCGCCCTAGCCTCCCGTCCCCCAGGCGCTCCTCCCCACAGCCACGCGCCCCTCTCCCCTGTTTGTTCCAAACCTGGCCTGCTTCGTCCTCCCCCCCCCCCCCCACTCTCCATCCGAGGGGCCCGGGTTTCCGCGCCCCTCCTCTTCCCCTTGTCCTGCCACCCCGGGCTTCTCCGCCCCACGCCCGGCCGGCCTCGCCAGCCCCCGCCGCCCCGTCGCCGCCGCCCCGCGCTGAGCCCCCCGGTCCCACATCACCGTACCTGGCCTGCCGGGCGCGGGCCCCCCCATGCCGGGCTCCGCCCGGAGCAGGAGGAGGGAGGAGGAGAGACAGAGAGACGGAGGGGAGCGAGCCGGGCCCTGCCGCAGCGACGGCCCCGCCTCCGGGCCCGCCCCCGGGCCCGCCCCGGCCCCCGGCCCACCCTTCCACACCCTCGGAGGACAGCGCGGGAGCGGGGCGCCGCGGGGGGCTGCGGGGCGCGCCCGAGGCCCGCGCGGGAGGCCGGAGGGAGCTGGCGGGGCGCCGGGGCCCGCGTGCGCTCTTCCCCCGCGCCGCGCCCGCGCCCCGCGCCCCCTCCCCGGCCCGGGCTGGGTCTCCGAGGCCCCGCGCCGAGCCCAGCGTAGCGGAGCGCGTCGGCGCCCCCCGGCGGCAGCCCGCGGCCGCGCGCCAGCCCCGCCGAACCGACCCGCACCCTGCGTCGGGCCGGGGCCCAGGCTGCGGCTGCGGGGCCCCCGCGTGCAGTGAGGCCGCGCGGCCGGCAGGGGGGGCTGCTCGGCGGGTCCGGCGCCCCGGAGCGCCCCGACAACCGCCCGGCCCGGGCCGCGCCCCCAGGTGCGGGGCGGCTCCGGGGCCCGGCCTCCCCGGTCCCCAGACCTTGTTCAGGTGCCCGGGCTCGAAGTCAACCGCGCGTCCGTCCCGGCGGCCCGAATCATCCGCGACTTTCGCTCCGCGCGCGGCCGGGCGTCGCCTGGCGGGACCCCCACGGCCGGCCCCTCTGACCTTGACTTCCACCCCTGCGCCCCTTGACCTTCCTCACCCGCGCTCCGAGAAATCCCGAGCCTTAAAATCCCGTCGGCAGGCGGCTCGGCCCCAGGGCACGTGGGAGACCTCGACTGTGGCCGCGGTGGCTGCGCGCGGGGTCCCCGGAGCCAGGCCCGCACGGCCCCCGGCCCCGGCGGCGGCCTCGCTGTGGGGTCCTGGCCGGCCGGTGGCCGGGCAGCGGGGCTGCAGTCCCGGAGCATCCCAGGCCCCCCGCTGAGGGCCAGGGCCTGTCACACTGCCCGTGGGACACACTACCATAGCAGGATTGCTGTTGCCCAGACCAGTCTCTTGGCTTTCAGGTTTACACTTGAGTGTGAATTAATGTACCCCGTGTTCATTCAACAAACATTTCTCCAGGCACCCACCCAGCATCCCGAGACTCCAGATATGGAGAAATCCGCATGTCCATGTCTGGGGCAGAGAAAGGACAGCTGTAAACATTCCTTCAGAAAGTCTGAAGGATTCAACACCAAGGAAGTAGAGTCTGGGAAGTAGGGGTGAGGAGCTTCCTGAGAGTACTTGGGTGAGGGGGAGATGGTTTCGCAAGGGGGATGGGCAGAGGAGTGGCTTCTGGAGGGGGAGGCCGCTCTCTAGTGTTAACAGAGATAAAGGACAAACATATAAAAGAGTGGTTAGAAATTTCCTTGAGCTTAAGTAGGGGCTGTAAGGGAGAGGGGAAGGCTGTAGACTAGACCAAATACCAGCACTGAGGCCTTGGGCAAATAACAGGATACCTTCAAGCCTCAGTTTCTCCAATGACAGCTCCATCCTCTTGGCTTCCTCATGAGATAAGGTGAGGAATTTCTGTGTGAGTGCTGCTAGTACTGGGGCTTTAACTCAAGACCTCACACTCTCGCTTGGCTTTTCTGCTCAAGGCTGTCTGTCATTCTACCACTTGAGCCACAGCTCCACTTGACTTTTTGCTGGTTAATTGTGAGGTAAGAGTCTCATAGACTTTTCTGCTTGCCTGGCTTCTAACCTCAATCCATAGACTCCTGAGGAGTTAGGATTACAGGCATGACACAATGGCTCCTAGCTGAGGACTTTTTAATATACTCCCAAGTTGTTCCATTTGACAGAAAACTAATTAGAACCTGTCTCCTTCTGAGCTTGGGAGTGAAGGCCGATGCAGACTTTTTGAGATGAAGAATATTTGGGCTGCAGCTGTATAAGACCCAAGAAACCATTTGGTACATGATAGTATAGACTCCTATGTCTGTCTGTCTGTCTGTCTCTAGTCGGTTGTGGGGCTTGAACTCTGGGCCTGGGCACTGTTCCTGAGCTCTTCAGCTCAAGGCTAGCACTGTACTACAGCCACAGCCACAGCACCATTTCTGGTTTTCTGGTGTTTTATTGGAGGTAAGAGTCTCACAGACTTTCCTACCTAGGCTGGCTTTGAACCACGATCCTCAGATTTCAGCCTCTTGAGTAGCTAGGATTACAGGTGTGAGCCACCAGCACTCTGCTCCCAAGTTTCTCTCATGCTTGCGGTATGCCTGGATGGCCCATAATGGTGCTATAACTATACAAATGGACCTTGCCAGAAAAATAGCTTCTTCATTCCTGCTAGATTCTGCTCTGGCTAAGAGTCTCCCTTCAAAATGTTGCAGTGGGGGTGCCAAAAGGAAGGGAAAATGTCTGGGTAATGGTGGCTCACACCTATAATCCTAGCTGTGAGGGGGCTGAGATCTGAGGATCACTGTGAAACTGATATCCTTATCTTCAATTTAGCAGCAAAAAGCCTGATGGAAGATAGAAAGAAAGAATCCCTGAGTTCAAGCTCTAGTACTGGCGTGTGTACGCTCACACCCTCACGCATGTTCACTCACATCACCCCTTTATCTGACAAGAACTACAAAATCTTCCTGTTTTACTACTAACATTTGTGATTTTCTGTATCCCAATTTCCACGTCTAAAGATGTAATTAAATTAACATCTAAGTATGTTTTGGATTTAATTTCAAATTCCATAGCAAAAAGATTTTTTGTTTTTTTTGGTACTGATCCTGGGGCTTGAAGTCGGCCTGGGTGCTGTCCTTGAACTTTTGTGGTTAAGGCTAATGCTCTACCATATGGACCACAGCTCCACTGGTGTTTAATTGGAGGTAAGAGTCTTATAAACTCTCCTGCCTGGGCTGGCATATCTCATATCTCAGCCACCTGATTAGCTAGGATTACAAGTGTGTGCCACCAGGCTGGGGATATGGCCTAGTGGCAAGAGTGCTCGCCTCGTATACATGAAGCCCAGGGTTCAATTCCCCAGCACCACATATACAGAAAATGGCCAGAAGTGGCGCTGTGGCTCAAGTGGCAGAGTGCTAGCCTTGAGCAAGAAGAAGCCAGGGACAGTGCTCAGACCCTGAGTCCAAGCCCCCAGGACTGGCCAAAAAAAGAAAAAAAAAAAAAGGGCTGGGGATATAGCCTAGTGGCAAGAGTGCCTGTCTCGGTATACCCGAGGCCCTAGGTTCGATTCCCCAGCACCACATATACAGAAAACAGCCAGAAGCGGCGCTGTGGCTCAAGTGGCAGAGTGCTAGCCTTCCTTGAGCGGGAAGAAGCCAGGGACAGTGCTTAGGCCCTGAGTCCAAGGCCCAGGACTGGCCAAAAAAAAAAAAACAAAAACAAACAAGTGTGAGCCACCAACACCCAGCTCCTCACTTTTTTGCTGTTTGTTTTGTTTTGTTTTTGTTCCCAGTCCTGGGGCATGGACTCAGGGCATGAGCGCTGTCCCTGGCTTTTTGCTCAAGGCTAGCATTCCACCTCTTAAGCCACAGCACCACTTCTGGCTTTTTTCTATATATGTGATGCTGAGGAATCAACCCAGGGCTTCATGTATACGAGGAGCACTTTACCACTAGGCCATATTCCCAGCCCACTTATTTGCTCTTCTTGTTGTTAGTTGTGGGGCTTGAACTCAGGGTCTGGGTGCTGTCCCTGAGCCTCTTTGTGCTTGAGGCTAGCACTCTACTACTTGAGCCACAGAGCCACTTCTGGTCTTTGAGTGGTTAACTGGAGATAAGAGTCTTACAGGGACTTTTCTGCCCAGGTTGGCTTTGAACCATGATCTTCAGATCTCAGCCTCTAGGATTACAGGTGTGAGCCACTGATGCCTGACTCTTTTACTTTTTTGAAAGGAATGAGGTGTGGGCACTGGCAGCTTGTGGCTTACACCTTTAATTCTAGCAAACCAGGAGGCTAAGATCAGAGGAGTATGGCTTGAAGCCAAATAGAGCAGAAAAGCCTATGAGACTCTTTAACTTATTATTTATTTGTTTATTTATTATTAAGCTGTTGTACAAAGAGATTACAATTCCTTAAGTTTAGTTGTGAGTACAATGCTTCTTGATCCTTCTTCCCCATTCCCCCTCTGGTTCCTACCCTCAAGTTACATAGTTGATTTTTTACATACTGTACATTGAATATAATGACATTTGCCCATCTTTCCTTCCTCCATTCCTGTGCCCCTCCGTTGCACCACCCCAAATATGTTTTCACTCCCTCGTATTCAATAATTGTTCAGAGTAGTTATGCCTTTGTTTTGTATACCTAAGTATACCCTCCATGTATGTATGTATGTATGAATGCATGCTGGTCTTGGGGCTTGAACTCTGGGTGGGGATGTTGTCCCATATGCTCAAGGCTAGCACTCTACCACTGAGTCACAGCACCACTTTCAGCTTTTTTCTGTGATTAATTGGAGATAAAAGAGTCTCAGGAACTTTCCTGTCCTGGTTGGCTTTGAACCTCAATCCTCATCTCAGTTTCCTAAGTAGCTAGGATTACAGACATGAGCCACTAGGACCTGGCACCCCTTCCTTCTTTATTTTATTTATTATTATTATTTTTTTTGGCCAGTCCTGCGGCTTGGACTCAGGGCCTGAGCACTGTCCCTGGCTTCTTTTTTTTTGGCCAGTCCTGGGGCTTGGACTCAGGGCCTGAGCACTGTCCCTGGCTTCCTTTTGCTCAAGGCTAGCACTCTGCCACTTGAGCCACAGCGCCACTTCTGGCAGTTTTCTGTATATGTGGTGCTGGGGAATTGAACCCAGGGCCTCATGTATACGAGGCAAGCTCTCTTGCCACTAGGCCATATCCCCAGCCCTCTTTTTCTTTTTCTTTTCTTCTTTTTTTTTTTTTTTTTTTACTCAAGGCTAGCACTCTGCCACTTGAGCCACAGCGCCACTTCTGGCCATTTTCTGTATATGTGGTGCTGGGGAATTGAACCCAGGGCCTCATGTGTACAAGGCAAGCACTCTTGCCACTAGGCCATATCCCCAGCCCCCTCCTTCTTTATTTTATTTATTTATTTATTTATTTATTTATTTATTTATTTATTTATTTATTTTGGCCAGTCCTGGGCCTTGGACTCAGGGCCTGAGCACTGTCCCTGGCTTCTTCCCGCTCAAGGCTAGCACTCTGCCACTTGAGCCACAGCGCCGCTTCTGGCCGTTTTCTGTATATGTGGTGCGAACCCAGAGCCTCGTGTATCCGAGGCAGGCACTCTTGCCACTAGGCCATATCCCCAGCCCCGTTTTATTTTTTAAAATATTTTTATTAGCTTTAAGTAGCTGTAAGGGGAGTTGCCATTGAACAATGCAGTTTATCAGTACAGTGTGTCTTGACTAACTACCCCTTTCAACATTCTCACCCATCCCTCCCAACCCACCCCTAAACAAGCTCCTTGAGTCAGCTTGTTTGTGTGTAAATGCATTGTGTCTTGTATAGGTTATCATGAATTATTGATAATATTTTAGATCTAGCTTATAGCCAGCAAAAAAAAAAAAAATACAGAAGTGGAGGTGTGGCTTAAATGGTAGAGTGCCATTTTTAAGCAGAAAAGGCTGAGGAGCCAGAGTGTAAGCCCCCAGTTTCCTGCATACCTCCAAAATAAATGAATTTTAAAAAGCAAATTAAAAAATAAAGGCTGGGGGGCTGGGGATATGGCCTAGTGGCAAAAGTGCTTGCCTCGTATACATGAGGCCCTGGGTTCAATTCCCCAGCACCACATATACAGAAAATGGCCAGAAGTGGCGCTGTGGCTCAAGTGGCAGAGTGCTAGCCTTGAGCAAAAAGAAGCCAGGAACAGTGCTATGGCCCTGAGTCCAAGCCCAGGACTGGCCAAAAAAAAAAGGCTGGGAATGTGGCTTAGTGGTAGAGTGTTGCCTAGCATGCAGGAAGCCCCAGGTTGGATACCTTAGCACCACCTACACAGAGGACGGAAGTGGCCCTGTGGCTCAAGTGGTAGAGTGCTAGCCTTGAGCAAAAAGAAGCCAGGGACAGTGCTCAGGCCCTGAGTCCAAGCCCCAGGACTGGCAAACAAACAAAAAAATAATAATAGAATAATAAGGGGCTGGGAATATGGCCTAGTGGCAGAGTGCTTGTCTCCTATACATGAAGCCCTAGGTTCCATTCCTCAGCACCACATATACAGAAAAAGCCGGAAGTGGTTCTGTGGCTCAAGTGGTAGAGTGCTAGCCTTGAGCAAAAAGAAGCCAGGGACAGTGCTCAGGCCCTGAGTTCCAGCCCCAGAACTGGCATAAAAAATAATAAAAATAAATTAAAATAAATTAATGAAAAATAATGTAAAATGATTGAGGAGTTAGGGGGGTGGGAGGGCAGGGGATAAATGGTGTTTCAAGTGGCACTTGCCTCAGCTGGAGGCCCTGAGTTCAAATCCTAGTACCACCAACAATAAAACCATAGAATAGAATGTTTTTTGGGGGGGATCGTACCATTCTCATGCAGTCACCACGAAAAACCAGATACCCAGCACCAGGCCCCCGGGTTGGGGAACGTCAGGGAATCCCCGGGCCCCCGCGGGCCACGCCCCCTCCCTCCCCCGTTCCCCCCCTCCCGGGAAGTCCGGCGCGGCCGGCAGGCAGGCTCGGGGTGAAGGCCGCGATTGGGGATCGGCCTGGCTGGGGGCCAGGTGGCGCAGAGCCCGGGCCGGAGGGTTGGGGACGGAGCCCGGACGGGAGGGGCGGAGCCTGAGCGGGGCGGGGCGCGGGGGCGGGGCGGAGCGCGGGGGGCGGGGCGGAGCGCGGGAGGGCGGAGCGCGGGAGGGCGGGGAAGCGGGGCCGCAGCCGCCGCTGCCGCCGCAGCAGCCGCCGGAGGAGGAGGAGGCGGAGGAGGAGGAGGAGGCGGAGGAGGAGGAAGAGAGCGGCGCGCGGCCCTCGGAGGCAGGACTTCCTGGTGTGGGGGTTGTCAACAGCCCCGAAAGAGAAAAGACAGAACCGAGCCGAGCTGCGGAGCGCCCGACCCCGACCCTGCGCGGCCACGCGGGAGCAGCCCCGCAGTCCGCACTCCACTCCGCGCCCGCACCTCGGGGCCGCGCCCAGCCCGGCCGCGGGCGACCCGGCGGGTGCGAGGCCGCGCGCGGGCCGCCACTGGGGAAGCGCGGGCTCCTTTTTTTTTTTTTTTTTTAATTTTGGATATTAAGCTTTTCCACGGAGATGCCCAGCAGGGCGGGAGGCGGCCCTCGGAGAAGCCTGGAGAGCCCCTGACCCGCTGCCTCAGTGGCCCGGACTCGGGAGGCCCCGGAAAAGTACAGCCGGACATCTTGGTCCCCGGACCCTCCCCTGGCTCGGAGCGGCGCCGAGGCCCGAGAGGTAAGACGGGGGCTGGGCGGGGCCTGCCCCCGTGGACGTGGGGGAGCCGGGGTGTAAGTGGGGGACCCTGCAGGCCCCATAGAACCTTCGGGGTAGCCCGGCCAGCCAGGTTCACCAGGCCCTGGAGTTGTGCGCTCCGGGACAATTCTGACCTGGGGAGTTTGAGTCCCAGGCAAGCGATGCCCAAAGTTGTTGGGTCTTAGCTGCCACTTCCGGTCCTGTGCTGCCCTCTGTGCCTGCTGTCTCCTCCGTCCTGATGTCTGTCATCTCTGTCGCTTGTCTCTTTGTCTCTGGGTCTCTGGTGGTTTCCCCTTCCTCCCTATTCTGCTCCCCTGAGAGGAAGCCCGGAGGTGGCCTCTGCTCTTTCGCGCTCTCTCTGTCTCTCTGTCTCTCTCTCTGCCTTTCTCTGTCTCTGTCTCTGTCTGTCTCTCTCTCCTGTGACATCCAGACTATGATTACGCCCCACAAAAGGCCCGGTGTGGTCTGGTCTTAGATACAAAAAGGAAAACCTGGAATGTGTTCTGGTCAATATTACCTTGTTTATCAGAATTGTAATCATATGCAACCATTAACCGCCAATTCTGCTTCTGTATGTGTATTTGCTTGCTTTGCTTAACTTGCTCGACCACCAGCATGTGGTTCTCACCCCTAAAAACCCAGGCCTACTGAAGCTCAGGGCTGCACATCGCTCCCCGAAGGGCGGAGTGCAGACACTATGCGGATAATAAAATCCTATAACTGAGTGTCTTGGAATCTCCTTTGAATTTGTGATAAAACACCACAGGTCTGGCTATGAGTCCCACCTTGGTGACTGGGATACAACACACCCCTCTCTCACCCTCTCTCTCTCTCTCTCTCTTTCTAGTTTGCAAACTCAGCTCTGGATTTCGGCAGCGACAGCAGCAGGAAAAACCTGCCCCGGCCCCCACCTCCTCTGGCTGCCTCCCCTCCCCTGTTCAGTCCTGTCACCAGCCCGGAGACGCCCCCAGCTCTCAGAAGGCTTCACCTGCCATGTCGGACCCAGACGCTGCCAGGGGTCCTGATGTCCCCATCATGTGGCCCCCTTGTTCCAGGGGTGCCTGAACCCCTTCCACAACCCCAGCCCCTCCCCCCACCCTGCCCCAGCCCAGTCCTGTGCCCCAGAGACCATGAGTGGGGGCAAGAAGAAGAGTAGTTTCCAGATCACCAGTGTCACGACAGACTATGAGGGTCCAGGGAGCCCGGTGGCTTCAGATCCCCCTACCGGATCTGCACCCCGCCTTCCCAATGGGGAGCCTAGCCCAGATTCTGGGGGCCGAGGCACCCCCCGGAAT
The DNA here is from genome assembly GCF_023159225.1 of Perognathus longimembris pacificus. NCBI lineage: Eukaryota > Metazoa > Chordata > Mammalia > Rodentia > Heteromyidae > Perognathus > Perognathus longimembris. The sequence goes on along the minus strand of NC_063161.1, from coordinate 70,891,881 downwards.
GGCTCTCCACCACCTGGGGCCCCTGCCTCTCGGTTCCGGGTGGTGAAGCTGCCTCACGGCCTGGGAGAGCCTTATCGCCGTGGCCGGTGGACTTGTGTGGATGTGTATGAGAGAGATCTAGAGCCCCCCAGCTTTGGGCGGCTCCTGGAAGGAATTAGAGGGGCCTCAGGGGGCACTGGGGGCAGATCTTTAGATTCTAGGTTGGAACTGGCCAGCTTGGGCTTGGGCACCCCAATCCCTCAACCAGGCCTGTCTCAGGGCCCCACCTCCTGGCTCCGTCCACCTCCCACCTCCCCTGGACCTCAAGCCCGCTCCTTCACTGGGGGGCTGGGCCAGCTGGCTGTGCCTGCCAACAAAGCCAAAGCTGAGACATCCCTTCTATCTGCCTCCCCACCCCAGCAGCGCCCCCCAGAGTCTGGCATTGGTGATAGCTTGGGCATATCCCTGGCAGCCACACCCCTGCCCTCCTTGAGGGTGGACATGGAGGCTGGGGGCTCAGCATTGGGCACCCCTCCATTGTCCCGGAGGAAGGATGGACCCATGCGGCTGAGAGTGGAATTGCTTGCCCCGGAGGAGACAGGACAGGTAAGAATTAGGATTTCAGGTTGATGGAATTGGAGGGACAAGGAGAATCCTGGTGGGCTGTGCTTCACCTTTTCAGTCTTGGTCTGAGGTCTAACCCTGCCCTGGGTCTTCTTGCCTCCACCTCCATTCTGTCCTCCCTGCCTCCATTGTCACTTACCTGTCTGGTGGGTCACGCAGTCCCCACTTTTTTTTCTCCCTGGTTGTTGTTGTTGTTGTTCTTTTTTCTTTTTTGGTATGTTGTGGGGCTTGAACTCAGGGCCTGGGCACTGTTCGGAGCTTTTTTTTACTCAAAGCTAGTGCTCTACCACTTTGTGCCACAGCTCCACCTCTGGTTTTCTAATGGTTAGTTGGAGATCAGAGTTTCATAGAGGGCTAGGAATGTGGCTTAGTGGTAGAGTGCTTGCCTAGCATGCATGAAGCCCTGGGTTTGATTCCTCTGTACCACATAAACAGAAAAAGCTGGAAGTGGCTCAAGTGGGAGAGAGTAGCTTTGAGCACAAAGAGGCTCAGGGACAGCACCCAGGCCCCTAGTCAAGCCTCTGGACTGGCAAAAAAAAAGTCTCATGGACTTGCCTGGGGTTACCTTTGATTCTCAGATCTCAGCCTCCTGAGTAGCTAGGATTATAAGCATGAGCCAACAGGGCCTGGCTTCTCTCTCTGTTCTTGTATGCTTCCATTGGTTTAGCTGACTGGCTCCTTCCCTTCATTCTGTATTTTGTGTGTGTGTACACGTGTGTACACACGTGTGCATACATGTGCGCATGCCTGTGCGCATGCCCCCATGCATGCCTGATCCGTACTGGGGCTTGAACTCAGGACCAGGTTACTCAGGTTACTCTCCTTTAGCTTTTTTTGCTCTATATTGGCACTCCACTGCTTGAGCCACACATCCACTTTTGGCATTTTATTGGGTATTTGGAGATAATGAATCTCATGGATATCCGTGCTTGGGCTGGCTTCAAACCATGGTCCTCAGATCTCAGCCTCATAAGTAGCTAGGATTACAGGCGCCCAGGTACTAGTGCCAGTTACACCTTCTTTCTTCCTCTTTGGCCTTTCAGTTGTTGCTTTTGGCCTTGACTCTTTCCATGATGTCTGTAGTTTATAAGGCCTGCCCACCACAACCTTTACCTTCTGCCTCCCTCTCAGTCTCAGTCCCTCAGGTGCTGAGGTTGAAGGCCCCAATGGGTGGCTGGCTGGGCCCCCTGGGGGAGGAGTTGCCAGTGTTTGGGAGTGGCCATAAAAGGTAGGCATCCCACTGCTAGTCTCTGCCTTACAGCCTTGTCCGAAGGCTGGGAAGGGGGGTGGTCTTCATTCTTCCATCAGCTACCATCCCTGCTCCATCTCTAGTTTGTTACAAAGCCAGGTTTCTCTGAGGAACTGAGAAATTGGGTGTGTGTGTGGGGGGGTACACATTACAAGGCCTGGGGGTATGAGGTAGTTTGGCTGGTTCGTCCTTTTACCCTCTACCCCTCTACTCCTGGGCCTCTCTTCAGGATTGCTAGCTGCTGGGGTGAACTCACTTCAGTGAAGGAGAAAACTGAGAAGCAGAAGGGAAGGGGTTAAATTCTCTGCTTTTTCTGCTTCCTGTCTCCAAAAGAGGAACAAGTCTGGGCTGGGGGCAGGATGCCTGGGTCCCTGGGGTGGGATGGGGTAGGCTGGGGGGAGGGGGACAGCCAGGGATCTGAGGGTTGGATACTTTTGCCCTGGAAGAGAAAATAACACCTTGGCTGCTGGAGGAAGGCAGGCAGTGTGAGGATGAGGGTTCTTCCCCCTTCCTGGCCATGGGCATAAACCACAGTATAAAAATATCTTGAGCCTGGATGTCTGGACCCTGTCAGGACTGGTCAGGACCGGCTCTCCCACCGGCTCCTGGCTCCCAGTTCTCTTCGCTTGCCCCCTGCCCCCACTTTTTGGGAACTGTTTCCATTCAGTCCCTAACCTAAAAGCAAGAAGCTGTGGTTTCCTAGGGCCTGTCCTCAGACCCTTCCAGAGCAAGCCCCCTTCGCTAACATTTTGGTCTCGCCTTGGGTCCACAGACCCAGTGGCCCACTGCAGCCCCTACAGTGCGTGCTCTGCTCTGTGTGCAATGCCACTATTTCTCTTGGCCTAAAAGTTTTTGATTCTCTAATTTCCCCTGAGCGGGGTTGGGGGATTGATGGTGAGCTGGGACCACCACCTGGGGCCCCCTCCCTTGCTCTGTTTCTCTAAGTCAACCTGGACTCTCCGTTCCCTGCTTTCCGAGAAACAGGGGCCTCTGGGGCCTCCTGGGCCTCACAGAGGCGGCTTGTCTTGTTCCTGTCGCCCCCGCCCTTTTGCAGCGCCCCCAGCGCCTGTTGGGCTGTGTGGGTCCACGCCCAAACTCTGCCTCATGCCCCCTCCTCCAGCTTCACAGCACCCCACCCCCAAAGCCCGGTGCTGAAATTTTCACCTGAAACCCAGACAAGTTTAAGAAGAGACTTAGAATGAGAGGGGACTTGGGGGCCAGTTTCTGAAGATTCATTCATTCTCCAAATAGCCACAGAACAAACTTTACCTTCTAGCATGGGAGATACAATAAATACTTTTAAGTCACTTAGTATTCGGTGCTGTAAAAGAAAAAAACAAAACAAAACAGTTCAGTGGATGACCAAGGAGTAGGGAATTGCCTTTGTAAGGAGGTGACATTTGAACGTCCTTAAAAAGGCACAGATAAGCTTTTGAATAATCTTTAATTTAGGATCCCTGGCTGAGATGAAGGAAGGCTACCAGACTGAAGCCCCTTTCTGAAACCCCAGTACTCAGGATGACACCACAGAATCTGCTCATTGCTTTTAGTAGGACTGAAGACAGGACTTGGAGGGGGGACTTCTGAGGTGGCTTGGAAGTTGAAGAAGGGGGAGTGGTAGAGAAGATGGCTTAGGCAAGTTGTAAGGTGGCTGCTGCATTCTCTTTTTCTGCCCCCCCCCTTTTGTTTTTGCTGGTCCTGGGCCTTGAACTCTGGGCCTGGTCGCCATCCCTAAGTTGCTTTTGCTCAAGGCCAGCACTCTTCTACTTGAGCTATAGTACTACTTGGAGCTTTTCTTGTGATTGACTGGAAATAAGAGTCTCAGGACTGGGTGTAGGTGGCTCACGCCTGTAAGTCTAGCTACTCAGGAGGCTGAGATCTGAGGATCATGGTTCAAAGCCAGCCCAGGTAGAAAAGTCCGTGAGACTCTCATTTCCAATTAACCACCAGAAAAGCGGAAGTGGCACTGTGGCTTAAGTGGTAGAGTGCTAGCTTTGAGCTGAAGAGCTTAGTAACAGTACCCAAGCCCAGAGTTCAAGCCCCATGGCAAAAAAAAAAAAAGTCTCAGGGACTTTCCTTCCCTGAGCTGGTGTCAAACCATGATCCTCAGATCTCAGCCTCTTGAGTAGTTAGGATTACAGACATGAGCCACCAGCCCCCCTACCCCTTTTGATCTCTCTCTCTCTCTCTCTTTCTCTCTCTCTTTATATGATGATTTTCAATCTGCCTCCAGGTACACCCACTTGACTCTCGACCCAGCTCCCCAGCCCTCTACTTCGATGCCAGCTTGGTTCACAAATCTCCGGATCCTTTTGGAGCAGCTGCAGCCCAGAGCCTCAGCCTGGCCCGTTCCATGCTGGCCATCAGTGGTCACCTGGACAGTGATGACGATAGGTAGGTAGATGGGTTGGGTCCATGTGGTCAACACCTGGGATGGGCTTGACACTGCCTGGCAGGTGTGCTCCCTGCCCCCCAGGTGAACTTGGAAAGGACCTCAGAAACTCGAGACTTGGCTGGCACATAGTCACTGGGCCACGTTGACTTGGGACCCACTCCCTTTCTGTGGGAAGAGCTGGGTGGGACTGCCCTGGCTGTCAAGCCAGAGGCTTTTTTAGAGTTTGAAGGGACTCATTGTTATCTGATTCCCAGAGCTCTTGTAGATTGAGAGGTCACTTAAGCCAACTCTAGGAACCCACTGGGCATGTGTGTTAGAATAGAGAATTGATTGCTCTCCTCCCAGCTTTGTCTTTCTCTCTGCCCCTACCCTTTAAGGTTTTCATGGGCTGTGAGTTGTCATCTTTATAGTCTACATAGACTCCTTTAGGGCTGAAGGACATCTAGTACCAAGAAAGTATTGCTCTAAAATTCTGTTCCCCAGGGGATGTGGTGAGCACAGACCTGGCTAGGAATACCATAGGGGCTGAGCCATTCATTGGGCACCAGGGTGGCCCGGAAGGACAGGACTTACTGGCTTTGCCCCTTTGGGTGGCAGGGTGGGCAGGACTTTTCTGTTTCAAGGGCTACAGTTTCCACATGCATAGGAATGTCAGCCTGCTAACAAGGGAGGAACAAAATCTTGAGGCTTCTGGTTGCGGGCTGTGGACTGATAGGAGAGGGAGCCAGTACTTCTGTGGGAGGGAGCAGTGAACTTCCTGTGGGAGGCCTGGGAGGGGAGGGACTTCCTGTTTCCAAGGAAAGAAGGGGTGGGGCTTCTTGAGTGGTGAGTGGGTGCTGGAGGGCCCCATTCCAGGTGTGTGTGTGTGGGGGGGGTGTCACTCCTGTCTCCTCCTAAGTGGTGCCACCCTTAGAATCAGGACTGAGGCCCATGAATGAAAGGAAAGGGACAGGCACTGGGGACAGTGGGTACCTATGGAGGAAGGAGAAGGGGGAAGCCAGGGGCCCATGGGATGAAGAGCAAGGGTCTGGTGCCAGACAGGACAGGGCAGGGCAGGGCAGGGTGGCTTTTGAGCTCCCTCCCAGCTGGCTCCCAGGAATGTGTGAGGTGTGAGGTCGGCCAGGGCCAGGGCCTGGAGAGTCACCTGCCCCCCCCCCCCCATGGCTGCTATTCTCAGCGCTCCCCACCCACACCCCCTTCCATCTGGGAGGTTCCCTGGCCCAAGAATGTCCTGCCCCTCCTCCACCCTGAGTTCACAGCCCAGCTTTCTCTTAAGAGTTCTGCCTCCTGAGGCCTCTGCTCTGTTCTTTAGGCTTGTCCCCTCCTTTCTTCCCTTCCCTCCCTCCCTCCCTCCCTCCCTCCCTCCCTCCCTCCCTCCCTCTCTCCCTCCCTCCCTCCCTTTGCTTCACCCCCTCTGCACACCCTAGTCTGACCGGTCCGGCTCCCAGCCTCCACTTGAGGCTGCCCTGTTCTAAAGCTTTGGGGCTCAGGCCCCACCCTGCTAGGCTTGTGGGTTTGGGTTGGGCCACCCCCTGACCCCAGGGATGGAGTATGGAGCCCCCATATCACCTGTCTTCTGTGGCTGGAGCTGGATGGAGACCAGGGTTCAAATGGCATGGGACCCCCCTCCCCCATATAAGAGGGAAGGTGGGGGCTGGGAATATGGCCTACTGGCAAGAGAGCCTGCCTCGTATATGTGAAGCCCTGGGTTCAATTAATTCCCCAGTACCACATATATGGAAAACGGCCAGAAATGGCGCTGTGGCTCAAGTGGCAGAGTGCTAGCCTTGAGCAAAAGGAAGCCAGGGACAGTGCTCAGGCCCTGAGTCCAAGCACCAGGACTGGCCAAAAAAAAAAAAAAAAATGTGTAAGAGGGAAGGTGGGCCAGAGGTACCCAGGGAACTGGGGGTACCTTACCAAGTCCTTAAATCTGGGATGGGGACTAGGATGCCTGGTGAATTCAGACTGTCCCTGTAGGCTGTTCCCTATACCCCTATGGGAGGCTGGGAGGGTTAAGGTATGACCTAGAATATGACTGGCCTTGGCTGTGGGGCGGGGAGGTCCCTGCTTTTATAGTATGGATCACCTGGGAGATTTCTCTTATCTGGTGCTTTCCTTGGGGTCAGATGCTACTTAATCTCAAGCAACTCTAAAAACAGTCACAGGATTCTCTTCCAGATAAACAAAACAAAAAGAACAGACTCCAGAGTTTTAGAAAGATGTGTCCAAGGTCACTCAGCCATAAATGCCCTAGAGTGCAAAGGAAATCTGAGCCTGACTCCACCCCTGCCATACTTTTTCTCAGTTGGGATAGGAAGACAGTGGCTAGTATGTCTTCTTCCAGGCCAGGCTAAGACAGCTCACCCAAGAGTGGCTGGAAGCCAGCCCCTCCCCCTTCTTGGCCTGGCTCCGCCTCCCAGGCTCCACAGATCCGGGAGGGCGTGTAGACTGGGAGTGTGAATGCTACTTTCTTGGCCTCCAGCCCATTCCCTGGGGGCTCAGAGAACACATCTTGGGAGCTGGGCTGACCCCTGTCCTCAAGTTCTGAACCTCCCTACTTCTCCCAGAAGTTCTACATCTTTATCTGATCTTCAAATGGAAACTGTTTTATTTGACCTTTATTTGACCAGCCTGTAGGACTGTCCTCCACCCTGAGCCCAAGAACCCTGCAGAGCTGACTTCCCTGTTGTATGCTCCACACGGCACCATTCCAGGGGGTATGGTGCTGTATCTGAAACCTCTAGTGGGTTTTGTTTTTGTGCTAGTACTGGGGCTTGAACTCTGAGCCTTGGGCTTTCTCAGCCTTTTTGCTCCAGGTTGGTGCTCTTACCCTTTGAACCATACTTCTATTTCTGGCATTTTACTAGTTAGAAGTAAGAGTTTCAGATTTGTCTGCCTGTACTGGCTTCAAGTCCTGATCCTCAAATCCCAGTCTCCTGAGTAGCTAGCTAGTTTCCTGAGTTCTTAAAGGGCAGGCTTGGGTTGTTGGAGTCCTGGTGCTTTGAAGTGTTAATGCTAGAATGTCACAAGGTAAGTGCTGTCAAAACTCTCCAGTGCTAGACAAACAGGAGATAGTTATCTGTCAGCCAACTAATGTTTATTGTTGTATTCTTCCTTATTTCTGGCAAGGATGAAGAACTTATTTGGCATCTTTGCCCCAGTGTCTGCCAGAGGCAGGGCCTGTGTTCCTCGTGTGCTGGTCCCTCTTTAGTGTGTGTGTGGTGGGGTAGGGAGGTTTCAGGGTTTGTTTTGTTTTGTGCTGGTCCTGGGTCTTGAAACTCAGGGCCTGGGCGCTGTCTCTGAGCATTTTTGCTCAAGGCTAGCACTTTACCACTTGAGTCACAGCTCTGCTTAAGGCTTTTTTGGAGATTAACTGAAGATGAGAGTATCATTAGACTTTCCTGCCCAGGCTGGCTTTAAACTGTTATCCTCAGATCTCAGCCTCTTGAGTAGCTAGGATTACAGGCATGAGCCACCAGCACCTGCCCCACTGAGTTTTCTTGTGGTGGTCTTAGTCTCCACCCAGGTGTCCTGGATTAGAATAGCTGGAAGATGGCTTTTTTGGGGGGGGGGGGAGGGAAGGGTATTGGTTGTGTGGCTTGACCTGAGGGCCTAGGCACTGAGGGCCTTGAGCTCTTTCACTCAAGGCTAGCACTCTCTACCACTTAGAGCCACAGCTCCACTTCTGTTTTTTGGGTTTTTTGTGTGGCCAGTCCTGGGCCTTGGACTCAGGGCCTGAGCACTGTCTCTGTCCCTGGCTTCTTTTTGCTCAAGGCTAGCACTCTGCCACTTGAGCTATAGCACCACTTCTGGCCATTTTCTATATATGTGGTGCTGGGGAACCGAACCCAGGGCTTCATGTATACAGGCAAGCACTCTTGCCACTAGGCCATATTCCCAGCCCCCAATTCTGGTTTTCTAGTGGTTAATTGGAGATAAGACACTTATGGGGCTGGGGATATGGCCTAGTGGCAAGAGAGCTTGCCTCCCATACATGAAGCCCTAGGTTCGATTCCCCAGCACCATGTATACAGAAAATGGCCAGAAGGGGCACTGTGGCTCAAGTGGCAGAGTGCTAGCCTTGAGCAAAAAGAAGACAGTGCTCAGGCCCTGAGTACAAGGCCAAGGACTGGCAAACAAAAAACAAACAAGAAACTTATGAAGCTGGGCACCAGTGGCTCACACTAATCCTAGCTACTCCAGAGGCTGAGATGTGAGGATCATGGTTCAAAGACCGCCCATGCAGGAAGGAAAGTCTGTGAGACTCTTAACTCCAGTTAACTACCAGGAAACCAGAAGTGGTGCTCTGGTTCAAAGTGCGAGAGTGCTAGCCTTGAGCACAGAAACTCAGGGATAGGGCCCAGGCCTGAGTTAAAACCCCATAATCACCAACAACAGAGTCTCATGAACTTTTCTGCCTGGACTGGCTTTGAGCTGAATTTCAGCTCTCAGCCTCCTGAGTAGATAGGATTACAGGCATCTTTTATACACACTGTCCCGCCCTCCACTCTGACAGATCTCTGGGCCCAGGTGTCCTTCTTCACTCTGCTCTCTCAGGGCTAGTCACCCCATTGGTTGCTCTACCTGTCAGTGCCTTTTGCACCCCACGCTTGGACAGGAAATGGAAAATCCCCAGCTCTCTCACGCTCCCTTCCTAGTGGCAGAGCCTCAACAAGGGTCACCTTGGACTGAGGGCTGATCCCCCTGCGGGGAGACTGGCTAGAGCTGACCGCCAGGAGGGAGGGGCCCCCGGGAGCAGCTGGGCATTGCTGGTGGGACTGGGGCTCTGAGGCTGTTCTGGCAGGCAGGGCCTGTCACCTTGCTGAAAAGCAAGGTGGAAGGTCCCCACGCTGGGGGGGCTGGGCTGGGTGGTGGACCAGAAGGAGGGGCAGGGGACCTGGGTGTGCAAGAGACAGCCTTAGAGGTGAGACAGGTCAAGTGGGCCGGTGCAAGTCCCAGGGGGCTTGAGAAAAGGCCAGGTTCTGAGACCCAGAGCTGGGTGTTCCTGGGCCAGCTGGGAGCCTAGCCGTGGGGAATGCTGAGCCAGGCCTGTGTTGCCCTCTGGTGGTCATTTAACAAACATCCTGACCTGCTCCTGGTTTGACTCCCTTTTGTCCCCCTCCCAGCTCTGTTCAATGCTCTCTTGGGCTTCCCAATGTCCCACATCCAGCCTCACTTTTTTACCCTCTCCTTAAAGTCCTGAGACCTTCTCCTTAAAGTTCTGGAACCCTTCCAAGACCCTTGATTCAGGCCTCAGATCTACCAGGCTGTCTTTGATGTACAGGGCTCTGTTGCTATGGTAACCATTTCCATTCCTCTCCTTTGTGGTGGGAGAGAGGGAGACACCCTCTATGACTCTGGTCCTAGAGGGTCATCCATAATGCAGGCTTTGTGTTTTGGAGGGTTCTCATCAGAGCCTCCCCTTCCCATTCTTTCTTGAGGCCTTGAGAGAGGCTGGTGTTAGCTCAGAGCAGGCAGGCAGGTCAGAGGTTAGAAGAGGCTGTCTTATGCCTCACCTTGCTGCCTCTCTCCAAGCCAGACCTCTTACCCTTCAGCTCCTCCCCTGTCTCAGGCTACCAGCTGACTTCCCTCTGTTATCCCCTCCCCTCCTTTCTGGGATTGGTGCCAGGGTGAAAAGGGGACACTGGCACAGACTGTGTGTGTCTGGGAATTCCCGCCCACCGTGGAGCCAGAGGAGGGGGTCCCCGTGTCCCTGGGGAGCCAATAGCAGCCAGACCTTCCCTTGGGGCTGGGGGGGGGGCAGTGTATATCTTCCAGGCCAGCACCCTGTAGGTCCTGTCTCCACTCTGCCTGCCTGGTACCAGTGAAATCCCGCTCTGCCTAGGGGGGCTCCGAGCCCCCCAGGCACTGGCTCTGATACTAAAGGGAGGGTTGAGGACCTTTGGTCCTCAGGGATGGCTCAGCCAGGGGTTTCTGTCAAGTCTCTGGTGTCCTCTTATGAGACCCGAGTAGTAGGGATGGCTCCAGGGCCACCCCGGAAAAGGGGCTGTGTCTCCTCCCCATGCTCCCCACGTGGAGCTTCTCCCATCCGAGGGGCACCTGGCCCCCCATCCCATCGAGGCCGTGGGGGGCTGGGGCAACGATCCTCACCCTGTCGGGGGATGGACAAAAGCCTCCTCCCCCTGATTCTCTACTGCCACAGGTAATATGGGGTGCAGGCTGGAGGCTGCTCCAGGGAAAGCTGGGCTGTAGGGACACCTGGCTCCTCCTCTTTCTCAACTGTCACCTCCCTGTGTCTCTCCAGTGGTTCCGGAAGCCTGGTTGGCATTGATAACAAAATTGAACAAGCCATGGTAAGAGGAAATGTAGTCTCTGTCCACTTCTGTGTATCCCATTGCTTGGGAATACTAACCCAGCCCCTTAATCCCACTCCCTGGTCCTTTAAACCCCCGCCCCCCATCCCCGGTCCTGCATCCTTGCACCCCTCCCTCATGTCCCCTCCTATTTTGGAATGTCCAAAAGCATCTCGCAAGGCACTGGGGTAAAGGATGCAGTCGGGGTAGTCCAATAGTTGTGACCTTTTTTTTTGCCTGTCTCCTTGCTCCCTAGGACTTGGTGAAGTCCCACCTCATGTTTGCAGTTCGGGAGGAGGTAGAGGTGCTGAAGGAACAGATCCGTGATTTGGCAGAGCGGAACGCAGCACTGGAGCAGGAGAACGGACTGCTACGAGCCCTGGCCAGCCCTGAGCAGCTGGCCCAGCTGCCTTCTTCGGGGCTCCCTCGGCTTGGGCCCCCTGCCCCCAACGGGCCCTCTGTCTGAGCCTCCTTTCCCTCATAATGTGCCTTTGTGGGGGGGCTGCCACAACCGCCTGCCCCCTCTTTCTATGCAGCTTTAATGTCCCCCTCCCCAAATCCCTGAAACTGGGGGTTCAAGGCTCAGTGTTGGCCTGTTCCCCCTTCCCTACCCAGTCTTCCCCTTAGTCCCCCAGACCTTGGTGGAGGAAGGAAGGCTCAGAACAGAGTGTTAGATGGAGCCCCCACCTCTACAAGGGATCCCAGCCCCTGTCCCTCCCTAGGTATCAGTGTTCTGGGACCCCCCCCCCCAGTAGATGGCTTGAGAGGAGGAGTTGGAGGCTCCTTAGCAGATACCCCTTACACCTTGTTCCCTCAAAGATCTCCCACCTCTCCATTGCCCAGGGGAGGGCACTATGGACACTATCTGGAAGTTCTGGGATTCACGTGGTTATTAAAGTAAGAATTATAATTAAAAAATTCTGAAGAAACTTGAATTTGGAGGTTGGTATAGAATTGCTTGCCGGCCAGGGTGAACTTCCCTGAAGATCTCGTCCATTCTGTGGTGGGGGTGAAGGGGGAGGGTTGGTGGAAGCAGAGTGGGTCCAGAGAGGTTTAGTACCGGATCCTGGGAAGAAGGGCAGGCAGGCCAGGCAGAGAAAAGTGTGGTGAGGGCAGCATCTGCCCACGTGCTAATGGGGGAAAGAGACACAATGAGGCCTTTGGTGAGAGTACAGGATCTACCCCCCCCCCCCCCCCAGCTTCCCAGTGTGTCCCTTCTGCAGGCTTGGGGGTGGGGTGGAGGACCCTGAATGGGCCCCTTGTCTCCAGTCTGGGTGTAGGCCAGACTCCTTAGCACATGGTGCCCTTGCCAGGCCTGGCTGGCTGCTGCTGTGGCTCCCTCTCCGCTTCCCCCCCCCCCCCCCATCCCTCAGCTGGCTGATGAGCCCTGTGGGTGAGCAGGCCCCTCCTGGCAGCCTGGGCTCTGGTCCTAGACACTCAGGAAGGTCGCCATCTAGTGGGAGGAAGGGGACTGTGGGAGAAGCAGCAGGGCTTCCGGGGACCTGGAGGAATTTTTCAGATACTGGTATTTGGTGGGCAACCTGGGTTGGAGCTTTTTCCAGGTCTTTAGATATGTGACTTGGGGGAAATTCTGTGCTTTTTCTTTTCTTTTTCTTTTTTTTTGCCAGTCATGAGGCTTGAACCTCAGGGCCTGGGCACTGTTCCTGAGCTTTTGTGCTTAAGGCTAGCACTCTACCACTTTGAGCCACAGTTCCACTTCCTATTTTCTGGTGGTTAATTGGAGATAAGAGTCTTACAGACTTTCCTGCCAGGGCTGGCTTCGAACCATGATCCTCAGATCTCAACTTTCTGAGTAGGATTTCAGGAGTGAGCCATGGTACCTGGCTGAACTTAGATTATTCTTTTAGTCACCTCATGGGTAGGAGGGCACTGAGCATAAAACATACCTTGATGGGAACTTACATGGTATAATCAATCCATGGGAAAGGCCTGGCACAAGCGCTCAGTTACTGTTTTCTTCTCTTGGATTTGGGGTTGGTAAAGTCAAAGCAATGGATGACTGGCTCTGTGGCTGCTAGAAGGGTCGTGGGGGTTGGGGCCAGGTCCTGGCAGCTCTCACAATGGGCTAGAATTCTCCTTTACTGTAGGTTCTCATCCACTTGGACTCCTCTCCCTGCCTCAGGGAGGGGAGGAAGAGCCTGGGACGAGTCACTAGGAAAGAGTTTCCCCCTTGTATTTCCTGGGTCTTCCTTCACTGTTCTATTTGAAGCTCCTCAGCTTCCACAAGCCCCCTTCCACTGGCAGCCATTGGCTTGCAGCCTGTCCCTTCCCTGCTCCGAGAGCTGTCTTTGCCCCTACTTTCAACTCTATATCCAGTCATGGCCTTTAGGTTCTTCAGATGGGTTAGGCGTGTTTGGCAAAAGATGAACAGTTGGGTGAGTTTCATACATTGCCTTGGATAAGAGCTTTGGCCAGTGACATCTGTCCTATGTCCCTTCACCCTTGGCCTCTTGGGAATAAACAAGACAGGATAGGAGGCAGGGAGGATTAAAAGGGCTGCAGGAGGACATTTGGGGAGGAGGCCAGTGAAAGTTACCTCTGTGTGTGTGTATGTGTGTGTGTGTGTGTGTGTGTGTGTGTGTGTGTGTGTGTGTGTGATTATAGCTTGAACTCAGGGCCTGGGTACTGCCCCTTAGCTTTTTGTTAAGGCTGGTGCTCTACCACTTGAGGCACACCTCCATTCCCAGTTGGTAGTTAATTGGAGACCAAAGTCTCATGGCTGGCTTTGAACCATGATCAGATCTCAGCCTTCTGAATAGCTGGGATTTCAGGTGTGAGTCAGATTTAGGGACTTCTGCTTGCTGTTGCTGACAGCTACCCCTTTTCTGTGTTCTGTTTTGTAGGTTTTCTCCTGGAGACACAAACCTGAGTCAATGCTATTGGAACGATCTAGCTCCAAGAAACTGGTGCCGAAGAAGATAGAGAAGACTCCCATGGAGCTTTCAACATCAAAATTTGTCGAGACCCCCAGTCGGAATGCGTGTGCCAAGGTGCTTGAACCCTGTGCATTGGCCACTACCACAGAACAGCCACGGAGAGGCCATGGGAACCGCTCCTTCATGCAGCTGTCCCGCACAGCTGTCCGGTCCATCTCCTCGCTCATGTTGTCTACCCTGCAGTCTGGTTGGCAAATGTGTAGGTGGAAGGTGAGTACTTTTCCACCTCCCAATCTCCAGTGACTCATTTCTCCCTCTATTCATTTGTCCAGAAATTCTTTCCTGTTCCCCTTGGGTTGCCAGACACTGAAAGATGATGATGAACAGGGTTTATCAAGGACAGGATAAGAGGCCTTGTTGGTTCTGTATCTCAAGATGGATGTATTGTGAGAGGTAGAGGGAGCTGGGAGTGCTTGGATAGGGACACTTCATACAGACTTGGGGACACAGAGAATGCCCTCTTAGAAGAGAGGGTGAGCCAGGTACTTGTTGCTCACATCTATAATCCTAGCTACTCATGTGGCTGAGATCTGAGGATTGTGGTTCAAAGCCAGCCTGGGCAAATTAGCTACCAGAAAACCCAACATGATGCAGTGGCTCAAAGTGATAGAGTGCTAGCCTTGAATGAAAAAGCTCAGGGACAATGCCCAGGCCTTGAGTTCAAGCCCCTGCAACGGACAGAAAAAAAAAAAGTGAAATAAAAGAGTTTTCTTCATTTGAATTGGGAAGGGGCTAAAGGGAGGTGGAAGCAAAGGGAGGGAAGGCCCAGGAAGAGCGAATTGCAGGTGTGAACAGAGGTGGCCTGTGGGGTCTGGGAGGTGTGGAGCAATCCCAGAGCCCAGAGACAACTCATACAAAGCTGGTGGATGATCAAGTTATACAATTTGACTGTTTGTTGTTGTTGCATCTGTTCTGGGCTTGAGCTTTTTGCTTGGCCTTTTTGCTCAAGGCTAGCTCTACCACTTGAACCGCAGCTCTACTTCTGGCTTTTTGATGGTTAACTGGAGATAATAGTGCCTCAGACTTTTCTTCCCCAGGTTGGCTTCAAACTGCCATCCTCAGGCTGGGGATGTGGCCTAGTGGCAAGAGTGCTTGCCTCGTATACATGGGGCCCTGGGTTCAATTCCCCAGCACCACGTACACAAAAGGTGGCCAGAAGTGGCGCTGTGGCTCAGGTGGCAGAGTGCTAGCCTTGAGCAGGGGGAAGCCAGGGACAGTGCTCAGGCCCTGAGTCCAAGCCCCAGGACTGGCCAAAAAAAACCAAACCAAAACAAAACAAAACAAACTGCCATCCTCAGATTTCAGCCTCCTGAGAGTAGATAGGTGGCATGAGCCAGCAGTGCCTATGCCCAAATAAGTTGAGCTCTCTCTCTCTCTCTCTCTCTCTCTCTCTCTCTCTCTTGCCATACTCATTTGCTTCACCAAGTACTAAAGATGACGGGCCTTGTTTCAAACCCTAGTGATTGATAAAAGCAGCCATTTTCAGATTTTTCTTTTTTGTGCTGGTACTGGGACTTGAACCCAGGGCCCCAGCACTATCCTTGAGTTTTTGCACTCAAGGCTAGCACTGTACAACTTGAGTCATAGCTCCACTTATAGCTTTTTGCTGCTTAATTGGGAATAAGAGTCTCATAGACTTTCTTGCCTGGGGTTGGCTTTGAACTATGGTTCTTAGATCTTGGCCTCCTGAGTAGCTATGATTACAGGCATAAGCCATCAACTTCCAGCTATCATCTTATATTTAACATATTACCCATGAAATTCAAAGGTTTGAGTAGGGATTCAAAGGTAGCTATTTTCCATGAGTGGCAAAACAGAAGTCTTTGGAATAAACAGTGCATAACATGTGGCACTGTGGGGCAGATAGTAGAGAGTGTAAACAGACCAAAGCAGGCTTTTTGGAGGGAGTATATTTGAACGAGTCTGATGGAGGAGGCAGAATGAGCTTAACCCTTACCTAGGGATTTGCACGCCTGCATGCATGTCACCTCTTTCTCTTGCAGTCTGTAAGTTCTTCCTCAATTACCTCTCAAATGAGGGTCCGGTCCCCCTTGGATACACCAGAGGCTGAAATGCTGCGAGAGGTATACCTTGTGCTGTGGGCCATTCGGAAACAACTACGACGGCTGTCCCGCAGACAGGAGCGGCGCAGGCGACATCATATCCGGACCCACACATCTCCCCCCACTGACCCGGTGCCAGGCCTGAAGCAAGATGCCCAAAGTCCCCTCTAGGTGGGGGGAGCCCCAGAACCTCAGAAATCCCCACCTCACTCTTACGTAAGGTGGATAAAGAGGGGTCAGGACAACAGGCCAGAAGTTGTGGGTAAGGAGACATTTTTCATGCAGTTAACTCCCATTGGGAGCCCCAAGGCCAGGCCTGGGAGTCCCACCTATTCCCCTTCTCTGTTTATTCAAGTTGTAAAAAAGATTATCAAAGTATTGATTAATAAATATCAGATATTTCTGAGTAGATGAGTGAGCTTGTGAATGGAAGAGCTTTGGGTGGGCCAGGATGGGGCACTCCAGTTTGGAAATCCTGTTATATGTAGGAGTGATGCTGAGTTTTTTCCCTGATGGTCCTGGGGCTTGAACTTAGGGCCTGGGCACTGTCCCTTAAGTTTTTTGCTCAAGGCTCGGTGTTGTTTTCTACCACTTGAGCTACAACTCTACTTCCTGCTTTTTGTGGTGCTTATTTGGAGCTAAGGGTCTCATGGACTTTCCTGCCCTGGCTGGCTTTGAATTTTGATCCTGAGATTAGAGGCATGAATTATAATATAACTTCTGTTATTAGGTTTTCAGGAGAGGGAGGCCTTACAAGGTAGATTTGTGCATAGTGGCTCAATTTTGGAGTTTCCAACTGCCAGTCATTTGCTACATTTCCAGTGTATGCCAGGACCCATTCAGGGGTCAAACAGCATTGGTGATGGGCCCAGGAAGCCTGGAGGTAAAACAGATCCTGGGACTCTTGGAGTAGCATCCACTATCACCATCAGAGATTCAGGATTAGCCTCCAAGTTTAGAAATGGGCTCCTGTTCACTGAGAACCTCAGGTTTCAGTGAGAGGATTGGGAAGGTCAAAGCATGGTCTCTGGTAAATAATCTTGCAGGTAGCTACAGGCCCAGGAAACAGCCAGGCCTGAGGCTATGGGCAAATGGAAAGGAATCCTGCTCTCATTTTTCCTTAGCTTTTTCAACGTCATAGCAGTGGGATGTGGAAAGAGGAGCATGAGTTCAGCCAGCAGCCACAGGGAGCCACTGGTACATCCCATCTCTCTTCTCCTCCAGTCCTGTCTGGGCTTGGCCCAGGAAATTGAAGGAAAACTTGTAGGAGGGCAAAGGTAGCTGAATGGAACTGTCTAACTAGTTGGCCTCCTTCCTGACTCGTCCTGGGGAATCTCAGCCAAGAGCTCAGGAGAAGGACTTTGGGGCGGCAAGAGAAGATACTGCCAGACAGGAGGAAAACATGTGGAGTCTCCCGGGGTGGGAAGGAAACAGTACTCAGCACTCAGGAAGTGGAGGCAGGAGAACTGCAAGTTCAAGGTCAGCATGGGCTACAGAGACATTGTTAAAAAAAAAAAAGCCATACACCAGTGGCTCACATCTGTAATCCTAACTACTTAGAGGGCTTTGAGATCTGAAGATCCCTTTGAAGTTATCTGGGGCAGGAAAGTCTGTGAGATTCTTATCTCCAATCAACCACCAAAAAACTGGAAGTGGAGCTGTGGCTCATGTGGTAAAGCACTAGCTTTGAGCAAAAAAGCTGAGGGACAGTGCTCAGATCTGATTTCAAGCCCCAGGACAGGCACAAAGACAAACAAGAAATTCTGTTCAGATTTGGCATGATGTGCTCTTTGTCCATGAAGCTTCTGAGCATATCATTTCTTCATGAACTTTCCCCAGATTATGTGACTCAGAGATGGGGAAAACCCTCCTTGAACCTTACATCTTTCCATGCTTTGTTTTTTCATGGTAGTAAATGGTAGCTGATATGATTATCTTTCATTTACTTATTTGTATAAAATGTGAAAGTTGCTGGAATAAAAATGGAGTTACTTGTGTTGATCTTTTCCTTTTTCTACCCCTTTTGTACCAGTACTGAGACTTGAACTCAGAGCCTCATGTTCTTGCTTAGCTTCTTTAGTTTAAGGCTGGTATTCTACCTCTTGAAGCACACCTCTGTTTTTTGGGGGGTTAAGTGGAAATAAAGAGTCATAGACTTTCCTGCCCAGGCTGGCTTCAAACCACAATCTTCCTGTCTCAGCCTCCTGAGTAGATAGGATTACAGGTATAAGCCACTGACGTCAGACTACATTGGTGGTTTCTGAGAGAGGGGTTTGCTTTATGCCTAGTCAGCCTGGGGTTTGATCCTCCTCTTTTTCTTGTGCTCCCTAAGGGTGACAGGTGCACTAGCACCTAGCCATTGTGCTTTTCTCCTAGTTGGGAGAACAGGCATGTCACTGGTTTGAGATGCAATCTAGTGAGCTTTTATATCCAGGTTGGCCTCAAACCACAATCCCTGGATCTGTCTCCTAAGTAGGGAGCCTTCTGGGTAGCTAGGTGTGAGCCACTGGCAGTGCCTAGTTTCTACATGTTTGTTTTTGTGGTACTGATGATTGAACTCAGAGCCTCCATGCAAGTATCCTGCCACTTGAGCCATACCCCCAGTTACATATATTACTAACGAAGAAAGCCTCAGGGTGCAGTCCCTAGGTAGTAGCAATATCTTCTGGAGATTCATGGAAATGCAAAACTCTCAGGATTGGTGCCTCAAATCTCCTGGATCAGAGACTTGGGTGGGGCCCAGCCAAACATCTGTTTTAACAGGCCCAATGAAGTTTTCGACCCACTGCCACATTGCATGGGAATGTGGACTGTCAGGATTTGAAAGCCAGGCCATATCACAGTTGGCTACAAGCTTGTTAAAAATATGTATTTCTAGCTGGGTACTGGTGGCTCATGCCTGCAATCCTAGCTACTTAGGAGACAGGATTGTGGTTTGATTCCAGCACTAGATCCCGTCTCCAAAATAACCAGCAAGAAGCAAGGCTAAGTTAGGCATTGGTGGCTCATGCCTCTGTAATCCCAGCTACTCAGGAGGCTGAGATCTGAGGACTGAGGTTAAAAACCAGCTCAGGTTAAAAAAAAAAAAAAAAAAAAAAAAGTCCATAAGATTTTTTTCAGTTAACCAGCAAAAAGCTGGAGATGGGGCTGTGTCTCAAGCAGTAAAGTGCCAGCCCTGAGCAAAAAAGCTAAGGGATGGCACCCACACTTGGTGCTCAAGCCCCAGTATGGGAATAAAAAAATAATAAAAACCAGGAAGGCTGGAGGTGTTGTTTAGGTAGTAGGATGCCAGCTGGGTAAGCTGAAGAAATGTGAGGCTGAGTTAAAATCGCTCTCTCTCTCTCTCACAAACACACACACACACACACACACACACACACACACACACACACACAGAATTACTGGCCGCAAAACCAGATATTGGGGGTGAGGTAGGGAGGGATCTATATTTCAACCAAGAATATAGACTTTGTGTATTTTATAGCACTGTACTGAGGGAATGTCATGGAAGCACCTGGGGGCTCAGGAGGCTCCAGCCTTGGGATGTTAAGGTTGCCTTTTGGATGTTTAAGGAATGCGACATTAGAAAAGGTGGAGCCTCAAATTCCTTCTGAAGGGATTTCGATTTATTCTAAGGTCAATTATCTTATTCTAAGGTTGTTTTCTTCACACTATGGGGACTTCAGAGAACCATGAGGACAATTTTCCATTGGATGGCAGTAAAGGGCTTTGAGAAAGAAGCATATTTTCTAGTTTGCTCAAAGCAGCTTTCCTGGCATCTTCCCATGTTTCCTCCTCTCCTTGGTAATCTGGTGTTGTGATTCCACACTGCCTCATAAAGCCTGGTCCAATAATCAGATTTCCTCTAGAGAGTGAGTGGACCTGCACGCGAAATTTTCCCGGTGGGATTCTTGTGATGCATGAGTGGGTGGAGGAACCATGTGAAGCAGACCACATAGGAGACCCTTCCCAGCCTGTGGCACATCCATCCAATCAAGCTGACACTACACAAAGGCTGAAAGGAAGATCAGAAACACAAGGGGCATTCTGTAGGGCTGGAAAATGGGCGGGGTGAGGAGCAGGATCTGGGGCACCAGACTCACTCATGGGTGGCTCTAGCACCAGGTTGGGACAGATTGATGATGGGGTGGTAGAAGCTGGCATGGGGTTGGGAGAGGACCAATTTACTGGAAGTGGAGCAAGGCAGGAACAGAGGACATCAAGTCTGCAACGGGGAAGGCCTGGGCTCCAATCCCTGGCCTGAGGGTGGAGAAGGGAGGGAAAGTTGATGCCTCTAAGGAAACCTATCCTTCGTGCCCGGTGTCCTGGCTTATCTCCATCCACGACAGGGTTCTCCAGAGCCTTGGCTTCCATGTGAGCCCGTGCGTCTCACCTCAGTTCCGCGATCTTACATTGTACTTAGCATACAGGCATCTAGACTTCTACCTAGTAATACTTCTTGGGAACTCTCACAGGTAACAAATCACAAGAGGCTGCCGGATTGGCTGGCTCCCAGGAGGGAGCCTGGGCTGTGATGGTGAAAACCCCGAAAATGCCGCGGAAGCACCTCAATCGGGAAGTTTGGGTGACACTGAGTGTTGAGCCAAAGCTTTGCTGTTGAGAGTTCCAGACAGAAAACGAAAACCCCGAGGCCCTCAGACCCGCACCGGCGAGGACGAGGACGTCATATCGGGATTTCTAAAGGAAAATCGGTCCTCACGGGACCCTTAGGAGTACTGCACCGGCCTTCGGGGCGGTGCCAAGTTGTGGAGCGGAAGCTGGGGGCGCGGCAGGAAGTGACGTCAGGAGAAGCAGGAAGAGGCGGCCCCAGCCCCCACTGGCGGGGTGAGGGATAACGGTTTCCGGTCGGGGGCTCCGGACTGGGGGGGGGGGGGAGTGGGGGCGAGGCCGTGTGCGGTGAGCCTTGTCGCTCGCACTCCCGCTGGTACCGCGATGATGGACTGCGGGGAGTCGGAGCTGGAGTCCCTGGGAGGCGGAGATGCCCTGGCGGCCCCGGGACCACCCCCAGAGCCCCGAGCCCCGGAACCTCTCGTCCCAGTGCCCGAGCCCGGTCTAGACTTGAGCCTGAGCCCGCAATCCGTGAGCCCCGACCCGCGGAGCCCCAGCCCCGGGCGGCGGAAGGGACGGGCGGGGCGGCGGGGCGCGGCCCGCAGAGGGCGACAGGTGAGCTGGGGTCCGGAGCTGCCCGGAGGACCCGGACGGCCCTGAGCGCGGCCGCTCACTGCCCGGCCATGTGTCTCCAGGTCCGCTTCCGCCTGGCGCCGCCCTTCCCAACCCGCCCCGAGCCGCCCGTCGCAGCAGCCGCCACCGCCGCCGCCGCCGCCGCCGCCGCCGCCGCCGCCCCGAGCGAGGCGCACGAGCTGGAGGCGCCCGCGCCGCGGAGCAGCCTGGCCTTGAGCGCCGAGTTGCAGGCGGCCCGGGCCACAGCCTCGGGGCAGTTTGATGCCGCGAAGGCCGTGGAGGAGCAGCTGAGAAAGTCCTTCCAGACCCGCTGCGGCCTGGGGGAGAGCGTGGCCGAGGGTGAGGGGGGCGAGCGGCCCGTCGGGCGGGGGTCCCGGGCCAGGCGGAGCTGCTCACCCCAGCCCCTCCCGCGCTCTCAGGGCTGAACGTGCCGCGCTCCAAGCGGCTCTTCCGAGACCTGGTGAGCTTGCAGGTGCCGGAGGAACAGGTTCTCGGCGCGGCGCTGCGGGAGAAGCTGGCGCTCTTGCCGCCGCAGGCTCAAGCTCCGCCCCCGAAGGTGAGGGACGGGGCCCTGCCGCCTCGTGTCCCCAAGCGCGTGTCCGTCGCGGATTGGCCCCCTCCCAGAGTGTAAGCTTACTTTTGGGGCCCAACTTCAACAGGAGCCCTCCGGGCTAGGGCCAGACATGACCGTCCTGTGCGACCTAGACACACTGTGCTACGAATCTCCCCACCTGAGCCAGGACGGGCTGCCCCCTCTCCGACTCCAAGCCCGGCCTCGCCCTTCGGAGGACACCTTCCTCATGCACCGGACGTTGAGGCGGTGGGAGGCATAGACTTCATAGCTCTCTGGATTGCCATTTGACATTTTTGTGTTAAAACCGTTTTACAGAATAAAGTGGTTGTTAGGTAATGGGACTGTTTTTGGGAGCCACAAGCATAACTAAAACTGCTCCAAGGGGCCTTCCCAGGTTGGAAACTGCCAGATGAACTTTTTGGCCCTTACCTGGGCTATTACATAGCAAGACTCAAAAAAAAAAAAAAAAAAAAAAAACCAGAAGCAAGAATAAAAGTATCGGCAGGATGCAGGTAGCTTACTCTGGTTAGCTATCCTAAGGAGGCTGAGATCTGAGGACTGTGGCTCAAAGCCAGCCAGGGTGGGAAAGTTCGTGAGATTCTTACCTCCAATTAATTACACAAACACACATAGCCAGAAGTAGAGCTGTAGCTCAAATGGTAGAGTGCTAGTCTTGTGCACAAAAGCTCAGGGACAGTACTTGGGTGAGAGCTCAAGGTCCAGAACCAACACCAAAAAAGAAGTCTCAGGCTAGGCAGATGAGCTGTGTGAGCTTAACATGTACAAAGCCAATCCAGTCTACAGCACAAAAAGCTGAAAGTCCTTTGGATTTCCACTTGATATGTACTATTTGTATGTGTGTTGCTGGGAACGTAGGGACTTGCACATGCTAGCTAGGTGCTTTACTACTGAGCTACAACCCCATCAATCCATTGTTATGATGTGCTTACTAAAGCTTAAAAAAAACCTCCACCTTACCCCATCCCCAAATGTGGCGATTACTTGAGTCTAGGAGTCTGTAAGACAATGCTTGTACTGAGTTAACAAAATTACTTCTTGTTTTCACTTTAAAGGCCTTGCTCACCTTGTTAATAACTCGAGATTGCTCAGTTTTTGTCAGTTGTGGGGCTTGGACTGTCAGCCTGGGCTGTCTCTGAGCTCTTCAAGGCTAGAGCCCTACCACTGAGCTACAGTGCCACTTTGGTTTTCTGGTGGTTAAATAAAGATAAGTTTCATGGCCCTTCCTGCCCAGGCTGCCTTTGAACCACAGTCCTCAGCATCTTGAATAGCTAGGACTATAGGTGTGAACCAACCAGTGTCTGGCTTGCTCAGTAATTATCAAATGCTAAAGGTTTCCAGTAACCCTACACATACCACTGAAGTCATCTCACAGCACAGAAGAGTGGAGGGTCTCCTAAGCAGGTTGGTGGCTCTGGACCTATTTTTTTAAGCTCTTAAATGCAACTTTACTAAGGTCTCTGTCTTAAAAGTTCACCACCAACATCCAAAAAGAATTGTGGGGCTGGGGATATAGCCTAGTGGCAAGAGTGCCTGCCTCGGATACACGAGGCCCTAGGTTCGATTCCCCAGCACCACATATACAGAAAACGGCCAGAAGCGGCGCTGTGGCTCAAGTGGCAGAGTGCTGGCCTTGAGCGGGAAGAAGCCAGGGACAGTGCTCAGGCCCTGAGTCCAAAGCCCAAGACTGGCCAAAAAAAAAAAAAAAAAAAAAAAAAAGAATTGTGAAGTCTCTTTTTTCCAGGGAAGGAAGTTGGTAATCACATTGCATACCAGAATTTGCTTTGGTGAGGCTAAAATGGTAAAAATACACTGCCTATAGTATGCTCAAAGCCCTGGGTTCAATTCCCAGTGCCACCAAAATAAATCAGGGTTCTGTGTAACCTACTGTATATAGATTTCATTAGCAGTTTTCTCAATCACTGAAAAAATTGCCCTCTTCTGTGAAACTCTAGATTGGGCAAGGATGCAAGCACAGGTTCTACTGAGGTACCATCCCTTCCCCAGCTAGAAAGTGTCAGACAAGGGTATGGGGGCCACTGCCCTAGGTATCAAGTTTATTGTGCTGTTCTTACATTCCAAACCCAGTCCCCTCTCCCACTGGGGGACAGCAGCAGGAGGAATTTTTATCTTATCTGTGTGCCTCCCTGCCAAGCTCCCCCTCAAACCCTTAGTCCATGTATCTGTGGTCCACTGAAATGCAGCTAGGGACAAAGGCTGAGAAGTGGGAATCTTCCTGGGAGAACAGGAGGAAGGGGCTAGAGAATTCGACCCCTTCCCCCACTTCCCATGGAGAACAGAAGTCAGCAAAACAGTCCATGCTATCCAGCCTAGCAGGCTGGGGGAGAGAAAGATGACAGTAACTCCAGCACAGCTGGGCTTGCTGCTCAGGTGCAGGAGATAGGGAGGAGGCTGGGGCAGCAACTTAAGCCTTCTTTGCAGACCCAAGGAAAGGAAACTTTGGAGTTAGGAAGGAAAAAAACCTTTTCACCCAGGTCTTCAGGAGCAGCAAGGGCAGCCTCTTTGTGTTTTCTGTTTAGGGGGCCACTTAGTGGCTGGGGGAACGGGCCTTGTGGAACAGGTATACAGGACGCTGGAAGCCTGTGGAAAGAGCACAAAGGAGGCAGGTTGGCAGGCCCTCTGGACTCTCCACCCTCAGCTAGGACCAGTCTCCCCAATAATGAGCCAGGCTTACCTTTGGAGGTATTGTGGGGTGTGGCCACAAGCTCATAGCTGGAAAAGCCCACCTCTGGGGATGTCAGGTACGAACTGAACTGTTCTGGCTTCAGCTGGATTCGATAGTAGTTCTTGTAGATTGATTCCTGGCGAGAAAGGCAGAGGAATACATCAGCTTGCTGCCTCCTCCCCTGGCCAATGATGCCCAACTGGGGGGTTCTTTTCCCTCTGCTCAAAATGTTTTTCTTGCTGGTGGCTAGTGCTGGTGGTGCTATCAGTCTAGCTACTCAGGGGGCTGAGATCTGAGGATTTCAGTTCAAAGCCAGCGTGGGCAGGAAAGTCTGAGAGACTCATCTCCAATTAACCACCAGAAAACCAGAAGTGGCACTGTGGCTCAAAGTGCTACCAAAGTGCTGGCCTTGAGCAAAACAGCTTAGAGATAGCACGTAGGCCCCGAGTTCAAGTCCCATGACCAGAAAAAAAGTCTGTCTTGCCTCAACCAAAGAACGATTCACATTTCATTTCCACAGAAACCCACCGTGAGAGTCTTTCTCTTGCCGTAGGAGGACCATGGTTGGGGCTCCAAGATCAAGATGCCCCCAGGGCGTAGGTGCCGGTAGATCCGGCGAAACATTCGCTTCAGCCCCTCATCTCCCCAGTTCAGATGCACCCACTTGGTGAGGCTGAGGCAGAGCACCACATCATACTCTGGTGTTTGGGCCTCCACTAGCTCATCTCGATCCAGCACGTAGTTACCCTGAGAGTAAGAATCAGTGATGAGGTCAACAAGATATAAAGAACCATGTCTCCATGACTGCTCTGGAGGCTTTGTGACCATGTCCCACATTTATTCTCTGCCACTCCTCAGATCCTTTCAGTCTTTTCCCTTCTTGCCCCTGCTTCTTCCTATGGTAGAGTCAAACTTAAAAAGGGAGCCTTTATTTTAAAACTGAGTAAATTAACCAGGAGATTTTCCCACTTGGCACCAAAACTGTCAGTGAGCAAATGCTGGAGGACTCCTGGACATGGGTCAGGGATGCAATATTATACAAGGAGACCCATGGGTCCTCCCCTGTAGCGAAGGGCTGGCAAAATGTCAGGCCCATTTTTTTCCTTTCTCCTAGAGAAATCAAGAGCCATATCCCCTTAGGAAACCTTTTCTAGAAGATATGCTCCTCACTGTCTTCTGTAAAGTCAGGCTTAACCCGACCTAGCAGAGAACATTACTGCAGCCAGCCCAATGACAGTTTAATGGGGGAGCTGTGTGCAGCCAGAGACATAGAGTCAGGGACACACTCTCCCTCCCTGAAGAAAAGTCTGTGTTTCTCCCTCCCACTACCCAGAGGCAATGTGGAGAAGACCTAATGCTGAGCAGATCGGTTCCTGGCCCCTGACTCATCAACTCTGTATCTAAGGAAATAGAAGCAACTGATGCAAATAGGCCCTATCAAAGGACTGAAACTTCAAATACTCGTCTACCTCTGGAGTTTCCTCTCCCCCAAGACATTCCCTAACAGTCTCATGTTCCTTCAGCTGGTTTGAGGTTAGGGTTCCATCAGGACCGAATCTCCTAGTAGTGGCAGGTTACCCTTAAGAGAAAGTGGACCAACCTGGATTGCAATCCTTGCTGGAACAGGCAACAGGAGTCAGCCCCTACCCTTGAGGTCATGAGGAAAGACCTGGGATAGAGATGAACCCTGCCTGTCCAGGTTATAGAAAGGGCAATCTACCCAGCAGAGATTCTCCATCTGTTGCTGAGGAGTGGGTGCAGAGAAATGCCTCTGGGTCCTGACCTTTCCCTGACACATTTCTCTACTTCACTGCATTTTCATACCTGGCCCCTATTCCAACAGCCTTCTGACATCCTTACCGTGACGAAGACAACATTGTTGGGGAAGACAGAGGTGTCCGCTCCATCCAAGGGCACTTGGGGTGCAGCAATAGGACCCCGGCTGGCTGGCAGCGAGGCTGGGAAGCAGCTTCTCTTTCGGATGGTGGCAGTCCCTTCCTCACCCTCTGCCCCTGTATCCCCCTCAGAAGTCTGGGGTGGGAGACGCAGCTCCTCGGACAGGTAGTGTCGGATATTTTGACGGGCTGCGTGTATCAACCGGGCATCAATATCCAGTCCCACCATGCGCGATGGGCCCCACTTGCAGGCAATACTTAGGGTCAGATGCCCCACATTGCAGCCCAGATCTAGGATGTCCCGGCCCTTAAACCATTCAGGCTTCAGCACCCGCAGGCGCCCATCATCACAGGAAGGATTGCGGTACCCATAGTACTTGCAATAATTCCCATATTGGAACTTGCGATGTTGCTTTTTGAAGCCCGCTGCAGGTAGCGGGTGATGGTGGTGGCGGCCTCCCCCACTCCCTCGACCCTTTTCCTTGGAACCCTGACCTCCACCCCTAGCCCCTGCCTCCGACTTGCTGGAAGTCCTGCGACGTTTGCGATGTCGGGAGGAGGAAGACGAGGGTGCAGAGGTAACTGAGGCAGCTGAAGGGGCTGAAAGGGAGCCTGAGGAACCCTGCAGGGCAGATGGAAGGGGAGACACGACCTCATCCCTGCAGTTGATGGCTGTGTTGAGTTCATAGGGTTGGGGGGCATCGCGGTTCTGGCCCTTCTGCCGCTGCTGCTGTGTGGCGCCCTCCCCGTGGAATGAGGGGGTGAGGGGGGCTGTGGGCAGCGCGGCGTGGCTATCGTTCCCTCCGGATGCCTGCTGCTGCTGCTGGTGGTGCTGTCCCCGGTGTCTATGCCGCTTGCGACCAGTCTTGAGTGGCGAAGCAAGAACTACTTGGGCCTCATCAGTGCAAGTATTGAGACTGAGCGGGTCAGTGATATCTTTGGGGATGAGGATCTCCACAGGATCTCTCCCCTTGGCCGGAAGTGGGGAGGACTTGGGGGTCTCCGCATTGAGTGCACGACTCACTTCCTCATCCAGGAGGCTATTCAGGTTCAGTGGATCAAAGATATTGCCCCCCAGAAGAAAGTTGGAGGGTAACACAGAGTCACAGTCCGAGTTCACGCGCCGGCGCCTCTTGAAGGCTGGGTGTTTGAAGCCCCCCCCACCGCCCCCCACGTTACAGCTGTTTCTCCTCTTGCCCCCGCCTCCCCCCGGGGGCCGGTGGGGCTGGTAGCCATTGCGAGGGCGCGGAGGGGCCGGGGGCCCCAGCTCCGTCCCGCCCCCTGCCCGGCGCTCCTCCCCCACGTCCTGGGGAGCGGCCCGCCCCGGGGGCTCCGACGAGCGGGCCTCCCCGTGCGACGCCGCCGGGGCCGGGCCGCCCCCTCGAGGGCCGGCCGTGGTCCCCGCCGCCGGGGCCCCCGCCGCGAGCCCGCCAGGCCCCGGCCCGCGCTCCCCGCCGCGGAGCTCCCGGGACACCGTCTCCCGGTGCAGCTGCACCGCGGGGCCGCCCCCTCCGCCCGACTCATCTTTGAGCGGCGGCGGCGGGGCCGGCACCAGAAACGGCTCCTTCTCCGCCGCCATCTCGATCATTTCCTCCCCTTATTGCGTCCCGGCCGAGGGTACCGACGGGGGATCAGGGGGTTTGGCTCCCCGCTTCCTTCCTAAACCCTGCTCCCTCCCCACCCCCTCCCCGAGTGCGCGCGCAGCTCCGCTCCGCTCGCCTCGAGCCCGAGCGCCTCCCGCCCCCCTCCTCCCGAAGCGCGTCCCCCTCGCCCGCGAGACCAAAACAAGATGCCCGCGAGACCCGGGCAAGCCGAGGACTCAACCGCGCGTGCGCCGACCCCTTTCTCCGCCACCACTACCTCTCCGTCGCGAGCGCGCACGGCCGGCGCGCGTTCCGCTCAGCTCGCAGCCACGCATGCGTACTCTGCCGCCACCCTGGCTGCGCGCGCATCGGAGTACGAACCAACTTAACGGCTCCGGGAGTTTAAATATAGGCCCCCCATCTCAAGCCCCCCTACCCCCCAAGAAGCCCACCACCCCAAACGGACACCTACTTCCCTCCGCTGCTAGGTCCGGCCCTACTGATATCCTTTGTCTCGGCCGCACGTTCCCACCCACCGTTGGCGAAGGACGGGGAGCTGGTGTGAAAAGGTCTCCTTGACACCCGACCCTTGTTCCTGAGGAATGAGTCTCAGCGGTCTCCGCCCGGCTCTAAACCCAACAACCTCCCTACCCCGCCTCCAGCCTCCCCCTACTGGGTAGCGCCTGCGCACACCCTTTTAGGCTTGCGCGGGTAGATGCAGCACGTGTTGAGGATGATACCCCGCCCTCCGTCCGAGGGGCGGGGGCTGTGACGTCGTTTCCTCAGGTTAGACACACGCAGAGTGCGTCAGCAAGACCAGTGGGGCGCGGCCCCACCGCGAAAGGGGCGGGTCTTGTGAATTATTCATGAGGCGTGCTCGCTTCCTCCTCCTCCCACCTACTTGGGAGGGCTACTGGGAAAGCGGAAAAACCCTTCACGTTGGGGAGAGGGAAGGAGACCAGTCGACTTCCCACGAGCTGTCCCTAGTAAAATCCGATAGGTCACTTAAACACACACCCGTTTCTCGAGAATATTCTCTGCTGGAAAAAAACAAAAAGCACTAAAGCAGCTGAGACTGCCCAACTTCCTCTTCCTCCGAAATGGCCGAGTCCTCTCCCTCCTCAGCCTTCCCCTATTTGCGATCACCTGGACACGCCACGCCTCTT
The DNA here is from genome assembly GCF_023159225.1 of Perognathus longimembris pacificus. NCBI lineage: Eukaryota > Metazoa > Chordata > Mammalia > Rodentia > Heteromyidae > Perognathus > Perognathus longimembris. Next base: position 70,863,176 of record NC_063161.1, on the reverse strand, counting down.
CCCCCCCTCCACACCCCGCCCCACTCCAGGCGCCTGCGCGGTTGGCGTGCCCAGTCCCGCTGGGCCCTCTACGTCCACTGCCCTGGGCTATAGCTGCTGGCCCTTCTCCATCCACACTGCTGCGGCCTTGGGCGGCCTCATGAAAAAAAAAACAAAAAACAAATCACACATGGGCAGGGAAAGGCCTTCGGCTAGCTTTGGGTCCTTAGAAAGAAACAGGACTTCCTTGGTTTCCCCAGGGTGATGAGTTGCTAGGTCTCCCTGCAACAGATTGGCTGAGGGCCGGTGGCGGCTAAAGTAGGGCTCAGGGTAGTCTCGAAATATGAAAGGCGTGAAGAAAGCTAGAAACACGAATACGGTATGCAAAGAGTGTAAGGAAAAGGCAGTCGAGGACAGAAGAGTTTGAAAGATGTGCTATAATAAACAATCGGGCGCATTGCTGCCGCCTGATGAAAGTGACGCGAGCGAGGATCATGGGACTTGTAGTTCTCCGGGCATTCGTTTGGAAGATGGTGGAAATACGGGAGCCGCGTAAATGCCGAAGGGCGGCCATCTGCGCATGCGCCCTTGTCCTGGAAGGGGGGGGCGGAAAGCTCGCCGCTAGGGGGCGGAGCTTACCGCGACCTCGCGCCTTCGCCTAGTGGCGGGAAAAAGCAGGTCGAGGTTGCAGAGCTTTGCGGTATGGCTGCTCCTCGCCTTTAAGTTCCCGGCTGGCCCCAGAAGGTAGCTGACTTGTTTTTTTTTTCCCCTCGGCAGCAGACGAAAGTAGTGGACGCGACCAGTCTCGGTACTTGTCGGCTGTGGAAAAAAAAACTTTCTCCTCAGAAGGACGACCTAGATTTCACCTCAGAATCTCCAGGCCACTTCACCCTGCCTCCTCTGGAGGGGAGTGCCGTCACCCCCAGACCCCCCCCCCCCAAAAAAAAAAGATGGATAGTGGGATGGGAAATGATGATTGGAGCCCGGGGGGTGGGTGGGTGGGGGGCGAGGTTCCGGGACCCTGGGCTGGAGCGCAGGGGAAGCGAGGCTCGGGAGTCGGCGTCCACCAACAGGGCGTCCACCGACAGGGCGCCCAAGGCCTTGGCCCGGGGTGGCTGTCCTGAAGAGAAGTGGCTGCGGGGGACGGAGGGGGGGGCCGGCGGGGGGGGGGCCGGCCTGGGGAGAGGTGGGTACTCTGCAGTGTTAAGCCCCCTCATTGCAGGGAGGACGGAGGGCAGGTTTGGGGGGGGCCCACCCCCAAGGTTAATTTGAAATGTGACAGTGGGGGCACCCGCGGCCGCATTTGTGGCCTTATGAACGAGGGCAGCCATGATGGAAAACTATTGGGTTTGGACACAGAACTTGGGGGTTCTTTCTTGGCCCTCCCAACCCCCTCCCCCCAAGCTGTAGTTTTCTCTGAGTGTGTACGCATAAGCCTTGGCGGAATATTTAGTTCATGTGGGCACTTCTGAGGGTGAACAGGGTTTGTGGTGGGCAGTCAAGAGCCCCTGGACTTACTTGAAAATATGTTTTATAAAATTGGTTGGGATTAAAAAAAAATAGCAGGGGCTGGGGATATAGCCTAGTGGCAAGAGTGCCTGCCTCGGATACACGAGGCCCTAGGTTCGATTCCCCAGCACCACATATACAGAAAACGGCCAGAAGCGGCGCTGTGGCTCAAGTGGCAGAGTGCTAGCCTTGAGCAAAAAGAAGCCAGGGACAGTGCTCAGGCCCTGAGTCCAAGGCCCAGGACTGGCCAAAAAAAAAAAAATAGTATACATACACTGTGCAAAGAGGAGGATGCGTCCCTGCGAAGAAATAAAACACTAGTATTAGGCATGAAAATAAGAAGTTCTTGTTAGATTTTAATGCCAAAAGGAGAGCAGAGTCCATCTTAAAGGAGTCTTTTTCCCTTCTCTTCCCCTCTCCTCTTTTTCCCTGGCATTTCCTGGCCCTTCCCTCCCCTCCCCTCTCCCTTCCCCCTCCTTCCTCCTCCCCTTTTCTCTTGTTTCCTCTTCCTCCCTCTCTTCTCCATCCCCCTCCCTTCTCCTTCCTCCTCCCTCTCCCTTTCCTTTGTTTCCCCGCCCCTTTCCCTCCATCCCTCCCCCTCCCTTCTCCAAGCTTCTCCCTCCTCCCCTTTCCTCTTCCCCCCCATTTCCTTCCTCTTTTCCCCTCCCCACCCCTCCCTTTCCCCCTCCATTTCCTGCTTTCTCCCCTTCTCTCAATCCCTCTCATTCCCTGCCCTTTCTTTTCTCCCTCCCTCCCTCCTCCTCCCTCTCTCTCCTTCATCTCTTCTTCCTTCTCTTTTCTCTCCCTCCTTCCCCTCCCTCTTTTTCCTTCCCTCTCCTTTTCCCGGTTCCTGCCCTTCCCCCTCAGCTTCCTTTCCCTCCTCCCTTCCCCATTTCCTGTCCCTCCCCTTCCCTTCTCCCTCCCTGTCTCTTCTCTGGTCTCTTCCTATCCCCCTCCCCTCTGTTCTCTACACCCTCTCCCCTCCTTTATCTCTTCCCTCTTTTTTTTTTTTTTTTTTTGCCAGTCTTGAACTTAGGGCTTGAGCACTGTCCTTGGCTTCTTTTTTGCTCAGAGCTAGCACTCTGCCACTTGAGCCACAGCACCATTTTGTATATATGTGGTGCTTAGGAGTCGAACCCAGGGCTTCACGTATACAAGACAAGCACTTCACCACTAGGCCACATTCCCAGCCCCTCTTCCTCTTTTCTGTTTTTTTTTTTTTTTTTTTTTTCCTGATCCTGAGGCTTGAACTCAGGGACTGGGCACTGTTCTTGAGCTTCTTTGTGCTTAAGGTAAGTATTCTACCACTTCCAGTTTTCTAGTGGTTAATTGGAGATCAGAGTCTCGTGGACTTTTCTGCCCAGGCTGGCTTTGAAACAATCTTCAGACCTCAGCCTCCTGAGTAGCTAGGATTACAGTTGTGAACCACCACTGCTCAGCTTTTATTTTTCATTCTTGTAACAAGCCTGGGGCTTGAACTCAGGGCCCAGGCCCTGTCCCTGAGCTTTTTGCTCAAGGCTAGCACTTTCATCACTTCTGCCACAGCTCCACTCCTGGCTTTGTTGGTACTTGATTGGAGAGAAGAGTCTCATGGACTTTTCTGACCAGGCTAGCTTCAAACTGTGAACACCAGATCTCAGTCTCCTATGTAGCTAGGGTTGCAAAAGTGAACCACTGACACCCAGCTTAAGTATTCCTTTTACAGCCTAGTTTATTTTTTATTTTTTTGGCCAGTCCTAGGCTGTGAACTCAGGGCCTGAGCACTGTCCCTGGCTTCTTTTTTGCTCAAGGCTAGCACTCTGCCACTTGAGCCACAGCGCCACTTCTGGCCATTTTCTGTATATGTGGTGCTGAGGAATCGAACCCAGGGCCTCATGTATACGAGGCAAGCACTCTTGCCACTAGGCCATATTCCCAGCCCCTACAGTCTAGTTTTATTTACTTTCTATCTTCTGTTTAGGATTACACTAAAGAAAGAGACCCATTTGCTTCAGGGTTCTCTTAATTTTCACTCCAAATTTTAATGATTCTCACTGATGGAAACAGTGAGGAAAAAATAATGGTCTATCTTGTAAAGGAAAAATTAGCTAGGCCAGGTAGCTCCAACCTATAATCCTAGCTACTTGAGAGGTGGACATTAGGGGATAGTAGTTTGAGGCCAGTATAGGAAAAAAAAAAAAAAGGTTTGCTTCATTTTGATCAATGGATGCTCATGGTGGCATGCACTTGCCATTTTGGTGACATAGGAAAACACAAATAGGAGGATTGCAGTCCAGGCCAGCATAGGCTTCATGTGAGACCCAATATCAAATACCATTAACTCCCAAAAGGCCTTGTAGAGTGGCTCTAGGGGTAGGTAGCCCACCTAGCAAGTATGCAGCTGAGTTCAAACCCCAACACCACCAAAAAAAAAAAAAAATAGGGGCTGGGGATATGGCTTAGTGGTAGAGTGTTTGCCTTGCATACATGAAGCCCTGGGTTCAATTCCTCAGTACCACATAAACAGAAAAAGCCAGAAGTGGTGCTGTAGCTCAAGTGGCAGAGTGCTAGCCTTGAGCAAAAGAAGATAAGGGACAGCGCCCAAACCCTGAGTTCAAGTTCTAGGACTTGCAAAAAAAATTAGATGAAGGCAGAATAGTTCTTTTAGAAGAGCATGCCTGAATTGCTCATGTTTATAGAAGAAACAGAAAAGAAAAATATCAACGGATGCTTCATAGAGATTGAGAGTTCTGGGTAGCCTTGCTAAATTATTGAGGCCCTGTTTTAGAAAAAGGGAGTGGAAGTCTGGGTCTGGGGATATAATCAGTCAGAAAAGCCCAAGCATGAGTGAGATCCTGGGTTCAATCACTTAATAGTGCCCCCAAGTAAAAATGTGGAAAGATAACTTTTTCTTTTTTTTTTTTTGGCCAGTCCTGGGGCTTGGACTCAGGGCCTGAGCACTGTCCCTGGCTTCTTTTTGTTCAAGGCTAGCACTCTGCCACTTGAGCCACAGCGCCTCTTCTGGCCGGTTTCTGTATATGTGGTGCTGGGGAATCGAACCCAGGGCCTCATGTATATGAGGCAAGCATTCTTGCCACTAGGCCATATCCCCAGCCCCGAAAGATAACATTTTGCATTTAGCTATGCTTGGGTCTTGGTAAGTTATTTCTCAGTACCCTGTTCCTTCCCCTTAAAAAAAAAAAGGCAGTCAGTTTTATTTGTATTTTAACTCCTCATTGGTGGATCATGCCTGTAATCCTAGCTACTCAGAAAGCTAAGATCTGAGGATCACAGTTTGAAGCCAGCCTGGGCAGAAAAGTCAATGAGACTCTTATCTCCAATTAACCACCTAGAAACTGGAAGTGGAACCTTGAGCTAAAAAGCACAGGGACAGTACCCAGGCCATGAGTTCAAGACAACCCCCACCAAGAAAAAGTTTAAAATCACAATGAGTCATGGAAGTTATATTCTTGCTTTCCAACAGCAAAGAACATAGAGTTTCTTGGTGGAAAGATGGCAACATTGCAGAAAAAGGAAGGTGAGTGAAGAATGAGGGAGGTCTGTTTGGTATATTTCTCTCATTTCTACTTCTGAACAGTTCATCCTTTCCACCAAAGGGTATTTTAGATTACATATATAGCCTGTTCACTTTGCTCAGACCATTATTCTGCCAGATGCTTTGAGCAAAATAAATATAACTTAGAAACAATTCTGCTCAAGAAACATATGAATTCATAGGAAGGAAAAAAGGCAAAAATGTATAGCATAGGTAATGCCTGCAATTCTAGCTCCTTAGGAGGCTGAGATCTGAGAATTGCAATTGGAAGCCAGCCTGGCCAGGGAAAGTGAGGCTCTTATCTCCATGAAACTATTCAGAGAAAGTCAGAAGTGGCACTGTAACTCAAGTGGTAGAACGCTAGCCTTGAGCACAAAGAGGCTCAAGGGCAGTGCCCACGCCCTCAGTTCAAACCCCAGGACTGAAAAAAAGTTACATAAAGTGTGGTAAATATCACCAGAAAGTTTTGAAGTATTATGGAAGCTCAGAAGAAAGAGATAATATTAGATATACCTAGGAAAAATAGGAAAAACTTATAATTTTTTTTATAGAGGAAGTGGCCTGAGACTGGGTTATGAATTATTTGTAGGTTTTTAAAAAATAATTTTAAGCTAATTTCTCATAAATTTTAATTCAGAGTTAAAGCAAATTTAAAAAATTTACACTTGAATAATTCACCTGCCACCTCAAACAGTATATCAGAATCAACTAGTCTTAAAGAATTACAGATTTATCAACCTCACCCTGAACTACTTTATCTTAATGTTGGTGTTAAGATAGTGGATGGTGATATACAGGGAGAGGCCTAGGAATCTGAATTTAAGAGCTCTGAACTGGTGTTTGGTAATCTCTTGTTATGCAGTGTGCTTCACTTTTTCAAATTTCTTTCAGAATGTGGAAATGGTCCAAAGAAAAGCTTTGCTCCACCTACACAAAAATTGCAGGTGATACCTCAAGGTCCTAATTCACCCCAGGAGTACATGACACTAGGAGTGAGAACATCAGAGGGAGTAACTGAGACTATCATGTTCAAGACCAAGTTAGCGGAGGAGGAGAAGGCAATCACAGAGAATAGGCCAAACAGTGGATGGGAGATAAAAGGCAAGGCTCAAGACAAGCCTATGGAGAAGAAAAAAAAGGTACGAGTCACAGTAATGGACTCTGGTAGGAAAGTTCCTTCTATTCTGTTCCCCACCCAGGCTAGACAAATAAACTTTTTCTGATGGGTAATTCATTCTGTACTTTAAATAATTCTTCATCCTCCTTCCTCCTTCCTCCTTCTTCCTCCTTCCTCCTTCCTCCTTTTTGGTGTGATATGAAAATTAAACCCAAGATCAATTCAGCATGCTATGTAAACAGTCTGCAACCGACCTGCACCCTGCTCCCTCTTTTTTTTTGTGTGTGCATGTGCCAGTACTAGGGATTAAACTCAGAGCCTCATGCTCTGTTTAGTTTTTTGCTCCAGGCTGGTGCTCTACTGCTTGAGTCATGCCTTTATTGCACTGCTACTTGAAAGAGTAGTTTTTTGTTATTGTTGTTGGCTGTGGAGCTTGAACTCAGGGCCTGGGCATTCTCCCTGAGCCTCTTTGTGCTCAAGACTAGCACTCTACCACTTGAGCCCATAACTCCACTTCTGGCTTTTTGGTGATTAATTGGAGGAAGGGGTCTTATGGACTTTGCTGCCTGGGCTGGCTTTGAACCATGATCCTCAGATTTCAGCCTCCTGACTAGCTAGGATTACAGGCATGAGCCACCAGTTGCGTCGCAAAAGTAGTTTATTTATTTTTGTCTTGAATTTTTATTTATTTTTTGTCAGTTGTGGGGATTGAATTCTGGAACTCTGGGCCTGAGCACTGAACCTGACCTCTTCAGCTCAAGGCTAGTGCTCTATCACTTGAGCCACATCACCACTTCCGGTTTTCTAGTGGTTAATTGGAAATAAGAGTCTCATGAACTTTCCTACCCAGTCTGGCTTTGAACCTCAATCCTCAGATCTTAGCCTCCTGAGTAGCTGGGGTCACAGGTGTGAGCCTGCACCCAGATCTTTTGAATTGTTGATGTAGGTTTCCTATGTTGCTTGGGCTAGCCTGGAACTTGGAATCTTTTCGCCTCTGCCTCCCAAGAAGCTGGGATTATAGGTGTGTATTATGTCTAGTTTAGTTTAGTTTTTTTTGTTCTTTTTTGTTGGGCTTCCATTTTCTTCTCCAAAAGGGAAAATGTTTTGATGAAAACATTTAACCACAACAAAAAAATATGAGTGAGGGCTGGGAAGGTAGCTTATTTGGTAGAATGCTTGCCTAGCATGCATGAAGCCAAGGGTTCTATTCCTCAGCACCACATAAACAGAAAAAGCCAGAAGTGGTGCTATGGCCCAAGTGGTAGAGTGCTAGCCTTAAGGAAAAAGAAGCCATAGACAATGTTCAGGCCCTGAGTTCAAGTCCCAGGACTGGCAAAAAAAAAAAAGAGTGAAGGGACTAGGAATGTGGCTCAGTGGTAGAGTGCTTGCCTAGCCCTGGGTTCAATTCCTCAGAACTATATAAACAGAAAAGACTGGAAGTAGCACTGTGGTTCAAATGGTAGAGCACGAGCTTTGAGCAAAAGAAGCTCAGGGACAATGCCAAGGCTCTGCATTCAAGTCCATAATTGGCCAAAAAAAGAGTGCAGTTGAAGATAGTTGGGAGTAGATACAGATAGAAACTTTATATAAATAATTTCTTTTTCTTTGATGCGTTTTGTTATGTTTTGTCTGTCCTGGGGCTTGAACTCTGGGCCTGGGCGCTGTCCCTGAGCTCTTCAGCTGAAGGTTAGCACTCTACCACTTGAGCCCCAATGCCTCTTTAAGTTTTCTGGTGGATAAGTGGAGATAAGTCTCACAGATTTTCCTGCCTGGGATGTCTTTGAACCACAATCCTCAGATCTCAGCCTCCTGAGTATCTAGGATTACAGGTGTGAGCCACTGGTGCCTGGCTTGTTTGATGCCCTTTATGCCCAGGAGATCTGGGATAAAGTTGATGGACCCCTTAGTTATGTTGTTATCATGCTTTTAGTCTTGTGAACTTACAGCTTCATCTAAAGGAGGTGTCTCTGATGAGTCAGAGGAGAAAACCATGAAAAAACAAGTCTTTCCTTCCTTACTTTTGTCTCTGCAGGAAAAAACAACTCTTACCAATGCAGAATTTGAGGAGATTGTCCAGATTGTGCTACAGAAGTCCCTCCAGGACTGCTTGGGTATGACTTATACTGGGCAGTGTGACTGTTCTCTGAAGGGTAGTGTCATTAGATGATACTTTGAAATATCTCATCTCCTATCAATATAACTATAGCTTAACCACCTGAGATAAAAGATACAGACGTTGTGGAAAGTAGATGACACTGACTTCAGAATGTATAGCCTTACCTAAAATTTTAAAGTGCTATTTGAATTCATTTTTCTGTATTTATGGTTTACTTAGGGAAAAATAATTGTTTTCTGAGATTTCTTAGATTCTGCTTATACTTCTTTCTTTCTTTCTTTCTTTCTTTCTTTCTTTCTTTCTTTCTTTCTTTCTCTCTCTCTCTCTTTCTTTCTTTCTTTCTTTCTTTCTTTCTTTCTTTCTTTCTTTCTTTCTTTCTCTCTCTCTCTCTCTCTCTTTCTTTCTTTCTTTTTTTTTTTTTTTTTTTTTTTTGCCAGTCCTGAGGCTTGGACTCAGGGCCTGAGCACTGTCCCTGGCTTCTTTTTGCTCAAGGCTAGCACTCTGCCACTTGAGCCACAGCGCCACTTCTGGCCGTTTTCCATATATGTGGTGCTGAGGAACCGAACCCAGGGCTTCATGTATAGGAGGCAAGCACTCTTGCTACTAGGCCATATTCCCAGCCCCTTATTTCTTCTTTTAATACTCAGGAGTTCTAGGATAAAGAACTCTCTCAGTCAAAAGACTAAGGAGAATAGTCAGACATATCAGCCATTCTTTTTTGTACTTGAATTACTAGAAAGAGTTTGGGGAAATAATTATATAAAATATATAGGCACCGGTGACTCATGCCTGTAATCTTCAGGAGGCTGAGATCTGAAGATCACAGTTTGAAGCCAGCCCAGGCAGAAAAGTCCATGAGACTCTTATCTTTAATAAACTACTCAGAAAATACAAAAGTGGCACTATGGCTAAAGTGGTAGAATGCTAGCCTTGAGCACAAAGAGGCTCAGGGATGGTGCCGAGGCCGTGAATTCCAGCCCCAAGACCAGCCCCTCTGCCCCCCAATATATATATGTATGTATATGCAACATATAATTTATTTACATGTATAAAATAAAATTATCATGATCTAGCTGTTTTAGAATGAGGATAAATCTGGAAAGGCTTTTAAGACTGTGATACAGATTTGGAGTTTCTTTTGAAATTTTTTCTATTTGTGTGTATGTATGTATGTATGTATGTATTTAATATATTTATCTTTGTACTGGTCATGGGGCTTGAATTTAGGGCCTGGGTGCTGTCCCTGAGCTTATTTTCTCAAAGCTAGTGCTATATCACTTGAGCCACAGCTCTACTTCTGACTTTTTTTCTGAGATAAGAGTCTCATAGGCTTTCCTGTCCAGGCTGGCTTCCTCAGATCTCAGCCTCCTACTATTACAGGAGGCCTAGTATTACTAATAGCTAGTATTACAGGTGTGAGCCACTGCTGCCTGGCTTTTTTGTTGTTGTTGTTGTTGGTCCTAGGTCTTGAACTCTGGGTCTGGGCGCTGTCCTTAAGCTCCTTTTGCTCAAGTCTAGCACTCTACAACTGGAGCTACAGCACCACTCTGGCTTTTCTTGTGATGAATTGGAGATAAGAGTCTCACAGACTTTATTATAGTTAATAAATCCTTGAGAGATTTTTTTCCTTTGTTATTTCTCTGCTTCTAATATTTTGTTTCAGGAGGGGTGGGATCTGGCCTTAATTTGGCAGAGACTTCCTGTGCTCAGTGCATAGTATGTACCAAGTTACACAAAAAGCAAAGAATTGCTTCTTCTGCTACTGCTATTGGTAATGCCAATGGGTAAGTCTATGCCAGGAAGGTAAGTAGAACACAGAGTGGACTTAACATTAGGGAATGGTGATCTGTTTTTCTGTCTATCTTGTCATTTATCATATTTCTATTGATTTCTCTTAGCGCAAGAAAATTGTTTGAATTTGGGAAAAATAGATAAAAGAATAGGGTAAAATGACTTCAGTAGGTGTAAGAGTTTTATTTATTTATTTTTTGGTGCTGGCGATTAAACCCAGTGCCTTGTGTATGCTAAGTACATGCTCTACCACCAAGCTATGCATTTAGCCTCAGTCTCAGATTCTTCTGTGCTTCTTTTGCTCAAGGCTAGTGCTACTTGAGCCACAGCTTTACTGCCAGCTTTTTAGGTAGTTTATTGGAAATAATCTCATGGACTTTACTGCCTGGGCTGGCTTTGAAAATTGATCCTTAGATCTCAGCCTCCTGAGTAGCTAGAAGTGTGAGCTACTGGTGCCTGGCTTCCCTTTGAACTTTTTATCTAAACAATACTCTTTTCAGGGATCCACAGATTTCAGCTTCTCAAGAAAATGAAATTATCCCTCAGATAGGACCATCTAAGGCAAGCCAACCAATTCCTGCACCCTCTGAGAAGACACTTAGTAGCTTTCCTGCCAGCAGAGGAAAGATGGAAGCTCGTAAGTATTGCCAGATACCTTTTGATGTTGGTTTAGGTGTTTGCTTTAGGAAATTAGGGGATTTTCAGCAAGCTGAGATTTTTCAACACAAGACTTGAAACTAGGGCTGGGGATATGGCCTAGTGGCAAGAGGGCATGAGGCCCTGGGTTCAATTCCCCAGCACCACATATACAGAAAATGGCCAGAAGTGGTGCTGTGGCTCAAGTGGCAGAGTGCTACCCTTGAGCAAAAAGAAGCCAGGGACAGTGCTCAAGCCCTGAGTCCAAGCCCCAGGACTGACAAAAAAAACAACAACAAAAAAAACCAACAAGACTTGAAACTCTTGGGTAGTGATTTTTTTTTCTTTCCTTGGCCTTTACTGTCTACAAAGTAGATTCTCTGTCTCTCTCTGTCTCTGTCTCTGTCTCTGTCTCTCTGTCTCTCTGTCTCTGTCTCTCTGTCTCTCTCTCTGTCTCTCTCTCTCTCTCAGAAGTGATGCTGTGGCTCAAGTGGTGGAGTGCTAGTCTTGAGCAAAAAGAAGCCAGGGACAGTGCTCAGGCCCTGAGTTCAAACCCCAGGACTGGCAAACAAACAAATAAACAAAAAAAGACTCTTAGGGGCTGGGAATATGGCTTAGTGGTAAAGTGCTCACCTTGTATACATGAAGCTCTGGGTTTGATTCCTTATCACCACATGTATAGAAAAAGCTGAAAGTGGTGCTGTGGCTCAAGTGGTTGAGTGCTAGTCTTGAGCAAAATGAAGCCAGGGATAGTGCTGAGGCCCTGAGTTCAAGCCCCAGGACTGGCAAAAAACAAATCAAAACAAAAGAAGACTCTTAGGAGATAGCCTCCACTAACTGTAATAAAAAATAAAAAAGCCAGAAGTGGAGCTGTGGCTTAAGTGTTAGAGCATAAAAGTTCAGGTTCAGTGCCCAGGCCCTGAGTTCAAGTGCCAGGACTGGCCCAAGGAAGAAAAATAAAGACAGACTTGGGCCTGGAAACCACATTTATATATAGAGAGAATAATAAAATAAAAATAGAGAAGAGATTCAGAGAATCTGAGAATAATTTATTCTTTTTTGGGGGGAGTATCTTTATAATTCTATTTTGGGGAGACCAGGGTTTGAACTCAGGGCCTAGTGCTTTGTAGTTAGGTACTCGGCTGCTTGAGCCATTTCTCCAGCCCCCCACCTCCCCGCCCCCCCTTTTTTTTTTGCCAGTCCTGGGGTTTCAGCTCAGGGCCTGAGCACTGTCCCTGGCTTCTTTTTGCTCAAGGCTAGCACTCTGCCACTTGAGCCACAGCACCACTTCTGGCTTTTTCTATATATGTGGTACTGAGGAATCAAACCCAGGGCTTCATGTATGCGAGGCAAGCACTCTACCACTAGGTCATATTCCCAGCTCCCTCTCTAGCCCCTTTTTATACGTCATTTTTTTGGACAGTCTTGTTTTTAAGCCAGCCTGGGACCACCATCCTCCTACTGATGCTCTTGCATGTAGCTAGGATAACAGGTATGCATCATTTTGCCCAGCTTTTTGTCAGTTAAGGTAGACTCTTGCAGGCTTTTTGCTTAGACTGTCCTTGAATTGCAGCTCTCCTGATCTCAGCCTCCTGTGTAGCTAGATTTACAGTTATAAGTCATTGTGCCAGGGTGATTTTACCTTTTTTTTGTTTTTGTAGTTGGTTGTGAAGCTTGAACTTAGCACCTGGGCGCTGTCTCTGAGCTCTTTTGCTCAAGGCTAGTGCTCTACCACTTGGAGCTGCAGCACCACTTCTAGTTTTCTGGTAGTTAATTGGAAATAAGAGTCTGATGGATTTTCATGCTCAGTCTGGCTTTGAACTGAGATCTTCAAATCTCAGCTTCTTGAGTACCTAGGATTACAGGCTCGAGCTCCCAGCACTAGGCTGATTTTATTCTTTTATCTGGAAAAAGGATACTAAAATGTCTTTGAGATTGAATGGAGGGTAATGATAGATTAGATATGGATTCACTTTTTTTTCTTTAGTAGTGGGGATTAAACTCAGCACTTTGTGTATGAAGCACCAGCTCACTTATTCTTTGAATAACAGCTATTAGTGCCTTACATAATATGTCAAGGATTTTACTAGGTGCTAGAAATGATGAACATTTTTTTAAAATTAAATTTTATTGACAAAGTGTTGTGCAAAGGGGATACAGTTACATAATAAGTGAGTACATTTCTTTTTCTTTTTTTTTGCCAGTCCTGGGGCTTGAACTCAGGGCCTGAGCTCTGTCCCTGGCTTCTTTTTGCTCAAGGCTAGCACTCTATCACTTGAGCCACAGCGCCCCTTCTGGGCTTTTCTATATATGTGGTGCTGAGGAATCGAACCCAGGGCTTCATGTATACAAAGCGAGCACTTTACCACTAGGTCATATTCCCAGCCCGTGAGTACATTTCTTGTCATATCTGTTACACCCTCATTTTTCTTTCCCTTCCCTAGTTCAGGTAGGCATATATACAATATCTAGTGTACTAAAATCATATGCAGTAACCACATAGGGTTTGCCAAAGGAAATTCACCTAGAACATTAAATGTAACGACAACAATCGAATCCTCCTGTGTCCTCTTGGAGTTGTTTTTGTTTATCCTCATCTTATATAAATCATGTGTACGTAGCTGTTGAGTTATTGTGATCCACTGATAGGTCTATCCTAGACCTTTTTATCTTTGTTTAGTAGTTTTTTGGTTTTAGATACATAATGTAAAGTCTCTGATCCAAATATGTGGAAATACCATTTGGAAAGAAGTTTGTTATTTTGCAGACCTGGTCTCTACTGTTCCCACCCCCACCCTCCAACAGTCATACATCAAGGAGCCCATGCCCCTTTGTTCTCTGTGTTCTAGGCTTGTCTCACTCAACATTATTTGTTCAAGTTCTGACCATTTCCCTGCGAATAACAATATTTCATCATTTCTAATCACTATATAGTATCCCATTGTGTACAGGTACCACATTTTTTGGATCCATTCATCTGTAGTGGGGCATCTGGGTTGTTTCCATATTTTGGCTATTGTGAATTGTACAATGATAAACATGGAAGTGCAGATGTCTTTTTGATATCCTGAGACCTGTTGTTCAGGATAGATGCCTAGGAGTGGTATGGCTAGGTCATAGGGTATGTCTATGCTAAGCTTTTTGAGGAACCTCCATACTGTTTTCCAAAGTGGTCATACTAATTTGCACTCCCTCCAATAGTGGAGAAGGGTTCCTCTTTCCCCGCATCCCTTCTAGCATTTGTTGTTGCCTGAGTTTAGAGTATAGGCCATTCTAACTGGAGTGAGGTGGTATCTCAGGGTTGTTTTTATTTGCATTTCCTTTACTGCCAGGGATGTTGAACATTTCCTCATATGTTTCTTTGCCATTTTTATTTTTTCTCCTGTGAAGTCTCTCTTTAGCTCCTTTGCCCATTTAATAATTGGTTTACTGGGTTTGGAGGGGGAATTTTTTTTTGTCAGTTGTAGAGCTTGAACTCAGGACCTGGATGCTGTCCTGGGCTCTCTAGCTCAAGGCTAATTGTGCCATCACTTTGAGTCACAGCTGTAATTCTGGTTTCTGAGTGATTAATTGGAGATAAGAGTCTCATGGAGACTTTTCTGCCCAGGCTGGCTTCAAACTGTGATACTCAGATTTCAGCCCCCTGAGTAGTTAGGATTACAGGCGTGAGCCACCAGTGCCCAGCAAGATGATGAGCAAATTTTATAGCCTATCCGTCATAGAATTTTCAGTATGTTAATGTGTTAGATAATAAAGAAATGTGGGGCTACTGTGGAATTCCATGACAGGAAACAATAGATCATATAGTGTATTATTTAAAAATAATAATGTATAAATTAATAAAGGTAAAATAAATTATAAAAATAAAGTATTGGGCTGGGAATGTGGTTTAGTGGTAGAGTGCTTGTCTAGCATGCATGAAGCCCTGGGTTCCATTCCTCAGGACCATATAAACAGAAAAAGCTGGAAGTGGCTCAAGTGGTAGAGTGCTAGCCTTGCACAAAAGAAGCTCAGGGACAGTGCCCAGTCCCTGAGTACAAGCCCTAGGATTGGCAAAAAAACAAAACAAAACAAAAAGTGTTAGTGAAAAATTCAAAGACAAATGGATAATCTTGGAAAAGACAGACTTCTTCCTTTTTCAGTGAATAATAATTTAAAAAAACCCAAAACCAAAAGTATACAGGGCAGTAGAGTAAATAGCTAGTGTTTCAATGAATTAAAAACTTTGTTGTTGGGCATGGAGCTTGAACTCAGGGCTTGGGCACTGTCCTTGAACTCTTTTTATTCAAGACTAGTGCTTTTTGTTCAAGACTTTGAGCCACAGCACCATTTCCTGTTTTCTGCTGGTTAATTGGAGATATGAGTTTCATGGACTTTCCTGCCTGGACTGGCTTTGAACCTTGATCCTTAGATCTCAGCTTCCTGAATAGCTAGGATTGCAGACATGAGCTATTAGCTCCCACCTTGACTTAGTAATTTAAAACCAAAACCCAAAGTATACAGGGCAGTGGAATAAACAGCTATGTCTCATATGTGTACATCTATACCTACATATATGTCGTATATAGTTGATAATTTGAGAGGTTGTACTGATGCTGGAACTCAGGTCCTCACTCTTACTGCTAAGCCATGCTTTTAGCCCTGTTACTATTATTTTTTATTTCTCCTGGTTATTTTTGAAGTAGGATCTCTCTCTCTCTCTCTCTCTCTCTCTCTCTCTCTCTCTCTCTCTCTCTCTCTCTCTCTCTCTCTCTCTCTCTTTTTGGCCTGGGCATGTACCTTGTAGGCTTCCTGGTAGCTAGAATAAGGGGCACACACCACTCTGCCCAGCTCTTAGTTGAGATGTCTCATAAACTTTTTTTTTCCTGAGTTTTCCTGGAGCCAACAATCTCAGCCTCCCAAGTAGCTAGGATTACAGGTGTTAACTATTAGCACCAACTTAGCACATAGCTTTGATTGTAAAAGTAAAATGTGACACTTAGAGGAAAACTCTGGAAAGACCTTACAGGCACCAAACAAGGTAGTCCAAGTCAGTGAATTCTTCTTTAATGACACTGTAACATTGTAATGGAGCTGGAAATTTAATATAATTTGGACATTCAGCCATCTAGACCTCAGATTCCCTCAAAGGAGGCTCCAGATAGGCTATTTTCTCAAAAAGAATTAATTATTTTTGTTTTGTGTGAATAAGTAAACTCAGATGTTCCTGTTGAGAACTTTGGAGATACTGCAGTTTCTTCCAGACTGATCTCCTATTAGCCGATATAAGCTGGTGTAGTCAGGTCTATATTACTTGGTCTACTTTTTGCACCTCAATGCTACCTGCAAGATGGGACTTTTTAGATTGGCATATGAGAGTTTATTCTCTAGATGGCGCTCGTGAGTTATGATTGTAGGGAATGTCAGCCCTTTGCTAAATAAACCATTTCCTTGTCTTACAATTGCTAAGGAGAGGAGACTCCTGGAGCAGGAAGTAGAAAGGCCTATATACAGTACCAATAAACAGTCTGCAGTAGGTACTGTGAAGAAAAAACATCCTGAGAGGAAGTGGTAGAGACTCTAAATAAGATGCACCTGTCAGTGAATACATCTGTAAGGAAATTATATTTATAATAATATTTATGTTGAAATCACTGAAGGAAGAGAAGTTATCAAAGTCAAGAATTAGAGTGTTTTAGGTAGGGTAAAGTTTTGCATGTGCTAGAAAAAAAAAGCTGGACCCTGGTGTCTCATGCCTGTAATCCTAGCTAGTGAGGAGGCTGAGATGGAAGGATTGTGGTTCAAAGCCAGGCTTGGCAGAAAAGTCTGTGAGACTCTTTTTTGTTGTTCCTGTTGGTCGTGGAGCCTGAATTCAGGCCTGGGCGCTGTCCTTGAGCTTTCTTGTTCAAGGCTAGAGCTCTACTACTTTGTGCCACAGCACCACTTTTGGTTCTTGGTAGTTAATTGGAGATAAGAGCCTCACAGACTTTCCTGCTCCAGCTGGCTTTGAACCTTGATCCTCAGCCTCCTGAGTAGCTAGGATTACAGGTGTGAGCCACCAGTGCCTGGCTCTATGAGACTCTTATTGATATTAAACTAACAAAACAGCCATGAGTGAGTCTGTGGCTTAAGTGGTAGTGTGCTAATATTGGGCAAAAGAAGCTCAGTGACAGAGCCCAGACCTGAGCTCAGGACTGGCACCAAAAAACCCAAACAAAACAAACTGTAGGAATGGGTGAGATTACCTTAAGAGAAGGTGTACTATGGAGAGAAAGGGCCATGATTCAACTTTGAAAGCTTGACATTTAGATCTTTGGTGTGAAACAAGGAGAATCTAGCCAAGGGAACTGAGGAAGAAGCTGCCAGAAAGATGGGAGAATGAGATATCACAGACAGAAAACCGTGTTTCAGGAATTGGTAAACTAAAATGTTCCTAGTATGTCTTCGTTGTCATAAAATACAATCATACTCAAGGCAAGGTCAAACACATTATCCTCTTTAACTTGTTTGAATGAAACTTGTAACACTTATGCAGTCTTTTTTTTTTTGGCCAGTCCTGGGGCTTGGACTCAGGGCCTGAGCACTGTCCCTGGCTTCCTTTTGCTCAAGGCTAGCACTCTGCCACATGAGCCACAGCGCCACTTCTGGCCATTTTCTGTATATGTGGTGCTCGGGAATCGAACCCAGGGCCTCATATATATGAGGCAGGCACTCTTGCCACTAGGCCATATCCCCAGCCCCACTTATGCAGTCCTATCATTTGAAATTCCATTCCAACCCATAAATATCTAGTTTCATACCATTAGGGCAGTTTCTTTCCATTCATTTTCTCCTAAAATTGTTATATGAAGGTAATATACAGAGAGAGGTTAGGGTTACATAAGTCAGTTAAAGAGTATGTTTCTTTTTGGACAATGTCACTCCTTCCCTTGTTCCCAGTTTTTCCCTCCTGTCCCCACCCACAAGTTGTATAGTTCATTTTTAACATATTGTCCAGTGAGTACCACTACTGCATTTGTTCACCCTTTGTTCCTCCATTTCTGTGTCTCCCCTTATACTCACAAAGACATATAAATAAACAAACAGAACAGAAAGAAAGAAAACAAAAACAGCAAAAAAGAAAAGAAACCTCTATTTCCATTTCTGGGAGTTCATTTTTATAAATATTATTTTGTATGATTATATGCACATAGACATTATGCCTTTCTGTTCTTCTGAGAGTATCTTCCTTTGGTCTCACTGTGTGTGCATGCCTACCTAGATCTACTCATTTTCTTAGGAATAGGCATTACTTTTATTACCCACCATTTGTACTGACCTATATTATTTGTTTCTGTTCCCCAGTCTTTTTTTTCCCCCCAATGCCTGAGTTTAGGGCTTGAGCACTGACCTTAGCTTTTTTTTTTTTTTTTTTTGTCAGTCATAGGGCTTGAACTCATGGCCTGGGCGCTGTCTCTGAGCTTTTTCACTCAAGGCTAGCCCTCTATCACTTTGAGCCACAGTGCCACTTCTGGTTCGCTGGTGGTTAATTGGAGATAAGAGTCTTATGGACTTCCCTGCCCAGGCTGGCTTCCACACTGTAATCCTCAGATCTCAGCCTCCTGAGTATCTAGGCGTGAGCCACTGGCATTCAGCTTTACTTAGCTTTTTCACTCAAGACTGATGGTCTACCACTTGAGCCATACCTCCACTTCTGCTTTTTGCTGAGAAAGATGAACCCTAGATATGTTAGTCTTATAAGACCCCAGAACTGTAGATATTGCGTACAAAAGATTCTATTTAGCCCTTCAAAAGAACTTTCCAGTAGTATAATGCCAACAGAGAATGAGGCAATATCTGGAAAGCTAGCAGGCACATTCTGTGTGTGTGTGTGTGTGTGTGTGTGTGTGTGTGTGTGTGTGTGTGTGTGCATGTATCATGGCCATGTTTTACTAGGGTGCTGAACCCAGGGCTTTCTGCTGCAAATCATGTGCTCTACCACTGATCTACACCTCCAGGCCAAAGGCAACCTTTTTATTTACGAACTGTCAATATAACAGTTTAACAATTATCAGGAAGCTGAAACATTTTGAGAGGAAGGAGGCTGACAGGAGGGGGTGGGTGAGTAGAAAAGGGAACAGTGAAGAAATACAGTCATAATACTTAGTGTAAGTATGAAAAAGGAAGTGGAAAAATTGATGTCACTGGCAGAGGAAGGGATTCGAGGAGGTGGGGAGAATGAGGGAAGGAGTGATTCTGATTAAGATGCACCATACATATAAATGGCTATCTTAAATAGCATCCCCCTACACCACCACCCAGCCCTGTGCTGGTGGTTCACGCCTCTAATCCTAGCTACTCAGGAGGCTGAGATATGAGGATTGAGGTTCAAAACCACCCTGGACAGAAAAGTGTGAAACTATGTTTAACCAGTTAAAAGCAGTAAGTGGCAGTGTGGTTCAAAGAGTGCCAGTCTTGAGCAAAAAAGCCAAGCAAGATCTTGAGGCTCTGAATTCAAGCATTAGTACTGACACCAAAACATACACATATATATGTATTTGTATATATATACATACATACATATATATGTTTATACACACACATATATGGAGCCTCCTTGTATAACTGTTTGAAGATAAACAAAACGTGTGTCAAAAGTGGAAACACTTCCTTCTGCCTGGCATGGAGGAAAGATCAGCGTAGATGAACTGTCTTTCTTTCTTTTTTGCCAGTCCTGGGCCTTGGACTCAGGGCTTGAGTACTGTCCCTGGCTTCTTTTTGCTCAAGGCTAGCACTCTGCCACTTGAGCCACAGCATCACTTCTGGCTGTTTTCTATATATGTGGTGCTGGGGAATCAAACCCAGGGCTTCATGTATCCGAGTCAAGCACTCTTGCCACTAGGCCATGTTCCCAGCCCCTGAACTGAGTCTTAATGGTAGTTAGCCCTTCAGGAAATCTCTGAGCTTGAATTTTACCATATATGATTCAGGGATTGGTTTTACTGTAAGGGTCAAATGGACATGTGATTCAGTAGGTAAGTAGGAAAGTTATATTGATTTTAGTTGGATTGAAGAAGGAATAACCTACTTTTGAGTGTCTTATTTTAATTTTTGTCCTGTTACAGGTCATTGTCAAGTCTGGGTCCAATGTTCCTTGCCACACTGTGAAAAATGGAGGCAGCTGAGTGGGGACATTGACCCTTCAATTCTCCCTGACAACTGGATCTGTGACCAGAATCCAGGTATAAAGGAATGGAATGTCATGCTGATTTGTATTGCTTGTCTTCCTTCCTTCCTTCCTTCCTTCCTTCCTTCCTTCCTTCCTTCCTTCCTTCCTTCCTTCCTTCCTTCCTTCTTCTCTCCCTCCCTCCCTTCATTTGTTCCTTTTCTTTTTCTTTTTAGTGCCAGTCTTGATACGTGAACTCAGGGTCTGGTTGCTGTCCCTGGGCTTTTTCTCTTAAGGCTGGTGCTCTATCACATGAGCCACAGCTATACTTTTTTTGGTTTTTGCTTTCTTGGTGGCTAATTGGAAATAAAAGTCTCATGGACTTCTTCATTAGGCTGGCTTCAAACCATGATCCTCAGATCTCAGGCTCCTGAGTAGCTAGGATTACAGGTATGAGCCACCAACACCCAGACTGCTTCTCCCAAAAATGATATAAGTGTAGTTACATCCAAAAAGGGTCCTTGACTAGGAGAGAGGAATGATCTTCCTATTGTATGAGGATGAATCTGGGAATAAGGGAGGAAGACAGCTTCCCAAGTTAACATTATAGGGAGGGACTTGGAATCTGAGTAAATGTGTTGAATGAATTTTATGTTTTTCAGCATTGGTCTGATTCTGTCAATACTGATTAGAGTATTGGTAGTGAGTTGGTGGATAGGGAGAGATGGGGTATGTAGGGGAAATTAGGCAAGAAAAGACTCAGTGAGCTTAGAATCCAAGAATGTTTAAGACTTTTTGGGAGAGATTATGGTTACTTTTTTGTGTGTGTCCAGCTCAATTATTTTACAGGTAAGAAAACAATATCAGAGAAATTATTCTTGTGCAGCCCCCTAGAGAGGAGCAGAGTCATACTGGGTTGTAAGCATGTATTTGGGATATCTATAGAGAGGATCCAAAGACAGGATGCGCGTTCCTCCTGGTTCTAGTGGTTTTTCTTCCATAATTCTCTCTTGGGTGCCCTTTTGGTTCCATCTGCTTTTTATACCACTTCTTTTTTGACCTCTCCCTGTCCCAGGTCCAGATATTCACCTTCTAAGTCTCTTCCCTTTCATTCTTTTTCTCTCTTGGCAGACTTGGCCTATAATCGCTGTGATATTCCTGAGGAGGCCTGGACAGAGTCTGAGAGTGAAGTGGCCTATGCTTCCTATGTCCCGGGATCCATGATCTGGGCTAAGCAATATGGCTATCCCTGGTAGGTAGCATAGTCAAAGCATCCTTCTTGAATGTGAGAATTGTAGATTCAAGCAGGGAGGGAAGGAAATGGAAATATTTGTAATAGATATTCACTTGTAATAGGTACTTAATGCTAGAGAGAACATGGGGTGAAAAAGAGAAAATGAAAAGTGCTAAGCTATGGGCTGGGAATATGGCCTAGTGGAAAGAGTGCTTGTCTCACATACATGAAGCCCTGGGTTCAATTCAGCACCACATATACAGAAAACGGCCAAAAGTGGTGCTGTGGCTCAAGTGGCAGAGTGCTAGCCTTGAGCAAAAAGAAGCCAGGGCCAGTGCTCAGGCCCTGAGTCCAAGCCCCAGGACTGGCAAAAAAAAAAAAAAAAAGTGCTAAGCTTGGAGGCTTTGAAAGTGTGTTTTCTGGAGGTTTCAGAGTAGAAGTGGTATCTCCCTAAGAAAAAAAAGTATCTGACAGTGACCTCATGAATGGGTAGAGAAAGGTCAGATCTAAGGCATTTCTACTTGTTTGTTTTAGCCCATATTGGACTCAAACTCAAATTCTTCCTGCTTCAGCATCCTGAGTATATGGTATTATAGGGGTGTGTCATGATGCCCCACTCAAGGCATTTAAAAATATTAAGGCATGAGAGCCATTTTACACTTAACCCTATCCTAATCTTTTTCTTTTTTTTCTGTGTGTGTGTGTGCATGCGTGCGTGCGTGCGTGCGTGTGTGTGTGTGTGTGCATGACTGTTCTTGGGCTTGAATCCAGGGCCCAAGTACTGTCCATGGTTGCTGAACTATTATGCTACCATTTGAGCCACAGCCCCACTTCCAGCTTTTCTCTTCAAGTACTTTATTGGAAATAAGAGTCTTATAGACTTTCCTTCCCAAGCTGGCTTTGAACTGTGATTCTCAGCTCTCAGCCTCTTGAGTAGCTAGAATTACAGATGTCAGCCACTGGCCTCTAGCTAACCCTAACCCTAATTTTAACTCTTATCCTTGACCCATAACCTTGACAAGGGAGGATAGAATAGTTTTTCCTTGGTAGAGTATAAGTCCCTCATAAGAAGAGAGTTGCTGGATAGGGCTCACAAGGGTAAGACAGCTGTACTAGAACACTGAACTTGATGGAAGTCACTGCAATTATTTTCCCTTTTCTGTATATGGGTATCAGTGAAGTTGTTTTCTGCTCATCTAACCCCTTCTTCCCATCCCTTACAACCATTTGTCTTTTCTAGGTGGCCAGGCATGGTAGAATCTGATCCTGACCTGGGAGAGTATTTTATTTTTGCTTCTCATCTTGATCATTTGCCAGTAAGTTTTTTTGTTCAGACCAAAGCAATGCATCCATCCATCTGTCCTAACAGATGTTTACAGAGTTAGAAAAAAAAAGACTTAGCCAGAAAACACATGTGGAAAGATTTCACTAAAGTGACAATTAGTGGAGGTAAGTACCTACACAGAGAAAATTGTGTCTATTTTTTTTTATTTACCGGTCCTGGGGCTTGGGACTCAGGGCCTGAGCACTATCCCTGGCTTCTTTTTGCTCAAGGCTAGCACTCTGCCACCTGAGCCACAGCGCCCCTTCTGGCCGTTTTCCATATATATGGTGCTGGGGAATCGAACCAAGAGCTTCATGTGTAGGAGGCAAGCATTCTTGCCACTAGGCCATATTTCCAGCCCTGGCTAGGATTCTTGATGTCAGAGTGAAAGAGTGGGATAGATAAGTCAGGCTTCAGGAAACATTTGAGGCCCAACCCTTTTTTCCCTATCTTTTCACCCCTTTCCTGGTTAGAGGTGGAAAACAGGGACAAGGACAGGAATCAAAACAGGGTCATATTTTATTACAGTCTAAGTACCATGTGACGTTTTTTGGAGACACAGTTTCTCGTGCTTGGATCCCAATCAACATGCTAAAGAACTTCCAGGAACTGTCCCTGGAGCTAATAGGAGTGGTAAGAAAACTTTGAGTATTTCACATGGGCAGCTGGAAAATGAAATCTTCCCTTTATTAAAGCTGATCTGCTCTCAGAGGGAAACTCTGTTGGGAGAAAGTCCCAGGCCTAATTGGGTATGCCAAAGGGGAGATTATTTATGAGGGCCTTTTTTTAAATACAGGGTTGTATGGGATAATTTTTGTGTGTGTGTACCAGTATTATGACTTGAACTCAGAATCCCACATTTTTCCTTAGCTTTTTTACTCAAGGCTGGAGCTCTACTACTTGAGCCATGCCTCCAGTCTCAACTCTTTTGCTGGTTAATTTGGAGGTTAAAATCTCTGATTTGTCTTTTGGGGCTGGCTTCAAACCATGATCCTCAGAACTCAGCCTCTCAAATATATAGGATTATAGGTGTGGGCCACAGTTGCTTCAAGATAGTGCTTCTTTTTCTTTCTTCCAATTTCCTTCCCTGCCCAAAGGTAGAGAGAGAGGCCTTTCTGAATTTGAGCCAACTCAGGAGCAGCAGGCATGAGGGCCCAGTTTAACTCAGGGTTTCTCAGTCTTTCCAAAATGCTCAGTATGAGCATTTTGGTCCAGACACTCTGTTTGCACAGAGAAAAAAACCAAATCAAGCTGTCAGTAGTAAAGCAAGCAGCTGGATGTAAAAAAGAAGTTTAAGAACTTTGATTTTAGCTGGGCTACTAAGGAGGCTGAGATCTGAGGATCATGGTTCAAAACTAGCCCGAGGAGAAAAGTCTGTGAGAATCTTTTTTTTTTTGCCAGTCCTGGGGCTTGGACTCAGGGCCTGAGCACTGTCCTTGGCTTCTTGCTCAAGGCTAGCACTCTGCCACTTGAGCCACAGCGCCACTTCTGGCCATTTTCTATATATGTGGTGCTGGGGAATCGAACCCAGGGCCTCATGTATACGAGGCAAGCACTCTTGCCACTAGGCCATATCCCCAGCCCCATCTGTGAGAATCTTATCTCCAATTAACCACCAGAAAACTGGAAGTGGTGCTGGGGCCTAAGTGGTAGAGCACTAGCTTTGAAGCTGAAGAGCCCAGGGACAGCGCCTTCATGACTGACAAAACAAAAAAACAAAAACCTTGATTTTTTCATATTCCCATTAGATTTACTTTGGAAGGTATAACAAAATGTTGATTGAAAAACCTGGTAGGAATTGAGGGAAGGGAAGTACCCAAAGATAGTGTCAGTACTAGGAACCAGAAGCAACTGACTTTATGATAATGTCTGGTGGGAGTAATTTTTCTAATATTACTGAGTAATCTTGAAGGCAGTATTTATCATTAACTCTGATCTTCCCCTATTTCAGAAAAAGTACAAGAACAAGGATTACAGCCAGAAACTGGTGGCAGCCATAATGATGGCTCACAAGGCACAACAAGTTGATATTCTGGTACAAGAGTGTTCAGACCTCTTTCTTTCTTTTTTCCCCCATCCCTTTCTCCCTCCCTCCTTTGCTTCCTTCTGTGTACTGTTTGATTTGTTTTTGTTTTTATTGCCAGTCCTGGGGCTTGGACTCAGGGCCTGAGCACTGTCTCTGGTTTCTTTTTTTGCTCAAAGCTGCACTCTGCCACTTGAGCCACAGTGCTACTTCTGGCCGTTTTCTGTATATGTGGTGCTGGGGAATTGAACCCAGGGCTTCATGTATAGGAGGCAAGCACTCTAGCCACTAGGCCATATCCCCAGCCCCTTGTGTACTGTTTGAATGAACTCAGGGCCATATGCTCACGTTGTTTGCTTACTTCTGGCTGACCCTCTACCACTTGAACTGCTCATCCTGCCTGGGTTTTGGCTGCCTTTGAACTTTGATCCTCCAGATCTCAGTTTCCTGAGTAGGTAGGGTTGCAGGCATTAGGCAAGGGTATTTGGCAAAACCACATTCTCGCCCCAAATAAACTATTCCTTCCCATGGGAGGAAAACCAATTGTTTGGTTTCCCCACTATGCAGCAATTTTCCTTCCAGGCCAGACTCTCTTGACTCAAATCATTTATTCTTTCCCTATCCTTGGATAAGTGGGGTTTTCTCTCAGCCCAGAGTGAAATGGTTTGTAATATGGGGTATCTTGTCTCATTAGTAAGATTCATGTATCAGAAATATGTACTCTAACTTCTCATATATGTATGGAGTCAGTGTGTATGTGTGTGTGTGTGTGTGTGTGTGTGTATACATGTACAACTGGAATTTAAACTTAGGGTCTTATACTTGTTAGGTAAGCATTTTATCACTTGAACTACACCCACCTGTTTCATGCTTGAGGTTTTTTTTTTTTTTTTTTTTGATAGTGTCTCCAATTTATTTTCCCAGGGCTGGCCTCAATCTGTGATCTTCCTACCTTTGCCTTCCATGTAGCTTGAATAATGGGCCACCACACTTGGCTAGCTGGTTGAAATAGGTTTTTGCTTTGCTTGGGCTGGCCTCAAACCACAGTCCTCCTGATTTCTACATCCCAAGTTGGTGAGATTATAGATGTACGCCATTGTGCTTGGCAGTGTATCACCAGCTTTTACCTTCAGATTGCTTTAGCAGGAAGTGAGGGTGGGGTACAGAACGGCAAACCATGAATTCCTTTATCCTAGTTGCTTGCTCAATTATGAATATATTGGGAAAAAGAGATTGTAGTTAATTTCTATAAAAGTCTGGGCCTGAAATTTCAAAGGAAAATGATATGGAAAATGAATGCAAACATCATCATACATAAAAATCCAGAAGAGAGAGCAAATGCTGCCCCTGACAGGATAGTGGATAATGCTTTTGTTTCTTGGTTTCCTCAGGCTCGGGTCAACTTGTTTGGCTTCTGGAACCGATATGGTAGATCTGACAACAGTGGGGGAAAAAAAGGTAGGAGAAGTGAAGGGTGAGAGGGAGGAGAGGGAGTGTCAGCCTCATTCTGGATCCTGTCATAGGAGGCTTTTGTGAATGTGATCCAGTATTCAGGATGGATGGGCATATGGTAGGAGATAAGAATGAGGACAAAGTAGGCAAGAAGAGAATGCACATGAGAATAGGGATGGACTATTTTTTTTTTCTTTTTTGGCAGGTGAACACAGGGCCTGGGTACTGTCCCTGAGCTTTTGTGCTCAAGGCTAGTGCTCCACAGCTCCACTTACAGCAGTTGGGTGATTAACTGGGGACGAGAGTCTTACAGGCATTTCCTGCTCAGGCTGGTTTAGAATTACCATCCTCAAATCTCAGCCTCCTGAGTAGCTAGTAGTAATAGACTTTAGAAAGGGCGGAACTTGATCTCAGAAGACATCTTATGGGAAAAATGTCACTGGTGCACAGAGGCAGAGTGGAAAGACTCTCCAGAATCAACTCCATTAACTGGTTAACTATCGTTTTTGATAAATTATATAGTCATTCTTTCCCTTTTTCTTTTGCCTGTCTTGGGGCTTGAACTCAGGGCCTGAGCACTGTCCCTGGCTCCTTTTTGCTCAAGGCTAGCACTCTACCACTTGAGCCACAGTGCCACTTCTGGCTTTTTCTATATATGTGGTGCTGAGGAATTGAACTCAGGGTTTCATGTATGCACTCTACCACTAGGACACATTCCCAGCCCCCTTCTTTCCTTTTTTATGTTTAGAAGTAATGCTATCTAAGGCTAACAATCCAGAGTCTGTCTTGAAGAAAAAGAAGGAGAAGAGAAAGAAAAAAGTAAGATGATTTGTTTATTGACATTTTTTTTCTGGTACTGGTGCTTGAACCCAGGGGTTCACGTTCCTATTTCACTTATGGCTAGCTCTCTACCATTTTAGCCACTTACACCTCTACTTTGGGCTTCTTGGTTTAGAGATAAGAGTCTCAAGAATTTGTTTGCCTGGGTGGCCTTCAAACCTCCATCCTCAAATAATCAGCCTCCTGAGTAGCTAGGATTACAGGGATGAGCTACTAGTACCTGGAGAGAATTTTGACATAAAGAATCTTATTTATTTATCTTTTGTACTGAGGCTTGAACTCTGGATCTTGTACTTGCTAGACTGGCATTCTACCACTTGAGCCATGCCTCCAGGCCTTTCACACATTATTCTTTAGCACCTTCTCTATTAGGAAGTGTTATGTGCTAGGAACTGGCGGCTCATGCTTGTAATCCTAAGTACTCAGGAGGCTGAGATCTGAGGATCAGAGTTTGAAGCCAGCTAAAAGTCCATGAGATTCGTATCTCCAGTTAAGCACCAAAGACCCAGAAATGGAGGTATGGCTCAAGTGGTAGTGCCCTAGTCTTGAGGAGAAAAAGCTCAAGGACAATGCTACAGCCTGAGTTCAAGTACTATGCCTCTTGAGATACAGTTTTTAGTTTTTCAGATAGAATCTCATGCTAGCTTTGTTCAGGCTAGCCTCATACCAAGATCCTTCTATTTCCAGATTCCCAATAGCTGGAATTACAGGTGTGTACCATAATGCCCAGCTCTGTGTGTGTGTGTGTGTGTGTGTGTGTGTGTGTGTGTGTGTGTGTGTGTGTGTGTGTGAGTCATGGGGCTTGAACTCAGTCCGGGCACTGTCACTGAGATGTTTTTTTGTTCAAGGCTAGTGCTCTACCACTTGGGCCACAACTCTACTTCTGGCTTTTTGCTGGTTAAGTGGAGAGAAGTTTCACAGAGTTTCCTGCCAGTTCTGGCTTCTAAATACGATTCTCAGATCTCAGGCTCCTGAGGTCTGAGCTAGGATAACAGACTTGAGCCACTAGAGCCTGGCTCACTGCCCAGCTTTGAATTTGTCTTTTTCGTATTCTCTGTTCTACCTATAGAATCCAACTTTGCCTGGTCCCAGGTCAGCCAAAAAGCAAACCAAAAAATCCAAGCCTACAGGTAAGCAAGCCAGCTAGAAGTGAGACAGGTCTCACCATTTAGGAAGGGCAGAGGCAGAGAGTGTTGGGAGCTGAGTGAATCAGTTCCATCACCTGGGAAAGCAGGCAAGGTCAGCTGACAGAGACAGGGAGGAAGTTAGAGCCTCCTCATTGGTGTGCTTTCTAAAAGTGAGGTTCACTGTGGGAGGGAGGTTTCAGTTTTGAGTCAGAAGCATGACTTCCTGGAGAAAGCAGGCTCTGAGAAAAACTATAAAGAAAAGAGAGTCCAAAGGGTAAAAATAAATAAGAGCCAAGAAGGTTGGGAAACTAGAAGCCACTCAGAGAACAGACTGGACTGAGAATGAGGAGAAGATTGTACTAGGACTGAGAGTAGATGTGGAGACCATTTTCCTTTGGCACACTGTTAATTAGAAACAAATTGCCTTCCTGTTTGGGGTGGGGGGTACAGGCATGGCAGATGAACAAGACAGACCCCCGAAAAAGAGAATGAAGAGCAGATCTCTGGACAATGAATGTGTAGATGCTCCTGTGTCCATAATCAAGAAAGAAGAGCCAAGGAATCCAGACCAGCCAGGTGAGGCTCACCTTGCCACAATCAAGAAAGAAGAAGAGCCAAGGAATCTAGATCAGCCAGGTGAGGCTCACCTTGCCACAATCAAGAAAGAAGAAGAGCCAAGGAATCTAGACCAGCCAGGTCAGGCTCACCTTGCCACAATCAAGAAAGAAGAAGAGCCAAGGAATCTAGACCAGCCAGGTCAGGCTCACCTTGCCACAATCAAGAAAGAAGAAGAGTCAAGGTATCCAGACCAGCCACGTGAGGCTCCACTTGCCACAATCAAGAAAGAAGAAGAGCCAAGGAATCCAGACCAGCCAGGTGAGGCCCCACTTGGGGAAACGAAGTTCATTTCCCTGATCATGTTGGAACAATTACAAGATCAAGAAGGAAGGAAACGTAGAATGAAAAAGCAAGTCTCATATTGTACCCAGCACACTCTATAGACAAATAATGGTTATTGATCAAATTGACTCCAGGGCTGGCAGAATCATAGGGGGAAGAAAACCTTTCAATATTGCCAAGGGATGGCTACATGGATGCTTCCAGTTGTATTACTTCTGTTCCTTCCCATAGCTCTATGCCTCTAGATTATTTTACCTTATAACTATAAGGAAACAAGGCTCTGAAAAGTTTAAAATTTGTTCAAGACCCATAGTCACCATATGACTGATCCACAGCTGGAGCCAAACCTGTGTTCTTTGTAGTGAAAAAGATGATTTTTTGCCCATAGGTTTTGTTCTCTTTAGTTTTGTTTTGACACAGGACTTTGTGAAGTTGACTTGTAAGAAATCAGGATAAGGGCTGAGAATGTGGCCTAATGGTAGAGTGCTTGCCTTGCATACATGAAGCCCTGGGTTTGATTCCTCAGCACCACATATGTAGAAAAAGCCAGAAGTGGTGCTGCGGGCCAAGTGGTAGAGTGGTAGCCTTGAGCAAAAGAACTCAAGGACAGTGCCCAGGCTTCCAGTTCAAGACCTAGTACCAGAACCCTTCTGTCCCCACACACAGCACATCAAAAAACAGACACACACACACACACACACACACACGCAAACAAAAACTAGGATATACTGACTGTCATCTTTGTTCCCTTTTCATTTAGGCTGTAAGAAAAAATTTCAAGCTCCTCAAAGCAAGGCCCCAGCGCCCAGATTGTCTAAGGAAAAAGTCGTTAGAATGGTGTCCCAGGGCCTGGCCCCACCAGCTTGTCATGAGCCCTGTCCCTTGATGGGGAAAGCTTGGCCTGCATACCCCGAGCTACTAGCTGAGGCCGTTATTCATGCCCCACCTGAGGATAGAGCGTCCAGTGACCTGGACCTGGAGCAACTCATGGAAGATATTGGGAGAGAGGCAGAAGAGCAAGGGGAGCTGCAACCCAGAGACAGTGCAGAGACCTTCCCCATGGCCTTCTGGGAGTAGCTGTGCTCCCACTCTGCTCCTTTACTCTGGAGTGGTAGGGAGAGCCTTGGAGCCCTGTCCTTGACCAGCTGTTGAATGTTGGGAGTTGTTGATTGCATACGAAGTTCCTGTCAGAGCTGCACAGGTGCTGTGCTAATAAAGCAGGTTTGGTCAGGCTCGAGTGTCTAACCATGTGCTCCCTTTCCTTTCCTCCTCCCTGTGGCAGAGCGGCATGTCACATGTGGTAGGAGGCTGTCCAGTGTAGGAATCTAGGAAGGGCACTAAGACCTGACTCCTGGGGAAAGAAAACTCAAGATGGGCAGGTCTGGGTCCCCACTGTGGTTCAGCTCCTTCCTAGCTTCCTAGTCCAAGACCTTAGGAAAACTTTCCAACTACCGCTCTTCCTTCCCAGACTCCCAGGAAAATCATCTCAATGCTGTTGGTGGTACTCCAATTAAATGGCTCCAAGTCCCCACCTATGCCAGTGATGGTGAGGGAGCGATTATGTGTAGATTCAGAAGCAGACCCTGGGTTCCAGCCGGCTACCAGAGCCCAGAAATATATTTCCCTCACCTGAGAAGCATGGAGAAAGGTGTTTGGAGATAGGTCTTGGCTGTGGCTTATCTGGGGGAGTTCATTTTTAGTAAGAGGAACAGACACAGAAGGTCCTTCCTGTTTTCACTTAGAGAAGTCACTTAGCCAAATCCTGAGGGTATTTTATTTTGGCAGTTTGCTTGGACACAACTGCCTAGATCCACCATAGACACCAGTCCCCATTAGGGAATGGCATCATGTGCTGTGGGACATGCTTTTTCACATGTTATGCATTTACTGATGCTGAGCTCATTTTCAGTAAGGAA
Organism: Perognathus longimembris pacificus; assembly: GCF_023159225.1. NCBI lineage: Eukaryota > Metazoa > Chordata > Mammalia > Rodentia > Heteromyidae > Perognathus > Perognathus longimembris. The sequence goes on along the minus strand of NC_063161.1, from coordinate 70,832,553 downwards.
CAGACACAGAAGGTCCTTCCTGTTTCCCCATAGAGAAGTCACTTGGCCAAATCCTGAGAGTGTTTTATTTTGGCAGAGAAGGGTAGGGAGTTGAGCAGGAACCGGACGGAGCACATGGTCTTCATTTCCTATGCGGGCTTCACACTCGCTGACTTGTGAGTTGTTGGCCTGGCCTTGATTCCTGGGAGCTGGGAACTTCCCTATTGGACGTGGATGACTCTTGAGGCTCACTCATCTGGTCTTTAGGACCGAGTACAGGGTCACCTCCTCCTGGGTGCTGGCATGGAGAGGAGGGCCGCAAGGCATTCTGGGTGAGGATGAGCTGGGGAGGTTGAGCACTGCATAGACAGTGCCCTCGTCCTGGGTGAGCACCAAGAAAGGGTTAGCTGAGAGACAGAACTGCCCCTGACTGCAAGTAGCAAGCAGCCTCTCCCCAAGTGCCCAGCCTCCCTCCCCTCCCCCCCTCCTCCCATCTCCCTTCTTCCTTTTAGGCCTTAGAGTTGCTTACCTGGGGGCTCTGTGGGGGCTCTGGGTGCTGTCCTAGGGAGAAAAGCATGAGTGAGTACTGAGTGGAGGGGAGGCAAGGCGGCACCCAGATGGCCAGGGCTGCCAGAGGACGGCAGCTGCCAGGTCAAGGCCAGAGGCACATGGGTGGGATGAGGTGAGGAATGGGAGAGAGGAAAGGACTGAGAGGGCGGTGTGCATGTGTAGTTGGGCGTGATTGGAGAAGAATGAAGGGCCCAGGGTAGAAACGGGGAAAGAGGGTAAAGCACTTACTTTTATAGCCAGTATTTTCATGTTTCTCCTCAGTGTTTTTGCGGAGTTCCCTGCAGGGGAACAGCAGGATGGGAAAGATATTAGAGGCTAGTCATGAATGAGTTCAGACATGTGATGGAGGCTGAGACTATTGGTGGGGGGGTGTCTGCCACCAGCCCTGACACACTCAGGGTGAATATGATCATGTTCAGAATGAGGCTGCCTGCACTGTGACTGAGGGAGAAGCCCTTTGCAGCATGGCCTTGAATTTGGCCCTCAGTACTAATCAAAGGTCCTTTTATGAAAATTGTTTGTGTGGCAGTCTGGGGGCACACAAGAAAATGTGAAGTGCCAACCCTGTTTGTGTCTGAATGCACTGCTTCTGTCAAAACTGGGAGACACACAATGTACACACACATACATGTGACTTATTTAGGTCCTCAGAGTAGGTGCACAGGTTGGGTACCTGGGAAGAGATAGAAGAAGGGCTGCTTGCCAAAGAGGGCACATGGGCAGGGAGAGGAAGGATGGAGGGAAGATTTGAGTAAGACAAGGAGGGTAAGTGTGTGTATGTGTGTGTGTATGTGGCACTACTGGGGATTGAAGTCAGGACAATGCTGCAGGGATGGTGTGTGCATTGCATGTTCACCAGGGGAAAGGATGTACAGGACAGAGAAAAGGAAAGTATAGGAGAGAATCACTGGGCTGGACATGTGACTCAAGTAGTAGAGCATGTGCTTATGAAGCTCAAATCCCTGAGTTCAAACTCAGGTGCAGGCTCCTCTCTACAGAGTCCCCACCAAAAATAAAAAGAGAAGAGAGTAAGGTGCACCAAGGAAGATGATTATGGATGAGAGGAAAACAGATCCACAGAAGCCCAGAGCCTGGGAGGGGAGCAGGAAAGAGGATCCAGAGAGACTGGCTTTCTGGCAAGGAGAGTCTCTGAAGCTCTGTGCTGGTCTCCGTATTAGGGATGCAGCCTGCAGGGGTGAGGAGAATGGAGCAGGAGGGTACAAGGCTGGAGGCTGACCAGGTGAGTTGGAGACACAGAGAGGACCCTGTGTGTTTCTTCTTTCTTTTTCATTTCGCTAATTGACTATTTTAACAATAAATGTAATTTCATAAAGTTATTACTTGTTATAAATATGCTGATTCATTTCATTTTCCTGAAAAGATCCATAAACCTTAGCATGAAAACAACTGTATATAAAAATATCCAAAGTAAATGGAAAATACTTTTCACTAATCTACAAATGTTAACGTTATTGTTCACTTTCCTTATTTTCCATCATTGAATATTTGGGAGAGATTTTCCCCATAAAAGACAAGTGAGAGATTTCTGTGTGCTGTAAACACAACACAGTGTATAAAAAATACTTTATTTATTTTTATGGGCTTCATTGAGAAAAATTGTTGTTACTATATCCCTATTTAAAACATTTTTCTATTCCTATTAAATTATTTAAAATTAAGTAGTCAAAAAAAGGATTTCAATTCAACATATGTGTTTGTGAATACCAAGCATCTCCACCAATGTGTTTGTGCGCATGCAAACACACACACTTTTTTTTTTGTTCAGGTATTAGGCTTGGACTCAGGGCTGGGCTCTGTTCCTGAGCTTTTTCAGCTCCAGGTTAGTGATCTACCACTTGAGCCCCAGCTCTTCTTCTACCTTTTCTTTTTTGGTGATTAATTGACCATAAGAGTTCATGGACTTTCTGCCCAAGATAGCTTTGAACTTTGATCCTCAGATCTCAGCTTTCTGAGTAGGTAGGATTACAAGTATGAACCACCAGCACCTGGCTTGATTGTATATTTCAAAAATAAATTAAAAGAAAGTAATGAAGCAAAGCCTGGTTCACTTGCCTATAATTTTAGTTGCTTGAGAGGCTGCGATCAGGAGGAGAGAAGTTCAAGGTCAGCCGGGGCAAAAAGGTAGCAAGAATTTACCTTAGGAAACCAGAGGGGTGTGGTGGTCCCTGCCTATAATCCCAGCTATGTGGGAGACGGGGCTAGGAGGATCTTGATTTGAGGCCAAGCCCAGGCCCAACGCCTAAGATCCCATTTAAAAAATCACTAAAGAAAAAAGGCCAGTGCCTCCAAAATATATTAAGCCAATATAACTTTTACATACAATGAAGACTTTTAGTTAAAATATTCACCTATCGGGCTGGGAATATGGCCTAGTGGAAAGAGTGCTTGCCTCATATACATGAAGCCCTAGTTTGGATTCCCCAGTACCACATATATAGAAAACAGCCAGAAGTGGCGCTGTGGCTCAAGAGGTAGAGTGCTAGCCTTGAGCAAAAAGAAGCCAAGGACAGAGCTCAGGCCCTGAGTTCAAGCCCCAGGACTGGCAAAAAAAAATAAAAAAAATAAAAATTCACCTATAAAAATGGTGTGTGTGTGTGTGTGTGTGTGTGGCTTGTGGCTTGAACTCACAGCCCAGCCACTGTCCCTCAGCCTTTCTTTTTTGCTCAAGGTTAGAGCTCTACCATTTGAAACACAGCTCCACATCAGCATTTTGGTGGTTAACTGGCAAAAAGAGAGTTATGGACTTTCCAACCTGGCTCTCGTCAAACCACAATCCTCAGATCTCAGCCTCATGAATAGTTAGGATTACAGGTTTTGAGCCACAAGTGCTCAGATAAAATATCGGTTATTTATTAGTGCATATTAATTGTAGAAAATAATTAGTATGATTGTGATATCCTCCTCCTCCTCCTTCTCCTCCTTCTCCTCCTTCTCCTCCTTCCCCTCCTTTTCTTCCTTCCCCCCTTCCCCCTCCTCCTACTCCTTCTTTTGCCAGTCTTGAGACTTGGGACTCAGGGCCTGAGCAGTGTCCCTGACTTCTTTTTGCTCAAGGCTAGCACTCTCCCACTTGAGCCACAGTCCTAATTCTGGATTTTCTGTGTATGTGGTGCTGAGGAATCAAACCCAGGGCTTTGTGCATGCTAGGCAAGCACTCTACTGCTAAGTCACATTCCCAGAACTTCTGCTTGTTCTTATAGGGAAACTTGTAAAGAAACCTCCAAACCAGCACTGTGGTCTCACCCATCTGTCTCCTTGGGGGCCACATACTCACCCTGCTGGGGTTTGGGCTGTGCCTGGCCGGCCTGTAGAAGAAGCAACATGGTATAAGGATGACTTCCTGTGATCTTCTGTCACCCTCTTTTATAATTTTTTTTTTTTTTTGGCCAGTCCTGGGGCTTGGACTCAAGGCCTGAGCACTGTCCCTGGCTTCTTTTTGCTCAAGGCTAGCACTCTACCACTTGAGCCACAGTGCCACTTCTGGCCTTTTCTATATATGTGGTGCTGAGGAATAGAACCCAGGGCTTCATGTACATAGGCAAGCACTCTTTCCACTAGGCCATATTCCCAGCCCTGTCACTCTCTTTTCTGTGTCCTATGTTCAGATTAAGCTTCAGGGAAACAGAGGCAGGGAGACGCTCTGCCCCGCCAGTCAGGGCAGAAAGTGAGGCCCCCATCCTTGTCCTCCTGTCCTCCCTTGCAGTTGAAAGACAAGCCCTTCTGGGTCCACCTGTCACCCTTCAGCCCTGACTCCCTCACCACCCCTCTTTTTTGTTGTTCTTGTTGTCTGAACTCAGGGTCTGAACACTGTCCCAAAGCTGCTTGCTCAAGGTTAGCACTTTATCACTTTGAGGCATAACTCTCCTTCCAGTTTTCTGGTTGATAACTGGAGACAAGAGTCTCATGGACTTTCCTGCCTAAGCTAGCTTCCAACCAGGATCTCAGAACTCAGCCTCCTGAGTAGCTAGGATTACAGGCATGAGCCACCAGCTTCCAGCACTGCCTTCTCTCCCTCTGTCTCTTTCTCCCCTCTTGACCTCCCTTCTTACCCGTACCCCACTTTCCTCCTTTTCCTTCCTCTGCACTCACTCGGCTTGTTTCATTGCCTTCACCAAAACATCTTCTTTGGCTCTCCTTCTGAGTACTGGCAGTTTCTTGTCCCACAGACTGAGTTTTATGGTTAGAATCCTGTTCAGACTCGTGTTGCTTCCTTGGGCCATTCCTCTCCCCTCAACTGTTCTTCTTTCCTTATTGTGCTGGTCTTGGCCCTTCCTTCCTTCCTTCCTTCCTTCTTTCCTTCCTTCCTTCCTTCCTTCCTTCCTTCCTTCCTTCCTTCCTTCCTTCCTTCCTTCCTTCCTCCCTCCCTCCCTCCCTCCGTCCATCCCTTCCTTCCTTTTTTTTTAAAAAATTTAATTTATTTATTAATTGAATGCAAATTTTTTGACAAGGTGTTGTGCAAAAAGGGTACAGTTACATAGTAGGGCAGTGTGTACATTTCTTGTGATATCTTACGCTCTGTTTTTCTATCCCATCTCTAGGTCAGGTAGACATATATACAATATACAATGTATCAAGAACATATACAGTAGCCACGTGACCACGCCCAAGAAAGTTCGCCTAGGGCTTTAAATGTAATGTCGATATTAGACAATATGTTGACAGTATTCTTATATGAACGTACATACGTAGCTTTTGAACTATTGTATTCCCCTGAGAGGTCAATTTTTGACCTTTATATGTTGAGTAATTGTTTGGTTTTAGTTACATACTGTTGGGTCGCTGCCCCAATCCTGTGGGGAATACTATTTGACAAGCAGTTTTTGGTTTCACAGACCTGGTCTCTACTGTCTCTCCGTCTCCCTTTCTTTCTTTTTTTTTTTTTTTTTGGCCAGTCCTGGGGCTTGGACTCAGGGCCTGAGCACTGTCCCTGGCTTCCTTTTGCTCAAGGCTAGCACTCTGCCACTTGAGCCACAGCGCCACTTCTGGCCGTTTTCTGTATATGTGGTGCTGGGGAATCGAACCCAGGGCCTCATGTATACGAGGCAAGCTCTCTTGCCACTAGGCCATATCCCCAGCCCCGGTCTCCCTTTCTTAACAGTCATATATCAGGGAGATCATGCCTGTCTGCCGATCGCTGGGTTCCCCTTTCCCAGCCTGGCCCTGTTTGGGCCAGGGTCAGCTGGTGGGGGGAGGGTGCCCCGGAGATTCTCTGGCTCCGTGTAGGTTTTCGGCTCTTCTTTTTTACTCCTTTGTGTTTTCCTGCATATCTCCACTGCTTCTGGCTGCTGGTTTTGCTGGGTTCTTGATGGGGTGTTGGGTGTTGGAGTTCCCAGCTCACTAGTCAGTTGGAGCGAGTCAGGGTGCCTCCCTACTGTGATGGTGCCATCTTTCCTCTCCCTTCCTTCCTTCTTGAATTCAGATCCTGAGCACTGTCCCTGAATTCTTTTACTTAAGGCTAATGCTCTACCACTTTGAGCCACAACTCTACTTCTGGTTTTCTGGTGGTTAATTGGAAATAAGAGTCTCACAGACTTTGCTGCCTAAGCTGGCTTTGACGCCAACCTGCAGATCTGAGCTTCCTGCGTAGCTAGGATTATAAGCATGAGCTACATTGCCCAGCTCCACCCTTCTTTTTTTTCTGACCTCTCCCCCCATGGTTGTAGAGTTCATTTCCAACTTAGAATCTTCTGGCTATATTTGTTGCATTGTTTCATCCCTTGTCCTTTGTTTCTCCATTTTGTTATTCTACTTCCCTTACCCAAATCACTTATATAAACAAGACAGAGAGTACCAGAATTAAACACAGTGACTACAGGGGATAAACCAGAGGGAGGGAAAATGAAATAGGAAAAAAGAAAATAAAGAAGGGGAGAATTTCATATGGTGCATTAATTAATTAATTAAGGTTAATTAATTAATTAACCTTAAATCAACAACAACAAAACCTCTTGTTCTCTATCTTCTTGGAGTTCATTTTGATTGGCATCTTTTAAAAAATTTATTAATTAAATTTTGTTGACTAGGTGTTGTGCAAAAGGGGTACAGTTAGAAAATAGGGCAGTGTGTACATTTCTTTTTTTTTTTTTTTTTTTTTGGCCAGTCCTAGGCTGTGAACTCAGGGCCTGAGCATTGTCCCTGGCTTCTTTTTTGCTCAAGGCTAGCACTCTACCACTTGAGCCACAGCGCCACTTCTGGCCATTTTCTGTATATGTGGTGCTGGGGAATCGAACCCAGGGCCTCACGTATACAAGGCAAGCACTCTTGCCACTAGGCCATATTCCCAGCCCCAAATTTCTTGTGATATCTTACACCCTCGTTTTTCTTTCCCTTTCCTAGATCAGATGGGATACCCAGTATAATACCCAGTGTACCAAAAACATGTACAGTAGCCAGGTGGCATATGCCTAAGGAAATTCACCTAGAACTTTAAATATAACGTCAAGAATAGAGTTTGCTTATCCTTGTCTTATATGAACATACATACATAGCTTTTGAGCTATTGTGATCCACTGAGAGGCCTATTTTAGACCTTTTTTTTTTTTTTTTTTTTTTTTTGGCCAGTCCTGGGCCTTGGACTCAGGGCCTGAGCACTGTCCCTGGCTTCTTCCCGCTCAAGGCTAGCACTCTGCCATTTGAGCCACAGCGCCGCTTCTGGCCGTTTTCTGTATATGTGGTGCTGGGGAATCGAACCTAGGGCCTCGTGTATCCGAGGCAGGCACTCTTGCCACTAGGCTATATCCCCAGCCCCTATTTTAGACCTTTTTATGTTTAGTAGTTGTTTGGTTTTAGTTACATAATGTATGGTCACTGACCCAAACCTGTGGGAAATACCATTTGACAAGAAGTTTTTTGTTTCGCAGACCTGGTCTTTAGTGTCCCCTCCCTCCCCCCTTAACAGTCATATATCAAGGAGATCATGCCCCTTTGTTTTCTGTGCTCTAGGCTTGTCTCCCTCAACATTATTTGTTCAAGTTCTGACCATTTGCCTGCGAATACCAATATTTTATAATTTCTAATTGCTATGTAGTATACCATTGTGTACAGGTACCACATTTTTTGGATCCATTCATCTGTAGAGGGGCATCTGGGTTGTTTCCATATTTTGGCTATTGTGAATTGTGCCGCGATAAACATGGAAGTGCAGATGTCTTTTTGATATCCTGAGACCTGTTGTTCAGGATGCCTAGGAGTGGTATGGCTGGGTCATAGGGTAGGTCTATGTTGAGCTTTTTGAGGAACCTCCATACTGTTCTGCAAAGTGGTTGTAATAATTTGCACTCCCATCCTTCTTGAAGACCATTTATTTGGCAGTACTTGACAGTTTACCTCAGGGCTGTGCTGTGTTCCAGTGACCCATTTGTCTATCTTTGTGTCAGTACTGTACTGTTTTGTTCACTGTAGCTTTGAGAAATTTATATGAAATCAGGCAGTGCAAGTCCTCCACTTTGGGCTATGAATTTCAGAAGATGAATGATTACTTTTGGAAAGGAAAATTAATTGAGCAAAAAGCTCCAAGACAGTGACATGAGTTCAAGCCCCATGACCAAATTCCATTTAAAACTTTGATTGTGCTTGCATTAAATCTGTAGGTTATTTTGAATAGTATATGGATCTAGTCTTATTCTTCTAGCCCAAGAACATGAAATCTTTACATTTCCTTGTGTCTTCTCTAATTTCTTTCAATATTGTCTTCTGCTGTGGTGTTAGTGTATAAATCTTTCACCTTCTTGGTTTAGTTTTTTTCACCCTGCATTTTTATTTTATTGACTGTTGCCATTATAGATAGAATGATAATCTTGTCTTTCCTCTTTGGATGGATCATTCCTTACCAGCCGTATAAGAACTCTTCCTGGTCCTGGCCATTTCCCTCCATCCTTTGTGCTGCTCCAGCATGGCTGCTGTCCTGAGCTGGCAGCATCCTTACAGGAAGCTGATGTGGTCACGTGACTGCTCCCTGTGCCTCTGGGGTCGGGTGTTGGCTGTGATTTCTCAAATCCTCTTCTCTCATCTCCCATCTCTTCTACCAGCCCTGAGCTAACTGACAGTTCCTGGAATGCTTGCCTCTCTTTGTTTGTTTGTTTTGTTTTGTTGCCAGTCCTGGGGCTTGAACTCAAGGCCTAAGTATTGTCCCTGGCTTCCTTTTTGCTGAAGGCTAGCACTCTACCACTTGAGCCACAGCGCCACTTCCGGCTTTTTCTATATATGTAGTGCTGAGGAATTGAACCCAGTGCTTCATGTATATGACGCGAGCACTTTACCACTAGGCCATATTCCCAGCACTTGCTTCTCTTTGAAGGCCTGGGAGTTTCTTCCTTTCTACCCCCAGCTCCCACCTGGCTTGTTCTTTTTACTCCTTCAGATGTTTTTGTTGTCTGCTAAGCAGTCCTCTCTGGCTTCCTTCCTTTCCATGGACATTGTTTAGCACTACCACAGCTCTTCCATGAACAATGAGCACCAAGAATTCTGACTGCAAAGTCCCTGGAAAAGCAGGCTCTAGTCTTGAGTTTTGATTTGTGGGCACTGGTTCAGCCCTTGCTGATTGGAGACCACTTCTCGTCCCTTCTGCTCTGTGCTTACCTTTCCCAGGGTGGGCCAACTCTTCTCTAGCCAGCAAAAGGTGAAGATTGAGACAGGATAAAATCTAGAGAGGTCCTGCCAAAGATGCCATTGTGTGCTATTGCTGTTTTGCAAAGATCTCACTTGAGGCTGCTTAAATGAAATATAGAACCCTCAGTGGCACTGAGGGCTCAAGGCCAGCCTGGCCTATATTGTAACCTTCTCAAACAAAACAAAACAACCAATATTTCCAAGTACAATCCTCACAGCCTGGTGCTTTGGGATTTGAGGGACATCCGTAGGTATCTATTTTTGCCTCTCTTTTTTTTTTTGGTGCCAGTCTTGGGGCTTGAACTCAGGGCCTGAGCACTGTCCCTGGATTCTTTTTCTCAAGGCTAGCACTCTACCACTTGAGCCACAGCACCACTTTCAGCATTTTCTGTTTCTGTGGTGCTGAAGAGTCAAATGCAGGGCTTCATGTATGTTAGGCAAACACTCTACCATTAGGCCACATTCCCAGCCTATACTTTTTGTCTTTTTTTGGTGTCAGTTGTGGGGCTTGAACTCAGGATGAGGGTGCTGTCCCTGAGCTTCTTTTACTCAAGGCAAGTGCACTAACCCACTTGAACAATAGCTCAACTTCTGGGTTTTCTTGGTGGTTAATTGCAGTTAAGAGTCTCAAGGACTTGTTGCCCTGGCTGACTTGACACCTTGACCCTGAGATCTCAGACTCCTGATTCGCTGGGATTATAGGCATGAGCCACTGGCACCAGGCCAATATGTACATTTTTAGTAAACATCTTAAGTGTTGATAGTGTAAGTGTATTTCAACACACACCCATTTGGAGGCAGCATGAAAGGCTAGCCCTGGTTCACTTACCTTTCCTTCTGCACCTGAGCAAGGCCAGTAGTCCTAGCACCCCGATTATGAGCATAGTGATGGCCACTGCCATCCCAACCACAGCTCCCAGACCCAGGGGCTGCGACTGTGCGACTGTGAAGCTGGTTGAGGTAACTTCTGAGGTGACGCTGGTGCTTCTCTCGGTGGTGGTCTTCGTCTGGGTGGTGGGCTTGATAGCTGGGGACAGATCAGAAGTCAGCAGATTCTCCTGGAAGAGTGGGATCTGGGAGTGGCATGTCAGAGCTCCTCTGCTTCAGAGGAATATGGAGAGGGGAGCCATTCTCAGAGATCCACTCAGGGAGGAGGAGGAACTTAGACTACAGATGCCCAGGGCTGGGTGGAGGGATGGGAGCAGTCCAGCACCTGCCAGGCAAGTGCCAGGACTGGCCTTCACACTCCAGTACCTACAGACAGACAGACAGACACGAGGATGCCAAACAACAAAAGTTAAATCCTGACACTACCATTTAAGAGAATAAGAAGTGACTTCACTACTCATATATCATAGCAATAAACCATCTTTTGTCATAAATGTATGGAACATAAAAGACACCATTTAAACTATCTGCAAGTGTGAATTTCAGTGGACCAAGTACATTCATGTTGCTGTGCAGCCATCAATGTTTGTCAAGTTGCTAAATGGAACAAAATCTGCACCTGTGAAACCCTCCTCTTCTTCATGTTTATTAGAAATTAATTTTTTTATTGTTTTTAATTGTCAAACTGATGTACAGAGAGGTTACAGTTTCATACGTTAGGCATTGGATACATTTCTTTTTCTTTCTTTCTTTTGTTTTTTTGGCCAGTCCTGGGCCTTGGACTCAGGGCCTGAGCACTGTCCCTGGCTTCCTTTTGCTCAAGGCTAGCACTCTGCCACTTGAGCCACAGTGCCACTTCTGGCCGTTTTCCATATATGTGGTACTGGGGAATTGAACCCAGGGCTTCATGTATACGAGGCAGGCTCTCTTGCCACTAGGTCATATTCCCAGCCCCTACAAATTAATTTTTTTACAGAAAACTGAGAGCTGGTTGCTCATGTCTATAATCCTAATGTCTAGGAGACTGAAATATAAAGATCATAGTTCGAAGCAGCCTGGGCAAGAAAATCTGTGAAACTCTTTATCTCCAATAAACTAAGCAGAAAAGGCCCAAAGGGGCACTGTGCCCCAAGTAGCACAGCATTAGCCTTGAGCCATAAAGCTCAGAGACACCCAGGCCCTGAATTCACACCCTAGGACCAGAGAATTTTGTGTGTGTGTGTGTGTGTGTGTGTGTGTGTGTGTGTGTGTGTGTGTGTGAATACTGGCATTTGAATGAAGGGCCCTGTATTCTCTCTTGCATTTTTGGTCAAGGCTAGGGCCCTACCAATTGACCAAGACCCACACTTGTAGTTTTACACTGATTACCTGGAGATATAAGACTCTCCTCTGGCCTTAATGTTTCTCTCTGTACAAAATGAGCATGTCCATGGCTTTTGTAGGATGGGGATGTAAGACAGTGAGAGTCATTTATGTATGCTCAGCCAGCGGGGGGCGCTGCAAGAGGGTGGGTGCTGCACAGGAGAGCAGCCTGGCAGATAAGAAACCCAGTGACTAGAAAACTATGTGGGCTCCTATGGGAGAGATAGCTGGCAAGGGGTGGGAGAAGAGAAGAACAGAGGGAGAGGAGCTGGGGGTGTGGGGCAGGCAGGGGTGAGAGAGGTGTTCTGGCGGGGGAGGAGGGGAGACTGAAGGTGAGGGCACAGGGGATGGTGTGGGGTTACAGTGGGCCTAGAGACCAAGGAGGCCATCCATCAGATGCCTGCTGTGCGCCCCAGGCTGAGCTCAGGGCTGTGGGGAGAGCAAGGTTTGATGCAGATAACTCACAGTGAAGGCAGGACAGGTTCTAGAGAAGTCAAGTGAATCGCAAGTCATGGAGCAGGCAGGGCTGGGGTGCTGGTGTTACCTTAGAGCTTGGACTATAGAGGCAGGGCTGAGGCCCTGGGCATGGGATTGTGGTGAACCTCAGGTGCCACTGGTAGGCAAAGGGAAGGGGAAGCAGCCCCTGTTTGGAGATGGTTATTGGCAAGAGGAAACAAAAATGACATTGTCAGGGTCCTAAGAAGAGATCTGAGGTCAAGGAGAAGAAAGTGAGAAGATTTGAAGGGTACAAGGGTGAGGGGATGTGGAGTTGGGTGTGGAGGGGTCAGGGGTGCGCCTCACCTTTAGTGATGGTGAGTTTGGTCCCTATGATGGACTGCCACTGCTTCTCGCCATGTTGCTTTGTCTTCAGATGGACGCGGCAGAAGTACGTGGTCCCGTCCCGCTTGTGCAAGTTTGATATAGACAGGGAGCCCGAGACCCCATCCTCTGCGATGATCAGGACCAGCCGGTCCTTGAATTGCTTATGGATGAAAGGTGGGGTGCTGTTGTAGATAAACTCCCCATAGAATGACTTCCATCTCCATGACAGCTTCACCTGGGGATCCGGGGCCAACTCCCAGGCATGGGAGAACCTGAAGGGGATTTCAACGGAGCCTCCCAGGAAGGCAGAGAGATGTTCAGGCTGGATCATTAAATAAGGGCTGTCTGCTGGGAAGAAGAAGGAATGTGAAGTCGTGGCAGTGGGAAGCAGAGGCAAACCCCAGACCCTCATGCTTCTGCATTCCTGGGGTTTGGTGGGGCAGAGGCAGGGTTGTCTGTCTCCAGGCTTGGGAGAGGAAAGCAGGTGAAGGTTGGGGTTCAGCCCAGCCTGTGAGCTCCTGGCCCCTCCTCCCACGCAGCCCTCTCCACACACCCAGCACCCCAGCTCCCTGTGGCCTGGGCAGAGCCTGAGCCAGGGTGGTTGTGGCCACTTACCTGCTGCCAGGACTGCTGCAGGCAGAAGCAGCAGGACCACCAGGACCTGCCTCATAGCTGCTCTCCTCTGGGCATGAAGCCTTGGGGTGTCACAGGGGAGAGGAGGTCCTGATGTAGCCCTTGGGCTGCCGAAGAAGGGTGAGTGGTGTGTGGAGATTCTGGGTCAGACTCCTCTGCAGGGGTGTGGAGAATGGAGGCCTTCCCACCCCCACCTCCTTGGGGCCAACAACTTCCTTCACCCTGTGGCTTCTCCTTTTCTTAATTCACAGAAGGGCCTCTCTCGTGGCCACTGAGGACACATTCGTCCAGCCTCCTCCTCCCCTCTGGTGCTGAGGGGCTCACCTTGTCCTTGGCCTCGCATGTGCCATCCTGACCCTCTGCCTTGTGTGGTCCTTCCTCATGGCCTGTGCAGCCTCCTCCCCTCCCCTCTCCATCTTTCTGCCCTTCTTTCCTCCCCCTTCCCTACCCTCCCCATGTCTGGGTGTCTCTGGCCTTCACTCTGTCCCCCACTCGTGGCCTGTCCATCATCGCAGGGGAAGGGGCTGCCCAGGGCCAGCACTGGCTCTTGCAGAGAGGGGAAGGTGGGCACAGGTCTCTGCTCAGCCCTGCTCCCAGACTCAGGAGTCAGAAATAGTGAGGAAGATGATGAGTTCTCCTTGTCTTCCCCTCCAGGCTGAGTGAGGACTCCCCAATTTTCAGGTGTCTGGGCTGCCTCCTGGTGCCTGGTGGGCATCTTCCTCAGGCATGTGGATGACACACTCACTGAGGGACTTCTGGTGTCACGCCACCCTCCTGGTGCCTTTCTGCCCTATGCTGGGCCGAGTATGTGTCACATGAGGGGGCTGGTTCTGGACTTCGGGGTCCACTTAACCTATGCTGAGCTGAGGCTCTGGACTGGCCACATGACATAGTCTCTGGATGCCAACTCTGGAAACCAAAGCTCCGCAGAGGGACCAAGGAGGCCGCAGGTCCTCCCTTGGGTTGGGGCAAAGGCTGGGAGCAACACTGAGTCACACATTTCCCAATCCTTGGCACACTTGGACACAAATGAGCTGTTGAGGGTGGAGGTCTGGTGATTCACAGGCTGGCTCTGTGGGCGTCTGTGCCCACCTATGCCCGGGAGGAGCCTGGTGTCCGCTTAGTGATGGCATAAGGAAGAGAAGTTTATGTGCGAGGACATGTCATCATCTGCTGTCACTGTGCAGTGGGTGTCCTCTCTCTTTCGTCAACTTCCTCAATCCTGGCTGCCCCTTATGTGCTGCCCCTCCCCCCAGGCTCTCCCTGCTTTCTCTCCCCATCTGCTTTCTCTTCCCCCTTCCCACAGGCCAGATGTTGCAGAGACCCCTGGAGAGCTGCTGGGTTACAAACCCCCATTGCTTCCCCCTGGGTTTCCCAACATTTTTGGAAACTGAGGACTTGTCCTTGAAGCTGACTTGGTCCCTGGTGGGAAGGTAGTCACAGGAGAGGCCCAGGGGCCTCCAGGGAGGGGCCTGGCAGCTTGGGAGTCGGCCTCAGAGTTGCTTCTGGCCTTGTGCATGTCATCTGCCTTTCTGAGGATGGATGGGAGGACTCAGGATGGGCCACAGTGAGCTGCACCTGGTTCACAGGGGACTGGTCGTGCTGCCTCCTGGGGTGTGCGGTCACCAGGAGCAGCAGTGGGGTGAGGTGAGTAACTGGGCCTGGGAGGCTCTTAGTGCTTCGCGTGGTTGTGGGGAGAGACAGATGCCCAGGCTCAGGCAGGGTTTAGGGCCATATATATATATATATGTTTTTGCCAGTCCTGGGGCTTGGACTCAGGGTCTGAGCACTGTCCCTGGCTTCTTTTTGCTCAAGGCTAGCACTGTGCCACTTTAGCCATAGTGCCACTTCTGGCCGTTTTCAACATATGTGGTGCTGGGGAATTGAACCCTGGGCTTCATGTATACAAGGCAAGCACTCTTGCCACTAGGCCATATTCACAGCCCCCAGCCCCCTCCTTTTTTTTTTTGCCAGTCCTGGGGCTTGGACTCATGGCCTGAGCACTGTCCCTGGCTTCTTTCTGCTCTAGGCCAGCACTCTACCACTTGAGCCACAGTGCCCATTTCTGGCTTTTTCTATGAGTGTGGTACTGAGCAATCAAACCCAGGGCTTTATGAATGCTAGGTGAGCACTCTACCACTAAGCCACTTTCCCAGCCCCTAGGGCCATATTTTGAGAGCTTGGATTCTTCCCTCACTGCGTTCAGATCAGCTGGTCCAAGGCTGAGCACTCTTGTGTTATTTTATTTTAAAATCAGTCCTTGGCTCTGAACTCAGGGCCTCACACTGGGCAGCAGACTCTCTGCCCATGCAGCTCCGTTTCCTGTTTCCTCTTCCCATTGGGTATTTTGGAGTGTAGCCTCACTCTATGTGTAGGCTGTGATTCTCCTACTTGTGCCTCCCCCTGTACGAAGCACAGTGCCTGACATGGCTGCGCCCACCATTGCTCCAGGTGCAGCATCACCTACTCTTATTTCCCTGGTCAAAAGTTGGCCTTGGGCTGGATTCTCCTGCTCTTTGCCCTCCTATAGCCAGGGTTACTGTCTTCTTCTATGAAGGGGCTCATTTAAATCTTTGTAATTCACTGAAGGGAGGAGCTGGTAGTTCCCCGTTGTAAAAAGGGGAAGGATTGGGCCAAGAGTTGTAGATCTACTTTGGATTCTACTGGCTGCCCGATATTGGGAAACTGGCAGAGGGGCCAGCCCCTGACCCCACAGCAAAAAATTGGGGCGGCCCCTTCCTTTTCCCAACCTCAAGCCTATCCCCTGACAACCCCCAGCAACAATCAGTTTCCAGTCTCCTTGGAGCAACATTAGGGAGTGCAGCACTGGTCCTCTGTTCCTCCACCTACACAGTACTGACTCTAGAAATGGGAGTCCAGGCCCTCCCTACAGGAGTCATTGTCCCTCTTCTGAGGGGATCTGTTGGCTTACTGTTAGGCCACAGCAGCTCTGCACTAAGGGGCCTACATATTATCCCAGGAATGATAGATCAGGATTATACTGGAGAAATAAAAATCATGGCTTCAGTGCCTGCTAGTGTTATTTCTATCCCTGCAGGACAAAGACTTGCTCAGCTCATCCTTGTTTCTTTAATTTCAGTTGATGCCTTTGCCACTACAAACCCTAGGGGAAAAAGAGGTTTTGGGTCTTCGGCCATATTTGGGTTCAAAACATAAAACAAGAACGGCCCGAGCTTACAATTTATATCAAGAAAAGCCCTTTCGGGGCATATTAGATACAGGAGCAGATGTGTCTGTGATAGCCAAGAGACACTGGCCCCTTACTGCATCTCTCACATCCTTACAGGGCATTGGCCGTGCCACAGATCCCCAACAGAGCAGTGCCATCCTTAATTGAAGAGACGGTGAGAGCCATTCTGAGACTTTTCAACCTTATGTATTGGATCATTTGCCCATCAATTTGTGCAGGAGGGATATTATGGAAAAAATTAGAGTTTATTTGTTTAGCCCAAGTGATGCCGTTACTGGACAACTTTTAAGTCAAGGGCTACTGCCTTCAGGGGGATTGGGAATTCATCAACAAGGCATTTGAGAACCCATTCAACCCCAGCCCCGACCTCATAGACAAGGGCTGGGATATTTTTAATGGGGGCTGCTGCTCATCCTGCCCCTCATGCCGATCCTATCACATGTTTATCAGAGACTCCAGTGTGGGTGGATCAGTGGCCCCTATCATTTGAAACGATTATTGCCGCCCAGTAGCTGGTGCAGGAACGGCTGGAGTTGGGTCACATTGCTCCTTCTACTACCCATGGAATTCACCTATTTTTGTTATAAAAAAAAATCTGGGAAATAGAGACTTCTTCAGGATCTCCGGCAAGTAAATGCCACAATGGAACTTATGGGGCTGTTACAACCAGGTTTGCGCTCTCCTATGGCCATTCCACAAAATACATACAAAATAGTATGACTTAAAAGATTGTTTTTATACCATACCCCTTGCTCCTCAAGATTGGTAACGCTTTGCATTTAGTGTTCCTTCAACTAATTTTAAAGAACCCATGAAAGGATATCATTGGCTAGTATTGCCTCAAGGCATGGCAAATAGCCCCACCTTGTGCCAAAGCTTTGTAGCGCAGGCTCTCTGTTTTACACGCAAAAATTTTCCTTCTGTTTACATTATTCACTATATGGACAATATATTATCAGATGGACTCCAGCGATAGAAGAAGTGTAGGGGGAAGAAAGTATTTAGGGTTGGGTACATGGACACTTCGACGTTTCTTCCTTCTGTTCCTTCCCCTTCACTCTATGACTGGATATTTAACTTTCTCACTATAAGCAAACAAGGTTCTCAAGAATTTAAAATTCGGGGCTGTGAATATGGCCTAGTGGCAAAAGTGCTGGCCTTGTATACATGAAATTCTGGTTTCCATTCCTCAGCACTACACATATAGAAAACGGCAGAAGTGACACTGTGGTTCAAGTGGCAGAGTGCTAGCCTTGAGCGGGAAGAAGCCAGGGACAGTGCTCAGGCCCTGAGTCCAAGGCCCAGGACTAGCCAAAAAATAAAATAAAATAAGAAAGTTTAAAATTTGCTCAATCCCCATTCTGAGCATATGATTGAGCCACAGCTGGAATACAAACCTATGTTCTCTGTAGTGAAAAAGATGATTTTTTCCACAGGTTTTGTTCTGTTTAGTTTTGTCTTGACACAGGATAGGTCAGGTGCCAGGGGCTCACACCTGTAATCCTAGTTACAGGCAAGTCGGAGGTCTGAGGATCGTAGTTGAGTGCAAACCCAGGTGGGAAAAATCTGTGTTGCTGGTTGCCAGTGGCTCACGCCTGTACTCCTAGCTTCTCACGAGGCAGAGATCTGAGGATTTCAGTTAAAAGTCAGCCTGGGCAAGCAAATCCATGTGACACTGATCTTCACTTTACCACCAGAAAATAGGAAGTGGTGCTGTGGGTCAAGTGTTGAAGCAGTAGCCTTTAACTGAAGAGCTCAGGGAGAGTGCCTAGGCAAAGAGATCAACCCCATGACCTACCAAAAAAGAAGTCTGTGTTAGCCAACAAAGGCCAAAAATGGACCTGAGACTCCAGGGGCAGACCACTAGCTTTGAATTTAAAAACTCAGGGGGCCTGGCAATGTGCCTTCGTGGTAGATTGCTTGAAGGCCTGGGTTCAATTTTTCAGCACCACATAAGCAGCAAAAGCTGGAAGTGGTGCTGTGGCTCAAGCTGTAGAGTGCTAGCCTTGAGCAAAAGAAGCTTAGCAACAGTATCCAAGCCCTGAGATTGAGCCTGAGCACTGTGAAACAAAAGAAAAACAAACAAAAAACCAGGGGAAGTGCCAGTTTTTCTGTTCAAGTCCTACTACTGGCACACTCAAAAGAAAAAGAAAGAAAGTCACAAACAAAAAACCAAGAGTCTCCATTGGAACAGACCCCACCCATGCCAGTGATGGTGAGGGAGCGATTATGCAGATTCAGATGCAGACCCTGGGTTCCAGCCTGGCTCAGAACCCAGCAGTGTATTTCCTTCACCTAGAAGCATAGAGTTAGGTGTTTGGAGAGAGGTCTTAGATATGGCTTACCTAGGAGAGTTCATTTTCCTGATTAAAAGTGTGCATTACAGAAAACATATATAAGCAAAGAACCAAGTGTTACTGCCACAAGCAGTTTGCTTGGACGTGTCTGCCTAGATCTGCCATGGACACACACCAGTCCCCATTAGGGAATGGCATCATGTGCTGTGGGACATGCTTTTTCACATGTTATGAATTCACCAATGCTGAGCTCATTTTCAGTAAGGAACAGATACATAAGGTCCTTCCTGTTTTTCTCCTTAGAGAAGTCACTTGGCCAAATCCTGAGGGTATTTTATTTAGGCAGAGAAGGGTAGGGAGTTGAACGGGAACTGGAGCTCGTGGCTCTTCATTTCCTATGCGGGCTTCACATTCACTGACTTGTGAGTTGTTGGCCTGGCCTTGATTCCTGGGAGCCCGGAACTTTCCTATTGGATGTGGACGACCCTTGAGCCTCATTCATCTGGTCTTAGCACGGAGTACAGGGTCACTTCCTACCGGTGCTGGCATGGAGAGGAGGGCCGCAAGGCATTCTGGGTGAGGATGAGCTGGGGAGGTTGAGCACTGCATAGACAGTGCCCTCATCCTGGGTGAGCACCAAGAAGGGTTAGCTGGGAGACAGAACTTCCCCTGACTGCAAGTAGCAAGCAGCCTTTCCCCCAAGTGCCCTTCCCCTTCCCCTCCACCATCCTCCCATCTCCCTTCTTCCTTTTAGGCCTTAGAGTTGCTTACCTGGGGTCTCTGTGGGGGCTCTGGGTGCTGTCCTAGGGAGAGAAGCATGAGTGAGTACTGAGTGGAGGGGAGGCAAGGCGGCACCCAGATGGCCAGGGCCGCCAGAGGACAGCAGCTGCCAGGTCAAGGCCAGAGGCACATGGGTGGGATGAGGTGAGGAATGGGAGAGAGGAAAGGACTGAGAGGGCGGTGTGCACATGTAGATGGGGGTGCTTGGAGAAGAATGAAGGGCCCAGGGTAGAAACGGGGAAAGAGGGTAGACTTACTTTTCTAGCCAGTATTTTGATATTCCTCCTCATATCTCTCCCTGCAGAGGCACAGGAAAATGGGAGTGATATTAGAGGCTAGTCATGAATAAGTTCAGTTATGTGATGGGAGCTGAGTATCTGCAAGGAGATTAGAAAAACAGGTGCCAGCCTAATAAGGCCCAAGGGCAGGGAGAGGAAGGATGCAGGGAGGCTTTGAGAAGGAAGAGTGAGGTCATTTGTCTTCTGTGTGTGTGTGTGTGTGTGTGTGTGTGTGTGTGTGTGTGTGTGTGTTTAAGTGTGTTGATGTGGCAGTAGTAGGGACTGAACTCAGGATCCATGTCTTTGCTTTCCTTTTCAAATTTCCAAGTAGCTAGGACTACACATTTGACATGCTATTCTAAGCAATGCTTTGTGTTGTGAGCCACACCTGCCCTTGTGGTCTTTTGGTGGTTAATTGGACAGAAGATTCTGATCAATGCTAGGCACGCGGGGCTCATGCCTGTAAGCCTACCCACTGAGGAGGCTGCGATCTGAGGATGGTGGTTCAAAGCCAGCACAGGCAAGAAAGTCAGTGAGACTGTTACCTCCAATTTACCACCAGAAACCAGAAGTGGAACTATGGCTCTGAGTTGCAGAGAGCTAGCCCTTTGCTGAAGAGCTCAGGGACAGCTCCCAAGCACTGAGTTCAAGCCCCACGACCTAATAAACAAACAAATAAAAGAGCCCTGTCTGGCTTTGAACCATGGTCCTCAGATCTCAGCCAATTGAGTAGCTAGGATTACAGTGTCTGGCAAATAATGGTAATAAGGAAGGGCAGGAGGAAATGAAAGAGAGCGAGCAGGATGAAAAGTAAAGACAGATGGAAGAGCTGAAGCAGAGGATGCCTGGGGGGGCGGTATGGCATGTTCAGGATGTACAGGACAGAGAAAAGGAAAGTATAGGAGAAAATCACTGGGCTGGAGGTGTGGCTCAAGTGGTAGAGCATGTGCTTATGAAGCACAAGTCTCTGAGTTCAAACCCAGGTGCACACTCCTCTCTACAGAGTCCCCCCCCAAAAAAAAATAAAATGAGAAGAGAGTAAAATGCACCAAGGAAGATGATTAGGGGTGAGAGGAAAACAGATCCACAGAAGCCCAGAGCCTGGGAGGGGAGCAGGAAAGAGGATCCAGAGAGACTGGCTTTCTGGCAAGGAGAGTCTCTGAAGCTCTGTGCTGGTCTCCTTATTAGGGGATGCAGCCTGCAGGGGTGAGGCGAATGGAGCAGGAGGGTACAAGGCTGGAGGCTGACCAGGTGAGTTAGGAGCCACTGAGCAAGGTCACTTTTGTGTTTCTTCTTTCTTTCATTAGCTAATTGACTATTTCAATGATAAATGTAATTTCTTTTTCTATTTTGTCAGTCATGAGTCTGGAACTTGGCCTGGGTTCTGCCCCTGAGCTCTTTCACTCATGGCTGGAGCTCTACCACTTTGAGCCACAGCACCACTTCCAGTTCTTGAGTGTTTAGTTGAGGTTAAAAGTTTCATGGGGACTTTTCTGCCAGTGCTGGTTTTGATCTTCGATCCTCAGGTCTCAGCCTCCTGAGTAGCTAGGATTACTGAAGTGAGCCACCAGTGCCCAGTGATAAGTGTCATTGCATAAAGTTATTGTTTGCTGTAAATATACACATTCAATATATTCTCCTGAAAACAACCCTAAATTTCAGCATGAAATCAATTATACATAATAATATCCAATGGAAATGTATAATTCTCTTCAATAATCTACAACTGGTAATCTTATTTTTCATTTTTCTTATATACCATCACTTGGCAAAGAGTTTCTCTATAAAAGACAAGTGGGAGATATTTGTGTGTTGTAAACACAATGGAGTGAACAAAAAAGCTTCTTAAAATGCATTGGTCTTGTTGATGAAAGTTAACTAAGTAAATCAAGGATGGTGGTAAGAGGGAGGGAATGTGAGAGAAAGAGGGAACAAATGATACTAAGCAAAAGGAAAGACATGTACACATCACCCAATCTGGAAGAAAGAGTTTTGTTGTTAATGTTCATGGTGTTTATAAGCTTTGTAAACTAGAAGGATAATGTTCATTACTGTGAAGGTTAAAATGTGTACTGTGAAATTTATGTAGTTACTGAATCTCAATAAAGAAACAAAAAGAAAAATGCATTAGTCATTTTTATGGGCTTCATTGAAAATATTATTGCTAATATGTCCTTCTTTTAAAAAAAATTTTTCCGGGCTGGGAATATGGCCTAGTGGCAAGAGTGCTTGCCTCGTATACATGAAGCCCTGGGTTCGATTCCCCAGCACCACATATATGGAAAATGGCCAGAAGTGGCGCTATGGCTCAAGTGGCAGAGTGCTAGCCTTGAGCACAGAGAGGCCAGGGACAGTGCTCAGGCCCTGAGTTCAAGCCCAGGACAGGCCAAACAAACAAAGAAACAAATAAAAAAATTTTTTCCTTAGCTAATTTTTTTGTTTTCTTTTGTTTTTTACCAATCCTGGAGCTTGGACTCAGGGCCTTAGCACTGTCCCTGAGCTTCTTTTTGCTCAAGGCTAGCACTCTACCACTTGAGCCACGGCCCTACTTCCAGCTTTTTCTGTTTATGTGCTACTGAGGAATGGAACACCAGGGCTTCATGCATACCAGGCAGAAACTCAGTCACTAAGCTACATTCCCAGCCCCCTATTTATTTATTTTTAATTAGCTTCAGTCAAACAAAGGATTTCAATTATGATGTCAGTTTGTGAATACAATGCATTGTGACTGATGTGTATGTGTATATTGATTGATCTATATCTATCTATCTATCTATGTCCTGGTATTGAACTCAAGTCCTGGGTGCTGTCCTTGAGTTTTTCAGCTCAAGGCTATGGTTCTACTACTTGAACCCCAGTTCTGCTTCTACCTTCTCTTTTTTTGGTGATTAATTGAAGAGAAGAGTCTCAAGAATTTTTTGGCCCAGGTGGCTTCAAATTTCAATCCTCAATCCTAGCCTCCTGAGTAGCTAGGATTACAGACATGAGACACCAGCATCCTGCATGTTGATTTTTTGTTTTTGTTTTTGCCAGTCCTGGGCCTTGGACTCAGGGCCTGAGCACTGTCCCTGGCTTCTTGTTTCTCAAGGCTCCTTAATTTACTTTTTAAATATAAGAGCATGCAGGATTGGACTGGGAATATGGCCTAGTGGCAAGAGTGCTTGCCTCCTATACATGAAGCCCTGGGTTCGATTCCCCAGCACCACATATATAGAAAATGGCCAGAAGTGGCGCTGTTGCTCAAGTTGCAGGGTGCTAGCCTTGAGTCAAGAGAAGCCAGGGACAGTGCTCAGGCCCTGAGTCCAAGCCCCAGGACTGGCAAAAAAAAAAAAGTAAGTGGAGCTGGGAATGGGGCTTAGTGGTAGAGTGCTTGCCTAGCATGCATGAAGCCCTGGGTTCGACTCCTCAGCACCACATAAACAGAAAAAGCTGGAACTGTTGCTGTGGCTCAAGTGGTAGAGTGCCAGCTCTGAGCAAAGTAAGCTCAGGAACAGTGCTAATGGCCTGAGCTCAATTCCTGGGACTGACCAGGAAATAAATAAATAAAGTAAGTAAATAAGAAATTAATTAAAGCAAAGCCTGGTGGCATATGCCTGTAGTTTTAGTTGCTTGGAAGAGATCTGGAGAAGAGAAGTTCCAGGTCAGCCTGCGCAAATGTTAGCAAGAATTATCTCAGGAATTATCTCACCTATGTGGTACAGGACTAGGAGGATCTTGGCTTGCAGCCAGCCCCAAGCAAAGTGTCTAAGATCCCATTTAAAGAATAACTAAAGCATGGTGTGTGTGTGTGTGTGTGTGTGTGTGTGTGTGTGTGTGTGTGTGTGTGTGTATTTGTGCCAGTTTTGGGGCTTGAATTCAGAACCTGGTCATTGTTCATGAGCTTTTTCCCCCCCTCAAGGCTAATGCTCTACAATTTGAAGCACAGCTCCAGCATTTTGGTGGCTAACTGGCAAGTGTCATGGACTTTCCTACCTGGCTGGCTCCAAACCACGATCCTCAGATGTCAGCCTCTGAATAGCCAGGATTACAGGCTGTGAGGCATGAGTGCTCAGAGAATATATCTGAGTTATTTATTAGCACATGTGAATTGCACAATGTAATAGGTTCCATTGTGATATTTTCCTACTTTTTTTTTTTTTGCCAGTCCTGGACTCAGGGCCTGAGCACTGTCCCTGGCTTCTATTTGCTCAAGGCTAGCACTCTACCACTTGAGCCACAGCGCCACTTCTATATATGTGGTGCTGAAGAATTGAACCCAGGCCTTCATGTATACGAGGCAAGCACCCTTGCCACTAGGCCATATTTCCAGACCTTCCTAGGTGTTCTTATAGGGAAACTTGTAAAGGAACCTCACAAACCAGTCTGTGGGCTCCCCACCCCTCCCCTGCGTCCTTGGGGGCCACATACTCACCCTGCTGGGGTTTGGGCTGTGGCTGGCTGGCCTGTGGAAGAAGCAACATGGTGTAAGAATGACTTCCTGTGATCCTCTGTCACCCTCTTCTCTGTGTCCTATGTTTAGACTAAGCTTAAGGGCAACAGAGGCAGGGAGACACTCTGCCCCTGCCAGTCAGGGCACAAAGCGAGGCCCCCATCCTGTCCTCTTGTCCTTCCCTGTAGTCTTCAGTCAAGCCCCACTGGGTTCCCACTCCTTTCTATCTATCTATATAGACAGATAGATAGATGATAGATAAAGAGATAGATATAGATAGAGATACAATTGTTGGTCATGGGGCTTGAAGACAGCATCTGGACACTGTCTCTGAGCTTTTTGCTCAAGCTTAGCACTCTACCACTTGGAGCCCTAGCTCCACTCCCAGTATTCGGGTGGGTAACTGGAGATAAGAGTCTTATGGATTTTCTTGCTCAGCCTAGCTTGGAACTGTGGTCATCAGATCTCAGCCTCCTGAGTATCTAGGATTACAGTCGTGAGTCACCAGCACCAAGCTCAGCACCTTGGTCATTTCTTTTGACCCTACTCATTTTTGAAAAGTCATTAAGTATAAAGATCAGGGACAGTGCCAAGGCCCTGAGTTCCTGCTCCATGACCAAATTCCAATTCAGATTTTGATAATGGTTGCATCAAATCTGTGGGTTGGTTTGAATACTATAAATCATCTTACATTAAATCTTTCCATTTCTTCTTTTCATCTTTGTTGTCAGTCATGAGGCTTGAACTCAGGGCGTGGGTGCGGGCCCTGGGATCTTTTGCTCAAGGGAACTGCTCTACCACTAAGCCACAGCACCACTTTGGGTTTCTGAGTGATTAACTGGGGATAAGTCTCCCAGGGACTTTTCTGCCCAGGCTGGCCTAGAACTACAATCCTCAGATTCAGCCTCCAAGTAGCTAGGATTACAAAGGTGAGCCACTGGTGCCAAAATGAAAAACATTCCATTTCTTTGTGTCTTCTATAATTCTTTTCAATATTGTCTTCTAGTTTTGGTGCTGGTGTACATTATTCTTTCACCTCCTTAGTGTTAAGTCGGCCTGGGAGAACAGCCCCTCCCCCTTCCTTGTCCCCTGCCTGAAACCAATGATCACCTGTTAGTCACCTGACTGTGAGTCAGCAAAGGACCCCAGCTGTGAGGTCACTTTCTCACCCTCTGAGGTCACTTCCTCAAGTGCCCCTAGTCTCCCCTCCCTTGGACAGTGCTGGTTCCCCAGGCTCTGAGATCATTTCCCCACCTGCTGTGGTCCGGTTCCGCCTTTCCCGATATAATCTCTTTACTCTTCTCTGTTCTCCTGTCCCCATGTAATAATTAGTGATGATGTACTTATTTTGTAGTCTTGAGGACTGCTATCAGTAATCACTAACTAATGACTTTTCTTCTGTAAATCTGTCTGTAGTCACACACCTCCATTTCTGGATGGCTGCTCCCTTAAAAGCCCTGCTGAACAAAGGCTCGGGGTTGTGCTCTCCTATGGGAATAGAGAAGTACAGATGTCATGGCTTAATGGAGGGAGACCCCTTGCCTGGTTTATTTAAAGTGGAGGTCTTGTTTGCGGGTACTGGGATTTAATAAACTGAGACCGCTTTCTGTCTCTTCTGCTCTGTGCTTACCTTTCCCCGGGTGGGCCGACTCTTCTCCAGTCAGCAAAAGATGAAGATTGAGGAGACAGGATTAAGTGGAGAGAGGTCCTGGCAAACGCTGCCATCCTGTGCTATTGCTGGTTTGCACAGATCCCTCTTGAGGAAATGTTTCTTTAAAAAAATGTAGACTGCCAGCTAGGGTTGGTGGCACCTGCTGTAATCCTGGCACTCAGGGCTCAAGGCCAGCCTAGCGTAGTGTTGAGACCAAGTCTTAAAACAAAACCAAGCAATGTTTCCAAGCACATGCCTCACAGCCTGATGCTCTCCGGATTGAGGGAAGCCCAGCAGGTATCTGCTTGTTGTCTTTTTTGGTGCCAGTTATTGGTCTTGAACTCAGGGTAGAGGTGCTGTCCCTGAGCCTCCTAGCTTGATGCCAGTGCCCTATCACTTGAACAACAGCACCACTTCCAGCTTTTTTGGTAGTTAGTTGAAGATAAGAGTGTCATTGACTTTCCTGTCTGGGCTGCACTGTAATCTGGATCCTGGAATCTCAGCCTCCTGAGGATTGGGGATGACAGTCATTTGCCACCAGTGCTCTGCAGGTGTCTTCATGTTTAGTAAACATCTTAAGTGTTTATAATGCTAGTGTGTCCTAACACCCCCATTTGGAAGCAACAGGAGGGGCCAGTGTGTTTACCTTACCCACTTACCTTTCTCCTCCACCTGAGCAAGGCCAGCAGTCCTAGCACCCCTATTTTGATTATAGCAGTGGACACTGCCACCCCAACCACGGCTCCCAGATTCAGGGGCTGCGACTGTGCGACGGTGAAGCTGGCTGAGGAAACTTCAGAGATGACGCTGGCGCTTCTCTTGGTGGTGGTCTTCATCTGGGTGGTGGGCTTGATGGCTGGGGATAGAAAAGAAGTCAGTAGATTCTCCTGGAAGAGTGGGATCTGGGAGTGGCATGTCAGCGCTCCTCTCCTTCAGAGGAATATGGAGAGGGCAGCTGTTCTCAGAGTCAGCAGAGTCAGAGAGGGGGAAGGGCTTAAACTGTGGATGTCCAGGGCTGGGTAGAGGGATGCAAGTGGTCGAGCACCTGTCACACAAATGCCAGGACTGGCGTTCACACTCCAGTACCTACAGACAGACAGAAAGACAGACAGACACGAGGATGCCAAACAACAAAGTTTGAATCCTGACACTGTACCATTTAAGAGACTAAGAAGTGACTTTACTACTCATATACCACAGCGATAAAACATCTTATGTCATAAATCTATGGAACATAAAGACACCATTTGAAGTATCTGCAATTATGAATTTCAGTGGACCAAGTACATTCATGTTGCTGTGCAGCCATCAATGTCCGTCAAGTTCCTAAATGGAACAAAATCTGTACCCATGAAAGCCCTCCTCTTCTTCATACTCATTACAACTTAATTTTTTTACAGAAAAGCTGAGAGCTGGTAGCTCATGTCTATAATCCTAATTGTCCTTTTCATTTTTGTTGGTACTGGTGATCGAATCCAGGGTGTTGCACTTGCTAGGCAAGTGCTTTGCCAGTGAGCTACATCCTAGCCCTATAATCCTAACTGTCTAGGAGACTGAAATCTAAGGATCATAGTTGGAAGTAGCCTGGGCAGGAAAATCTGTGAAACTCTTTATCTCCAATACACTAAGCAGAAAAGCACCAAAGGGGCACTGTGCCCCAAGTAGCACAGCATTAGCCTTGAGCCATAAAGTTCTGAGACACCCAGGCCCTGAATTCACTCCCTAGAACCAGAGAATTGTGTGTGTGTGTGTGTGTGTGTGTGTGTGTGTGTGTGTGAGAGAGAGAGAGAGAGAGAGAGAGAGAGAGAGAGAGAGAATACTGGCATTTGAATGCAGGGCCCTGTATTCTCTCTTGCATTTTTGGTCAAGGCTAGGGCTTTACCAATTGACCAATACCCCCACTTGTAGTTTTACACTGATTACCTGGAGATATATGACCCTCTTCTGGCCTTAATGTTTCTCTCTGTACAAAATGAGCATGTCCATGGCTTTTGTAGGATAGGGGTGTAAGACAGTGAGAGTCATTAATGTACATATGGTGCTCGGCCAGTGGGGGGCACTGCAAGAGAGCAAGTGCTGCACAGGAGAGCAGCATGGCAGACAAGAAACCCAGTGACTAGAAAACTGTGTGGGCTCCTGTGGGAGAGGGAAGCAGGCAAGGGGTGGGAGAAGAGAAGAACAGAGGGAGAGGAGCTGGGGGTGTGGGGCAGGCAGGGGTGAGAGAGGTGTTCTGGCGGGGGAGGAGGGGAGACTGAAGGTGAGGGCACAGGGGATGGTGTGGGGTTACAGTGGGCCTAGAGACCAAGGAGGCCATCCATCAGATGCCTGCTGTGCGCCCCAGGCTGAGCTCAGGGCTGTGGGGAGAGCAAGGTTTGATGCAGATAACTCACAGTGAAGGCAGGACAGGTTCTAGAGAAGTCAAGTGAATCGCAAGTCATGGAGCAGGCAGGGCTGGGGTGCTGGTGTTACCTTAGAGCTTGGACTATAGCGGCAGGGCTGAGGCCCTGGGCATGGGATTGTGGTGAACCTCAGGTGCCACTGGTAGGCAAAGGGAAGGGGAAGCAGCCCCTGTTTGGAGATGGTTATTGGCAAGAGGAAACAAAAATGACATTGTCAGGGTCCTAAGAAGAGATCTGAGGTCAGGGAGAAGAAAGTGAGAAGATTTGAAGGGTACGAGGGTGAGGGGATGTGGAGTTGGGTGTGGAGGGGTCAGGGCTGCACCTCACCTTTAGTGATGGTTAGTTTGGTCCCCATGATGGACTGCCACTGCTTCTCGCCATGTTGCTTTGTCTTCAGATGGACGCGGCAGAAGTACGTGGTCCCGTCCCGCTTGTGCAAGTTTGATATAGACAGGGAGCCCGAGACCCCATCCTCTGCGATGATCAGGACCAGGCGGTCCTTGAATTGCTTATGGATGAAAGGTGGGGTGCTGTTGTAGATAAACTCCCCATAGAATGACTTCCATCTCCATGACAGCTTCACCTGGGGATCCGGGGCCAACTCCCAGGCATGGGAGAACCTGAAGGGGATTTCAACGGAGCCTCCCAGGAGGGCAGAGAGATGTTCAGGCTGGATCATTAAATAAGGGCTGTCTGCTGGGAAGAAGAAGGAATGTGAAGTTGTGGCAGGGGGAAGCAGAGGCAAACCCCAGACCCTCATGCTTCTGCATTCCTGGGGTTTGGTGGGGCAGAGGCAGGGTTGTCTGTCTCCAGGCTTGGGAGAGGAAAGCAGGTGAAGGTTGGGGTTCAGCCCAGCCTGTGAGCTCCTGGCCCCTCCTCCCATGCAGCCCTCTCCACATCCCCAGCCCCCCCAGCTCCCTGTGGCCTGGGCAGAGCCTGAGCCAGGGTGGTTGTGGCCACTTACCTGCTGCCAGGACTGCTGCAGGCAGAAGCAGCAGGACCACCAGGACCTGCCTCATAGCTGCTCTCCTCTGGGCATGAAGCCTTGGGGTGTCACAGGGGAGAGGAGGTCCTGATGTAGCCCTTGGGCTGCAGAAGAGGGGTGAGTGGTGTGTGGAGATTCTGGGTCAGACTCCTCTGCAGGGGTGTGGAGAATGGAGGCCTTCCCACCCCCACCTCCTTGGGGCCAACAACTTCCTTCACCCTGTGGCTTCTCCTTTTCTTAATTCACAGAAGGGCCTCTCTCGTGGCCACTGAGGACACATTCGTCCAGCCTCCTCCCCCCCTCTGGTGCTGAGGGGCTCACCTTGTCCTTGGCCTCGCATGTGCCATCATGACCCTCTCTCTGCCTTGTGTGGTCCTTCCTCATGGCCTGTGCAGCCTCCTCCCCTTCCCTCTCCATCCTTCTGCCCTTCTTTCCTCCCCCTTCCATACCCTCCCCCTATCTGGGTGTCTCTGGCCTTCACTCTGTCCCCCACTCGTGGCCTGTCCGTCATCGCAGGGGAAGGGGCTGCCTAGGGCCAGCACTGGCTCTTGCAGAGAGGGGAAGTTGGGCACGGGTCTGCTCAGCCCTGCTCCCAGACTCAGGTGTCAGAAATGGTGAGGAAGGTGATGGTCCTGTGGCCCACTGGAGTACAAGGCCCTGTAGTCCGTGAATTCTCCTTGTCTTCCCCTCCAGGCTGGGTTAGCACTCCCCAATTTTCAGGAGTCCCGGCTGCGTCTTGGTGCCTGGCGGGTAATTTCCTCAGGCGTGTGGATGACACACTCACTGAGGGACTTCTGGTGTCACGCCACCCTCCTGGTGCCTTTCTGCCCTATGCTGGGCCGAGTATGTGTCACATGAGGGGGCTGGTTTTGGACTTCGGGGTCCACTTAACCTATGCTGAGCTGAGGCTCTGGACTGGCCACATGACACAGTCTCTGGATGCCAACTCTGGAAACCAAAGATCCACAGGAGGACCCAGGAGGCCGCAGGTCCTCCCTTGGTTTGGGGCAAAGGCTGGGAGCAGCACTGAGTCACACATTTCCCAGTCCTTGGCACACTTGGACACAAATGAGCGGTTGAGGGTGGAGGTCTGGTGATTCACAGGCCGGCTCTGTGGGCATCTGTGCCCACCAGTGCCCGGGAGGAGCCTGGTGTGCTTAGTGAGGGCTCAGGGAAGACATGGCTATGCCAGAGGGAGTATCATCATGGTGTGCATAGGTTAACTTCTCTTTTTCCTCAACTTCCCTTTAATTCTTGCTATCTCTTCTGTGCCCCCCACCCCATGCTGCCCTGGCTGGCCCTGCTTTCTCTTCCTATGGGCTTTCTCTTCTCCCTTCCCACAAGTCAGATGTTCTGGGGAACCCTGGAGCCATGCTGGGCTACAAACCCCCATTGCTTGTCAGCTTCTGAACTTTTCAGAAAGACCTCTACTAGGGAAACTGAGGTACTGGGGGTTTGGGTTGAATTGGTCCCCTATGAGAGGACTATGTGCCTGGAGGGAAGTACTTGGCAGCCTGGGAGCTGACCCCAGAGTTGCTTCTGGCCTTGTGAAAGTCATCTACCTTTCTGAGGATGGATGGGAGGACCAAGGAGGGGCCACCATGAGCTGCGCCTGGTTTTCAGGGGACAGGTCCCGCTGATTTCTGGGGTGTGCGGTCCCCAGGAGCAGCAGTGGGGGGTAACTGGCCTGGGAGGCCCCTAGTGCTTCGCGTAGTCATGGGGAGAGGAAGATGCCCAGGCTCAGGCAGGATTTAGGTCCATATTTTGAGAGCATGGTGGCCTCCCTCATGGAGCCCAGATCAGCTGGTCCAAGGCCGAGCAGTCTGGTTTTATTTTCTCTTAATGCAGTACAGGGCGGAGACACGGGGAACAGCGACTGTGGCCCTGGTCTGAACCCCTTGGGCCGGGGTCTTCGACACAGGTACATGGTGGCCACTGGGCTCCAGGCCGGCATAAGCTGGGCTCCGGGGAGGGAAGGCCCGGGCAGTCGCGGGGTGGAATGGCCCAGGGTCAGAGCTCGTGCTAGGCCAGGAGGACTGACCAGGCCAGGGTGAGCCTGGGACCCTGGGTTGATTTCAGTCCGGAGGGGATATAAAAGGGAGGGACCGAGGGGCGGGGCTGGGGTCCGTCAGCCAGGTCTGTGCGGGGCGGGGACTGAGGACTCTGGCAAGGGAAGTGGCGGGGCGGGGCTTACTTCCAGGGAGGGGCTTGTGTTCCTGTTGGCCTGCCTTAGGGGAGACTGGGGCCGGGGCGGGGACTGAGGACTGGCGAGAGGTGTGTTAAAAGCCGGTACTGTGTTCGTAGGGGGCATTGTGGCTGCTGGTAGAGACTAGGCAGTCTGGCTGGGTCCTCTCCGTGGGTGAGGAGGGTGTCAGGATGAGGAAGAACTGGAAATCCTGTCTACCAGGAGAGGACAAAGGGCTACATAATCCACAGAACAGTGGTGAAAGCAGAGAGACACCCAAGTACCTTTATCTCTGGGACTGCTTGTCAGGATGAAGAGTTGAGGTCCTGTGCTGCCGTGACAGTCAGAACAAGAACCAGCAAGCCATTGGCAGAGGTAGCTCTCCCAAGGCTATTTTGCAGTGTAGGTGAGAGGTGGTGAGGAGCAGAGCAGAGCAGAACCCTAGAGAGTGGCAGGACTGCAGATCACTAGTGAGGGAAGGATTTGAAGATGGCCCTGTCTGCACTGGGATTTAGCAAGGCTGGACATGTAACAGTATTTTGTTTTCTCTTGTTAGCTATTACAGTATGATATAAGATTACAAGTTATACGAGATGGTTTTGGGATGAGGGGGTGAAATTACCCTATAAAGAGCCCCTGGGGGATGAATGCCAACACTGGCTCAGAGGGTGTGGAAGGGAGTTTCATAAGGCCCCATCCAACTGCCTTATCAGTGCCCCTTTTCCACCAGCTCAAGGGCTGAGAGATAGCCAATCTCTTCTAACTTCTACACCATCTACCTCTCCCTGGCTGAGCCATCCATCCTGGAGAGCCTAGAAAGGCTTGGTGGTATGGGGCACCTGACCACAGGGCTACAGTGCCAAACAGCCAAAGACTCCAACCAATATCAGTGTGCTAATCTAAGGCCACACCAAGGAGCCAGCTAATGTTTATTAAGCTCTCCACTAAGGCTTGGAGGAGTCCGGGAAGAAGTCACAAACGAATAATTAACAAATTCAAGGAGGCAGTGCCAAAGCTCCCACCCCACTCCAAACAGCAGAAAGCAGGCAGAGGGGAGGCCAAGTGCTCATGGCTTCTCCACTGGCCACCAGGAGAGAAAGGGAGATCAGAAGGCAGGGCCACCTCTCCTCCCCCTCAGGCCAGGCTGGGATTGAAACCATGTTTCCTTGTGTTCCTTCTTCTTGTTCATCTTTTCCATGTCCTTGAGTAGGGAATAGAGAAAGGGGATGGGAAGAAAGATGTCAGAAATCCTGTAAGGAGTATGGAAGATGTAGTCACAGCAGGCCCAGGGGCAAGCAGAGGTGCCCTGCACCCTCAGCTGGTGAGCCTGGTTCCCCTCCCCCCTCCTGCCCATCCCCCAAAGCTCCAGAGCAGCCACGAAGCTGCCCAAGGGCCTTTCTCTACTTGATGGCTGCCCACATTTGCGAGGGCCAGGCACTCACCTCGATGCTTAGCTCCGTGGTGTCCAGGAGGTCCAGAGGGCGCTCGCTGAGGGAGGAAGGGCTGCCAGGCTCCTAGAATGAATGGGTCAAAAATTAGATAAGTCTCCAAACTGTCCATTGCCAACAGAAACATGGTTCTACTTGAGTCCCAAAGAACAAGCCCCGGGGGCCACCCCACTGTCCACCAGTGTTCCCTCTTGGAGCGCTGAGTCCCTTAAAATGCATTCAGCATTGGAGCCAGAGGATAGAAATCTTTCTTAGCACAGACCAGAAAGTTTTGTCATGACAGTGGCATTGTTTGGATCTTTCTGAGCACAAGGCTCTCACCAGAGCTGGCTGTGCTGACCCTGCTCTCTATAGAATGAATGCCTGTTGTTTATTAGGCTGTAGTGCTGTTAAGGCATTTCAGACTGCCATAATGTAAGGTGTTTTCAGTTTGGACTTTGTGTCAAGATAAGAAACAGGCTGAGAAGGGGGATCAGAAAACTTGATATGGGGGCTGGGGATATGGCCTAGTGGCAAGAGAGCTTGCCTCGTATACATGAGGCCCTGGGTTCAATTCCCCAGCACCACATATACAGAAAATGGCCAGAAGGGGCGCTGTGGCTCAAGTGGCAGAGTGCTAGCCTTGAGCAAAAGGAAGCCAGGGACAGTGCTCAGGCCCTGAGTTCAAGGCCCAGGACTGGCCAAAAAAAAAAAAAGAAAAAGAAAACTTGATATGGAACTGAAGACTCATGTTTGGGTCACTTCATTCAAGCCCCAAGCTTTGTAGCAAGCAGGAGAACCTCTTTCTGGAAGACCAGATGCCAGGGCAGGAAAGGGAGTGTGCATAGGAACAGGGACCAGCAGTCTTGTAAGGAGAGAGCAGGGAAACTGGGCAGTGAGAGTGGAAGTGTTGCCAAGGGTAGGTAAACTGATGATCTTGAATCCCTGGCTGTATAAGGAACTGAATCTTAAGAGACACAGACACAACACTTATTTGGGGATTCAGGAGGTGGAGTGCTAATTTGTTATTTTTATACTTATTTTCCTATTTCTTTCATAAAAGTAGAGTCCAAGGCAAGTCTTAAACTTGTCCCTCTTTTCTTGTCCTTTGCGATTCTTCCAGCTGTTGTCTTAAGCAGTGTTTTGAGAGAACAGCCCCCAGGGCTGGAGGAAGAGTGGAATGTTGAGTGCACGTACCTTATCTGCATCTTGCCAGTCCTCATTTGACTCATTTAGGGTTTCTAGCTCTTGCCACTTCTCACTTGATTCATTCAGGATTCCTAGCTCTTCCTCATCCTCTTCCATAAGGCGGAGACTGCCAGCAATGGCAAAAACAAACAAACAAACAAAAAAAACAATTTCAAACTATTACTTCAGGCCCGAGAGTTTCTCAGAGATGCCCAGGAAATGATGGGCAGCAAGTGGAGGTGGGCTCTAAGCTCCCATACCTGCACCAGTGAGCACTGCTCTTTACATAGTAGAGCTGGCTCTACACTGGAAGAAAGGGTTCTGGGTCTAAGGCAAATCCAAAAAACACTGGCAGTTTCCTGCTGTGGCTTAGGGGAGAAGCTCTCAGAGTGACTGATGTGCAGTGGAGCCACAAGAGCATAGGAAACTCACCAAGTCAGTGGGCTGCCCTGACCAGGGCTTTGAAGGTCTGGTGAAACTCCAAAATACAGCGCACCCGAGTGCCTTGATCTCTGGGTTCTTGAGACAGGCAGGCTGTTGAGAACGAAACAGGATCAGTGACAGGAGAAGAATAAAAGTAATGTGGCTCACTCCTGTAATCCTAGCCACTCAGGAGGCTAAGACCTGGAGGATCTCTTGTTTGAAGGCCAGGTTTGAGGTAGCTCAAGTGGCAGCCACCCAGCCATGAGCAAGTAAGTTCACTCAGAGCTTGCTAGCACTGGCAAAAATAAAGGGTGAAAGAGGTTAGATAGCCAGTGTTAAAAAGCCAGAGTATATATGGAACTGGAACCCACAGACCATGTAACAACAACAAAAAGCCAGAGTGTGGGAGAGACATTTTGAAGCTATCAAAGGGAACAACATAAGACCACCCAGGGTCAACAGTATGCTGCACTGGGAACAAACAAACACCAAACCAAACCTAAGTCAAAACAACGAAATGGGGACTAGCTGGTCTCCTTTCAGCCTCACCGGAAGACCAACTCCAGTCCTGAGCCATCTTCTTCTTCCTTCTTGCCCACCGTCACCAGAGGCTGCCTGTTCCTCAGCACCGTGGAGGTGAGGGTAGGTGTGGGTGGGACACTGCTCAGCTGCAGGCTTTCTTCCTGGGATGATGATGTGGAGGATGTGGAAGATGTGCTCTCTTCCTGGGAGGTGGAAGAGTCCTCTCTCTGCTGTTGGTGGGAGCCTACAAGAAAGCAGATGGGGGGCTGGGGATCTGGCCTAGTAGTAGAGTGCTCACTTCAGATACTTGAAGCCCTGAGTTCGATTCCTCAGTACCACATATATAGGTAAAAGCCAGAAGTGGCGCTGTGGCTCAAGTGGTAGAGTGCTAGCCTTGAGCAAAAAGAAGCCAGGGACAGTGCTCAGGCCCTGAGTCCAAGCCCCAGGACTGACAACAAAAACAAAACAAATAAAAAGAAAGCATATGGGATCTGCCCTGTGCAGCTTTACTTTTCCAAGACCTACCCAGGTTTTATAAGGGAAAGTTAAGCAGAAAATAGAAAACTATGTGGCCTGTCCCCCTCAAAAACGAGAAGAGTCCGAAAAGCATAGCCCTGCGCTACAGAGTCCTATATACTGGACATAAAACCCTATGCTACAACAGAAGGCGGGCAGGAAGCTTTCTAGGCCTTGTTTGAACAGCTTAAAAAACAAAATGGAAAGAGACAGCCATTTCACAGAGAAACAGCAACATTTGAAGATGAAAATGGTAGATTTTATAGAGACTCTAAACTTGATAGGTCTGAAATGATAAAATGAAGATGCTAGAGGATTTATCTAATCCAGATTTCTTTTATTTTTTATTTTTTGGCCAAATAACTACTTTGTCTTACTTCCAAAACACCTTACAAAGCTCCTGCCTATAATCCTAGCTACTCAGGAGGCTGGCCATCTGAGAATGGCCATTTGAAGCCAGCCATGGCAGGAAGGTCTGTGAGACTCTTATCTCCAGTTAACCATCAAAAAGTCACATGTGGAGCTGTGGCTCAAGTGGTAGAGCCCCTAGCTTTGAAAGGGACAGCATCCAGGCTCTGAGTTCAAGCTCCAGGACCAGTGCTCAATGTACTCAAGTGCATACACACAAAACAAACCAACACCTTACAAAAGCTACTTCTTCAGAAATTGTATTCCAGTGCTACCCAACTCACAAATTGTTGAATGGTCAAATGAACTCATTAAAATGTCAATGTGCCTAAGCTTTTAATACTACCTTTTAGTACTTTTGCCCAACGTTCAAATTCTGTGACAACTTCCCTATCCCTTCCCCTCCATAAGACTACAAATCAGTCCTTTCCAGTATCCCCTCACTCTACTCTTCTCCCTGCCTTTTCGCCACAGCATCTGGCGCTACCTGATGCTCTCAGAGGAAGGGGTAACAACCAATCTCACTGTCATTTCACTTTAGTTAAACCAATCCTTATCTATGACTCGGCTGACAAATACTCTTCTTTTTTATTTTTTTAATAGTACTGAGTCTTGAACTCAAGACCTTGTGCTCTTGTTTGACTTTTTTGCTCAAGGCTGGCACTTTACCACTAAAGCCACACCTCAAGAGTCTCACAGATTTGTATGCTCAGGCTGGCTTTAAACTGAAATCCTCAGATCTCAGTTTCCTGTGTACTTAGGATCAGGCGTGAACCACTGGTACCTGGTGCTGTTCTTTTATTTTTCTTCTATTCATCTTGGACAAACCTCTTTTTTAAAACTCTAGCTTAAATTCTAACTACTTGGGAAAGCCTTCATAGATCAATTTAAAGTGGTATGGCTCTTCTCTTACTAGCCTTAATTTGTACAAACCTTCAAGCAGTTATTGGCAAGTATTCATAGTTCAGACTTTTCTTTTCTTTTCTTTTTTGCCACTCCTGGGGCTTGAACTCAGGGCCTGAGCACTGTCCCTGGCTTCTTTTTTTCTGACCTGAGATTTGTTTTATTTTTCCATTAGTTTTTACAGTACAAAATTGTCCCTGTCCCTGGCTTCTTTTTGCTCAAGGCTAGCACCCTGCCACTTGAGCCACAGCGCCACTTCTGGCCGTTTTCTATATATGTGGTGCTGGGGAATCGAACTGAGGGCTTAATGTATACGAGGCAAGTGCTCTTGCCACTAGGCCATATTACCAGCCTAATTCAGACTTTTCTTTAAATTGTACTTTCCCATTTTCTATTTAGATAAAAAGCTGCTTGAGAATTCATGGCTTCTGAAAACATTGCATATGATAGGTTATTCACCTATTAACTTATTTGTTTCTTGGTGATATAAGGCATAATTTTAGGTGGTACAGAAAATAAATTATGTTGGGATTATGGCTCAGTTGTAGAATACCTGGCTAGCATGTGCAAGACCATAGCTTTAATACACAGTATTGGGAAAAAGAAAAAGAAATCCCACTCTATTTCACATTATATGCAAAAATTTCATCAAAGACCTAAATCTAAGAGAAAAAGTTATAAAACTTTGTGTGTCCAGTCCTGGGACTTGAACTCAGCGGCTGGGCACTATTCTTGAGCTTCTGTGTTAAAAGCTAGTTCTTTACCATGATTGAGCAACAGCTCCTCTTGTGGTTGGGTTTTGGTGGTTAACTAGATAGAGGTAAGAGGCTCACAGACTTTGCTGCCTACACTGACTTCAAATTGTGATCCTCAGGTCTCAGCTTCCTAAGTAGATAGGCTTGCAAGTGTGAGCCACCAGGGGCCTGGATCTAAAGGAGAACACACAGGTTTGAATCCTTGTGACAGGCTTGGATGGCTCCTTGGACTTTAACATCAAAAGTACAAGCAATAGAAGGGAAAAAGACAAGGAAGTCAGAATTAATCAAATTTAAGAACTTTTGTGTTTCAAAGGACACTATCAACCACAAAAAAAAGGAACTCAGTGGAAAAATTCTTGCATATGATATACTTGATAAACGGACTTTCTATTTAGAGCATATTAAAAATACTTTCGCAACTCAACAAAAAAGACAATCAACTCAGTTTGAAAATGAGAAAAGATAAAATACAGGAAGAGTAGGAACATGGCTCAAGTGGTAGAATACTTGTCTAATAAGCCCTGAGTTAAATCTCCAGTACTGCAAAATAAACACAAAAATTATCTATCTATCTATCTATCTATCTATCTATCTATCTATCTATCTATCTATCTGGTTTGGGCAGTCCTAAGGTTTTAAAGTCTGGGCAAGTACTCTACTACTTGAGCCATGCCTCTAGCCCAGTCCTTCGTTTTATTGTTAGTTTCTATTTCATTTTTCATAGAAGTTTGCTGGTTTTAGTTGTTTAGTAAAACCTTGAAAATGAATTCCTTTAAATGATAGTGCTTATTTGACAAAATTAAAGTCCAAGGGAGGTCAAAGACCACCCCTGCTCCCCTAAGCAGAGGTATCCAGAAGGTATTGCCAACACCCTACCTCTAATGTGACTCTTCTTGGATTGGAGACGATTCTGAGGGCTGGCCTCTGCTGCGTTCTCCACAGGGCTGAGTGAGTGGCAGTAGGTGGTGAATGGACCCCACGGAGGGCTAGGTGACTGCAAGACCTGCTGTAGACACTTGTCCAGGTAGGAGAGTCTAGGAAGGAGTGAGGAGGCTGAGGTGGCTACTGCGCCTTCTGTAACCCACATCTCTGTTTGTCCACCCACTAACTTACATGAGTGGCTTGTCCTGATGGAAAAGGCGAGGGGAGAACTCTGAAAGGAGTTCCAGGAATGCCAGATTGGGGGGTTCCTCGGAGGAGCCAGCTGGAGGAAGCTCAGACAAGGAGAACTTGATGCCTCCCCTTGGTTGGGTAGAATTAATTCATTCTGAAATTCCTTCTTGTGTCCCTGAGCATACCCACCACCACAGTACTACTGCTACTTCTCCACATAACCCCCTCTCTAGGACTCACTCCCCACCCTCCCTGAGCTGGGCCTCCAACCAGCACTTCTCCTCACTTGTGAAGGTTGACAACATCATCTCGGTTCTGAATCTGGTGGGGTCCAAAGCTCAAGGCAAATCT
The DNA here is from genome assembly GCF_023159225.1 of Perognathus longimembris pacificus. Classification (NCBI taxonomy): domain Eukaryota; kingdom Metazoa; phylum Chordata; class Mammalia; order Rodentia; family Heteromyidae; genus Perognathus; species Perognathus longimembris. The sequence goes on along the minus strand of NC_063161.1, from coordinate 70,793,850 downwards.
CCGGGCTAGGTCTCTCATATCCATGAAGGCTGGCTGCTCATTCAAGCCCTGGGGCCCGTGCTCCTGCAGCAGTTCTGTGTACAGCTGTGTCAGGAAGACATGGTATGATTGGAAAGGGAGGGGCAACATGGCGTTAGGGAAGAAAAACACTCCCTCCTCTGCCCAAAAATTCCACGGAGGCCATCTACTTTTGCTCTATTTTTTAATCCCTGGACTGCCCCAGTCTCTGAGCCCTGCTCTGTAACAATAAATAAAAATGCCTGGCAACTAAAGGCTTTGAAGCCGTGAGAATAAACTAAGAAATGAGAAATTCCCTATTGCTTTATTGTTAGTCCTCCCAGATGCTGACAAAGTTGGGCTGGGATAGAAAATACCCAGTCAGAAACCTAACCTTACCTTTCTTGCCTTTCCCCTTTCCTTTCTTTACCCATCTATCTTTCCTTCCCTTTTGCTGATCCTGGAGCTTGAACTCAGGGGCTGGGCGCTGTCCCTAAGCCTCTTTGTGCTCAAGGCTAGCATTCTTCCACTTAAGTCACAGCACCACTTCTGGCTTTTTTCTGAGTAGTTAACTGGAAATAAGAGTCTCATAGACTTCTGCCTGGGCTGGCTTCAAACCACAATCCTCAGATATCAGGAGAGTTGCTATGAATACAGGCGTGAGCCACTGGCACCTGGTTTCAGAAACATTTTTTAAGGGGCTTCAAGGCAGGAAGAAACCTGTCATGTGAAGGGAGAGTCAAAATAAGAAGGTTCCTGCTCTCAAGAATTTCATGGTCTAAGCATCTGATGGAAGACAGAATGGTGGGGACCCTGGGGAGGATGCCACAGGTATGAGGCTGTCTTCAGGGAGCACCTGCTTGAGGCTCAGCAGCAGGATTCGGGAACAATGACTTCGGTCAATCTGCCTTGCTCTTGTCAATGTTTCCTTTATAATGTCACCATAGTCCCTGTAGAACTGAGGAAGAGAAATGGGAAGAAAATGTCTAGCCACAGGTAAAAAAAAAAAAAAAAAGCTTTCTTTTTTATTTGTTTACATCCCTAACCAGACTTTTTCCTAAAGAGCCTCAGGTAAACACAAATAAGCATTAAACACTCAGACTACACAGATCTCATTTCTAATGGGTACAGAACTCAAAAAAATCAAGAGTTTAGATAAAAACACAATGGAAGGAATTTTAACTGAGCCCAATTCTTGGGAGGAGCCTGCTAGTGCCCACTCTCACATAGCACTGCAGCCTATAGGACCACCACCTCGCTCTCCCCTAGACAGAACTCACAGAGCAGAAGCTTCTCTGTGGTGTTCCCTGCTGGCAGGGAACCTGCCTAGCAGCCCTGGTACACACAAGGTGCTTATTAAAACAGAAATTCATACAGATGCAGGCTGAGGAGCTAAGCTACATATCTCGGTATTTTATGAGGAGTGGTCCCTTCTCTATTGTTCTTTCCTTCTTACATCATCCCATTCCATAAACTCAGTTTGGAGGGAAAACAGGAAGGAGGAAGAGGAAAAAAAGAAGGTATTTCCCCTCTAATTTTCACCACAATGATCTACTACTTAAGTCTCCATTCCTCCCTTTCTCCCTATCTATCTAGGTAGATATCTATCTATCTATCTATCTATCTATCTATCTATCTATCTATCTATCTATCTATCTATCTATCTATCTACCTAAACTAATGGCTTTGTGCTTGGTAGGCAGACAGTCTACCATTTGATTCACACCTCCAGCCCCCTGCCTTTATTCTAAACTCCTGTGTGGTTCCCTCTTATTTCTCCTTTAAGCCTGATACCTTCACATTCCTCCCCTCCTCTCCCTTCCTTTCTTTTTTTTTTTTTGCCAGTCCTGGGCCTTGAACTCAGGGCCTGAGCAATGTCCTTGGCTTCCTTTTGCTCAAGGCTAGCACTCTGCCACTTGAGCCACAGTGCCACTTCTGGCCGTTTTCTGTATATGTGGTGCTGGGGGAATTGAACCCAGGGCCTCATGTATACGAGGCAAGCTCTCTTGCCACTAGGCCATATCCCCAGCCCCCTCTCCCTTCCTTTCTAAGATGCTGTAGGGTTTGAAGCCAGGTTGTGTTCAACTTGGCCTCCTCTTCTCAGTGTCTGTAGGGCCTTACTATACCTTGTGGTAGTGTTTGAAAACATCTGAGGCTGCATCCAGATCTAGTACTCCATAGAGCAATAGCTTGCAAAATCCAGAGAGGAGGCGGCGTCTGTGGTGCAGCTTCTCTATCTGTTCATCGTCCTCGAAGTAGGAGTGACCTGCTCATCAATGTCAGAATCAATCACAAGCTTAGTACTATTGCCTTTAATACCTGAGCCCAACCCAGCCCCAAATCCTTCCTGAGTTCCCAGGTAGAGTCCCTATACCACTGCTCATGTCTTCAGGCTGGAGGAAGACATGGTCCATGAGGAAGCTGGCTAGCTCAGACTGGAGAGCAGCTTCTGGAAAAAACACAAGGGGCCGAAGGAACTCTCTTCCCTCTATTATCATCTGAGGACTGAAGATGATAAGCAGATCACTTAACACAATAAAAGCCTGTTGGAGGTAATAACAGAAAAATGTTGATTAAACATAATATTTACCAAGATTAAATTCAAATAGCTAATGTCCCTATGGCATGGGGTCTCCTCAGACCATGGGGACATGATCCTCCCTGCTCACACCTTCTCCTGTATCTTTGGATCCACGTCAGAGAGGCAGCTCTGGCAGAGTTCACAGAAGGCCACCATCCTGCCCTTCAGATTCAACAGCTGATTCTGTGGAGACAATAGCTTGTGGGAAGAAGAAGACTCAGGCATTGAATATCTGTTCCCCTCCTTAGACCTATCCTCACCTTGGAAGCAGCAGACTCAACAAAGTGTGCTAATGTCCATAGAATGGAGAAATATAGGAGAGTCAAGGCTGGCTGGACAATCTGTAACCATGAAATGTCAGCAAAATGAGGTTGGAGGCAAGTGGCAAGAGCAAGCAAGGGAGAGGATATACATAAACACAAAGCAATGAAGGGAGAAAATGAGATAGAGAAACCAATTCTTTTGTTTTCGGGGAGGGGAAAAAAGCCTGACATTTCAGAGCATATTCCAGACAATCTTTAGAGGCTTCTATATATACAGAAATATTACATCTCCTAGAATCCCTCAATATTCTCCTAGACCCTAAGGATCCCAAGAGGACAGCTGTTTTCAGCACTGAGGCACAGGGAACCTTCTGAAAGAGGAATGAAAAGAAAGAGCCCACCTGCTCTTCTTGTGTGTTCACTCCACACCTGAGTCTGGGCCTGGCTAGGAGAGATTGCCACCCAGAACATAGGCTCTAAAGAATGCCTCCCTGGGGTCCACATCTCCACCCATCTACCTGCCTGGCGAGGAACATCTCCAGTATCCACAGCCTTTTGGAGGAGTCTGTAGCATGGCTCATAGAGCTCCCATCGAGTCAGGTCATGAGCACTTTGTGGCAAAAGAGAGAAAGATACTATGCTCAAACAGAATGAAGAAACCAACTGCCCAGACACCAGATGAAGTGGGATGGAGAAGGGGTGTTGCTTACGTGTAGAAGGCAGAAAGGCGCTTCATTGTGGTTGCCAGACTGTATAGCTCATCCTCATCAAGGAAGGATGACTGGAAGAGAAGGCCCACAGCAGGGTTTGCCCAAGAATTCAGTTATCCACCTTCCTGATTTGGGGGCCCTCTCCCATCTGACTCAAGAGTGCCTCTCCCATCTGATTCAGAATGTCCTGCCATTTACCCCAGCTCCTACCTGCAGAAGCTCATTCAGATTCTGCTTGAAGTGGTCAGTGAGCAGTTCCATTAGTTGGCTGAGGGTGAAGTCCACACGGTTGAAGAAGGTGAACTCAGGCTTGCAGAGCAGGTTGAAGGCGTGTGCACCAGCCTCAAGCACTGCTGGATCCACGTGCTTCACTACCACCTCCTGAAGTTGCTGCAGGAGCAGCTCTAGGTGCTGAGAGGGAAAAGGGTGGGAGAAGTCAGTGTGGTGGGACAAAGACTGAGCAGGGAAGAAAAAGAGTTGGAAGCAGTAACTCCAAAGATAAGATGCCTAAAGGGGGAAAGGCTTATGGACTCTACTTTTAGCAGGGAAGTAGAGAAGTACAGAAAACAAATCTTACTGCCTACTCACCTTCTCCAAGCGCCCAGTGCAATAGATGCTGAGGTCAAAGTAGTCAAGAAGCTGCAGTAGGGGAGCAACCTTCTCTGCATCTGCTGAGAACTGTGGTGGTAGAAGCAGAGCACTATCCCTCCCCATCCCTGAATGGGGGTTGTGCCCTCACCGCCTCACATACAGGCCAGATGGAAAAGTTTTTACCTTTGTCAGGAGCTGGGGCAGCAGGGGAATGAGCTGTTCTGCTAGCTTCACCTTGTCATTGGCTTGGAGCTTGCGCTCCTTAGCAGTTAGGCCCTGGAATTAGAGTCATTGAGGAGTGGTATGTGTGAACAAACATGGCCCAGATAGTGTGTCTGTGTGTCTTTCCTCTTCACTGACTCCTTCTCTACCCAGAGAGGAAAAGAGGATGCAGCAGCTCCCTTCGGAGTTCCTTGTTCCAGAGATGGGAATCTTTTTTTTTTTTTTTTGGCCAGTCCTGGGCCTTGGACTCAGGGCCTGAGCACTGTCCCTGGCTTCTTCCCGCTCAAGGCTAGCACTCTGCCACTTGAGCCACAGCGCCGCTTCTGGCCATTTTCTGTACATGTGGTGCTGGGGAATCGAACCTAGGGCCTCGTGTATCCGAGGCAGGCACTCTTGCCACTAGGCTATATCCCCAGCCCCAGAGATGGGAATCTTAAAAGGGGCTGGAGCAGTCCACTAATTCAGAACCTAACTAAATGATGCCCAATACCTGTCTGCTTCAGTACCACTCAACTATTGCCTAATCCACCTGTCATACCATACCTTTTTCCCAGTGACCCGTCCCACAGGAGGTTGAACCTCTGCAGCTTGCCGAGCACTTGACACAAGGATTTCTATCAGTGTCCTCTCCTGTACACTGCTCAAGCCTGGGTTGGCAGAAGGATAGAAAAGAGAAATACAGATTACACACCTTCCATTTCCAAGTCTTCCTTGGCACACACATGCCACTCTACTGCTTTTTAGGTCAGGAAAGAAATCTTTCCCAATTTTATAACAGGAGATACAGAGTGCCTATTCCCAGTTACCACATGACACGCACTCTGGTCCTTCTCCAATAGCATGCCTGCCAGGTTCTCCCAATCCTTCAGCCGAAACCCTGCACAGTCCCATAGGCTGTCCACTAAGTAAGAAGCATGTTCATGGAGCTGGAGGAGAAAATGCAGTGAGTGAGTTACTGATGCCACATGAAATCACTCCAGCAAGTGGTCAATGATAATCAGGGCCTGCCTTCTCACATCGCTTGCCCTGTCCTCAACTTGCAAGTCTTAGGCACAACAGCCATACATCCCCATCACCTCACTCTCCATGAAGAAAGCCATCAGAAGGTAGAAGAAATTCCTCTGGGCATGAAGACTCTGGTGTCGCTCCTGCTCTCTTCCACTCCCTGCTCTTGCCTCGCTCTCAGGACAGAGCTGCCTGTGGAATGGACACATGGGGAGAGTACAGCATGGAAGGACATGAGGAAGTAGTAGTCACAACGGAGGGAAAGACAGGGTTGAGAAAGGAAAGGAGACACCAAGAGAGACTTCAGTATGTTTAAGAAGTCATCAGGGGGGCTGGGGATATAGCCTAGTGGCAAGAGTGCCTGCCTCGGATACAGGAGGCCCTAGGTTCGATTCCCCAGCACCACATATACAGAAAACGGCCAGAAGCGGCGCTGTGGCTCAAGTGGCAGAGTGCTAGCCTTGAACCGAAAGAAGCCAGGGACAGTGCTCAGGCCCTGAGTCCAAGGCCCAGGACTGGCCAAAAAAAAAAAAAAGAAGTCATCAGGGCTGGGGATATAGCCTAGTGGCAAGAGTGCCTGCCTCGGATACACGAGGCCCTAGGTTCGATTCCCCAGCACCACATATACAGAAAACGGCCAGAAGCGGCGCTGTGGCTCAAGTGGCAGAGTGCTAGCCTTGAACCGAAAGAAGCCAGGGACAGTGCTCAGGCCCTGAGTCCAAGGCCCAGGACTGGCCAAAAAAAAAAAAAAGAAGTCATCAGGGCTGGGGATATAGCCTAGTGGCAAGAGTGCCTGCCTCGGATACACGAGGCCCTAGGTTCGATTCCCCAGCACCACATATACAGAAAACGGCCAGAAGCGGCGCTGTGGCTCAAGTGGCAGAGTGCTAGCCTTGAGCAAAAGGAAGCCAGGGACAGTGCTCAGGCCCTGAGTTCAAGGCCCAGGACTGGCCAAAGGGAAAAAAAAAAAAGTCCTCAGACAGAGCAGCAGTGGAGAGGTAGAGAAAACAATACAACATGATATGAGCCCTACTCACTTCCAATACAGAAATTCCCCTGCAGCAGAGGCCAGGACACGGTTAGAAGCATACACGATGGGGTAAATGATCTCACAGTCTGCACTAGTCAGCACTCCCTCTGTGTTCCTGTGAAGAGAAAAGGACGAAGAGCACTGATGTGGCTATGGACTCTGCCCTCTCACAATCAGGGTTAGAAACAAAACTATGCCAAAACATGAGGATATAACTCAAAGAGAACTTTTAAGTGAAAAGTGGGAAACAGAAGAGTATGGACTTAGAGAAGATAGGCAAGTTCCCACTTTGTCCTGAAACTCAGGAATGACCTGTCTTCTAACCTGCATTTAAGGAAGTCAACCTGTGACAGATGGAGACAGGGCTCTGTTTGATGCCAGAAAGGTTCATCTGGGATACCACCCTCCACTTCCAAGGACTTACTTCAGGATAACAGTTAGAAGCTTGATGGCCTCCACTGCAACATCATACTCTTTGTCCATGGCCATGGCTACCATCCGGTCCTGTTGAAAAGAGAGCATTGCCCAGTACCATACTAAAGTGTGATAGATATTCTCTCAGAATTTGAAAATTCCTTTAATCCATTTGGAATTGATTTTGGTGCAGGGTGATATATAAGGATCTTGTTTTAGTTTGTTACATGTGTTGAGCCAGTTTTGCCAGCACCATTTGTTAAAGAGGCTTTCTTCCAAACTATTGTTTTAGCTTCTTTATCAAAGATTAAGTAGGCGTAGTTCTGTGGGTTCATTTCTGGGTCTTCAATTCTGTTCCATTGGTCTTCAGGCCTGTTCCGGTGCCAATACCAAGCTGTTTTTATTACTATAGCTTTATAATAGAGCTTGAAGTTGGGTATTGTAATTCCTCCAGCACTGTTCTTTCTGCTTAGGATTGTTTTTGCTATTCTAGGTCTTTTATTGTTCCATATTAATTTCTGGATTGCTTCCTCTATTTCATTAAAAAATGGTGTTGGGATATTAATGGGTATTGCATTGAATTCGTAGATAGCCTTTGGCAATATTGCCATTTGGGCTCCTTGGCGCAGGACGGAACTTCCTTAACAATGACCCAGAAAGGCTACAAATCAAAGAAAGGTTGGACAAATGGGACTGCATCAAACTGCAGAGCTTCTGCACGGCAAAGGACATAGCTCACAAAATAAATAGAAAGCCCACAGTCTGGGAGAAGATCTTTACCGGCCATTCAACAGACAAAGGCCTCATCTCTAAAATATATGCAGAACTAAAAAAATTACCTTCTTCCAAAACAAAACTGCAAAGAACCAATAGCCCCCTCATCAAGTGGGCTAAAGACTTACAAAGAGACTTCTCTGATGAGGAAAGGAGAATGGCCAAGAGACATATGAAAAAGTGCTCTACATCACTGGCCATAAAAGAAATGCAAATCAAAACAACATTGAGATTCCATCTCACCCCAGTAAGAATGTCATATATCAAGAAAACTAACAATAACAATTGTTGGAGGGGATGTGGCCAAAAGGGAACCCTACTTCATTGTTGGTGGGAATGTAAACTGGTTCAGCCACTCTGGCAAGCAGTATGGAGACTCCTCAGAAGGCTAAATATAGAACTCCCCTATGACTCAGCAGCCCCACTTTTGGGTATCTATCCAAAAGACCACAAACAAAATCACAGTAATGCCACCAGCACAACAATGTTCATCACAGCACAATTTGTCATAGCTAGAATCTGGAACCAACCCAGATGCCCCTCAGTAGACGAATGGATCAGGAAAATGTGGTACATATACACAATGGAATTTTATGCCTCTATCAGAAAGAATGACATTGCCCCATTTGTAAGGAAATGGAAGGACTTGGAAAAAATTATACTAAGTGAAGTGAGCCAGACCCAAAGAAACATGGACTCTATGGTCTCCCTTATTGGGAATAATTAGTACAGGTTTAGGCAAGTCATAGCAGAGCATCACAAGAGCCCAATAGCTATACCCTTATGAACACATAAGATGATGCTAAGTGAAATGAACTCCATGTTATAGAAACGATTGTTATATCACAGTTGTAACTACTTTCAACGTCCCATCTGTATCTGTAGCTTCTATTATTGATGATGTTCTTGTATCACCTTCCAGTGGTTGTACCTACACTATCTCTATAATCTTATCTGAGTATATTGGAAACCGAGTATATTGGAAACCATGTATACTGGTATTAGAAGTAGGAAATTGAAAGGGAATACCAAAATTGAGAGACACAGGGTAAAAAAAGACAAACAACTACAAAAGCAATACTTGCAAAACTGTTTGGTAAAAGTGAACTGAATACCTCAGGGGGGGAAAGGGAAAGGGGGAGGAGGGAAGGGGGCATGAGGGACAAGGTAACAAACAGTACAAGAAATGTATCCAATGCCTAACGTATGAAACTGTAACCTCTCTGTACATCAGTTTGATAATAAAAATTTCAAAAAAAAATTCCTAAAGACAGAGTACAAGAGTAGATGATGGAATCGATATGTCAGAACAGGGAGAGACCTGAAGTAGGGAAATGTGAATCTATCACAGCCAAGGTCAATCCCAGGAGTGCTGTCCTCATCATACCTTAAAGCGGCTAGTAAAGAGTTCTAGACGGGCAATCAGCTCCCGGTTGCTGTACAGCCCTTTTAGAGCCTTCAGGCACTTTAGACGTACTTCTCCCTGCTGTTGAAGAGGGACAAATGGGAAGAGAAACAAAGCTGATCATTTACTTCCATTGAGCCCTTCATAGCTTCTTCAATCTGAGCCTAGGTACACTTGAAGGTGAGGACTCTGAGATTTAAGAAGACACTGAGCAGCTATCTTATTCAAAATACAAAGGAGTCATGGAAGATTCAAGCTATTATGACAGAAAGGATCCTGTAGATACTACCCTGTACTTGGGCTATCAATCCACCAACAACTTGTTTCCTTTTTCATAGGGAATGTCTTTCTTCCTGATACATCAGGCATATAAACATTTCATCTCCTGGATATAGCTCCCTTTCTTCTACCTTATGCCACCTTCCTCAATGCTGGAACAGTCACAAAATTCAGTGCTCTGATGGGATGATCATTGCTTGCTAAGTGAAATGTCTAAATAACATGAGCAGAAGAAGCTGAAGTGTCGTTGGGCAGGAAGAGGAGGAAGGGGACAGTGAGACCAATTTGCCCCTACCTTATCATGCAAGGTCCAGCCTACGTATTTTAAATAGCTGTCAGTGAGGAAAGAGGTATTGTAGGTTTGCATCCAACACCCGAGCTCCTCCATGCAGATAGCACGAATCTCAGGAAGGATGTCCCTGGATACAGAGACATACCAACTTATCACCTTCTCTCCTAACTCACTAACCACAGTCCTCTCATGCTTTTCATTTCCCCTCCCAATGCCAACACAAAATGTAGAACATATGACACACAAAATACATGAGAATAAATGCTTTCCTTCTGTAGGATCTCTGAGATAACTGAACCAGTCCTATACAAACTTGTCCTCCACTCCCCCACCCCCACTGCTTTTTAACATTCATACTAGGACATGAACTCAGGGCCCACACTCGGTCCCAGAGCTAGCACTCTACCATTTGAGCCACAGTTCCACTTCTGGCTTTTAGTGGCTAACTGAAGAATCACGGACTTTCCTACCTGAGCTGCTCCTAAAGATCCGCAGTAGCCTCCGGAGTAGCTAGTATTATGTACATGAACCATTGACACCCTGGCCTCTATATCCCTTAAAACCCAATTTTGAAAGTTCACTCAACTGTTAGCTAAGGGGTGTGCTTTTTCATTCTTCAAGTTAAGATGAAATCAGGTGAAGGGGTTGAGTAAAGCAGACTTTGAAGTGAAAAAACACTGTAAATATTCTTCTTTTGGACAGTGAAACTACAGGCTGGGCTAGAGAAAGGCTTGATAAGCTTCACACATGCTCAGAAAAGCTACTTTTTGATTCTCTGTTTATATTCTCAATTCTCCAATTGTAGAAAAATGGAAGGCAGGATCAGGTTTTGGAAAAAGTTAAGAGTGAAACCTTCTACAATGCCTTATCCTTTCTTATTTTCTCTCCCCAAAGAGTTTATAAGGTCCTTTGTAGGTGAAGATAAATCAAACCTTACCAATTCGAAACATTTTTAGCTTTTACTCCAGCTACATTAGTTCTGGGATAAACCACATAACTGAGGGTTGGAAGCTTCAGTAAGATAAGGAGCCCATGGGGCTGGGGATATGGCCTAGTGGCAAGAGTGCTTGCCTCGTATACATGAGGCCCTGGGTTCGATTCCCCAGCACCACATATACAGAAAACAGCCAGAAGTGGCGCTGTGGCTCAAGTGGCAGAGTGCTAGCCTTGAGCAAAAGGAAGCCAGGGACAGTGCTCAGGCCCTGAGTCCAAGGCCCAGGACTGGCAAAAAAAAAAAAAAAAAAAAAAAAAGATAAGGAGCCCATAAACTCACCTATATCGATGGATAAAGACACCCCTGAAGATAGCATTCATCATTCCCTCTATCTCCTCTTGATGCTCATGGAGCTAAAAGACAAGAAGAAATAAGTCAGTTCATCTTTCTTGTACCTCCAAAACATAAGGCCACAAAAATATAGAAAAGAGTAATTTCCACCAATTTTCTTCTATTAGGAGACAGATTCATGGTCTCCTCTCCTATGTTCTAAATTTTTCTAATTCTACAAGAAGCAGTATACTCAAATAATGTCCCAGAGGTTTATTTCTGTTTGGTAGAACATAATATCCCCTGTGTACTTAGTCCATTCAGAAACCCTGATACTTAAAGATTTTTTCTTTGCAGTTCTTGTAGTTGCTTGGCTTCCTTGCTCAGCTAGCATACATCACCTGGGCCACACTTCCAGCTCAGATTTTTTGCTGGTTATTTTGGATATGGAGTCTCATGGACTTTTCTGCCCCAGCTGGCCTCAGACCACAATCCCCTGTATCTCCCTCTGGGTAGCTGGGATTACAGATGTGAGCCCTGGTACTCAGCTAAGTGTTTTCGGTTGTCATTGGAAAAATAAACTTGTAATAAATATAGTTTGACAGAAGTAGAATCAAGGAAGTAGCACTGTGGCTCAAGTGGCAAAGCACTAGCCTTGAGCAATAAAGCTCAGGGACAGCACCCAGGCCTGGAGTTCAAGCCCCAGGACCAGCACAAGAAGTAGAACTAGCAAAAAGAGAAAAAAATTAAAACAGAAGTTCTCAGCTAGACAATTTAGCAATGTAAGATAATTTTTACTTTCACAACTGGGGGGGGGGGGCAAGCAGGGTACTATTGTTATCCAGTAGACAGAGCTCAGGGATGCTGATAAACATTTCACAAAGACAGAATAGCTCCCTAATGTCAATAGTGGCATTGCTAAAAACCCTAGATTGATGAATGATATCAAGGAAGTAGAACTAATAAGGAAAAATAGATAATCCTAAAGACTAGGGAGGCTGAGAATTGAGGACCATATTTTGAAGGCACTCCAAGAAGACTAATCTAAGAGGCTGTATCTCCAACTAAATAGCAAAAACAAACAAAAAACCAACAGAAATGGAGGCATGACTCAAGTGGTAGATCACCAGCCATTAGTGAAAAAGTCAAATGTCAGCACAAAGACCTGAATTCACGCTGGTTCAAGTACTAGCACAACAAACAAACAAATGGTGTATGGTTTCAATCAAAAAAATGCCTCCTGAAAGCTCATGTGTTAAAGGCTGGGCTGCCAGCTAATAGACTTTTTTTTTTGGCCAGTCCTGGGCCTTGGACTCAGGGCCTGAGCACTGTCCCTGGCTTCTTTTTGCTCAAGGCTAACACTCTGCCACTTGAGTCACAGTGCCACTTCTGGCCATTTTCTGTATATGTGGTGCTTGGGAATTGAACCCAGGGCTTCAAGTATACGAGGCAAATGCTCTTGCCACTAGGCCATATCCCCAGCCCACTAACAGACTTTTAAGAGGTGACTGGATCATGAAGACTCTGGCTTCTCTGATGAATTAATCTATTGATAAACTCATAGCTGAATGAGCTATTAGGTTATGGGGCCTAGTGGGAATAGTGGGTTGTTATAGTAAGTGGGAGATGCCTTTGAAGCGTATCTTATCACTGGATCTTTCCCTTCTTGTATCATGGCTGCCATGAGGTAGGTAACTCATGATTCATCACATACTCTTAGCCATGACTTTTTTGTTTTTGGCCAGTCATGGGGCTTGAACTCAGGGCCTGAGCACTGTCCCTGAGCTTCTTTTGCTCAAGGCTAGCACTCTACCACTTGAGCCACAGCTCCACTTCTGGCCTTTTCTGTTTATGTGGTGCTGAGGAATCAAACCCAGGGCTTCATGCATGCCAGGCAAGCACTCTACCCCTAAGCCACATTTCCAGCCCAGCTCTTTCCATTTTTTCATGATGCCACCATCCTTGTCAGTTGGTTGGCTTTCAATAATCATGTGGTAACTTCCATACTGCACACTGAACATCTGGTCAAAACTAAACTCTTTGTATGGCATGTAAACATTGCTGATAATAAATGCAAATGGAATCTTGACAAAGTGGAGAAGCAAAAAACTAGTTTCTTTTGGGGTGATACTGGGATTTGAACACAGGGTCTCATGCTCCTAGTCAGGTGTTCTGCCACTTAAGCCACTCTGCCTGCCCTGGACATAGTTTTTGAACCTACAATGAGCTCTGACAGAATGGTCTAATAAGCTGTTGCCAGACTTCATAATTCCTTATCTGAAAGACTGCTCATGGCCTATACTTACTAAGGTGGTCTGCAACAGCAGAAGATGGAAGCTGGGAGGAAAGGAGAAAGCGAGGAAGAGGTAGAAAGCACTCTTTCCTCACCTCTTTGCGTTTCTTTCGCAGGCTCTCCAGCCGCTCAGGTGCTCTCTGCTCTGGCCTCTTATTTCTTTCAGCCTCATACTGACGCTGATTGTTGTCTCTGTGCAAACTCAGTTGGAGGGCAACTTTTACTAAAGAAGTCATCAGCTTCATAGCTTTGAGTCAAGAAAAATCAAGACAATAATTATGTAAGTCAGAGAAGAGAACATGAGCTCAAAAGGAAGGTACAAAGGGCAAAGACACTGAAGAGCTAGAATAGGGTAATTCTAAAGTCCTAAGACTACCTGGCCTAGAGTAGACTTTCCCTCTTCACTATTTTTTTTTTTGGCCAGTCCTGGGCCTTGGACTCAGGGCCTGAGCACTGTCCCTGGCTTCTTCCCGCTCAAGGCTAGCACTCTGCCACTTGAGCCACAGCGCCGCTTCTGGCCGTTTTCTGTATATGTGGTGCTGGGGAATCGAACCTAGGGCCTCGTGTATCCGAGGCAGGCACTCTTGCCACTAGGCTACATCCCCAGCCCTTCACTATTTTTTTTTAAGTCGGCTTGAACTCAGGGCCTGGGCACTGTGCTTGAGCTCTTTCTGCTCAAGGCTAGTGCTTTACCACTTTGAGCCACAGTGCCACTTCCGGTTTTCTGGTGGTTAACTGGAGATAAGGGTCTCATGGACTTTCCTGCTTGGTCTAGCTTTGAGATCCTCAAATCTCAGCCTCCTGAGTAGCTAGGATTACAGGTGTGAGCCACCAGTGCCTGGCTTTGCCTCTTCACTCTTTTGGCCTTCTTTTAACCCTCAGCATATGTGCAGGGGTGAGCTGTAAGATATCAAGGCCAGAATGTTGGTTATATAGTCCTTTCATATGTTCAATAGTGAGAAATGCATAGAAGTTTGCAATAAGTGAAAAGATAGTGAAATAAAGAGCTAAGATGTAGGTAGAAAAAAAAGACCCAGAACCAGAGAAAAAAAGTCCAAAGGACTCCCCAGAGATCCCACAGTGCAACAAGTGCTCACCAGCCAAGGTGCTAGTGTGACGGAAGGCACGGACCTGGGAGTCTGAGAAGCCAGTGAGCAGGGAGATGAGCTCATCCATAGGAAAACTGTCATAGAGGAGGCTGTACTGGCACTGATAGACCAATGTCTTTATAAACTCACAGAAGCTTCCCTGGAACTTCTTCCAGGATGGGCCAGGAGCTGTCAGGGGATATTCCCCTGAATCCTACAGAAAGTTTGTTTAAAAAAAAAAAGTTATTATCAGGTCCATGAAGCCTCGGGAACTTGATGTGAAACCTTAAAGTAGAGCTGGGAGAGTGACTTAAGTGGTAGAAAACCTGCCAGCAGGCACAAGGCCTTCAAACCTCAATATCACCAAAACAAACACACCCAATAATATAGTAAAAAATGTTATCTCCAATATATTTGATTGCTGTTATTCTCCCAACTCCAGATTATCTGATGCTACCACATAATATTATGAGTATCTTTTAGCCTCAAGAGCTTAAGCATTTCCTTCTAAAATGCTGCCACATTTCCCAGAATCAGAAAGATGATGATATTGGGCAAGAGAATCCCGATCCTCTTCTCCACCTCATTGAACTGTTCAGTCAGGTGCTGAATAATCTCTGAGTTGGACATCTTCTTAAACATCTCAGGGGTTACAGTGCCTGATGAAGAAAATGAGGTACTTTTTTAAAGGAAGACACTAGGACACTGGAATCATTTACAGATCTATCTGAAAATGACCTAGGGAACACACAGAAAAACGCTTAGGTGAGGAATCCTAATCTAAAGCCTGCCTCTAACAAACTGTATACATGCTATGAAATCACCTCTCTAGAAAATGCAAAGAGAGGGCTGGTAATGTGGCTTAGTGGTAGAGTGCTTGCCTTGCATGCATGATGCCCTGAGTTCAATTCCTCAGTACCACACATAAACAGAAAAAGCCAGAAGTGGCACTGTGGCTCAAGTAGTAGAGTGCTAGCCTTGAACAAAAGAAGCTCAGGGACAATGCCCAGGCCCTGAGTTCCAGCCCTAAGACTGGCAAAAAAAAAAGCTAAGATTAAGCAATGGCTTTTAAAAGACCCTAAACAAAAAAATTTTTTAAGAAAGAAAAAAGACTACCAGATTCTTTGATGGTACTGGGTGGGGTTTGA
Organism: Perognathus longimembris pacificus; assembly: GCF_023159225.1. NCBI lineage: Eukaryota > Metazoa > Chordata > Mammalia > Rodentia > Heteromyidae > Perognathus > Perognathus longimembris. Next base: position 70,778,494 of record NC_063161.1, on the reverse strand, counting down.
ACTCAAACTCTCCTACTTGCTAGGTTTGAGCCACACCTCCAGCCCTTTTTGCTATGGTTACTTCTGAGGTAGGATCTTGTGGTTTTTTGCCTAAGCTGGCCTGGACTATGACCTTCCTATTTATACTTTCCATTATAGCTGGGGTGACAGGTAACCACCACACATAGATTTTGCTTTTTGAAATGAGGTCTCAAGAACCTCTTGCCTGAGTTGAACCATGGTGCTCTTGATCTCAGCTTCCTGAAGAGCTGGGTATATATATAGGCATTAGCCACTACCATGCACAGCTTCCTCTCCCTGCCCCCCCCCCCCACCCTGTGCTGGGCCTGAGACTGGACACTGTCCTTGAGCTTCTTTTGCTCAAAGCTAACACTTCATTACTTAACCCACAGTTCCACTTCCAACTTTTTGGTGATTAATTAAAGATGAGGGCTTCACATACTTTTCCTGCAAGGGCTGGCTTCAAAAACCACAATCCTGGGGCTGGGAATGTGGCCCGGTGGCAAGAGTGCTTGCCTCCTACACATGAAGCTCTCGGTTCGATTCCCCAGCACCACATATATGGAAAACGGCCAGGAGGGGCGCTGTGGCTCAGGTGGCAGAGTGCTGGCCTTGAGCGGGAAGAGGCCAGGGACAGTGCTCAGGCCCTGAGTCCAAGGCCCAGGACTGGCCAAAAAACAACAACAACAACAACAAAAAAAACCACAATCCTCAAATCTTTGCCTTGAGTAGCTAGGATTACAGGCATGAGCCACTGGTGCCTGGCTTTTTTGTTGTTGTTGTTTTGTTTTTTGAGGCTGGATTTTTGCTAAGTAGTGTAGGTTAGCTAACAGGCTATCCTGGAACTATATACCCCAGGTTGGCCTCAAACTTGGATCTTTCTGCCTTGGCTTTCCCAAGGCAGGATTAGACATATGCCTACCTCCGAAGCTGGATCATTATAATACAACTTGATTGATATTATCTAACCTAATAAATAAAGCCATGACATTGAGGGACTCCACAACTTCAAAAGTAACATAAATAACAAGTAAAAAAAAAAAATAGAAGGCCTGGGGATATGGCCTAGTGGCAAGAGAGCTTGCCTCGTATACATGAGGCCCTGGGTTTGATTCCCCAGCACCACATATACAGAAAACAGCCAGAAGTGGCGCTGTGGCTCAAGTGGCAGAGTGCTAGCCTTGAGCAAAAGGAAGCCAGGGACAGTGCTCAGGCCCTGAGTCCAAGGCCCAGGACTGGCCAAAAAAAAAAAAAAAAAAGTAGACTATTTCATCTATAAAGATTAAAAGGCACCTGATAGACCACTTTCAAGTTTGTCAATTTCCATTATCATTACATAAGCATGATTATTTTCCAAGAGGTCTTACCTCAAGACAGTTTCTTCTTAGATAGTTCCCTACTGGGTTATTTACTCATCAAAAATGTAGTAAAATAAGAAAAACTCCTCTATGATTTATTTTCTTCTTTGATTTAGGAAATGTCTAATCCCGTTCATCTAAACGGAGGCAAAATTTTATTTTATTTTATTTTATTTTATTTTTTGGCCAGTCCTGGGGCTTGGACTCAGGGCCTGAGCACTGTCCCTGGCTTCTTTTTGCTCAAAGCTAGCACTCTGCCACTTGAGCCACAGTGCCACTTCTGGCCGTTTTCTGTATATGTGGTGCTGGGGAATCGAACCCAGGGCCTCATGTATAAGAGGCAAGCACTCTTGCCACTAGGCCATATCCCCAGCCCATGGAGGCAAAATTTTATAACACATGAGTAAAAGACTGGATATTAGAAAAAGATAGGAAGTCACCTTTACATCCACAGGATTGGACGAAAAAGTTAATGAGCTCCAAGAATCCTGCATTCTCATTTTGCTTGTAGTTATCCAGCCATTCATCCACCAAAGACTAGGGGGAAATGTAGATGATTTCTGGTAGTATAACAAGGAATAGAAATCCTGTTTCATCTTCTAACTGAAGCATTGAACTTCTGATTAAAACATGAAAACATCTTTTAAAACATACTACTGAACTAGAGTGAAAAGCAGAATTCTATACAGGCTGAAAATGAGATGAAGGCAGCAATCCTGACAGGTTAGAAGTTGACTTTTGCCCTGAGGTTTCATTAAGCCCAGGTACGCTGACATAGTGTCCAGATGGTGGCATGGGGTACACAGCAGAGGAGACTGAGCCTGTCTTTCCAACAAGAATAGTCCAAGAGGGGCTCCTATATAAAGCTGGGTCTTACAAAGTCACATATTTTTTTTTTTCAGTTGTGGGGCTTGAACTCTGGGCGTGGGCACTGTCTCTGAGCTCTTCAGCTCAAGGCTACATCTCTACCACTTGATCTACAGTGCCACCTCCTGTTTTCTGGTGGTTAAATGGAGATAAAAGTCTCATGGACTTTCCTGCGCAAGCTGGCTTTGAACCTCGGTCCTCAAGATCTCAGCCTCCTGAGTAGCTAGGATTACTGGTGTAAGCCAGTGGGCACCCGGCCAAAGTCACATCTTTATGTGAAAGAATGAAAGCAAAGAATGAAAAATAAATTCATAGGGCAGATGGGGATATCAAAAATAAAGAACTCTGTTGAGAAGATAACCATAGTTAGCAGCTTCAGGCCTGAATTTGAAATCCAATTTCACATTACCTATCTTATCAGAATACTCTCAACTAGAGATTTTATGAACATGATTCTGTAGTATTTCCATTTAACTGTCATAAATATTCAGGTTCAATTATTTAAAACCCACCTTTGACTCAGGCTGCAATACATAGCTCTGGGAAAAATGAATAGAGTGGCAGTAAAAATCTAGTAATATATATAAAGAGACAGGCACTGAAAGTAATAATTAGAAGAAACAACATAATAAATTCACGAAGTTTTTGGACACAAAAGTTATTGACTAAATAAATGATTTTTTTTCTTTTTGACCAGTCCTGGGGCTTGAACTCAGAGCCTGGTGTTGTCCCTGAGCCTCTTTGTGCTCAAAGCTAGCACTCTACCACTTGAGCCACAGCACCACTTCCAGCCTTTTTTGTTTATGTGGTGCTGAGGAATCGAACCCAGGGCTTCATGCACGCTTGTCAAGCACTCTACCACTAGGCCACATTCCCAGCCCCATAAATGATTATGTTTATACTATGATTAAAGAAATATAAGATGGAGGGAGGGAAGGAGAAGGAGGGAGAGGGAGGTAGGGAGAGAGGGAAGGAAGGAGAGAGGAGGAGAGAGGGAGAGTGGGGGAAAGAGGAAGGGGGAAAGGAGAGAGAGAGAGAGAGAGAGAGAGAGAGAGAGAGAGAGAGAGAGAGAGAGAGAGAGAGCGCACAACATTGTCCAAAAAGAAATAGAAATGTACTCTTGCTGGGCACTGGTAATCTGTAATCCTAGCTACTTAGGAGGCTAAGATCTGAGGATTGCGGTTCAAAGCCAGCCTGGATCCAATAAGACTCTTACCTCCAACTAAGCACAAGAAAAACAGAAGCAGAGCTGTGACTCAAAATGGTAGAGCACTAACCTTGAGCAGAAAAGCTTAGCGACAGCAACCAGGCCCTTAGTTCAAGCCCTATGTCTGATTGAAAAAAAAAGTTGAAAATGGACCACACTTTGAATAAGTGGAAAGTATAGTAAAATTTAAAACTTTAACAAATGGATCAAAGACAGACTGGACACAAAGAACAGAAGATAAGTGAACTGGGAATAAGAGAAAATATTCAATATGTAGTTCAGAGAGACGGAGATGGAAATAGAGAGATGTTCTGAAACACAAAGACAAGTGAGTTCTAAAGATGTCTAACTGAATTCCAGAAGATAATAAAATGAAGACAAGGTAATATTTGAGGTTTCTCCACACTTGTTGAAAGACAACAATACTCAAAGCCAGAAAGCTAATAAATCTCAAGCATAACAAAATGTATGTCTTTTTTTTTTTTTTTTGCCAGTCCTGGGCCTTGGACTCAGGGCCTGAGCACTGTCTCTGGCTTCTTTTTGCTCAAGGCTAGCACTCTGACACTTGAGTCACAGCGCCACTTCTGGCCATTTTCTGTATATGTGGTACTGGGGAATCGAACCCAGGGCTTCATGCATACGAGGCAAGCGCTCTTGCCACTAGGCTATATCCCCAGCCCCAAAATGTATGTCTTTTAAACATCTTCTAAACCATCAGAAAGCAAAACCAGAAAAGGGTCAAGGCAATTATTACTTACAAAGGATCTGCATTTAACACAAACTAAAACATTTATATAAATGAGATCTGTACAAATATCTTAACTGTTAGCACACGTGGCTATTAAGTCAACTAAAATAAAAAGTCAAGGACTGGGAATGTGGCTTAGTGGTAGAGTGCTTGCCTTGCATGCATGCATGCGTGAAGCCCTGGGTTCCATTCCTCAGTACCACATAAAACAGAACAAGCCAGAAGTAGTGCTGTGTGGCTCAAGTGGTAAAGTGCTAGTCTTGAGCAAAAGCAGCTCAGGGACAGTAGTGCCAAGGCCCTGAGTTCAGAGCGCGCGTGCGTGCGTGCGTGTGTGTGTGTGTGTGTGTGTGTGTGTGTGTGTGTCCAGTTTGGTGGCTCCCATCTATATCCTAGCTACTCATGAGGCTGAGATTTGAGAATTGTGGTTTGGAGCCAGCCTAGGTGAAAAAAATCAAGACTCATTTCTAATTAACCAGCTGAAAACCAGAACTGGAGTTGTGGCTCAAGTGGTAGGGCCCAGCTTGAAGGGAAAAAGCCAAGTGAGAACTGGAGGCCCTAAATTCAAGCCCTAGAACCAGTAAACAAACAAACAAACATAAATAGTCCTGCCAGATGCCAGTGTCTCACTCCTATAATCCTAGCTATTCAAGAGTCTGAGATCTGAGGATTGTGGTTCAAAGCCAGCCTGGGCAGAAAAGTCTGTGAGAGTTTTAACTATAATTAAGCACCAGTGAGGGGGAAGAACAGAGCCAGAAGCAGAGCTGTGACTCAAGTGGTAGAGTGTTAGCCTTGGGCAAAACAAAAGCTCAAAGACAGCATTCTGGTTCTGAGTTCAAACCCTAGGACTAGCATGAATGTGTGGGTATGCAGGCATGTGCGCGCACGTGTGTGCACACACAAATTAATTTAAAAATAATAAATAAAAGACCAACTTCTAGTTGTATCAACCTCATTTCAAGAACCTAATAGTCACATGTGCCTAATGGATAGTGTGCTAGAAACACTGATTTCTAACATTGCTATAACTATACACTGCTTTACTGGACAATGCCAAGAGATAGGGACAGATGACTCCACCAGCAACAATGTGCTGCAAGAAAAAAAAAAGTCATCTTAGCATTCTATTTAGGAAATGATCTTTCAAAAACCATTTTTTTTTAATTTTTGCTTATTTTTGGCAGTCCTGGGGATTGAACTCAGGGCCTTACAACTGCTAGGCAGGTAACTCTACCATCTAAGGCATGGTTCTAGCTCTGTATTTTTTTTATTTTTTATATTTTTGGCCAGTCCTGGGCCTTGGACTCAGGGCCTGAGCACTGTCCCTGGCTCCTTTTTGCTCAAGGCTAGCACTCTGCCACTTGAGCCACAGCGCTACTTCTGGCCGTTTTCTGTATATGTGGTGCTGGGGAATCGAACCCAGGGCTTCATGTATAGGAGGCAAGCACTCTAGCCACTAGGCCATATCCCCAGCCCCTTTATTTTATTTTCAAGGCAAGGTCTCACTTTATGTTTGGACAGCTTGGACTGTGATCCTTCTATTTGTGTTCCTTGCATTAGCAAGGATGACAACTGCATGTCATTGTACTTGGCCACTGGGTAAAACAGAGTCTTGTAAATTTTTATGTCCAGTGAGAATAACAAATATTACAGGCTTGGGCCACCATCTGGGCTTAGAAAAATGTTTTGTATGAGTAAAGTTTGTTAACAGGCACCTAAAAGAAATAGATACCTAAAGGAAATTTTAAATGATAAACTTTAGACATATACCGTAAAAAAATAGTAAAGTTCAATTTGATGGGCAATAGGCAGAATTAAAACACTGTATTGTAACATGTAACCTGGAGTTAAAATATATTCAGGTTCTCATCAAAGACAGGCATCTGAAATAAAGCAAATAAAAGTGAAAAACAGGAAAAAAAGAAAAAGTGGAAGCACTTTGTTAGAAGCAAATTCAAATATACTGAACACAGTGGTAATCCTGCACAATTGTAATCTTAGCATTCAGAAGAGGAGGCAAGAGAATTGCAAACAAGTCAAAGCTAGCTTGAGCTATATGATAAAACCCGGTCTCAAAAAAGGCTAAAAAGGGGTTGGGAATGTGGCTTAGTGGTAGAGTAGTTGCCTGGCATGCATGTAGCACTGGGTTTGATTCCTCAGTATCACATAAACAGAAAAAGCCAGAAATGGTACTGTGGCTCATGTGATGGAGCACTAGCCTTGAACAAAAGCAGCTCAAGGACAGTGCCCAGGTCTTGAGTTCAAGCCCCAGGACTGGCAAAAAAAAAAAAAAGGGTTAAAACATCCTGTCACAAAAAAAAGCATTTAAAAAAGGGGGACTAGGGGTATATTTGATCCTCAGCAATGCAAAACATTTTAACATATATATGTATATATGTGTATATCTCAAAAATGACAACTGTAAAAGGATTACATTCTCAAGTTAAAGCCCAGATTAACAAAATGGATAAAGAATATGTACTAAGCTGGACACTAGTGGACCATGCCTGTAATCCTAGCTACTCAAGAGGCTGAGATCTGCAGATCAAGGTTTGAAACTAGCCTGGGTTAGACAGTCCATGAGACTCTTATCTCCAATTAACCACAAAAAGCTGGAAGTGAGGCTGTGGCTCAAGTGGTAAAGTGCTAGCTAGCCTTGAAAATCTCAGGAACAGTATCCCAGGCACTGAGTTCAAGCCCCAAGACTGGCAAAAAAAAAAAAAAAGAATATATTCTAGATAAATACCATATACAAGAAACAGTCCCTAAATATACAAAGAAAAACTGAAAATGGAAGGTTATAAAAAGAGAATAGGCAAATTACTAACAAAAAACTAATCTAGTATTAAGAATAATATCAAGTAAACCATGTTCTGGAAAGTGTCAACATGTAACAATAAAAGGTTTGATTCTATAGGAAGATATAACAATTTTAAACCCGTGAACAATTTAAAGGCCTCAAAAACCTTAAGGAAAATTCAGGTATTAATACAAAAGGCATAACTCAAAAAGTCACCTTCATTTATTAACATACCTCTACTTGTTATTGATTTATCACAAAGAATGAAAGTAAACTCCCCCAAAACCCAGAAACTATAGAAATATCAAAATAGTATCACATTTCATTATTTCTATCTCATTCAAGAGACCCCATGCCCAAGAACTGGAGCACACATGCTCTTCTAGTTCACATCATTTTGTAAAACGATTAAACACTAGGTCACAAAGCTGCCTCTATAAATTCCAAAGACCATAGCCTCTGACTACAATCTAAAAAGAGTTATAACTCAAAAATATATCTAGCAAAATTTTGTATTGAAAATTTAAAATACTTCACTAAAAGTTGCAAAAAATCTCAATTTCAATATAAATGAATCTCAATGTTAACTAAAGCAATGAAGTCACAGAATAATAAAGATTGATGCTCAGGAACACATTTGCTAGAAATTAATACCATGATTAACACAAAATTCAGTCTAGTGGTGGTTAAGATGATTGAGTCAAAGGGATATAAAAGGGACTTCTACAGCTCTATTAGTGTTCCATTTCTTTAGTCAAGGACTAGAGATCTGGGCAAACATTTTTCTTTTGGTATGTTTTGCAGTATGTCAATCAAACCTAGGGCCTACATGTAAATAATCTACCACTGAACTATTATCTCATCTAGTGCTTTTTTTTTTTAGTTTTGTGCTGTTCTTGGGAATAGAACTCAGGGCTTGGGCTCTGTCCCTGAGTTCTTTTGCTCAAGGCTAGCACTCTGCTACTTGAGCCACAGCTCCATTTCCAGCTTTTTAAATTTTTTAGTATTCTACTGGAGATAAGACATCTCACAGCGGAAGTGGTGCTGTGGCTCAAAGTGGTAGAATGCTAGCCTTGAACAAAGGGGTTCAAGGATAGCACCCAGGCCGAGTTCAAGCCTAACAGTCGACAAAAGAAAACCAAAACACTTTTGCTGGGCCCTAATGGCTCAAGCAATCTCAGGAGGCTAAAATCTGAAGATCACAGTTCAAAGCCAGCTAAGGCAGGAAAGGTCCAAGAGATTCTCATCTCCAATTAGCCAACAGAAACCAGAAGTGGCATTATGGCTCAAAGTGGTAGAGTGCTACCCTTGAGCACAAAAGCTCAAGGGCAGCACTCAGGCCCTGAGATAAAGCCCCATAACTGACAAAAAAAGAAAGAAAGAAAGAATGAATCACTGAGAGAAAGAAAGAAAGAAAGAAGAATCTGACACTTTTTTACTAGTCTGGCTTCATTTAAAACTTTGTTCCTCAGATCTGAGCTTCCTAAGTAGATAGGATTACAGGTGTGAGCCACTGGTGCCCAGCTAATGTTTTATTTTCTAAACTATATCTAAGTTTTATACATTTTAAGATAACAGACATGCAATAAAAAACAGGAAAAAGAAATGTGGAGCCAGGCGCCAATGGCTCATACCTGAAATCCCAGCTACTCAGGAGGATGAGATCCTGTTGTAGACCCTGAGGTGCCAGGAGCTGCAAGGTGAGTGCAAAAGCTCCAATGCCATTGACTCCGACCCTCAGGGTTACAAGTACTTGTCCTTTAGTTTGGGGAAGTGTTTCTGTCAGCTTCTGGGCCTGGGGGCTTATCTGAGGTAGCATGGTAGACATGGATTGAAACAGAATAAGGAAGGATGCCTGCTGTCTACACTTTTCAGAGCGGTGGGTCCTAGGACAATATTGTACAAACATGTGACAAATACAAAAGGCTATAGCTAAGGCTTTTGCTGGAATAAACAGAGTTGCGCCACCAGCCTTCTCTGTCTCATCATCATCCCCTTGCCCCTCGGAGCCCCTGCTTGTTCTGCAGCTGGACCACGGCAAGATCCGAGAATCATGAACTGAAGCCAACCTGGGAAGGCAGGCCCATGGGAGCATTTCCAATTAACGACCAAAGAAAGCCTAAGTTGAGCTTTGGCTTGAATGGCGGAGTGCTAGCCTTGAAGATAAAAGCTCAGGGACAGTGCCCCAACCCTGAGTTCAAGCTCCAGGTCTGGCAAACACACAAACACACACACACACACACACACACACACAGAGGATAAAGTAAACTGTCAAGGTGTAGCTAAAAAGTGACAATCTGCCACTATATATGAACTTTCTTTCCCAGGTCATCTAGTGCCTCTTCTAGCCTATTCATCAATCAATAAGGGCAAAAATTGTTCCCATTCTATGATACCATTAGGAAAAGAGCACTACCTTGTATCTAAGTCTCTCACACAATTGCAAGAACTCTCTCTAGGATATTTTTTAGCTAGGTAAACTCACTATAATATCTACATCAAAACAAGTTTGGGATTTGGAGGCATGGTTCAGGTGGTTACAGCATCAGCCAATGAGTGAAAGCATCAGGTACAGAGCTTGGGTCCAGATCTCAGAGGGGAAAAAGAAATCAAATTTGCAAACACTTTTCCTTATCTTCCTTCTACACAGAGTGAGATGGCATCAAGAAGCAGACAATGCTTTACCTGCATGTCACTCTTGGCAGCTTTCACAGCATCAAAGAGATCATTGGCTGATGAGGGTGCCTCTTTCTGGCCATTACAACATTCAGTCTGGAACCCCTTCTTTCGATGTTTTGGCATCTAGTAAGTGTAAAAAGACCGGGCATGAAATGAAAGTGAAAGTGATGTTGACACTTGACCTCATCATTATCTTATCATTGGGATTAAGCTGCCCATTGCACAGCACTTTATGTTACTGATTTTAAAATATATATTAGCTGGTGCACTGGGCACCAATGGCTCACACCTACAATCCTAGCTATCCAGGAGGCTGAGATTGGAGTATCGTAGTTCAAAGCCAGCTTGGGTAGTAAAGTCCATGAGACTCTTATCTCCAATTAATGCCCAGGCCCAGAGTTCAAGCACCACAACTGACCAAAAAATTATGTGTGTGTGTGTGTGTGTGTGTGTGTGTGTATGCAAAAACACTAGTTTTGGCTGGGCACAAATGGCTCACATCTGTAATCCTAGCTACTCAGGAGGCTGAGATCTGAGGATCGAGGTTCAAAGTCAGACTGGGCAGGAAAGTACATGAGACTGATCTCCAATTAATTACAAAAAAATGAGCCAGAAGGAGAGCTGTGGCTCGTGTGATAGAGCCCTAATCTTATAAAAATAAAAGGTCTAGCAAAATAAAAGTTCAGGGACAGCTCCTAGCCCTGAGTTCAAGCCTCGGGACCAAAGGGAAAAAAAAGCAAAGACTAGAAAAATAAATAACCAGGCACTAGTGGCTCACACCTGTAATTTGAGGACTGAGGTTCATAGCCAGCCCTTGAAAAGTTTGTAAGACATCTCCAATAAACCAGCAGAAAAAGCCAGAAGTGGAGGCTCAAGTGTTAAAGTGCTAGCATTGATCAAAACCACAAAAGGAGGGGCTGGGAATATGGCCTAGTGGCAAGAACACTTGCCTCCTACACATAAAGCTCTGGGTTCGATTCCCCAGCACCACATATATGGAAAATGGCCAGAAGGGGCGCTGTGGCTCAGGTGGCAGAGTGCTAGCCTTGAGCGGGAAGAAGCCAGGGACAGTGTTCAGGCCTTGAGTCCAAGGCCCAGGACTGGCCAAAAAAAAAACCACAAAAAAAAAAAAAAACACAAAAGGACAGCCTCCAGGCCATGAGTTCAAGCCTTAGTACTGGCAATAAATAAATAGGAAAAAATGAAGCAGTACTGTCTTTAGCCACAGATGACATGACCATATATAGAGAGAATCCTAATAGCAATTACTTAACTCATAAGTGAATATAACAAGATTACAAGGATCTGAGCTGGGCACTATCATCTGTAATCTTAGCTACACAGGAGGTGAAGATCTGAGGATGGCCGTTAGAAGCCAGCTCAGGCAGGAAAGTCCATGAAACTCTTATTTCCAATTAACCCCCAGAAAACCAGAAATGGCACTGTGGCTCAAAGTGGTAGAGCATTAACCTTGAATAAAGCTCAGGGACAGTGCCCAAGCCCTGAGTTCAAGCCCCACAACCAACCAAAAAAATTATAAGATCAAACGTCAACATATAAAGATATCTACCTATATTCCTCCAACAGCAAGTCTGTAATTGTTCTTTGTTGGTGGTGGTGGTGATGGGGCTTGAACACAGGACCTGGGTGCTGTCCCTAAGCTTCCTTGCTCAAGGCTAGTACCCTATGGCTTTGAGCCACAGTGCCACTTCTGGGTTTCTGGTGGTTAATTGGAGATGAGAGTCTCATGGACTCTCCTGCCCAGGCTGGATTTGAACCTCAATCCTCAGATCTCTGCCTCCTGAGTAGCTAGGATTACAGGCCTGAGCTCCCAGTGCCTGGATAAAACCTAAAAATTTTTAAATGCCATTTTAAACAGCAAAGCTACAAAATACTTAGGAATATATCTAGCCAAAGATATGCAAGACTCCAGTAAAACTACAGAACCTGGCTGGGAGAAATTTTGTGTGTGCCAGTATTGGGATTGGACCTGGGTGGGTAGAAAGAGGATAAGGCCACCAGTTAATGCCCAAGCTGGGTCATTGAAAAAAGAACCCAAAAACTGGAGCTGGGAATATGGCCTAGTGATAAGTGCTCGCCTTGTATACATGAAGCCCTAGGTTCAATTCCTCAGCACCAAATATATAGAAAATGCTGGAAGTGGCGCTGTGGCTCAAGTGGTAGAGTGCTACTCTTGAGCAAAAAGAAGCCAGGGACAGTGCTCAGGCCCTGAGTTCAAGCCCCAGGACTGGCAAAACAAAACAAGGTCTGTGAGTGCTAGGCATGATGGCTCCATCCTGTTATTAAAGAATTAAGAGGAAAGGATTGGAGCCTTGAGGTTCATAGCCAACCTGGACATAGAAAGTTAGTAAGATTCCATTTCACCCAATAGCTAGGAATAGGAAGTGGTGCTGTGGCTCAAGTGGTAGAGTACTAGCCTTGAGCAAAAAGAAGCTCAGGGACAGTGCTCAGGCCCTGAGTTCAAGCCCCAGGACTGGAAAAAAACCAAAACAAAACAAAGTAAAAAAATTTTAAAAAAAATCCAATAGCTAGGAATAGAAGTTCACTGGAAAGAAAACCTTCCACATGGTGCAGGCAGAAAGGAGTTTATTGAGGGGGGCAGACGGGGGGCGGGGAGCAAACTGCCAGCCAGTGCAAGAAGGAGACACCTGGAGATACAGGGGAAGGAAGAAGAGACAAAGAGAGGAGAGAAAGAGAGAGGACTCGTGTTCAGCCAGATTATAAAAGGAAAGGCAGGAGGTATTGCCAGGTGGATTGGATGTGACCTAAGAGAAGGGGGAGTTAAATGCCTCTGGGTGTGCCAGTTACCTAGTAATGCAGGTACTGGGCGCAGACTTAAAACAGGAGGGGGGCATCTGCATGGAGTCCTCCTGGGGATGGACCTTACAGTACATGCCTGTTATCCCCAGCATCTTGAGGAAGCCCAGGCTGGCACAGACATAAGCAATGCAAAAATGGACTAGAGGTCAAGTGATAAGAGACTATCTAGCAAGCATAAGGCCCTGAATTCAATCCCAAGTACCACCATCAAAAAAGCAAAAAAAAATTGTGCATTTCATTCCTATATCTCCATATTCAAATCTCTTTTTCTTTTCTCAAAAAATAAATTGTCTTCTTCCTACTCCTGTGCCTTAGGATTGTTTAGGTTCCAGGTTTTAAACTCAGGGCCTGTACTTGCTAGAGAGACAGTCTACCATTTGAACCACTTCCTGAATTCTTTTGGCTTTAGTTTGCTTTCTCCTTCCCCAACCTCTTTTTTTTTTTTCAGTACTTAGGATTAAACTCAAGGCTTCATGCATACTTTATTTTTCAAATAGGGTCTTCATGTTTTTGACAGCACTGTGATCCTATTAGCATGAATGACCACAGCACCATTATCTAATCAGGATGGGGTCTCCATGGACATGTGAGATGAGGCATCTCAATTGCCTGGCTCAAACTATGATCCTCCTGATCTCAGCCTCCTTAGTACTTGGGATTGCATGTGTGAGCCACCTCATCTACCCCCTTAGGACTCTTTTAAAACTGCTCTTTCATTAAACATTTCATCTGAGCCTCCTTTAGGTATTGTTTTGGTTCTGGTTTTTATTGTTTGTTCTTCTGATTTCCAGACCAGGTTCAAAAACAACAAAACTGACTCACAGGGGTTATTCTGAGTGGTTGTTTTGCAGTTCTCTTCTTCATACTGGGTCGAAGGCTATCTTCAAAGTCACTCTCGTCATCAGATGACACAGAGTATGTATCCCTGTGATGAAAACAATTCTTAAAGGGTTAGCTAAAGGTTTAACAACGTTTTAACTTATCCTTGCTTTCAACTGTACACTATCTCCATGAGAAAAGCACATTCAGATCTTAAGAGATAAGTTTATTGTTAGAAGAAAGTAGGGTAAAGTCTTAAAGGATAACTTTCACTTGGAAGCAATGGAGATGAAGAATGGAGGAACTGAGTGGATGAAGTAACAACTTTCCCTAATATTCTTTCTGAATATAGAAATCAAATTATATTCACAAAGGGGATACTCTTCTCTGTGGAGAAAAAAAAGCAGGGCTCAGAAAGTCATTTATCACTTATACATAAATAAGAGATAACATGCACCTGAAGTTTTATTTTACCTCAGGTCCTAGTAATTAAAATTTATTAACGTGATATAATCTAGTAACCAACAGCTGAACTGACAGAACCACAAATGATTCAGAGAAGGCCAATTCAAATAAATGGGATATAGTAGATCTTGTATGAGATTTGGGATTTTTTTCCTAGAAAGATAAAAAACAAAAAATAAAAAATTTTAAGAAGATAAAAAGCAAGTCACGGGGCTGGGAATATAGCCTAGTGGCAAGAGTGCTCGCCTCATATACATGAAGCCCTGGGTTCAATTCCTCAGCACCACATATAAAGAAAACAGCCAGAAGTGGCTCTGTGGCTCAAGTGGCAGAGTGCTAGTCTTGAGCAAAAAGAAGCCAGGGACAGTGCTCAGGCCCTAAGTCTAAGCCCCAGAACTGGCAATAAAAACAAAAAGCAAGTCACACCAATGAAACCTTCGCAGAATAACTCAAAAGCCATAACACATAAAGACAGATGGATTGCTCATTAACTCTCAATAAGAACCACGGGAGTCCAACTAAAAAATCATATATATGCAGAGCCTGGGCTCTATTCCCCAGGAGTGGGGAAGAAGACAGCAAGTTGGAAGACAAATTCAAAACTAGACTTTTTTTTTTTCAGTGCTAGAATTTTGAACTCAAGACGTTGGACTTTTAGGTAAACACCATACCATAGAAATAGGCATCAGCCCTTTTGTGCTGTGGGGGGGGGGGGTGGTGTGTGTGTGTGTGTGTGTGTGTGTGTGTGTGTGAGAGAGAGAGAGAGAGAGAGAGAGAGAGAGAGAGAGAGAGAGAGAGAGAGAGAGAAAGAATACTGGCATTTGAATGCAGGGTCCTGTATTCTCTCTTGCATTTTTGGTCAAGGCTAGGGCTTTACCAATTGACCAATACTCCCACTTGTAGTTTTACACTGATTACCTGGAGATATATGACCCTCTTCTGGCCTTAATGTTTCTCTCTGTACAAAATGAGCATGTCCATGGCTTTTGTAGGATAGGGGTGTAAGACAGTGAGAGTCATTAATGTACATATGGTAGCACTCTACCATATGTATGAACCATAGCTCCACTTCTGGGACTTTTCTGTGGTTTATTGGAGATAAGAGTCTCATGGGCTATCCTACCTAGGCAGGCTTTGAACCATAATCCTCAGATCTCAGCATCCTGAATACTAGGACTACAGATGTGAGCCACCTGCCTGGTTGCTTTAGTATTTTTACTTCTTATTACTTATTTTTAATATGTGCTATTCTATTTTTTGTAACACTGCACAAATTTTCTTAGAAATTAGTATTTCTATCACACTGAAAAGTTTTTTAATCACACAAAAGTCTTACCTGTGATAAAGAGAATGTTCTCTCACAAATTCTCAATAAAACCCATTAGATCTATGATATGTATAAGTTATAAGGCAGGCAAGAATCAACCCACAGAATTGGACGGGGTCACTATTCTGAACCAGTATAACATTTCTGATGTTTTTCCTACTGTTTCATGATTGTTACAAGCAGCACAGGAAAGTGATGAGGAGAAAGGTGCCAACCCTCCAAAAAGAGACTCCACTACAAAACTTCTCACCAATTCTACTCACCCCTCTGATGCCTGCTCTGAGTCTCTATCCTCAGATGGCAGATTGATGGAGTAAACAGAAGAGGTAGACAAGGCTCCCCGTGTGTCATTCTGGGCATTTTGCAATGGAGATGACTCAGTGCTTGGTGAAGAGGAGCTGTGAGGCTTGGAGGATGATCGCAGAGTAGGCATGGTGGTCTGTCTGGAGGAAGAAAAGGAAAAGTTTCTACATTCTCACTCGGTCAAGTCTTGACCACTCCCTTTCCCTCCAAAGGAACTGATCTGGAATTGGGAGGCAGGCACCAGATCAACAAATAAGGCAGATAGTTCAACCTCATCAGGGTTATTAAGAACACCAGAGCAAGCTAGGCCAGAGGCTCACGCCTGTAATCCTAACTACTCAGCTGAGATCTGAGGATCATACTTCAAAGCCAATTCAAGGTAAGAAAGTCTGGGAGACTCTTATCTCCAATTAAGCACCCAAAAAACCACAAGCGGAGCTGTGGCTCGAGTGGTAGAGTGCTAGTCTTGAGTAAAATAGCTCAGGGACAGTGTCCAGGCCCTGAGTTCAAACTCTGGGAGTAGCACGGGTCCGCGCACACGCGCGTGCACACACACGACACCAGTGCAACCTGGTGCTGGTGGCTCACGCCTGAAATCCTAGCTGCTCAGGGGGCTGAGGTCTGGAAGATTACAGTTCAAAACCAGTGCTGGCAGAACAATTTGGGAGACTCTTCAGTTACAAAGCAAAAATGCAGAAGTAGGACTGTGGCTCAGGTGGGAGAGGGCCAGCCTTGAACAAAAAAGCCGAACAAGATTGGGAAGCCTTGAGTTCAAGATCCAATACTGGCGCACGCGTGCACACACACAAATTTAAAAAAGGAAAACCTAAAGTTCCATTACCAGCTTGGAGACAAGGACCCAGGGCGAAGGGGGAAACCCTAGCCAGAGGTTTTTGGAAGTGTTCCCCAAATACCAGACAGGAACCTGAGGAGACACACACTGGCTCGTGCAAGAGAATTAGGCTCACGAAAAAGGAAAGAAAAAGAGAGGAAACAAAGAAAAGGAAGAGAAAAGCAGCAGCCAGGTCCTTCAGTTTCCTGACTCCGCAACCATTTCAGGCGCCATTTTAACAGGTCCTAGGTGGCGCCACGTCCGGAAGGCGCTGGAACTTTCTCTACTTCTCCGAAGGACCCCGTCTATGAGGGGCCCTAGGGAGGCTGCTCAGGAGGCCTCGGTATCTCACGGAACTCGGGAGGGGGGGAGGGGGAGGGAGGCTCGGCCTCTGCGGCGGACCCTGCCGGATGAAAACAGGGAGAACCTCACTGAGCCAGGGAGAACCTCACTGAGCCCAGTAGAACGACTTCTGGTTGTGGAGGAATCACGGCCTCGAGTCCTTCTGCAGGTCTCTGTGGTCGCCCCAACTCTGAGACAACATTCGCCCTGCCGCTTCTCTTCCAGTGGTGGTGGAAGTGTTTGGAAAAAAAAAAAAACGCGGGAAGGCTCGAGGAACTCTGCGCGCAGGCGCAAGCCCAACGTTCGCCACGGGCCTCAGAACTGTCGCGAGGTTTGGGATAATGAGCGCTCGTGCTCACCACGTTCCAGTCACGCCGCCCCGGCGGTGGCCTCGTGCCGCCGCCAGCGCGCGGTCCGGGTCACGTGGGCTCTCGTCAGCGTGCCCCAGCCAGGCCGCTTTAGCAGGGCTTCACTGTGGCTCCGCCCCTTGGGCGCCCAGTTAACCCCCTCAGCCGGTCCAACCTCAGACTAAGCTAGTTGTCACCCCGTCAATTTAGTTTCTGGACGACAATAGGCTGCGTTTCACCCAGGCCCCTCCTTGGGGCGAGATGGCCACGCCCCCAGGGGAAGGACCACGCCCCCACCCCGCCAAACCTTTGGCTGGCGCTGGCGTCCCGCCCCCCTGCCGAGTTTCCCCACCACATTGGCTTAAGGTTTCCCTTGACTCCGCCCCTGAGGCCGGCTTCTTATCATCATTGGCAGGGCCCCGCCACGGGCCCCGCCCCCTGTCCGGCTCTCTGCTCCCATTGTCTCCTCAGACACCTCCTGGTCCAGCTATCGTGCTGGGTGTTCGGTTTCCGGGGGTCGTGCTCTTTCTCTGCCTAACAGAGCAGTCCGGCGGCCGAGAACCGGATTCTAGAGTTCTGTCGCCTTTTCTTTCTTCCTTAGGACCCACTTTGCTGTCCCAGGGAGGCTGCAGCTATGTCTGCGCTGCGACCTCTCTTGCTTTTGTTGCTGCCTCTGTGTCCTGGTCCTGGACCTGGACCTGGGAGCGAGGCAAAGGTCACCCGGAGTTGTGCAGAGACCCGGCAGGTGCTGGGGGCCCGGGGATATAGTTTAAACCTAATCCCCCCCGCCCTGATCTCAGGTGAGAAGAGAAGAAGACTCTGCCTACAATCGGGGGTGGGAGGGTGGAGGTGGGTTCTCCCTATTTCACAATAACTCTTACCTTGCAGAATGCCCATTACAATAATCTTTTCATCCTATAGTGATCTCTTTCCTCCTCCTAAAACTTTCCTTAGCCCAGAATGGAAAATTGTCATGCTCACATAATAGCTTTTTACTTGACCCCCCTCATACCAGAAATCTCTGATAATTTGCACATACAAAACACACACACGTGTGTTTTTTCATGTGCGTTTCTTCATTACCAGGTTCCCTTTGCTATTTCTGCGAGATTCTTCTGTGACAATACTCTTTTACTCACCAAATAACCCCACCCACCCCAACAATTTGCACTTCCTCACATGGCAGCTACTGGGGAACTCCTTCAAGGTTTGGGGTGACCAACGTTTGGGGGGAGTCACCTGAATACACCAATCAGGAACTTGACCCTCAGGGAAGCAGTCAAATAGATGATCCTCTGGCTAATGGAGTTTGGTTTTGGGAAGGATGAAGGAAACAATGGGGAAGGGGCAGACAATAGAAAAAGAGCCCAGACAGGTGGGGGAGAAAATATATATATAGACCCCAGAGATGTGGGGAATTCCATAATTCCTTTCCTTTCCTGTCTCTTTCTGTCCAGGTGAGCACCTCCAGATCTGTCCCCAGGAATACACCTGCTGTTCCAGTGAGACAGAACAGAAGCTGATCAGGGACGCTGAGGCCACCTTCCGAGGTCTGGTGGAGGACAGTGGCTCCTTTCTGGTTCACACTCTGGCAGCGCGGCACAGAAAGTTTAATGGTGAGGATCTGGAATCTCTGAGTGCGTTTCACACCTACCATCTGTACCTATAACCTCAGCCAGCTTCCTGTTCCCTCTCCCTACTCCAGCCCTAAAGCAGTCTACCTCCACCAGCCCTGGTCATCACTAGTTCTCATCCCAGATTTTTCCACTATCCTACCCTCCCTCATTCTGGGTCTTCATAGGTCTCTGAAAGTTGCACTAATTCACTTTTCTCTTCCCATCCCCATCCCTTCCTGTCTTTGCTCTTTCACTGTTCTCCTTTCCTCTGACCTCAATCTTTGCCTTTGCTAGAGTTTTTTCGGGAGATGCTCTCCATATCCCAGCATTCCTTGGTCCAGCTCTTCTCACACTCCTATGGCCGCCTGTACTCTCAGCACGCCCTCATCTTCAATGGCTTGTTCTCTCGCCTGCGGGACTACTATGAGAAATCCGGTGAGGGGTTAGATGACACCTTGGCAGATTTCTGGGCACAGCTCCTGGAGAGAGCCTTTCCCCTGCTGCACCCACAATACAGCTTCCCCCCTGACTTCCTGCTTTGCCTCACCCGGCTCACTTCAACTACTGATGGCTCTCTACAGCCCTTCGGGGACTCACCCCGCCGCCTCCGCCTACAGGTGAGGGGTCCCGAGGCCTGAGTTTCAGTTACCTCTGACCTAGTGACCTTCAAATGTACACCACTCACCTACAACCCAGTAGTCTCCTTTCTGTGCCCATGTCACCCCGACTTCCTGATTCCCTCACCCTACATCTAGGATATCTCTGATCTGTCTCAGAGCCTCTGTCACCTGTGCCTGACCCAATGCCCCTTGATCTCTTTTAATTGGGGTATACTTCACACATACACACACACAACACACACACACACGTTCATTGCCCTACATTTGTACACTCAGTCATCTGCATACTGAGTGTAGTCAGGGCAGTTACCTGCTCTCAGTCCCTAAGTTCCTTGTCTAACTCTTCCCTGATCTTACTGTCTTCCTAGTTCAACTCACATGAATTAGACAGTCAATAGTAGAAGAGCATTTTATTGATAGTATCTCATTTAATGGTCATAATTTTTAAGGTATTTTACAGATGAGAAAAACAGGGCTCGCAGAGGTTTAGCTCTCACAGCCAGTAAGAGGTAGCATGGAATGTGTCTCCCCACCCCAATCTTCTGCATTCAAACTCAATGTCCTGGCACACAGTCTATCTCCAAGCCCCATGCAACACAAACTCTCTAGCTCTTTCAAAACCCAGTTCTTTTAGAGCCCTCTGTCTCTATACCTCCTAATAACAAGATGATAATCCTATAAACCTACCCCCTCCCCACAGCTCATCCCCCTATATCATTGCTCATCTTGACTGATATGTAATTTTGTGGGGGTTTTCTTACCTTCTCTCATTTTCCCCAGATAACTCGGGCCCTGGTGGCTGCCCGGGCCTTTGTCCAGGGCCTGGAGACTGGAAGAAATGTGGTCAGTGAAACGCTTAAGGTTAGAAGGGGACCAGAGTATGGGCAGGGTCTGGGGAGGGAGATCTCATGAGAAAGAGATAGGTATCAGCTGGTGGGAGAGACCTGGCCCTTCCCTGGGTCAGCCTGCAGGCCCTTGACATTCCAGGGTAAATCAAGAAGGAGCAAGGTTGGAGTCTAGTCTCTACTGGGTCATTACCTCTGACTTCTGACCCTCTCCTATCCTCTGTTCATACTCCCTGCCAGAGGGCCTATTCATCTCCATGGTAGTCCAAGATTGGAGTATTGCTACCTCATCCTCTAGGGCCCCTTAATGATTCTGCTGTGGCCAATGCTAAAGGCCTTCCTCCACCACTTCACCCTGATCTTCCAGCTCACTGTTGTCTTTGACTTTTTCTATCCTTACAGCCCCAGGAGCACACACACCCCACCCCCCTACCTGAAGCAGGATTGTTGACCTGGTCCCCTAGGAACTTCCTCCTCACCTCCGTGACAGTCTTGTGGCATGCATCACCAGTCCTAGATACTCACATCTCCACACTTAGCCTGGGGAGGTGGGCACAGGGTGTTTGGCTTCTCTGTGCCCAGCACCAGGCCAAAGTGTCTGTGGGTGACACAGCTTGGTTCTCTGCTTCCAGGTGTCCATGTCTGAAGGCTGCAGGAAGGCTCTGATGCGTCTGACTGGCTGTCCCCTTTGCCGGGGAGTCCCTTCCCTTATGCCCTGCAGGGGCTTCTGCCTCAATGTGGCCCATGGCTGTCTCAGCAGCAGGGGACTGGAGCCTGACTGGGGCAGCTATCTGGGTGAGTGGGCTCAAGATAGTCTGGGATGGAAGAGGGCCCCCAGTAAGACTGGGTTGTGGATGGGGGGGGGCTGGTGAGGAGGACCTACAGCCACATTGCAATATTAAGGGGAGAACATGAGGGAAGGGGGCTCTTCTCCATATGCCAACAACTTTCCTACTTCCCAGGAAGGCCCCAGTGAGGATCTGAGGGGTTGTACTAATTCAGTGCACCCAGCTTCCTATTCCTCCTTTTCTCTTTCTCTTCCTTGGTCAAGATGGTCTCTTGCTGCTGGCTGAGAAGCTCCAGGGCCCCTTTTCCTTTGAGCTGGCTGCTGAGTCCATTGGGGTGAGGATCTCAGAAGGTTTGATGCATCTGCAGGAAAACAGTGTAAAGGTGTCAGCCAAGGTATGAAGGAAAGGGTGGGGGCCACGGTGTGGTATACTAAGGGAGGGGAGGACAGTGTGGGGTGTCAGGAGGACTGTGGGGTCAGAGTGGTAATGTGGTGCAGGTGATTATGTTGAGGTCGCTTCCTTTGCATAGGTGTTTCAGGAATGCGGGACCCCCCACCCTGTGCTCGCCCGCAATCGCCGCGCACCAGCACCCCGGGAGGAAGCCAGCAGGCCTTGGAGGGTGGCCGCTGAAGAGGAGCGCCCCACGACAGCAGCGGGCACCAACCTGCACCGGCTGGTGGGTGGCAGGACGGGGCAGGCGTGCGGGCGTGCGGGGAGGCTGCGGGATGCGCTGCAGCTCGGCCCGTGTTGGCTCTTTGGCACGCACAGGTGTGGGAGCTCCGGGAACGGCTGGGCCGGTTGCGGGGCTTCTGGGCCGGGCTGCCCACGACGGTGTGCGAGGACTCCCGAATGGCGGCCGACGCCTCACAGGAGGCGGCACCTTGCTGGACCGGACTTGGGCGAGGCCGGTGAGAGCAGAGCCCCGGTGTCTTCGGGCGGGCGGGCGGACAGGTGAGCAGGTGGGAGGGGCGGTGGACGCAGCTTTTCCGAGATGCTGTGCTCGCAGGTATATGAAGCCTGTGGTCGGGAGTTCCCTGACCGAGCAGCTCCACAACCCCGAGCTGGACAGGGATAGCTCGGGCCCAGACGTCCCAACACGACGGCGGAGACTGCATCTGCGGGCAGCCACGGCCAGGATGAGGGCGGCTGCGCTAGGACAGGACCTGGACATGCGAGACGCTGGTGAGGCCCAGGGCCCCGCCCAAATCCCCGCCCATCACGAGGGTCCCGCCCACCCGGAGCCACGCCCATTGTCCTCACAGCCCCCCCCCCCACACACACCGCCCCTCCAGCTCTGCTCTGCTACCCCTCCAGCTACACACTCCACTTTCTCAGCTGCCTTCATCCATTTGGGCTCACTTAGGCCTTTGTTGAGCACCTTATCTTGACGGTAGAGTTGTGGGAGGTTGTGGAGGGCCAGGGAAGCTAGCTGGGGTGACACTAGACAGGCACCCTAGAGTGGAATTAACCAGAGAAGCAAAACACATTTATTTTCTATCTCCTGTCTTGTCTTTGCCCTCCTCCCCAATCCTTTCTCTCTACTTCTGTTTTCTGTCTTTTCCTGCTTATCCTTTGTCCCCATCTGTCTGTCTCTGTTGTGATGGTGGGTTTTTTCTTTTCTTCTTCTTTTTCTATTTTTTTCCCCTGCCTCTTTTCTGTTCTCCCACTGCTGCCTCTCATCCCTATATCTGGTGTCTTGATGGTGCTCTCTTCTCTCTGCCTTCATGACCCTGTGTTTTACCTGTGTCTCTCTCTCCCTCACCATTTTCTCTGTTTTTATATGGATTTCTTCCCCCCCTCCTTTCTCCCCACTCCCATCTCTCCCACCTCATCTATCTGTCTCTGTCTCTTTCCTCACAGATGAAGATGGAAGTGGCTCAGGAGGAGGACAGCAATATGCAGATGACTGGAAAGCTGGGGCAGTACCTGTGGCTCCCCCTGTCCGACCTCCAAGGCCTCCTCGCCCTCCTCGGAGGGACGGTCTTGGGGGCAAAGGAGGAGGTGGAAGCACCCGCTACAACCAGGGCAGGAGCAGAAGTCTGGGGACATCTATCGGTCTTCACACCCCACCCATCCTCATTCTCTTCCCCTCAGCCCTGGTCCTGCTTGGACATCGATAACAGGAAAGGGGTGCCCTAGCATCAGGAAGGTTAATGGCCCTTTCCCTTCCTCCCCACTAAGGTGGGCCTAAGGAGGAGCTGAGGGGGCTACAGAGAGGGTAGAAAAGGAACTTTGTTGGTGAATGGCTGGGGCCCCAAATCCAGGAGATTCCCATGGGGGGGGTTCACAATATTTATTTTTTCATTTGGTAATGGGGGGTATTTATTTAGGAAGGAGATGTGAGCCTCAGCATTGTAAGGCTGGGGCTGTTTGGTGATCAGCCCCAACAAGGGCAAAGGGAAGGGGGATTAGCGTTAGCATTGAGGAATGGGGTTGAAAAGAGTTAGAAGTGGGAAGAGGTGGGACTAATGGGGTGGGGTGGGGTACCAGGTCTTAGAAATGGAAAAAACTTAGCTGGGTGTGATATCAGACACCTGTAATCCTAGCATTTAGGAGTCTGGGCCAGGAAGATGGAATGTTCTGGGCAAGCCTGGGCTACCTAGTGAATTTGAGGTCAACCTTGGCTACATAGTGAAACCTTGTATCAAAATAACTAAGCAGTGAAAGAAAGACAAGGCAATGGTGGGTGTTGATGGGGTGCAGGGCAAGGGGCTAGAGTGTATGAGTAGTTGTGGTTTTTGACGGGCCTGGGTTATGTTTTGTTCAGTATTCATTTCTTAAGCTAAAGTAAAAGGGGTGGGGGGCTCATCTCATGTTCTCTGTCATCCACATCCTTCACAAGCTCCCATCTCACCTTCCAGTGTTTTACTCAGTGTTCATAAATAAATGATCATTTATTGGACTCTTTTGTGTGTGTGTGTGTGTGTGTGTGTGTGTGTGTGGTGGTGGTGGGGGGGCTTTCTGACCCTTTGATGGCCTTCCCTGACCTCTGCCTCCTAGCAGAAGCCTCGGGTCCATGACTAGCCCAGTTTCTGCCTGCTTCTTGGTTTCCTCTGGGAGCAAGCTTGGGGAATGACCTCAATCTCCAGGTTGCCTACACTCTTAATCTGAGC
Source organism: Perognathus longimembris pacificus (assembly GCF_023159225.1). Taxonomy (NCBI): domain Eukaryota; kingdom Metazoa; phylum Chordata; class Mammalia; order Rodentia; family Heteromyidae; genus Perognathus; species Perognathus longimembris. The sequence continues at coordinate 70,754,580 of NC_063161.1, read as the reverse complement.
ATCTTCAGGGAGCCTAATGGAGTCTAAACAAATTGGGCAAGACTCATTTTGTCAGCCTGCAAAGGGGTTGTTAATACCATTCCTGCCACTGTCTCTGCCTTGATGGTGGGGGGGCCTTATTTTCAGGTGTCAGCCCCTGGCCACCTTGTCCCATCCCTGACAAAGTTTGCTTTCAACTTCTCTCTTCTTTTCTCTCTCCCTCCCTCCCTCCTCTCTCTCTCTCTCTCTCTCTCTCACACACACACACACACACACACACACACACACACACACACACGAATGAATCTTTTGTTTTTAGAGAATACGATATAATTGATTCCCAGATGAAAGAATGCTAAAAATTGTGTCTTCCAAGGGCAGGCTGGGTTATCGTTCCTCTGACAAGGGGAAAAGATGGAGGGAGGGAAGGAGGAAAGGAGGGAGAAACCCAGACGTATGATCAAAGTCTGCGGAGGAGCAGCTGCTGGGAGGCCTGGCTGGCGGGACAAAGGGAGGGGAGGGGAGGAGCCTGGGTGCCGAGAAAGTTTGTGGGGCAAGTTGAGCAGAGCCAGTAGGGAAGGATCAGGGCGGTGGCTGAGGCGGGCTCAAGGATTCCGACCCAATTTCCCTGCTGCTCCCCTTATGGCCTGGTGAGTGAGTGGGCAAAGGAAGAGGACCATTAAGAGGCACCTTTGAACTTATAGAAAGAGGTGTGAGGGGTTCACAGGGAAACCCACAAAAGGCTTAGCAATGGACTGAGCTGGAGGGGACTGCGGTGGAGGGAGGGAGTGGAAAGAGAGATGGCTAGAAAGAAACAAATGAAGATAAAAGGGTCACTGTGTACTGAGGAACTGTGCTGGAGGAGACAATTGGGGGTGATGCCAGCGAGGGTGGATCTCTGGGTAGCAACTGTGAACTCCTTTGCCTGAGGGTTATTCCTGGCTCTTTGGGGAAGGGGCTTGTCCAGGCTTGTTGAAGGGCCCTTAGTCCATGATTGAGGGGTGTGACCTGAAAAGGTGGCGCTAGACTTCCGGTTGATTAGGAAGCTTGGGCCTGAAGAAGGAATGCCAAGGCTCAGTGTTGGGGTCTTTCTTCTGATCTGTTTCCTACTTTCCCTCCCTGTCTGCCCTCTTCTTAAGCAATGAAAGGGTTAAAAGGTAGGGTGGGGCTGTGTCCATGAGCAACCCCACTTCTCCCCTCTGTCCCCTTCCCCCTTATACACTGGGGTCTGCCTGTGCTGTGGGTAGGGGGAAGGAGTTGCCTGTATTTAGGTCACAAAGTTTTCATCTCATTACCAAATCACTTCTAGGCAGTCCTCCTGGCTTATCCAACCTGTTCCTATCTGTTTGTTTGTTTTGTTTTTGTTGCCAGTCCTGGGGCTTGGACTCAGGGCCTGAGCACTGTCCCTGGCTCCTTTTTGCTCAAGGTTAGCACTCTGCCACTTGAGCCACAGCACCATTTCTGGCTTTCTGTATATGTGGTGCTGGGGAATTGAACCCAGGGCTTCATGTATACGAGGCAAGCACTCTTGCCACTAGGCCATATCCCCAGCCCCATCTGTTCTTATCTGATCTTCATTTCCATCTTATGGTTACCCCCTCCTAGACACAGAAGGGGTGCTCCTGATCCCGATTTGTGACCTACAAAGAGGCTTAGGAGGAAGCCAGGGACTTGGCAATGCCTTGGCCAATTGGTTTGATTTCATTTGCAATCAGAGCTCTGCCTTTCTCTCCTTTTCTAAGCTAGTTGAAGCTCAGGGGAAACTCGGGGGCTGAAGGGACTGGGAGGACAATAGGCAAGCGAGCGATTGGTCCCACAGGGACTAGTGGGAGTTTTGGAGCCACTTTTAAGGATCTGATATAGAGAGCATCCCTGGTTGCCCCTCCTCCCCCAATTTGGACTCCACTGCAGTCCCAGGAGAAAAGGTTCAACCCTCCTCCTTAGACTCCCCTCCTTCCCCCTCATTTCCCTTCTAGACGCTGACAGAGGCAAAAATCTGCTAACTCAGTCGGCAGACTCAACTGGGGCTGCAAGCAGGCCTGGGGAATGACCCCCCAATCTCCACACAGCGCCTTCCACGGCTGTGCGGCTGTCTCAAGCTGTCTCCACCACTGCTCCTGGCCCTGGCTCCGTCCCAGCCCCTTTCTTGTACCACATGGGCCCTCTGTCTCCTGTCAGGACTTTGCGGCTTTGGGGGCCTCGGAGCCTAGGGGTAGCTCTGGGCATCTTCATGACCATCGGCTTTGGCCTCCAGCTCTGGGGGGGACCCTTCCAGAGGAGGTGAGTTCCCACCTTGTCTGATAGATGTTACCTTTCTTCATTTGTTCCTCCTCATACTATGTGGGGCTTGTGATTCTTGAGGAATCAGAGGAGCATCTAGACCCACTTTCCTTTTTTTTTCAATTTTTTTTACAAAAAATTACCTGTCCTAGCTGGGTGCTAGTGGCTCATGTCTGTATTTCTAACGACTCAGGAGGCTGAGATCTGAGGATCATGGCTCAAAACTAGCCTGAGCAGGAAGGTCCATAAGGCTCTTGTTTCCAATTAACCACCAAAGATTTGGAAGTGAAGCTTGGTGCTGGTGGCTCATGCCTATAATCCTAGCTACTTAGAAGGCTGAGATCTGAGGATCAAAGTTCAAATCCAACCCAGACAGAAAAGTCTGTAAGCCTCTTATCTCCAATTAACCACATAAAGTTGGAAGTAGAGCTGTGTCTCAAGTGGTAGAGAACTAGCCTTGAGCACAAAAGCTCAGGGACAGCACCCAAGCTCAGATTTCAAGCTCTAGGACCGGCAAGGGAAAAAAAAAAGTTAGAAGCAAAGCTGTACCTCAAGTGGTGGAATGCTAGCCTTGAGAAAATAAGCTAAGGGGCAGTGCTCAGGCTGAGTTCAACTTCTAATAGCACTACAAAAAAAAGTTACCTGCTCTTCTTGCTGTGGAGAGACACTTCACTTCTCCTCTTGTATCATCCCAGACTCCCCGGTTTGCAGCTTCGACAGCCCTGGGCCCCATCCCTGGGACCAGACATTCAGTCCTGTGTCCCCCGGCAGCACCTTGTGTTCCTGAAGACACACAAATCTGGAAGCAGCTCTGTGCTGAATCTGCTTCATCGCTATGGGGACCGGCATGGGCTGCGCTTTGCCCTCCCTGCACGCTACCAGTTTGGCTACCCAAGACTTTTCCAGGCCTCTCGGGTCAAAGGCTACAATCCCCGGGGTGGGGGCACCCAGCCCTCCTTCCACATCCTCTGTCACCACATGAGATTCAACTTGAAAGAGGTAAGCAGTGCAGTGGGTGGAAGGGGGTGTAGAAAGGGGCTTTCCGGCCCCACAGCCAAGACTACTAGGAAAAGGAGGAAAAAGGATGCTCAGCACCCAGACTTCCTCCCTCAGGCACCACAGGAGTCACAAAGATGAGATCCATTGATGCCACTTCTGCAGGTGTCCTTTGCTCAAGGGATTTCTAGAAGCCAATCTTCCCAGCCCCCTGTGGGGGCTTGACTCCAACTCTTTCCTTGACCAACTTATTCCCCTTGTGTCAATTCCCTGTCAGCCTGGAATCTCCTCCCACCCCCTAGATCTTCGTCCACCCACCATTCATCATGTCCCCCCATGACATTCGCCAGGCCCTTGCTCTGAGACTAATGTCCTCTCACTAGAGGCCTCATTATTGAGGCGTCATGTCAGCTCTGTGTCAAGTCCTCAGCCAAGCACAGCAGAATAGTAGGACAGAAAGCTGAGTGTGGAGGCTGGGGATATGGCCTAATGGCAAGAGTGCTCATATACATGAAGCCCTGGGTTCGATTCCGCAGCACCACATATATAGAAAAGGCTGTGGCTCAAGTGGCAGAGTGCTAGCCTTGAGCGAAAAGAAGCCAGGGACAGTGCTCAGGCCCTGAGTTCAAGCCCCAGGACTGGCAAAAAAAAAAAAGAAAAAAAAGGAAAGAAAGAAAAGAAAAGAAAGCTGAGTGTGATGACCCATTCCTGTAATCCCAGCTCTCAGGCTGAGGCAGGAGGGATTATGAGTTTGCAGCCAGCCTGGATTACATAGTAAGCCCTTGTCACAAACAAGCAACAATAGTTGGACAAGGTTGGGCAGGGTGGCTCATGTCTATAATCCCAGCCACTCTGGAGATAGAGATCAAGAAGACAGGTTTGAGGCTGGGGCTGGGGGGGAGGGGCAGGGAAGAGTTAGCAAAGACCCATTTCATCTCAACCAACAAGACAAGTATGGGGAATCATACCTGTAGCATCAGTTACTCGGGAGGAATAGGTAGGAAGATCATTGTCTGAGACTGGACCCTGTCAAAAACGTGAGATTTAAGGCATGGATCAAGTGGGAGAACACCTGTGCAGCAGTTGAGAAGCTCTGAGTTCAAACCCCAGTATTGACAAAAACCAAAAACCTCAACCTGGTTCCCACTGGCCTTGTTAAGAAGTAGAATTCCAAGTCCCAACCTCAGGGCAGCATTCTACCAAGTGGACAGAGCTCCCTAGTGCCCTAGTCAGAGAGAGAGAGAGAGACAGAGACAGAGAGAGACAGAGAACATATGTGTGCCAATACTGGGACTTGAACTCGGGGCTTTGTGCTCTCCTTTAGCTCTTTTGCTCAAGGCTGGTACTCTACTAACTGGAGCCATCAAGCTCTACTTCCAGATTTTGGGTGGTTAATCAGAACCAAGAATCTCCCAGACTGGGATCCTCAGATCTCAGCCTCCTGAGCAGCTAGAATTGCAGGTGTGAGCTACTGGCACCTGGCTCAAAATGAGTTTTGACTCCCTTCTCAAAGCCATGCAACTAGTTAAGGAATCTGGGATTTCCTAGTAGAGCTGTGAGAGGGCTGGAGGATCAGCAGGACCTTGACTTACTCAGGCCTTGACTTTCACAGTTCTCCTCTGATCCTTATTGTTCTTTCTCCCTGTGTCTGCCTTCTCTCTTCTGCAGGTTCTTCAGGTCATGCCTTCTGACAGCTTTTTCTTCTCCATTGTCCGAGACCCAGCAGCTTTGGCCCGCTCTGCCTTTTCCTACTATAAATCCACCTCATCAGCCTTCCGCAAGGCACCATCTTTGGCTGCCTTCCTCGCCAATCCTCGAGCCTTCTACCGACCTGGTGCCCGTGGAGACCACTATGCCCGCAACTTACTATGGTTTGACTTTGGCCTTCCCTTCCCCCCAGAGATAAGGACCAAAAGAGGGAATCCCAATCTCCCTAAAGACTCCAACTCCCTCCATCTACATGTCTTCCCTTCCGGTGCTGGCTCTAGAGCCCAAGTTCCAGAATTTAATGCTCTTTCCCAGCCTGTTCCCACCATAGCTAATGACCACAGCCCCCCAGCCAGCCCTGCCACTTTAGATTTCGAGTCCTCATCCTTCATCCAATGGGGTCTAGCCTGGCTAGATTCTGTCTTTGACCTGGTCATGGTGGCTGAATACTTTGATGAATCATTGGTCCTGTTGTCAGATGCCCTGTGCTGGAGTCTGGATGACGTGGTAGGCTTCATGCATAATGCTCAGGCTGGAGGTGGACAGGGCCACAGAGCTACCAGCAACAGTGAATTGACTGCTGAGGAACAGCAGCTGACTGCACGCGCACGAGCCTGGAACAACTTAGACTGGGCTCTCTATCTCCACTTCAACCGCAGTCTCTGGGCACGGATAGAACAATATGGTCAGAGAAGGCTGCAACGTGCTGTGGCAGAGCTCCGGGCTCGAAGAGAGGCCTTGGCTAAACATTGTCTGGTGGGAGGTGAGGCTTTAGACCCCAAATACATCACAGATCGCAAGCTCCGTCCCTTCCAGTTTGGATCCGCTAAGGTTTTGGGCTATGTACTTCAGAGTGGACTGAGTCCCCAAGACCAGGAAGAGTGTGAACGCTTGGCTACCCCCGAGCTACAGTACAAAGACAAGTTGGATGCCAAACAGTTTCCCCCTACAGTCTCACAGCCCCTCAAGACTTCAAGGCTACTTTCCCCATAGGCAGCAGACTACAAATTACGTATGACACCTGCGATCGACCGTGGAGGCGGCCAGACGCAGTTTGCTTCCCTTGCGGAGGCTGGAACTTGCCCCGATGAAGGCCTCCAGGCTTCTGGCCTTGGCCTGAGAATCACTGCTGCACCTTGGTCCCAGCTATCCACTTTGTCCCTTCTCTTTCGCAACCCCCAAGGCAGGTCCCTGTGGTGCTCCCCAAAGCCCCCAGGAGGGGAAGGAAGATGGCGTGCCCCAGAGAAAGTTTGGGGGCACGGAGAATTGCAATGACACATCTATTTCCCTAGGAAGTGTTTGCTGTGTTCATTTCACTGTGAAATGTTTGTTGAATGAATAAATGACATGAAACTTTCACTTGGTTTATATATAGGGCAGAGTAGGGAGGGACAATGAATCTTCCCGGCAGAAGCGAGGTTGGAAAGGCTTTTTAAAAATATATCTTCCCGAGGAAGCCAACCTTGCTTCTCTTTGCCTTCCGGACCCGGTTAACTTGCTCTGCCCGCTTTGCAGCCTCTGGCCACGCCCACCAGCTTCCGCTTCCGGTATCTCCAGTCATTCCGTCCCTACCTGGTTTCCGGTGCCGCCGGCTCTGGGTTCCGGGTTTCCGGCCCCGGCTGGTTTCTGGGGCCGAGCGCTGCGGCCTTGGGGTGTCGTCCCGGTCCCCCTCGGCCCCGGCCCGGCCCCGGTCCCCCCCATGGAGTCCCAGTGTGACTACTCGATGTACTTCCCCGCCGTGCCGCTGCCGCCGCGAGCGGAGCTGGCGGGGGACCCGGGCCGGTACCGGGCACTGCCCCGGCGTAACCATCTGTATTTGGGGGAGACTGTCCGCTTCCTGCTAGTGCTGCGCTGCCGGGGCGGCGCGGGGCCCGGCACCGGGAGCGGCCCGGGCCTGGGCTCCCGGGGGGCCTGGGCGGAGCTGGCGACCGCCTTGGCAGCGCTGGCCTCGGTCAGCGCCGGAGGCGTGCTGCCGGGAGGAGCGGGCACCGGAGACCGGGACCCCGAGCCCCCCGGGGGAGGGGACCCAGGGGGCGGGGGCCTGTTCCGAGGCTGCAGCCCCCTCCTCACCCATGGCCCGGGCCCTGCTACCTCAGGAGGAGCGACCACGGTGAGGAGCTCGGGCGGACCCCGCACAGGGTGGGCAGTGGTTTGCTGAGAGTCAGGCAGTTTGGGAGATGGACGCTGGGAGCCCGTGGCAGGGCGCAGATGACAGCGATGGGGTGGACACTGAGGACTGTTGGGCCCTGGAGGCGTTTAACGCGAACCTTGCTAGCCTCCTCCTTGACTCCCTCTTGACCTCTCTGCTCCTTTGCACAACCCCAGCTGCCTGTGGAGGAACCGATCGTGTCCACAGATGAGGTCATCTTCCCACTTACAGTTTCACTGGATAGACTGCCCCCAGGGACACCCAAGGCCAAGGTAAGATGGCTAGGAAGGGACAGCTGGCCTAATTCAGACAGCTTTTAAGACCTGGCTACTCATCTCCTCATGACTTAGGGGTGTGATACATGTCTGTCTCTTGTACTCAAGATTGTAGTGACTGTGTGGAAGCGGGAAGTCGAAGCACCAGAGGTCAGAGACCAAGGCTACCTGCGCTTGCTGCAGACACGATCTCCTGGGGAGACCTTCCGTGGCGAACAGAGTACATTCAAGGCCCAAGGTGGGAAGGAGGCTGCAGATGGGGAAAGCTGGGCTCTGGGCTTTTGAAGACAGAATGGATAGTTGATCCTGGAAGGTGATAATTGTGAGCTGGAAATGGGAGTTCACATCAGACCCCCCCCCCTTTTTTTTTTGGCTCGGTCCTCTCTGCAGTGAGCACCCTGCTGACGCTGCTGCCCCCACCAGTTCTGAAATGCCGGCAGTTCACTGTGGCTGGCAAACACTTGACTGTGCTCAAGGGTGAGTGGGCCAGCTGGCTTTGTGCTCAGGGGGTTCGAAGGGATTGGGTGGCAGTCATTCGGGGCAGTCTGGTAAGGATGGGTAAGTTTTCCTGGGCAAAGGTGGGCCTGAAGGGTCTGGCTACCTTCTGAGCAGGACTGGTTACCTCCAACAGTGCTGAACAGCTCCTCCCAGGAGGAGATCTCCATCTGGGATATCCGAGTTCTCCCCAACTTCAATGCCAATTATCTACCTGTCATGCCTGATGGCTCTGTGCTGCTGGTGGACAATGTCTGGTGAGATCCAGGGAAGGGGCAGGGCCATGAAGTCCTGGGGAAGGGGACAGGAGCATGGCAGGATTGTGGCATGCCCTCTTCTCTCCTAAACTAGTCACCAGTCTGGAGAAGTCTCCATGGGCTCCTTCTGCCGGCTCCCTGGTACCTCTGGCTGCTTCCCCTGCCCACTTAACGCCCTGGAGGAACACAACTTCCTGTTTCAGCTGAGAGGGGGTGAGCAACCCCCTCCAGGGGCCAAGGAGGTGAGTAAAAGGGCCTGGAGTATTGCAGGAAAGGAGATAAGAAAAGGCAAGTGGTAGGGAAAGACCAAGGGAACTGTGGTACATTTTAAAGTCTGCCTTTGTGTGGTCCCTAGGGCCTCGAAGTTCCTTTGATTGCTGTGGTCCAGTGGTCCACCCCAAAGCTGCCCTTCACCCAGAGCATCTACACCCACTACCGGTGAGTGTGTGGCAGCCCCTGCCAGGCACCGTCCCATTCACATCTCTGCCTGACACATCCAGCTTCCCTCTCTCCCTGCTCCCAGCCTGCCCAGCGTTCGCCTCGACCGCCCCTGCTTTGTGATGACCGCTTCTTGTGAGTCCCCTGTTCGGACCTATGAGCGTTTCACTGTCACCTACACACTGCTCAACAATCTCCAAGACTTCCTTGCTGTGAGGCTTGTGTGGACCCCGGAACATGCACAGGCTGGTGGGTCAGCTGCTGGGTCGGGACCTTGTCCCTGGGATGGGAGAGGAAAAGGAAGACAAGGAGGTAGGGCAGTGAGAACTGGGCAAATCACCCAGTAGGTGCTTGGTGGCTCTGTACCAGGGTAGTCTCCACAGCATCATAGATGGAGTTTAGAGACAGTTGGGTAGAGATCTGAAGGCACAGACCATGGATTGGGCATTTATTTGTTGTATGAACCTCTTAAGTGTTGGTCCTCATCTCTACTTCGGGGCAAATAACACTTCCTGGGTTTTGCATATCCATGAGTTAGTACAGACCTCAGAATACAATATTAGCCATTGCCACCTGTAAACCCTCAGCAAAAGATAACATTTCCTCAGTTTACTTCACAGATGGCTTTTGGATCTCCTTCAACAGAGCTGGTAAAGGTGTGGGAGCTGAGGAAGGCTGTCTGGTGTTCATGGGTGCTGTTTCTGCCCCCAGGGAAGCAGCTGTGTGAGGAGGAGCGCCGGGCCATGCAGGCAGCCCTGGACTCCATAGTTTGTCACACACCCCTCAACAACCTTGGCTTCTCCAGGAAGGGCAGTGCCCTCACCTTCAGTGTGGCTTTCCAGGCCCTGAGGACGGGGCTCTTTGAGGTGGGCGAGCAGTGTGGGCCCCTAGCTTCTACTCAGGAAATGTGATGGGTGGTACTAGAGGGCTGGGCAGAGGGAGCACCCACTTAGGCCCATCCATAGGGAAGATGATGTGAAGGTCTGGGCCCCACAGCCAGCTTCCATGCTGACCCATTTTCTCCCCACCTAGCTGAGCCAACACATGAAACTGAAGCTGCAGTTCACCGCCAGTGTGTCCCACCCTCCACCCGAGGCTCGGCCCCTCTCCCGCAAGAGCAGCCCCAGCAGCCCTGCCGTGCGGGACTTGGTGGAGAGGCACCAGGCCAGCTTAGGCCGCTCTCAGTCCTTTTCCCACCAGCAGCCTTCCCGCAGCCACCTCATGAGGTAGGAGTCAGGGGAGCCTGGACCAGGAAGCGGGGCATGAGGCAGAGTCTGAGCAGGACCTACCATCTTTGCTCTCTCCCAGGTCAGGCAGCGTGATGGAGCGCAGGGCCATTACACCCCCTGTGGCTTCTCCAGTCGGCCGACCTCTCTACCTGCCCCCGGACAAGGCTGTGCTGTCTCTGGACAAGATTGCCAAGCGCGAATGCAAGGTTCTGGTGGTGGAGCCTGTCAAGTAGCCTGGCTCCCTGCACACTTGCTCCAGAACCCCAAAGCCCCCGGAGGGCTCCTCACTTCCCAGGCCGTGCTGCCTGCTATGGGAGAAAGCCTGTCTGTGTCTGCTGATGAGGGATGGGGCAGAAGCTGTGAAGTGGGTGGACCGGCTGCAGTGCGAGGCCAGCAGTGTTTCCCTAAGGTCCTGTGGGGGGGCTGGCCCCACCCCAGGCAGGGCAGGGCTGGGCTCTAAGAACACCCTTGCCCCTGCCCTTCACCCCTCTTCTAAGTTTACAGAGTATTTTCCTCATTCCCATTTCATTCTTCCCACCTCTGACATTCCCTCACCCACCCACAGGGCTGAGATTAGAGGGTGGTGATGGCAAAGGGACCCCGACAATAACCTCCTGCCTCAGGGGTCAGGGACATAGCCAGGTGGCCTCCTTCTGCCCTCACGTTTACGTTGGCAGCCTGAAGCACTTTAAGTTGTCTTTTTTTTTTTTTTTTGGTCTGTCTCTGTAACTTATTCCAACTCCAGCTTCCAACTGAAATAAGACTATTAAATGCCTGTTCAGGAGGAAGAACTGTCATCCGTGTGTTGATAGAGGAGGCAAACCATATGGGGTCCCCTACTACCTTCCTATTTTTCTAGTGCCCAGCATGGCCCTGCTCCATGCTCAGATACAAGACTGGTCTCTTAAGAAGGTAAACAATGGCCAGTTATTGGGTCACAAGCGATGAAGACAGGAGAGTAGCAGTTCAAGCCTAACCTGGGCAAATGTTAGCAAGACCCCATCTCAGAAAGCAACCTGGATGTGTGGTGCATGCTATAGTTTAAGCTACCTGGGAGGCAGGAGAATATCAGTTCAGGAAGAGCATATGCAAAGTCAGCATCACTGTTTTGAAGTTCTATTTGAAAAACAAAAGGACTGGGGACATGGCTCAAAAGTAGTAGAGCACTTGCTAGTGGAGAGCCTGGGTTCAGTCCCCAGTGCCATAGGGGTAAAAAAGGTACAAAACAGCCCCCCATCTCTGAGTCCAGAAGCATCAATCAGACTTGTTTATTAGGAGGGAGAAAGAGAGGACAGACAGCCCTTTGCTTTTGTTCCCCATAACTTTGACCCATCTGGTGGGATCGGGAAGGAGGGTGAACTGCAGGCCCTGGTTCCAGCAGCAAGCTGAGGAAACGTTGGAGTTTGCTGGTGCTCCTCATCCTTGAGGTCCACAGACCCAGTCCGCTTGTCCAGCTCCCGCCCTCCAGCAGGCTCAGACATCAATGGGCTCCCGGCCTCGATTCTGCCTCTTCACCACAAACACCCTCTGTCCCGACACTGTCACCAGCAGCGTGTGTTCTCCAAAGACCACTGGAGGGGAGACACACCTTCCCCCGGTCAGGGGAAGGAAGGGAGCACAGCATCAGTGAGTGTCATGGCTTCACACTGGGTCATGTAGAAACTGGCTGGGCTCAAAAGTAGATTAGGGAAGAGGCTGCTGTGAAATCTTCTCTTCCTTATTTACTCTGATATTGGGGGGCTACCAAAGGGAAGACAGTGGGCCCAGGAAGAGTTGGGAGTCAATGGAAAGGAGACAAGTTTGTTGTGTTTTGTTTCTAAGCAGAAAAGCCTCTGGAACACTCTCACATACACACCTGGGGCAGGGGCTGGGACTCACCAGACAGGCGCTTGAAGGGGACATTCGTGCCATGATGCAGCCGGAAACCACAGGCTGTGCTGACCAGCTCAGTGATGGCACTGGCTGCCTGCTCGTCATTCTCCAGATCCCCAGAGGACTGCATGGGTTGGGAGGAGGGAGGTGCGGAAATGAGGGCAGGAGTTGGGAAGGAATCCCAGCCTAGGCCCTCTATCACATAGGGTCATTCCCCAGTGGTCCCAGGTCACTGAAAACCTAACGTTCCTTGTGCCATCCTCAATAAGCAGCAACCTACCCAGCTCTTTGCTCTCTTCCATGATGGATGCTTGCCTGAGTGTCTGCCCCCTACTGGCTCATTTCACACTTGCTGCCTGGACTGCATACATGCAAACATAAACATCCTTATGTTCAGGCTGGGAATGTGGCTTAGCAGGAGTGCTTGCCTAGTATGCATGAAGCCCTAGGTTCAATTCCTCAGGACCACGTACACAGAAAAGGCCAGAAGTGGCGCTGTGGCTCAAGTGGTAGAGGGCATGCCTTGAGCACAGAGAGGTTCAAGGACAGTGCCCAGGCCCTGAGTTTAAGCCCCAAGACTAGCAACAAACAAACCCCATGTTCTTGGGCCCCCTCCCTCTGAGTAAAGGGCCTATGACTATAAGCCAGGCTTCCTTTTTTTCTGGTGATTGCCTCAACTTCCTCTCCCACTTTGACTACATAAACTTCCCTTTCTCTTTGTTCACCAATATTTTGTACTTCAGGTTCCTCATCTGTGTATTAGGGAGAATAGTACCTGTCTTATGAGCTTGTTGTGAAGGCTGTGTGAGACAATAAAGGGAGTGACCATTAGAATTCCTATATACAATACCATTCTACTTCAAGCTCAGCACCCATCAAAATTCCCCTATCCATCTTCTCAACTTCCTTTCTTCATTTCCGTATTTTTCTAGGCTTCTCACTTCAAAGACCCACTAGATGAAGAAGTACCTACAAGAGTACCTTGATCTAGTCATTACCAAGATGCATTATTCCTCCTTAAAAAATTTTTTTTTCCCCTTTGGGAGGTGGGGGCAGTCCAGGAGCTTGAACCTAGAGCCTGGGCTCTGTTGATAAGCTGCCTTTTTTTTTTTTTACTTTTGCTAGTCCTGGAGCTTGAACTCAGGGCATGGGCAGTATCCCTGAGCCTCTTTGTGCTCAAGGCTAGTAGTCTACCACCTGAGCCACTTCTGGCTTTTCCTGAGTCGTTTATTGGAGATAAAAGTCTCTCTGCCTGCTGGCTTCAACCTGTGCTCCTCAAGATCCTAAGAGGCTTTTGCTCAAGGATAGCATTCTATCACTTGAGTCACAGCACCATTTCCAGCTTTTTCTGAGTAGTTTATTGGAGATAAGAGTCTCACGGACTTTTCTGCTGGGCTGGCTTCAAACCATGACCCTCAGATCTCAGCCTCCTGAGTAACTAGAGTTACAGGTGTGAGCTACCAGTGCCTGTGTTAAAATTTCTTTTTTGCTCTTTGTTGAGACCACACAAATTCTTTCACAGCTCCTTTTAGTCCATCTATATAGTAATCTTACTCAACCCTTTCCTTCGGTCACACTTCTGTTATTTCAAAGAAAACATCTTAAAACAAAAAACCTTCAAAGTTCCTATTAGGTTGAGGATTTAGCTCAGTAGAAGAGCACTTGCAAGTCCCTGAGTTCAGTCTTGAATTCAGAAACCTGCGCTAGCCCTCTACCACTTGAATGGCAGCTCCTCTTTCAGCTTCTTGGTGGTTAATGAGAGACAAGGGTCTTATAAACTTTCCTGCCAGGGCTGGCATTAAACTGTGATCCTCACACCTCAGCCTCCTGAGTAGCCAGAAGTATAGGCTTGAGGGTCAGGCATTCGGATTAAACGATATATTGGAGAAAGTTCTCAGGCGTGTGACCGGTGATACGGTTGAGTGCTTTGCCTCCGGTTTTAAGACCGGACACAGAGTCCAGAGGCCGAAAGCTTCCCATGAGCCCCGCAAGCTAGGAGGGGAGGACGTGCCTGGGCCCGCCGGGGTCCCGGCCCCCGCCCCGTCCCAAACGCACCGCCAGCACCGCGCCCTCGCTCAGCACCAGGTAACCCAGCTGGTCCGGGATCCGCTCCAGCCCCTGGGTCAGCGCGGAAGTCTGACGGGTGAAAGGCAGGCAGTGAGAGAGCCGTCCCCGGCGAAGGCCTCCACCGCCGCTCCCGCACCACCCCGGCCCCTCAGCCCGCCGCTTTCCACCCGGAGAACCCCGAGGCCCGGCTCTCCCCGGCCCTCCGCGGCGCCGCCCCTGCCACTTCCAGCCCCTCGCCGTCCCGGGGCGGACGGGGGACGGGGGATGCAGGCCTCGCTAGGACCGCCAGGGACGAGGGAGCAGGGACGCGGAACCGCCGGCGTGCACTCCCGCGCATGCGTCCTCACTCACCATCGCGGCCTCGGTTGCTGGGGCAGCGCCTCACCAGATAGGTAGCTTCCGCTAACAAACCTGGATCACGTGCCGCCAGCGGGCCGTCCGGGTCTCTGCCGGCGCTGCCAGCCTTTAGCCACGCCCCTAGCGTGCTATGTCGTTTGACCAAGTCAGCCAATGACGAGCAATCCGTCCCTCAGTTTCAGAGCTCCAGAGCGACCCCCGTAAGCGTACAAGCCTGGATGGAAGAGGCTATGCTGCGCGTGAAAGGCCTCCTTCTACCACCGATGGAACTTCAGGGGTGTCCCTCCCTCTGTGGGTGTCAGACTTGTGCATCTTAAACGAGAGACAGAAATGAAATCAGCTGAAATGCTGAAACAAATGCTACTCTTGTTCCTACCCAACGCACTTTTCTCTGTAAGACAGATTTCCCAAGGTCGTGGACTTTGTCACCTAAATTTGGTGACAGATGAAAGCAAACTGAATCCCTACGAAGAAGACTCAGCTGAAATGCTGAATATATCCCGCGACGAAAAATGAAAAACGTTGTCTTGCTGTCACTTTTACTATCTGTAAAAGCATCACAAAATGTATTTGCACACAGGAATTATTTATTTATTTTTATTTTTTTGGCCAGTCCTGGGCTTGAACTCAGGGCCTGAGCACTGTCCCTGGCTTCATTTTGTTCAAGGCTAGCACTCTACCACTTGAGCTACTGCACCCCTTCTGGCTATTTTCTCTATATTTGGTGCTGAGGAATCGAACCCAGGGCTTCATGTATATGAGGCAAGCATTCTTGCCACTAGGTCATACCCCCATCCCCTATTCATTTATTTTTGCAGGTAAGGTTTGAACTCAAGACTTTGAGCTTGCTCAGCTTCAGCCACATCTCCAGTTTGGGGATTTTTTTTTTGTCTTTTATTTGTTGTTTGTTTTGTTTTTGCCAGTAAGGGGGCTTGAACTCGGGGCCTGAGCACTGTCGCTGGCCTCTTTTTGCTCAAGGCTAGCACTGCCACTTGAGTCACAGCGCCACCTCTGATATATGTGTGTGTGTGTGTGTGTGTGTGTGTGTGTGTGTGTGTTACTGAGGAATCGAACCCAGGGCTTCATGTATACGAGGGTAGCACTTTTACCACTAGGCCATACCAGCCCCTATTTGTTGTTGTTTTTGTCGGTGCTGGAGCTTGAACTCAGGGCCTGCCAGGAACCAGCCCATGTGTGGGGAGATGATTGTCACTTCCTCTTCGTGCAGTTCAGCATGCCTGATTTTCTGATTTGTGCTAAATTCCAGCAAACTACATCAGCCAGGGTCACTCCGAGTTCATTCTGAGTTGGGGTCAACATGGTCATCTGGGTTTTTAAACTGGATCCTACATCCCCTCCTCTTCTTTTGAGCCCTGCCAAGTCATTGGCAGGTTTCTTGTTCTTCCTGAACCAGAGGCTAATAGGGGTGCTGGGAATGGAGGACCATATGCTTTACTGCCTGTACCTCTCTTGAATACATTTCATAAGACAATGTTTAAGGCAGGGGCCAATGGTTAGGGCCAAGAGTAGTAGAGCCAAGGACCTGCCAAGGCAGCTATCAGAGTAGTTGCCCATGGTGACCAGGAGAACAGCGACTGATACCAGCTCTCTCCTTGCTTTTTGTTATATTTCTACCAAATGCCAAGCTTTCCCTAATGATTCCTGATTGATTGGTATACAGACAGCAAATACAGGCTTCACCTACTTTACAAGACCATCTCAGCAAGGGAATCAAGCAGTTACAGATATTTACATGAGATCTTTCTGGTTTACATTTAGATGACATCACACAAGTCCCTTAACCCTGCAGATACAGATAAACATAATTCCACATCAAAGCACCAATTCTGACCCTATTTATGTTATAGTCAACTTGATTTCATATCAACTTTACTCATAAGCTCTAATTTTAAGGACAGGGTCATACTGGGGTCTTAGTACTAACATCTTTATTTTCTTAAACCTTTTATCTATAAAGGAAGTAAGAGCATTAATTATACATGGCCCTATTGCAATTACCAACAGTATCATTATCAAGGGCCTAACCAAGGGAAATAATCCTTGCGTTATGGGGTTGTTTAGCCATCCAAGATCTATACCAAATGTAGACCTCCTTTTGAGGAGTTCTCCCCTTTTAAAATTTTTATGTTGTCTTCCACTATACCAGATTCATTTACAAAATAATAACACTCTTCCTTTAAATATAATCCCCCCTCAGCGGCAGTTAGGAGATCTAGCACCCTACGATTTTACTGAACTACTGCTACCAGTGAATTTAGTTGTCTCTGTAATGAAGCTAGAGATACTGAGGAGGCTCAGGTTGCCCATTCCAGTTGGTCCTCAAGATTATTAGCAAGTTGTAGGCTATGCCCCAGGGCTCCTCCTGCAAAGGCAATTCTCCCTCTGGGGGAGAGGCCCTGAGCTCTAGGAAGAGGAGTATTGGACCTGGGGGTGTGAGTGTTATGCACTTTGCAAGACCAGTATGGGCACCCTCCATAGTAATCAGTATGTTTGGCTCCCCTTTTACAGAAGTTCTTTTTCTTTAATCATAAAAGAAGCATATAGCTATTCTAGCTATTGTGGGGCGCCCTTGTAGGGTAGGGGAGTCCACCACAGTTGGCCTTATTCAGAATGAAATGGAGCTCGAACACCCCACTGGGGGACAGTCTCCCCATCCTATAACTTTGTTATCATTAACATCATATGCAATTCCTTTGGTTTCTCTTATTAAGAATTGCCAGTGACTAGTGGCAAGAGTGCTTGCCTCACATACATGAAGCCCTGGGTTAGATTCCTCAGCACCACATATATAGAAAAGGCCAGAAGTGGCGCTGTGGCTCAAGTGGCAGAGTGCTAGCCTTGAGCAGAAAGAAGCCAGGGACAGTGCTCAGGCCCTGAGTTCAAGCTCCAGGACTGGCAAAAAAAAAAAAAAATCACCAGTGATATCCGCCGGCATCAACAGTACAAAAACAGAGTCCAAGAATTAAGATGACATAAATCTTAGCTTTAGCCCATGGTCAGTGGGGTTTCCTGGCACTATCTTCCATGCATCTCTGGCTGTCTTGCAGTCCTCCGCCTTCTTGATGTGGCTCGCGTGGACCTATGGCTGGACGCCCTCCACCTTTTCCACAGTTGGGGTAGCTAGGATGATGGTGAATGGTCCCTTCCAACGAGGCGCCAGGTTTCCCACTTGGTGTTGGTGAACCCATACCAGGTCTCTGGGCTGATGCGGATGTGGGTCCACTTCAGACTTCACATAGGCAGCTTTCACTCCTGAAAAGGCCTTTTTAAGAGTGTTATGCCGGGGTTGGGGATATGGCCTAGTGGCAAGAGAGCTTGCCTCCCACACATGAAGCCCTAGGTTCGATTCCCCAGCACCACGTATACAGAAAACGGCCAGATGGGGCGCTGTGGCTCAAGTGGCAGAGTGCTAGCGTTGAGCAAAAAGAAGCCAGGGACAGTGCTCAGGCCCTGAGTCCAAGGCCCAGGACTGGCAAAAAAAAAAAGAGTGTTATGCCCAGATTTGGGGTCCCCAAAGACTACCAAGGAGCTGATTCTGACGCAAACGCATGAGAGCCTTTATTGCAAGCTTGAGCCTGGATTCACACCCATCACCGAAGCAGCGGATCTGGATTGAGAGCCCCGACCCTTCAGTTAGCAGGGTTTATAAAGGTAAAAGAGCATAGTAGGGGCTTGACGCAGGTGCTAGAGTAAACAACAAACAAGCAAGCATGGCACAGATGTAGGAGGTTGATGTAATAGGGAGGCCAGATCTGCCCAGTGCCATCATTAACTGTGGAGGGAGTTCAGGTTGACTCCAGCTCAGATAAGAGCAGAAGCCAACTCCATCTCCACTAAGCCCTCCCCTACCCTATTCAGGGAAGCTCCCCTTTACTATGTTAAGTTATGTAGATTGACTACCTGAGGCCTGGGAGCTTCAAGAGAACCTGCTATGAGTAGGTGTAGAATGATAGGTTAGTTCAAATAGATATTATGAGACAGACTGTAACTCTATTGGCCACCTGTGTGCCGCCTAGCATGCTCTGTAAGTGTTGCATCTTCATTGGTCACCTGCATGTGACAAGTTTGTCTGTGATGTTTGCCTTATAACCAGGCTGGAAGGCCACAGGGACACGCGGTCCCAGCTCCCGAGTCTGGGCTGCACAGGTGCGGGTGGTCCCAGCTCCCGAGTCTGGGCCCTGATCCTATACTCGTGGTCGGCAGTTTTGGCTCCCGAGTCTGGGCTGCGACCAAGGCCGGTCGGTTCACTTTTTGCTCACTTTTAACTTCCCCAATAAATCTGTCTTTTTGTCACCTTGTAGCTGGAGACTGTGTGGTGGAATCCCCTCCCTTGGGGGGGACCCCGTTTCATTGTAGTGAACCCCCACTCTACTTCAGTTGACACAGAGGGTGGAGCAAGCAACAAACAAGCCATTTACAGAAGCAGGGGGTCAGGTTGACCTAATAATCAAGATGGAGTCAGCTCTATTTCCCCCAACACTTCCTACTATGTTTCCCTAATCAAGATGGAGTCAGCTCTACAACAAGAGTAGATTGTAAGGCCTGTAGGGATTGGAGCACAGTCTGATCAGTTATTTCAGCCAGGGCAATATCTTGTAAACATGGGCAGAGTGGGGGAGGCCTTCCATACATTATCTCAAAGGGAATAACTTTATTTATATATGGAATACACCTAGCCCTAAGGAGGGTGAAGGGAAGGAGTTCCACCCATCAACCGCCAGTCTCCAGAATTAATTTTGCCAAAGTTTCTTTGAGAGTCCAGTTCATTCTTTCTACCTGTCTGGAACTCTGGGATAGGTAGGCACAATGTAACTTCCAATCAGAGCCCATGGTTCTGGCCAAAGCCTGTGAGATGGAACTCATAAAGGCTGGCAAATTGTCTGGCCCAATCGCCAGAGGCAACCCAAACCTGGGAACTATTTCTTCTAAAAACTTTTTTTTTTTTTTTACCACCACCCCAGCAGTCTCATGTTTAGAGGGAAATGCTTCCACCCAACCTGAAAAGGTACCTACAAACACCAGCAAGTTCATTTCTGTGAAATCCACTTCCCAGTAAACTCCTGATTCTCTGCCTCTCTCCCTCTTTTCTCTTCCCATCCTAAATCCTCCTGCATTTACTGCATGGCACTGGACACGGACACACCCCTCCACTACATCCTGAACCATCCTCCCAGGTTTATGAACCTGGTACTGAGTACCCATAAGTTCCTTAAGTATACTGGCTTTTGCAGGCTGGCACCGCATTGGATTTCAAAACAGTGTTAGGCAATGGCCCTTGGCTAAAGTAATTAGATATTTCCAATAAGGCTAGGATTTTCTAGGCTGACATGTAAGGCTTGGCCTGTAGCCATCTCTCACAAGTTCAGTCTCCACTTTTGTACATTTATTACTACTGTTTTCAATGTCTCTAATAAGCTATCTTGCCTCATTCTTTAAAATGACTCTAGTCCCTTGATCTTAAGGGGGAGCTGATGGGCGAAGATCATCTGTCTTCTGTACCTTCTTCAAGCTGACCCTTCCTAGCCAGGAACCTATAGAACCTTAGCCTACTTTGCCAAGGGCTGCAGGATCAGATGTCTGTTGCAGCCCTGTGAAGGGGGCCCAGACCTGGGAACTGAAGCGGCAAAAATCAGGACACGGGGGATGCAGAGGCAGAGGAACCAATGCATATTTTATTTTAGGAAAGCCAGCACTTATATACTGTTTTAGAAATAGGGTCCTTAAACATCAGCTCACAACTTCAAAAGTAAAGTTCAAACAGAAAAATATACATAATAGGATAAAGACTTGTCAAAACGTGGTTACATTTTTATCATATAGTTGCTGTCTGTACTATGCTATCTTAACAATAATATCCCCTACTTGAGCAGCTGTAAAGCAATCTTCCCAGGGCTTCTTCTATCAGTAATGTCTCATGACCAGATGATCTGGCTTGCCATCAGACACAGAAGTGCTTTAGAGGAGGTTTTCCTCCTCAAGCTCTTGGCATTCCAAGGACATCAGCAGGTCTTTGCCAAGGCTGAGCTAATCACAGGTCAGAGAATCACTCCACCACAGATGTCCATTAGGAGCTTTACTCCAAACTGGAAATTACATTTAACATTTAACTTTTAACAACTATATAGGCCTTTTGGGGCTACAACAGTGTTGCCTTTTAACATTTTAGTTTGCAAAAGCATTTTCCTGACTGGCTGGGGAAACTATCTCTGATGACCCAGCAATGCCTAAATTACCTTTGCAGGCCTTAGATCTCATTAAAGACACAATCTCAGGTCCACAAGTTTCCTTTCCTGAACAGATATGCCAACTCAGAATTCTCACTGCCAGTTAGGGCTTTGAGCAGATGCAGGGGGTTGGGATTTTAAACTATCCCACCATTTGACAATCTTAGCTTTACTACCCACTATCACAGATGACTGGCAAGTTCCTGCCCAGTAGACAGACATGAGTATTAGAAAGGCATGCTTACAAACTATTCTTCTAGGACCTCCCGGCTCTGATTAACTTTTGAAGGGCCAAACACACATGACTCTAGGATCTGACACCATCTCTGCCATCCCAGCAGTGGCTTGTAGCTGCCTCTGGATGCTCCATCACTTTTGTCCCAAGAGTAACTTTTCCATGCTAGTATAAATGCACCTTTGGCATTTCTCTTGGTCCGTCTCTGGACTTGGACTCAGGCCTGAGTGCTGTCCCTCAGCTCTCCAGCTCAAGGCTAGCACTTTGCCACTTTGAGTTCCAACACAACTCACAACTCTGTTCCCAGCACTCTGCTGGCCAATTAGAGACGAAGACTCTCAGAGGGACCTTTCTCTGCCCAGGCTGGCTTCAAACCGCAGATTTCAGATCAATGAATCTTACAAAAGGCCACTTTACTCCAATTAAAAGCAACAAGGTGGCCCACATAGAAGTAGTTTTTAAGCATGCTCTAACCTGGAACTTATTAAGGGGCAAAGTTACATCTGATAGACTTGTAGGAATCGTCATTCCTTCTCTGTGAACCTGTCTGCAATTTTTACAGAAAATCTGCAAGGCAAACTGGAGTAGCAATTAATCCTTTTGGTAGCCATAATTTTCCTTTATCCAATTTAAGATAAACATTTAGGCCAAATTTTATTCCAAAATCTCATATCTAGAAATCCATTTTTGATCTCTAAAGCCTTTTACTAACCTCTGCTTTAATCATTTGCACTTTAATTTTCAATTGTATTTGAAAAACTCAGTAATCTAGAGGCACTGGTCATAGTCCATTGCCTCAGAGTGGCTCGTTAAAAAAGAGCCATTTTTTTCTGCAGTCTGAGTTACTGCCTGAAGACCTTTGAACTCAAATGATAATTTTTTTTTTAGTGCAAAAGTTACAATTACAAAAAACAATAATACTTATCCATTCAGCTTTCCAATAAATCAATGAAAACTGTTAGCCCATTTTGCCATTTCTTTCTACATACAGAGAGTTAATAAAAGTTGTTTACTTCTAGCCCCATTAGTTTAATATATATACTTTAAAATAGTTCCCTGATTATATGTAACTCAAGAGTTAAAGTCTTACTATTACATCACGATATACACTTATAAAATTCAGTACCTAAATTCATTAAACTAATGCCCCAAATAATTGCAGCAAAAGTATATTTAACATAGTGTTCACCAAAATTGAAACACAAGAATCCAGACTTAGGGCTGGGGATATGGCCCAGTGGCAAGAGTACTTGTCTCATATACATGAAGCCCTGGGTTCAATTCCCCAGCACCACATATACAGAAAATGGCCAGAAGTTGCACTGTGGCTCAAGTGGCAGAGTACTAGCCTTGAGCAAAAAGAAGCCAGGGACAGTGCTCAGGCCCTGAGCCTAAGTCCCAGGACTGGCCAAAAAAAAAAAAAAAGAATCCAGACTTAGCTCTTTGCTTTTTCAATACATCCAATACACCCAGCTATTTTGTGCAAGATAGCACAAAAATCAAATTACATCTGGTAAATAAACTTTTTAACTCTCTTTTGAAACCTTTTTTTAAAACCTCTCAAGGGAAAGTTTTAGATTTTAATAGTATTATCATATAACCTATTTTACCATCAGGTTTTAAGTCCACCTGTAAGGAAAAGATACAGGACAAAGAAAAGCCTCCATCTGCCCATCCTACAGAATGGGCATATACCCATCCTATTCCTTGGGGCTTGATGAATTGCCCTTTGTGCCAGCTTAGCCTCTTCTACCATGTGTGGATTCTCTGCCAGGGCCTGTCCCACATGGACTGGCTGAGCTGTACCTTTGCCAGATCACCCCTCATTTCTGAGGATAGGCACACGGGCCTGTCCTAAGGTTTCCTGTCTTTTTTTTTTTTAAATCTCTGACTGAGAAACCCAAGCAATTCCTTAACAGTGATAAACAAACCTTTACATCCAAATTTCTAACATTTAGCCCCAAATTTTTAACAGTGGAGGAAAATAAATTTCAAGTTCCCAATGCTTTTTGCTAAACCAAATAATTACAGTGCAAATAGTCTTATGCATTAAGATATCCAATTTTTTCAACCACAAATTAAAGAAATATTTTTTTTCAAATTTTTATTATCAAACTGATATACAGAGAGGTTACAGTTTCATACGTTGGGCATTGGATACATTTCTTGTACTGTTTGTTTCCTTGTCCCTCATGCCCCCCTCCCTCCCCCCCTTTCCCTCACCCCCCCCACCAGGTGTTCAGTTCACTTACACCAAACAGTTCTGCAAGTATTGCTTTTGTAGTTATTTCTCTTTTTTTACCCTGTGTCTCTCAAATTTGGTATTCCCTTTGAATTTCCTATTTCCAATACCAGTAAACACGGTTTCCAATATACTCAGATAAGATTACAGAGATAGTGTAGGTACAACCATAGGAAGGTGATACAAGAACATCGTCAATAATAGAAACTACACATACACATAGGACGTTGAAAGTAGTTAAAACTGTGATATAACAATTGTTTCCATAACATGGAGTTCATTTCACTTAGCATCATCTTATGTGTTCATAAGGGTATAGCTATTGGGCCTTGTGATGCTCTGCTATGGCTTGCCTAAACCTGTACTAATTATTCCCAATAAGGGAGGCCATAGAGTCCATGTTTCTTTGGGTCTGGCTCACTTCACTTAGTATAACTTTTTCCAAGTCCTTCCATTTCCTTACAAATGGGACAATGTCATTCTTTCTGATAGAGGCGTACCACATTTTCCTGATCCATTCATCTATGGAGAGGCATCTGGGTTGGTTCCAGATTCTCGCTATGACAAATTGTGCTGCGATGAACATTGTTGTGCTGGTGGCATTACTGTGATTTTGTTTGTGGGCTGTTGGATAGATACCCAAAAGTGGGGCTGCTGGGTCATAGGGGAGTTCTATATTTAGCCTTCTGAGGAATCTCCATACTGCTTGCCAGAGTGTCTGAACCAGTTTACATTCCCACCAACAATGAAGTAGGGTTCCCTTTTGGCCACATCCCCTCCAACAATTGTTATTATTAGTTTTCTTGATATATGACATTCTTGCTGGGGTGAGATGGAATCTCAATGTTGTTTTGATTTGCATTTCCTTTATGGCCAGTGATGTAGAGCATTTTTTCATATGTCTATTGGCCATTCTCATTTCCTCATCAGAGAAGTTTCTTTGTAAGTCTTTAGCCCACTTGATGAGGGGGCTATTGGTTCTTTGCGGTTTTGTTTTGGAAGAAGGTAATTTTTTTAGTTCTGCATATATTTTAGAGATGAGGCCTTTGTCTGTTGAATGTCCGGTAAAGATCTTCTCCCAGTCTGTGGGCTTTCTGTTTATCTTGAGAGCTATGTCCTTCGCTGTGCAGAAGCTCTGCAGTTTGATGCAGTCCCATTTGTCCAACCTTTCTTTGATTTGTAGCCTTTCAGGGTCTTTGTTAAGGAAGTTCTGTCCTGTGCCAAGGAGCCCAAGTGTTTCTCCTACTCCTTCCTTTAGTGTTTTCAGGGTGCCTGTTTTGATTTCAAGGTCTTAAAGAAATATTTTTAACTATAGTTCTTCTTTAAAATAATGCAAGAATCCTTTAAACATTTGGTAACGCCCGAACTTGATGACCATTTGAGTTTAAACTTAAAAATGGCTGTTGAAAATAGTTGTTGAAAAACTACTTTTACTACATTAGTAACACTCTATTAGGTCCATTCCACTCGTAATTTTAATAATATAATTTCTTTCTTCCTTTTAGGAGGTACTTTAATTTGATCTAAGGGTCTCATAGTTTCTAGCCAGACACTTTGTCACTTGAGCCAGGCCCTCTCCCAGCCCTTTTATTACTTCAGTTTGTTTTCAGATAGGACCTTAAGTTTTTGCCAAGCACTGAAATGCAATCCTCCTATTTATCTCTCCAATGTAGGTTGGATCCCAGGCATGAGCCACCATGTCTACCTTTTTTTTTTCTTTTGGCCAGTCCTGGGCCTTGGACTCAGGGCCTGAGCACTGTCCCTGGCTTCCTTTTGCTCAAGGCTAGCACTCTGCCACTTGAGCCACAGCGCCGCTTCTGGCCGTTTTCTGTATATGTGGTGCTGGGGAATCGAACCTAGGGCCTCGTGTATCCGAGGCAGGCACTCTTGCCACTAGGCTATATCCACAGCTCCATGTCTACCTTTTTGCCCAGGCTGACCACAAGTCACAATCCTCTTGATCTCTGCCCCCAATAAGTGAGATTACAAATGTGAAGCACCATGATTGGCTCTAAAACAATCTTTTAGACACAAATCACATATAAGTTCTGAGAGTTTCATTGGAGTTAGATGCCTCATTTGCTTAAAAGGAAGATATATGGAGAGAACATAGAAAAAAAAAGGGAAAATACAAACTGTTCACCATAATGGTTATGAGATATACATCCTGTATTGCACTCTGTAATATTTTTTTTTTTTTGGCCAGTCCTGGGCCTTGGACTCAGGGCCTGAGCACTGTCCCTGGCTTCTTCCCGCTCAAGGCTAGCACTCTGCCACTTGAGCCACAGCGCCACTTCTGGCCGTTTTCTGTATATGTGGTGCTGGGGAATCGAACCTAGGGCCTCGTGTATCCGAGGCAGGCACTCTTGCCACTAGGCTATATCCCCAGCCCCTGTAATATTTTTTTTGACTAAGTATTCATTCTCTGATTTTAAAAAGGAACAGTTGAAGGCTGGGAATATGGCCTAGTGGCAAGAGTGTTTGCCTCCTTCCTATACGTGAAGCCCTGGGTTCGATTCCCCAGCACCACATATATAGAAAATGGCCAGAAGTGGCGCTGTGGTTCAAGTGGCAGAGTGCTAGCCTTGAGCAAAAAGAAGCCAGGGACAGTGCTCAGGCCCTGAGACCAAGGCCTAGGACTGGCAAAAAAAAAAAGGAACAGTTGAATTACAGAGCTGTTGGGAAAAGTCAACGCTAGGTTTCTGTTGAAAGTAGCTACTTAGCAGGTATCATCAAGTATGCAATGCATACTCAGAGTCCAGCAAAACATCAAAGAGAGGAAAGGGAGATAGAATTTGGTGCAGGAGCCTTCCCAAATAGCTGCACCAACCAGGGACACTGACATCACTGGAAGATGAATAAGCTCAAAGAACTCTGCAATCATAAGAATATTCTTCATCAAATTTAGTTAACAATACAATTCTAACTACCACAGCCATCCAAATCTGAGTCATTCCCAAAAGAAGCAAATATTGGTTTATATTTTATTTTATTTTATTTTTTATTTATTTTTTTTTTTTTTGGCCAGTCCTGGGCCTTGGACTCAGGGCCTGAGCACTGTCCCTGGCTTCTTCCCGCTCAAGGCTAGCACTCTGCCACTTGAGCCACAGCGCCGCTTCTGGCCGTTTTCTGTATATGTGGTGCTGGGGAATCGAACCTAGGGCCTCGTGTATCCGAGGCAGGCACTCTTGCCACTAGGCTATATCCCCAGCCCCTATATTTTATTTTTATCCCAGCCTTCATAGATTATTTTGAAGAGATAGGAAAATGGCCAGAATAAGATTTGCATCTGATCTACGTACAGGATTAAAACACCATCATTTCAACATTCTTCAGAATATCGGTGTAGTTCTCAGGAGCAGATGGCCCTATTATGTACAGAGACAAATAGATCTCCTGTGAACATAGGAAGGCTACACTGCCCTGCACAGGGAATAAATCCTACTTGGCACTTTGAGCTGGAGTATTTGTGCCAACTGTGCCTTCAGAAAGGACTTCTGTTCACAAACTTACCGACTCTATCATCTTAGAGAACAATTTTGTCCCTGCGAATGTGGCATAAGTGATGTGTGTGTGTGTGTGCACACGTGTGTGTGTGGTGGGGAGGGGGGATGCTGGTCCTGGAACTTGAAATCAGGGCCTGGCTGCTGTCCTTGTGCACATCTTTGCTCAAGTCTAGTGCTCTGCCACTTGAGCTACAACTCCACTTCCCATTTTGGGTTGTCTAATTGGAGATGAGAGTCTCATAGACTTTGTTGCCCAAGCTGTTTGAACCATGATCCTCAGATCTCAGCCTCCTGAATAGCTAGGATTACAGGCAGGCTCCATGGGCTCCTGGCATTGAGTGAGCTTTTTTTTTTTTTTTTTTTTGCCAGTCCTGGGCCTTGGACTCAGGGCCTGAGTACTGTCCCTGGCTTCTTCCCGCTCAAGGCTAGCACTCTGCCACTTGAGCCACAGCGCCACTTCTGGCCATTTTCTGTATATGTGGTGCTGGGGAATCGAACCTAGGGCCTCATGTATACGAGGCAAGCACTCTAGCCACTAGGCCATATCCCCAGCCCTTGAGTGAGCTTTTATATGTGAGTGCACACACATGAGCTGTCCCAATGGTGTGTTGGAGAATAAAGGGGTATACCTTCTGCCTAACCAAAGTCATCCCTGGGACTCTCTGCTTATGTATCTTATGGCTAAGCCTAGGAATAACTTTGGTCATGGTGAAAAAAAAGTAAATCACATCACTATTCTGCTGAATCCAGCATTATAGTACCAGCACCATATAGCAAGGACAATTTGTAGCATCCTGGCAATGACCACCTATGAAACAATCAGACCCCCAAGGGCAGGTTAAAAATAATGTACTACAGGGAAACAACTCAAGAGAAACTTCCCTTCATAAACATAAAGAGAAAGGAACTTAAAGAGAAATTAACTTATGGATGATATCTACATTTGTAAAAACTAGGCTGGAAGAGGATGAGTTAGCACACAAAAACTTGTAAGGGGACACTTAAGGTCAAGTGCCTACCACGGAGTAGCTGTATGACCTTGGACAAGTGACTTGACCTTCGTGGATCCACATTTCTTCTAAAAAAAAATAAAATAAAATAATGCAAGAATCCTTTAAACATTTGGTAATGCCCAAACTTGATGACCATTTGAGTTTAAACTTAAACTCAATTTTACATCATACTAACAGTCTTGAACACATTCACACTCACACATGCACACACACACACATACACACTCAAAAGATCTTAAAGCATGCAAAATAAATATTGGCCGTACATTTTCCAGTGACAAGAGGTATTTTTGCCAATCTTACTCCTGCAATACCCAAATTTTAAGACAAAACTTTTAACAAATGATTTTAGCATTCTCCAGCCTCATTTACCAGGGCTTGATAGTTCTATCAAGACATTTTAGCACACAAATGCTTTTCTGCTGAAGAAGGCTAGGTGAAGGTCCCTGGGAGTTAAACTCAGCCCACCCAGTACTTGACTCTAATCTCAGCCCAATTTTGACTACAGCATTTTACAGTACAATTGACTCTTGAATACCTTCAGTTGGAAGAAAGTGGTTACTTGAAGCTGATCTCTCTTCCCCTCAGTCCTCCAGATTCTGGGGGAGCTGGGGAGGCTCTTTGGAACTTGATACTTCTCCCTTTCTGCCCCATTTTCTCATACACAGCAAACAACCCAAGAATTAGCAATAAGATAAGACAAAGACAACCACAGACACAGCGGCCCTTCCTAGACAAGTTAAACACACTCCCAACTCAGAAACACAACCTGCCGCTGCTGGGGATTTTCTCGGTCCCCAAGGGTATTTTCTCGGTGCCCTGACGCCTGGAAGGGATTTTCTCCATCCCCCTGGCGACCTCCGAGGGATGGGGTGTCCCCAGCATCCACTGCAGCCCTGGGAAGCTGTACTGCGTCCAGTTTCTCTCCGGTGGGCCAAATCAACAGGAAAAACTAGCTTAACAAAAAAGCATTTACAGCTTAACAAAAAGGCAACACATGTGGTTCCGTAGGCTTGATTTTCTGGTTTGTGCTAAATTTCAGCAAAACCATATCAGTCAAGGTCACTCCAGTTCATTCTAAGTTGGGGTCAAATGGAGTCACCTAGCTTTTAGACTGGCCCCTTCAATATGAAACTGTAACCCCTCTGTACATCACCTTGACAATAAAGATATTAAAAAATAAAATAAAATAATTTAAAAGGCAGAAGTAGCACTGTGGCTCAAGTGGTAGAGTTCTAGCCTTGAGCAAAAGAAGTTCAGGGACAGTGCCCAGGCCTTGAGTTCAAGCCCCAGGACTGGCAAAAAAAGGGGGGGTGGCGGTGCTGGGAATATGGCTTACTGGTGGAGTGCTTGCCTCATATACATGAAGCCCTGAGTTTGATTCCTCAGAACTGCATATACAGAAAAAGCCAGATATGGGGCTGGCTCAAATAGTAGAGTGCTTGCCTTGATGGAAAAAGCCAGGCAAGAATGTGAGTCCCTGAGTTCAAGTCCCAAGGACTAAAGGGTTTTTTAAAGAAGTTAAGTGAAGGGCTGGGAAGGTGACTTAGTAGTAGAGTGCTTGCCTAGCATTCATGAAGCCCTAGGTTCGATTCCTCAGCACCACATAAACAGGAAAAACCAGAAGTGGTAATGTGGTAGAGTGCTAGCCTTGAGGAAAAGAAGCTCAGCGACAGCACTCAGGCCTGAGTTCAAGTCACAGGACTGGCAAGAAAGAAAGAAAGAGAGAAAGAAAGAAAGAAAGAAAGAAAGAAAGAAAGAAAGAAAGAAAGAAAGAGAGAGAGAGAGAGAGAGAGAGAGAGAGAAAGAAAGAAAGAAAGAAAGAAAGAAAGAAAGAAAGAAAGAAAGAAAGAAAGAAAGAAAGAAAGAAAGAAAGGAAGGAAGGAAGGAAGGAAAGAAAGACTTCAATCTTCAGATCTCATCCTCTTGAGTAGTTGGGATTACAGGTGTGA
Organism: Perognathus longimembris pacificus; assembly: GCF_023159225.1. Classification (NCBI taxonomy): domain Eukaryota; kingdom Metazoa; phylum Chordata; class Mammalia; order Rodentia; family Heteromyidae; genus Perognathus; species Perognathus longimembris. The sequence goes on along the minus strand of NC_063161.1, from coordinate 70,725,286 downwards.
GCCACTGTCTCCTACTCTGCATTTACTTCTGATGTGCTACCTTGACACAACCCAGAAAACCTTTACGGACCAAAGCCTCTAAAATAATAAATTCTTCCTCTAGATTGAAGTTATTTATCTTAGGTATTTGGCCATAAGGAAGGTCAGTTGACTATCATAATTCCTGAGTATCACAAGCACTGAACTAGAAAATTTGAGGATGTAAGTGTGCCATGTATCCATGACAGGTGGCAATGTATACAGAAACTGCAAAGTTGCCAAGGTAAACCACACCTTGACATAAGGTCAGACTTATGATCTGTCTGCCTGAATATCTGATTCATACTTATAAATGAGAAGAATTGCTCAAGTGTGATTCAGTGCTAGGGCATCAACTTAGTGAGTGTGAAGCCCAGAATTCAAAACCTTTAGTACCAGCAGCAAAGGAAGAGTCTAGGCTACATAAATCCCATGGAGCTGTTCAAGAGCATCAAGATGCTGGCCATCGGATTAGCCTTTCTGACCTGGGTGAGTACTTCTCTTGCCTTCCTTTCTTCTCTTGGGTTTGGATTGCTTAAATGCTCTTATTCAGAAGAAGAGTCTGAGGAAAACTCTCAGTTTTCTTATATTCACTCCTGGGTGATTTCAAGAACTGTACATACATCGTAGAATGTCAGCCTCTGAACTAGGGTGAGCAGGTTGGATCAGGGAATCTAAGATATAAACCCAGAGAAAGGTTATTGTGGAGAAAGCACAGTAGAGAAAATAAGCAATGGATTGGCCTGGCCTTTTTGTTTTTATTTTTGTATACAAGGCAAGCACTCTTGCCACTAGGCCATATTCCCAGCCCCTTGTTTTTATTTTTGCATTTTGCCTTTCAAAGGTGTTTTCCTTTCTGCTCCAGTGTAAGAGAAAGACGGGAGAGTCCACAGTGTTCAGCTCAGCATGATAGACAGAAGGGCTGGGCAGAGTGGCACATGCCTGACATCCCAGCAATCCCAAGTCCGATGCAGGAGGGTCATGGTTTCAAAGACCCTATCTGGAAATCAAACTAAATGACAAAAGGAGTTCAAACCCCAACATGTTAACAAAAACAAAGCAAAGCAAAGCCCAAGCAGGAAAGAACATAAAATTCTTATCTTCAATTAATCACCAAAAAGCCAGAAGTAGAACTGTGGCTCAAGTGGTAGAGTGCAAGCCTTAAGCAAATGAAGCTCAGTGCCCAAGTCCTGAGGTCAAGCCCCAGGACCAGCACAAAAGGGGGGATGGCTAGAAGGAACCATTGTTGCTTTTTTTTTTTTTTTTTTAGAAAAAGCATTTAGGAGAAGGAATCTCCTGATCATCCATCAGTCAAAACTAATTTCAACTCATATTTTAACAACTGATAGAGTTGTCAGTATTTAAACAACAGGATGTTTGCCTTCAAAATATAGGCTTAAAAGGCCAGGTGCTGGTGTTTATACCTGTAATTGTAGCTACTCTGCAGGCTAAGATCTGAGGATCAAAGCCCGTCAGGGTAAGAAAGTTGGTGAGAGACTCTTATCTTTAATTAACCAGCAAAAATAAATAAATAAGCTGGGCACTGGTGGCTCAAACTGGTAATCCTATCTATTCAGGAGGCTGAGATCTGAGGATCTAGATTAACAGCCAGCCTGGGCAGAAAAGTTCATGAGACTGGAAGTGGTGCTATGGCTCAAGTTGTAGAGTGCTAGCCTTGAGCTAAAGGGCTCAGGGACAGCACCCAGGCCCAGAGTTCAAGGCCCACGACTGACATACATACATACATACATACATACATACATACACACACAGAAGTGGAGCTGTGGCTCAAGAGGTAAGAGAGCCTGCCCTGCCTTGGAGAAGAGAAGCTAAGGGATAGTACCTAGGATTCAATTAATAAACAAACAACAACAAAAATATATAAGATTTTGCTTAAAATGTAAATGATCTACTATATGAATTGAGGAATTGGACTTGTAAAGTAGTGAGTTTAACAGGATTATTCTGATACCTTAGGTGCAGTGTGTTATGAAATGGAGTCATTTTCTGCACCATCTGTTAGGAAACTAAGTCTTGAGTGTTAGCAAAGACCAAGTGGACAAAAGGAGAGAAAGAAGTCAGAGACATCAAGAGAGCAGAGCAGACTTTAATCATTACTGCAGAGGGACTCCATGTTTCACAAAGCAGGAAGTGGGGGCCAGGGTTCTCATATATCTGAGGGAGAGAGTTTCTTTGGAATGTCTCTGTAGTTGTAGCAGACAGCATATGGCTCTTGCAGCTCTGGCACTCGGTGAGCTTTCCCACAAGTTCCCACAAGGTCGGCAGTGAAGCTTTGCTTAGAATAACTCAAGGACAGGAATAAGATCCTAGGGAGATCTTCAGTAGGGGGTTTCTGAAGGGGAAGGGTGATCAGTGGTCCATAGGAACAACATTGAGTTGATTGAATTGTGAGAATAAAGAAGATTCCTATCACAGTGAAAGCATTGATTTCTTTTCCAAAGGAACTTTGGCCTATGGTCAAAGGGAGCCTGACTTTTTGGTATATGTAAGAAGAAGCTGTCTTTTCTATCCAACTAAAATGTCTCCATGAATACATACTGGTATTTGCTGGAATCACTTGCCTCTTGACTTCAGTCGTAGCTATCATGTGTGTTGTTTGTGACCAATAAGCCATGTCAGTGGTATGCATCAAGGGAGTTAAAGAAGAGAAACACACACAGGTACCCTCCCCAGCTTGAGTTGGAACTTTACCAATTAGAACCATCAGCAACCCTGTTTCTAGCCAGCCATGAGGAGAAGGATGTGTGCTTTTGCCTCCCAAAGGACAGCTCCCCAGCCCCCATAGGGATCTTTCACTGACAGTTAAAGTTCTTTCCAACTTCCTTGTATTAGCCCCATCATCCTGATAGCCAATTATTTTTTGTTTTAAATTGTGAGCCTGAGGGGCTGGGGATATGGCCTAGTGGTAGAGTGCTTGCCCCCTATACATTAAGCCCTGGGTTCAATTCCTCACCACCACATATATAGAAAATGGCCAGAAGTTGCGCTGTGGCTTAAGTGGCAGAGTGCTAGCCTTGAGCAAAAAGAAGCCAGGGACAGTGCTCAGGCCCTGAGTCTAAGCCCTCCAGGACTGGCAAAAAAAGAAAAAAAAATTGTGAGCCTGACTCTTTAGCAACAAGAAGGGACACCATCACCCCTGGGGTTGTAGATAAACCTTGCCTGGGGTGGCCAGTGAGCTCTGGGAACAGGGGCAGATCACCCTTCTGTAATCTCTTCAATCTCTTGTGAATCTATTCATTTTGGACACTAAAGGGCCCTTGTGTGTTTTCCACTGTGTAGTGGTCAATCTTTTTCTCTTCTTAGACATTAAGTGATAACTGTCATACATAAAAAGCACACATAAAAACTTTAAGTGCCCAATAAAAAGCAAACACACCACACCTAGGTACCTTAATGTAAATGAAGAAATAGAAGTAACTAGCGGGAACCTCCTCTTAGGCCCTCACTTCCGTCACTATTACCTTTTTTTTTTTTTCATTCCAACGTGGCAACACCTGACTTAGAGTAGTATAGTTAATTTTCACCAGACTTTAGATTTCATAGAAACATAATCATAATGTGCCAGGTACTGGTGGCTCACACCTATAATCCTAGCTACTCAGGAGGCTGAGATCTGAGGATCCTGGTTCAAAGCCAACCAGGATGGGCTGGGAATGTAGTTTAGCTGTAGAGTGCTTGCCTATCATGCATGAACCCTGGGTTTGATTCCTCAGCACATAAACAGAAAAAGCCAGAAGTGGCATTGTGGCTCAAGTAGTAGAGTGCTAGCCTTGAGCAAAAAGGAAGCCAGGGACAGTGCCCAGGCCCTGAGTCCAAGCCCCAGGACTGGTAAAACACACACACACACACACACACACACACACACACACACACACACACACACACACACCAAACAAGCCAGCCAGGGCAGGAAAGTCCATGAGGCTCTTATCTCCAATTAACCACCAGAAAACCAGAAGTAGAGCTGTGACTCCAAGGGGCAGAGTTCTAGCCTTGAGCAGAAAAACGCAGGAACAGTGCCCAGAACCTGAGTTCAGGCCCTATAACCGCCACCAACAACAAAGAAATGGGGGAACTGGCAGGGAGGGGGAAGGAAGGTGGGAGAAAAGTGAGGGAAGGGTAACAATTTTGACACAAAATGCACTCACTACTTTATCTGTGTAACTGTAACCCCTCTGCACATCACCTTGACAATAAAATTAAATTTTAAAAAAGAGAAATAGCTGGGAAGGTGGCCTAGTGGTAGAGCGCTTGACTAGTATGCATGAAGCCCTGGGTTCAATTCCTCAGCCCCACATAAACAGAAAAGGCCAGAAGTGGCGCTGTGGCTCAAGTGGTAGAGCGCTAACCTTGAGCAAAAGAAGCTCAGGAACAGTACTCAGGCCCTGAGTTCAAGCCCCAGGACTTGCCAAAATGAATGAAAGAAAGATATATTATCATAATATGTACTTTTTATGTACCATATTTTGTGAGATTCTTCTATGCTATTGTGAGAAGCTACTATCTGTTCATTCCCATTTGATGACAGTATTTTGAAAGATGTACTTCAATTTATTTATCTATTATTCTATTTATCATTTGTACTGTTTGTGGACATGTCTATTATTTTCAGTTGGGTATATTTTATTTGTTTATATTTTTTGTACCAGTTCTGGGGTTTGAACTCAAGGCTTTCCACTCTTGATTGGCTTTTTTCAAGGCTGAAGCTCTACCACTTGAGCCAGACCTCCACTTCCAGCTTTTTGGTGGTTAAGAATCTCAAGGACAGGGGCTGGGGATATGGCCTAGTGGCAAGAGAGCTTGCATTGTATACATGAGGCCCTGGGTTCGATTCCCCAGCACCACATATACAGAAAACGGCCAGAAGTGGCGCTGTGGCTCAAGTGGCAGAGTGCTAGCCTTGAGCAAAAGGAAGCCAGGGACAGTGCTCAGGCCCTGACTCCAAGGCCCAGGACTGGCAAAACAAAACAAAACAAAACAAAAAAAACACAAAGAATCTCAAGGACAGGGTCTGGGAATATGGTCTAGTGGTGGAATGCTTGCCTCACATACATGAAGCCCTGGATTTGATTCTTCAGCACCACATTTATAGAAAAAGCCAGAAGTGGTCCTGTGGCTCAAGTGGTAGAGTGCTAGTTGAGCAAAATGAAGCCAGGGACAGTGCTCAAGCCCCAAGACTGGCAAAAAAAAAAAAAAAAAAAAAAAAAGAATCTCAAGGATAGCCAGCCAGTGGTGGCTCACGCCTGTAATCCTAGCTACTCAGGAGGCTGAGATCTGAGGCTCTCAGCCAGGGAAGGAAAGTCTGTAAGACTCTTAGCTCCAAGTAACCACCAGAAAACCAGAAGAGGTAAAGTGGTGCTGCTGTGGATCAAAGTGATAGAGTACTAGCTTTGACCAAAAGAGCTCAAGCACAGTGCTCAGGCCCTGAAGGCCCTGAGTTCAAGCCCCAGGACTGACCAGAAAAAAAAAAAAAAAGAATTTCATAGACTTTTCCTGCTTAAGCTGGCAGCTAGGATGACAGCTGTGAGCCGCAGGCGCCCGACTGAGGTACCCCCTTCAAATGCAGGTAGTGGCGATTCAAATGTCAGTTACTGACAAAACAGTGCTGGGCAGGCAGGACACCTGGGTGCCACCTTGCAGAGGGGACTAGCTTGGGTGAATGGAAATCTCCTTCAAGGAAGGAAATGTGAAAAACTCAAGCCACTCACAGATTCCTCTCTCTCTCTCTCTCTCTCTCTACTTGCAGACCTTCTATGTCAAGATGTTCTGGCCCGACAGCACTGTCTATCAACCCCCAAGGCTCTATCTTGCCTCTAAAAATACCTCCAAGACCACAAAACCTCCACCCCTCTGGAACTCTCTCCCTCAGGAGCTTGCCAACCTGACCAGTCTTCTCTACTGGCCTCAAACCCCGGGAGATGGGAAGGATCTTTTGGCCTCCACCAGCCCCCAGACCTCCACTTACCACCTGAGGGGTCCTGGCCAGGCCACCTATGTCCTAGGGGACCACCTAGAGGCCATCCTGGTGGCCAGGGACCACAGGGGCAAGCCCAAGACTCATGGTGGGGATCTGTTTCAGGCACGGCTCCTGGGTCCGGAATTAAGAGCAGGGGCACCAGGGGATGTGAAGGATCTAGAGAATGGCACCTACCTGTTGTCCTTCCCCCTGCTCTGGGCTGGGAGGGCTCAAGTTCAAGTCCGACTGATCCATTCCAGCGAGGCAGTTGGGGTTCTGCGGAGAATCTGGAGAGAGAACCAGGCCACAGTTAATTTTAGAGGCTATTTCCGGGGGATGAAAGGGACGGAAGAGATTGTGATTTGTAATGCTGATCCCCATGCCACAGGAACTAAAGGGTCTACCTGTCAATACAGGGATGTGGTTTCTGGTGAGCTCTGGTTCTGTGCTAAGCCCCCTACCCTCCCCTGTAGCTCCTTAGTTGGTCATTCAAGTGGAAGTTACCTGAAGGTGACCACACATGAAGAGGATGCTTTGCTGGCGTGGTAAGACATCAAGAATCTGGGGTAGGTCAACCCTAAATCACATCCCGCCTTCTCAATTGCTCCCTCGTGCCCACTGCCATTTATTTATTCCCTACTCTCAATCATCACATGTTGGTTGAGCACCTACTATATGAAGACAGGGCTACACAGACATACACTGCTGCTTAGGCTATTTATTCAGATGCTAAGATTATATATTCATTGATCTTTGGCTTAAAGGAAAAGAAAAGACAAAGTGCTTAAGATAGAGCAAATCATCTCAGGGCAAAAGTGGCTTGAGTGCTTCATTTACTTCTCTAGATTTCTGTCTTCACCTAGATTTTAATCTGAGACTGCATTGTTGTTTAGAGCCTTAATTATTTGTCCAAGCATGGTAGCACATACCTAGAATCCCTAGTTACTCAGGAGACAAAGACCAGGAGAATCAGTTTGAAACCAACCCAAGCCCTCTTCTCCCTAAAAATGACACCATCACCTCACCCAAAAAGCCACACATGGTGGTTTGTGTCTAAGCAAGAGGCCATAGATAAGAGCATTGAAGAAGCCAGCCTTGAATAAAAATGGGAACTCTCTCTAAAAAGTGATTTAGGCAAAAAGGGCTGTGGGCATGGCCCAAGTGGTAGAACACCTCCCTAATAAAGCAAAGCCAGAGTTCAAACCCCAGTACACAGCCCAAAATTTTTTCAATATTCAAGATTACATAAAGTTTTTAGATTTGGTGACTCTATTGTACATTTCAACAGTTTTTTTTAATTTCCAGAATGTGGAATGTGACCATTTGACTGTATCAACTAAGTATAATGTCCCTGAGAACCATCCAAGTTCTTGCATGTATCAATAATTTATTCTTGGGCTGCCCTGAGCATGATGGCAAACACTTGTAATCCTAGATACCCAGGAGGATCATTGTTTAAAGCCAGAGTGGATGACAGCCTAGGACCTTATCTGCAAAATAAACTAAATCTGGCCAACAGTGACTTACACCTGTAATCTCATGCTCTTGTTTAACTTTTTCCCTCAAGATTGGTTGGTGCTCTACCATTTGAGCCATACCTCTATATCCAGCTTTTTGCTGGTTAACTAGAGATAATTGTCTCATGGAATATTCTTCCCAGGCTGTTTTGCTTTTTTGTTTTTGTTTTTTTCCAGTCCTGGGACTTGAACTCAGGTCCTGAGCACTGTCCCTGGATTCTTTTTGCTCAAGGCTAGCACTCTATCACTTGAGCCAAGCACCACTTCTGGCTTTTTCTGTGTATGTGGTGAAGAATCAAACCCAGGGCTTCATGTATACGAGGTGAGCACTCTTGCCACTAGGCCATATTCCCAGCACTTCCCAGGCTGATTTGAACCGCAATCCTCATAGCTTGACTTCCTAAGTAGCTGAAATTACAGGCACAATTTTTCTCTAGTATTACAGTTGTTTAATCATTCACTCATAGGAGGACATTTGAGGTATATCTAGCATTTTGCTGTTATCAGCAAAACTTGTATGAATCTTCACTTATAGGATTTTATGTGCACATAACTTTTTACTTATTTTATTTTAATTTTTGCCAGTCCTGGGGCTTGAACTCAGCCTGAGCTCTGTCCCTGGCTTCTTTTGGCTCAAGGCTAGCACTCTGCCAACTTGAGCCACAGCACCACTTCATGCCTTTTCTATATATGTGGTGCTGAGAAATTGAACCTAGGGCTTCATGTATACAAGGCAAGCACTCTTGCCACTAGGCCATATTCCCAGCCCACAACTTTTTATTTCTCAGGAATAAAGGCCTGAATATAATTTTTCAGTTTTGTGATTGGCAGATGTTTAGTTTGGTAGGAAATGGTCATTTTGGGGGACCAGGTGACTGAATTGTATTATAGTCTCACTAGTCATGTAATGGAGCTCTTGTTTCCCTCAGTTCTGCCCAGCACTTTGTGCAAATACTACTTTTACTTATGTGCTTGGTGGCGATTGGGGGTCTAATCCAGAGGCTCTGCACAGGCTGGGCAAGCACTCTTCTCTGAAAGTTCACAAAGTATCTCTGAAGTTACTTACGTAATAGAAGATCTAATGAAGTAACCGTGAACTGTCAGATTGAAGCATAAGTGAAGACAAGAATCTAAGTAAAGAAGTAACAGTGTGATAATTTATTTTTCTTTTAAGCCAAATTTTACTTTGTTTTATTTTTAGTTATTTGATCTGGGTTTTATTTGGGGGGGCGGGTCAGTTGCAGGGCTTGAACTCTGTCCTGGGCACTGTCCCTGAGCTTTTTCACTCAAGGCTAGTGCTCTACCACTTGAGCCACAGCTCCACTTTGGCTTTCTGGTGGTAAGGTAAAAGTCTCACAGACTTTCCTGCTTGAGCTGGCTTTGAACCACAATCCTCAGAACTAGCCTCCTATGTAGCTAGGATTCCAGGTATGAGCCACCAGTGCCCAGCCTATTTGATCTCTCTCTCTCTCACACACACACACACATACACTCTTGCTCTCTTGCTCTCTCTCATATATCTGGGTATTGGTGGGGTTTTTTGCTCAAAGCAGCATGCTACCACTTAAGCCACACCTCCACTTCTGCCTTTTTTTTTTCTTTTTGTAGAAGTCCTGGGGCTTGAACTCAGGGCCTGAGACTAGCGCTCTACCACCTGAGCCATATCTCTTGCCACTAGGCCATATCCCCAGCCCCGACCTGAGCCATATCTCTACTTCTGACTTTTTTGCTGGTTAATTGGAGATAAGAGTCTCACAGACTTTCCTGCCCGGGCTGGAATCAAATCACAATCCTCAGCTCTCAGCCTCCTGAGCAGCTAGGATTCTAGGCATTAGATACCAGCACCAGGCTAGCAATTCAACCTCCTTGATACAATTATTATACACTAAAAATAATGACAGGGGAGTACACAGGTTCTGTTGCTAGGCAGGTGCCAGAGGGAAAGAGGAGGGCCAATTGAGAGAGCTAATGAGAGTGATAATGGTCAAAGTACTTTATATGCAAGTATGAAAACAGAACAATGAAACCTGCTGAAACTATCTTAAGAAGAGGAGAGGAGAGAGTAACAGAGGCGGTGGGTGGATGGAGTACACTGTATGAAGGTATAGGAAAGTCACAATAACCTCCCTTTTACAACTAATGCATATTAAGAAAAGAGCCAGGTTCTAGTGGCTCACACCTGTCATCTTAGCTACTCAGGAGGCTGAGATCTGAGGATCACAGTTTGAAGCCAGCTGGGGCAGGAAATCTCCAATTAATCACCAAAAAGTGGGAAGTAGAATTGTGGCTCAAAGTGGTAGAGTGCTAGCCTTGAGCAGAAAAGCTAGAGAAGGGAAGGGAAGGGAAGGAAAGGGAAGGGAAGGGAAGGGAAAGGGAAAGGGAAAGGGAAAGAAAGGAAGGCTCTGGTGGCTCACATTTATAATCCTAGCTACTTGGGAGGCTAAGACCCGGAGGATGTTGGTTAGAGGCTAACCAGAACAGAAAAGTTCCCCAGACTTCATCTCCAAAATAATTAGCAAAATGCTGGCCTGGAGGTATGGCTCAAGTAGTAGAATGCCAACGCACTAAGTTCAAATCCCAGTCCCACAAAAACACAACCAACATATAAACCATTTTACCTGATGATCTTCCCTCCCTCTCTCCCTAGGAATGTGACGGACAAGCTGCTTCCTGAGGGCATCTCTCCATTCTTGATCAGTCCCCAAGCCACTGGGAATATCGGTGTGGGTAAGGGGGAACTGGGAGATGCTAGAGAGGGGTGGGCAGTGTTAATGACTCAAATTGATTTTATTTCTCTAAGCTCCATTTCGAGTTTGGCTTCTCCCTGCCAGAGCAGTGTTATATAATGGTTAGTACTATGGGCTGTAAATGCTATATCCCTGTCCATCACACTTGTCTTTATATTTGTTCATGTGGCTCGAGTAGTAGAGTGCTTGCCTTGATGGAAAAAGCCAGGCAAGAATATGAGTCCCTGAGTTCAAGTCCCAAGGACTAAAGGTTTTGTAAAGAAGTTAATGAAGGGCTGGGAAGGTGGTTTAGTGGTACAGTGCTTGCCTAGTATTCATGAAGCCCTGGGTTCGATTCCTCAGCACCACATACACAGAAAAAGCCAGAAGTGGGGCTGTGGCTCAAGTGGCAGAGTGCTAGCCTTGAGCAAAAAGAAGCTAGGGACAGTGCTCAGGCCCTGAGCTCAAGCTCCAGAACTGGCAAAAGAAAAACAAAACAAGTTAAGTGACATGATACATGTCATAGCATTTAGGAGACAATCTAATCTATTATCATAAAGCTTGGTACATTAGCTCTTTTTTTAAAATTACTTTGCCTGTCATGTTTTTCTCCTTCTGATAATAGCTCTGCCCCCCAGGCAGCCATGCCACCCTGGCCTCCGCTCTCCAAAGCCCTCTGGCTTCTATTACCAAAACAAATGGCACTCGCTGTCCTGTTCTGCCCGCTCCTTCTCCAGTGTGGACAGCATCCTGGACTGCCTGGCCGGCCACGTGGTCCACATGATGGGGGACTCAACGCTGCGGCAGTGGTGGGAATATCTTCAGGACACTGTGCCTTGTGAGCGGTGGAGAGGGGAGGGCAGGACACGAGGTGGGGGAGGTTAGCCAAGAGATGGGTGGGGCAGGGGCCCTTTGTGAATAAAGGAGAGGTTGTGCTGCCTTCCTATTTCAACAGAAGTATGTAACCAGGTCAAACCACAACATAAACGTTTCAAATAACACAAGGTGGATTCCAAGAGCGAGCATTTCCTCTTCTAACTAAAGTTGAAATGTTGGGCTGGGAATATGGCCTAGTGGCAAAAGTGTTTGCCTCATATACGTGAATCCTTGGGTTCAATTCCCCAGCACCATATATATAGAAAACGGCCAGAAGTGGTGCTGTGGCTCAAGCGGTAGAGTGCTAGCCTTGAGCAAAAAGAAGCCAGGGACAGTGCTCATGGTCTGAGACCAAGGCCCAAGACTGGCAAAAAAAAAAAAAAAGAAACCAAAAAATAAAATAAAATAAAGTTGAAATGTGAGGGGCATAAAATTCAAGCTTTTGTCCCTCCCACCTCAATTTATTTGTGTGTGTGTGTGTATGTGTGTGTGTGTATGTGTGTGTGTGTGTATGTGTGTGTTTATGCTAGGGCTGGAACTCAGAGGCTGGGCACTGTCCCTGAGCTACTTTTACTTACCGCTAGCACTACCACTTCTACAACTCTACTTCTAACTTTTTGGTTGGTTAATTAGAGATGAGTTTCATGGACTTTCCTGCCTGGGCTGGCTTCGAACCTTGATCTTTAGATCTTAACTTCCTGAGTAGCTAAGATTACAGGTGGAAACCCTCAGTATCTGTCTCTCTCTCTCTCTTTTTCTGTGTGTGTGTGTGTGTGTGTATGTGTGTGTGTGTGTGTGTGCAGTACTGGAACTTGAACTCAAGGCCTTGATGCTCTTGCTCCCTCAAAGCTAGTGCTCTACCATTTGAGTCACACCTCCAGACCAGCTTTTGGCTGATTATTTTGGGGGATGGGATTTAAATATGGCCTTGAAGGAGTATCTAGGATTACAGATGTGATCATGTTTTTATACACAATTCAAATGAGATTATCATAGCTGGGTGCGGGTGATTCATATCTAATTCTAGCTAGCTACCTAGGGAAGTTAAGATTGAAAAATTACGGTTCAAAGCTAGCTTGTGAATAAGTCTGAGAGGCTCCATTTTCCAAAAATAACTAGCAGAAAGCCAGATATGGCTCATGGTAGAGCTGAATGAACATAAGGCCCTAAGTTTAAACCCCACTACCCTACTCACAAAATGATGATTATACCCAAAAGTAATTTAATAATTCCTTAAATCTAATATCTAATTTATCACCAAATTTCCCAGACCAAGGCCAGGCGCCAGTGACTCAGCCTGTAATCCTAGCTACTTAGGAGGTTGAGATCTGAGGAACATGGTTCAAAGTCAGCCTAGACAGTGTTGTAGGAAGTACAGCTGACTCCATTTTGACTAGGGAAACATAGTAGGAAATGTTGGGGGGAGTAGATCAACCTTACCCCAAAATTCTGCTTCTGTAAATGGCTTAACTGGTTATTTGCTCTACTCCCTGTGTCAACTTCCTACCTCTGTGCCACGCTTGCTTTGTTGTGTGCTCTACCCCCTGCGTCAACCTCCTATATCTGTGAACTTATTGCATGCTCTACCCGCTTTTTCAAGCCCCTACATCTGTGCTACACTTTTATAAACCCCAATTTGAGGACTGCTCAGGGTCACAGTAGCAGTTTCCGAGTCTACACTGTGTTCCCGGCTGGTCAGTCTGCTTTTCACTGTCGCAGTTCAGCTCCTGAGTCTGTGTTGCGTCCCTGGCCAGTCCACTTTATGCTTCCCCAATAAATCCATATTTTTGCTCGAGATTTTCTCTGAGTGGTGGACTCTTGGAGGGACAGGGAATCCCCTCCCTCGAACCCTGTAACATTTCTAACCCCGTAACAGTAGGAAAGTCCATGAGACTCTTATCTCCAATTAACCACCAAAAAAGTGGAAGTGGCGCTGTGGCTCAAAGTGGTAGAATGCTAGTGTTGCGCGAAAGAGCTCAGGGATAGTGCCCAGGCCCTGAATTCAAGCCCCACAACTGACAAAAAAAAAACACACCAAAATATCCCAGATTGTCCTCAAAAGCCTATATAATTTTCAATACTTAGTTGTTTTCTTTCTGCTTATTGTTAAGGCAGGGTTCCTTTTTGCCCAGGTTAGCTTGGATTGCAATCCTCCTGGTTATGCTTCCCATCATAGCTGGAATGTTGAGATGAAGTCGCACAAACTTTTTTTTTTTTAATCTTAAATAACTTCAGACTCTGCTCCTTACAACCCCAGCCTCCTGAGTAGCTAGAATAACAGTGTGAACATTGGGAATTCAGTTTCATACTGTTTTTTTTTTTTTTGTCAGTCAGGGCTTGAACTCAGGGCCAGGATGCTGACTCTGAGCACTTCTGCTCAAGGCTAGTGATCTACCACTTTGAGCCACCGCACCACTTTCAGTTTTTTGAGTGGTTAATTGGAGATAAAAGTCTTATGGGGATTTTGCTGCCTGGGCTGGCTTCAAACCATGATCCTTTGATCTCCACTTCCTGAGTAGCTAGGATTAAAGGTGAGTCACCAATTTCTGGTAACACTCAAAGTTTTTTGTGTGCACGTTACCAGTACCACTGTTGCCTGACTTTGGGTGTCTTTTTATTTCATTTTCTTGCCTAATTTCTCTGGCTAGGACTTTGAAGAATCCTAGCACTTGATTTCAAGGAACTTTTCTTGAGAGAATCATAGCTCAGGGGCAACCCAGCCTAAAGGGAGATCCTATCGTGACAATAACCAATGCAAAAAGGGGGCTGGAGGCCTGGCTCAAGTGGTAAAGTATCTTGCCTAGCAATTTTTATGAGTGTGTGTGATTCAAGGGGCTTAAACTCAAGGCCTGGGCACTGTCCCTAAGCTTTTTTTTTTTGCTGAAGGCAAAATACTGTATCCAGGATTACAAGTATGAGCCATCAGTGCCCAGCTCTGCCTAGAAATCTGAGCTTCAATTCCCTAGTAACATACACACACATACACGAGACAGTGCACAATGTGATATGACTCGATCCTTCTCTTTCCTCATCCCCACAGCCCTGAAGCCAATAAATCTACACTCCGTGTATCAAGTGGGACCCCTGATGGCCGTGGAGACCTCTCGGGGCATTGTGCTGCACTGGCGAGCCCACAGCTGGCCCTTGCGCTCTCCCCGCACACCTGTAGCTGCCCTGCACTCTGTGGCCAGGGAACTGGACATCATGGTTGGGGGCCCCCACACTGTGGTGGTGTTTGGTCTTGGAGCCCATTTTACCACCTTCCCTCCATCCATCTTCAGGCGACGTCTGGCAGGGATTCGAGCAGCTGTGATGGCCCTGCTGGCCCGGGAACCCCACACACTTGTGGTCATTAAACTGGCCAACACTGGCTATAAGTCTGTGTATGGCAGTGACTGGTTGACACTGCAGGTGAACCGGATGCTCCGAGCTTCCTTTGCTGACCTCCCTGTGGCTTTTGTGGATGCCTGGGAAATGACTTCCAGCCTGGCTGTGCCTGACAACATCCACCCAGGAAGGCTCATTGTCCAAAATGAGGTGGACGTACTTCTGTCCTTCATCTGCCCATCCTGAGTGCTCCTGAGTGAAGTGCCAGACTTTGAAGTCAGGCCCCACTTTACCACGTGAACCCTACTTTACCACGTGAACCTGAGATAAGCAGGCCCTGTAAGCAGACCCAGGGCAAGCTTATTAGGGCCCAGCCAGTCAAGAACTCTAACCCCTGGGAATGCTCAACTCTAACCACTGAGGTGCCAGACTTTGAAGTCAGGCCCCACCACGTGAACCCCATTTTAGAATCGAACCCTGAGCCAATCAGATTTGTACCTGTGTTCTAATCTTGCTTGCACAGGTGATTGTTGTAATCTTGTTCTTTGCCTTTATAAGCCCTGTGTGATCACAGCTCGGGGCTTCCTCCTAACCTCCGCTGTGTCGGTGGGTAGGACGAGGCCCGAGTTGGCAGCTCGTTAAATAAAGCCTTGCCTTGCTTTTGCATTTCGGAGTGTCTGAATCTCGGTGGTCTTCTTGGGGGTGGTCTTGCGACTTGGCACAACATTTGGGGGCTCGTCCGGGATAGCCCCAGAGACCCCGAGATCCCAGACTCCGAAGGTAAGAAAACAGCGGCTTATACTTGTAGGGCGCGAGTCAGTTTGGTTTTTGGCCGGAACTGACCAGGAGGGCCTCCTAAACGAGACTCAACCCGCCCACCTTGTACTTGGGTCTGCTCCTTCTGCTTATCTGGCAGGAGGTTGTGGGCCAACTCGGGTCCACTCCTTCTGCACCCTTGCAGGAGGTTGTGGGCCAACTCGGGTCCACTCCTTCTTGCAGGAGGTTGTGGGCCAACTCGGGTCCATTCCTTCTGCACCCTTGTAGGAGGTTGTGGGCCAGCTTGGGAGATCTCCAACTCGTAGCTTTTCTTAGGCCTGTGTGTTTTCCTCCTTTTGTATTACATCTGATCAGAGCTATGGATAACGTTCTATCTTGAGGACCTCCATCTAGCCCCCTAGACTTGATCCTAGCTCACTGGAGGGAGGTTAAGGAGATAGCTCATTTTTGTGAGTTTCTTTCTTGCACTGTGCCTGACTGACAAACGGATGATGGGGAACGTTCCTTCCACTCCCCTGGACTTGAAAATGTATGGCCAATGCTTATTCAGCGCGCTTTAAGATCTTTTGAAAATGTATGTGTGTGTGCATGTGTGAGTGTGAACATGTTCAAGACTGCAGTATGATGCAAAACTAAGTTTAAATTCAAAGGTCTTCATGCCATGCAGTAACTGGGACTGAAAAAAAGAAAGAGGCTCTTTTGAAACAAGCAGCCCGTAAGCAAAGGGCGGCACCTGGTTTCAGATTGCCTGTGAGCTTCAGTTTTTCCGATGCAGATAAAAGCTAAAGTGTTGTGTTAGTGTTAGAAAGGCTTTGGAAATCAAGAATACATTTCTAGATAAGAAATTTGGAAGTAAAATTGTCCTAAATAATTATTGCAAAGTGAGAAAAGGAGAATTATGGCTACCAAAATGTTTAATTGCCATTCCAGCTTCTTTGTAGGTTTTTTGTAACAGTTTCCAGCAGGCCCACAGAGAAGCACAGGTGATTCCTACAAGTTTGTCAAGATCTAATACTGACCCTTAATAAGTTCCAGGTAAGAGAGCATGCTTAAAAACTACTTCTGTGTGGACCACCTTGTTGCTTATAATTGGAGTAAAGTGGCCCCTTATAAGACTCATTGGTCTGAATCTGCGGTTCAAAGCCAGCCCAGGCAAAGAAAGGTCCCTGTGAGAGACTTGTCTCTAATCAGCCAGCAGAGTGCTGGGAACGGAGTGGTGTGGAGCTCAAAAGTGGTAGGGTGCTAGTCTTGAGCTGGAGAGCTGAGGGACAGCACTCAGGCCCTGAGTCCAAGTCGAAAGTCACTCCTCCTGGGACAAAAGTGATGGAGCATCCAGAGGCAGTAAGCCGCTGCTTGGATGGCAGAGATGGTGTCAGATCCTAGAGTCACTCCTATTTGGCCTTTCAAAAGTTAATCAAAGCTGGGAAGTCCTAGAAGAATAGTTCATAAGCATGCCTTTCCAATGCCCATGTCTGTCTACTGGGCAGGAATTTACCAGTCATCTGTGATAGTGGTTAAGTAAGGGTAAGTTTGTCAAATGAGAGGATAGATTAAAATCTCACCCCCCACATTTACTCAAAGCCCTGACTGGCAGTAAGAATTTTAAGCTGATACATCTGTTTAGGAAAGAAAGCTTGTAGACCTGAGATTGTGTTGTGTCCTTATTGAGATCTGTTAAAGGCCTGTCAGCTTGCCAATGCCCCCAATCAACAGATTAACCACGGTGGAAGGGACCCTAGATGGCATCACCACTTGGGTTCATTGCTTCCACGCCAGGCCAGCTGACCCCTTTGCCCTGGATGACAACTACCGTGATGGAACATGGGAGGTCTCCAAGCACCCAACTCAGCCGCTTCGCCTTCGCCTCAAGAAAAGAAAGTTAGACTGAATATTGTTATAATTTTCTTTTTGCCTTCTTTCCTTACTACCCTGGCTAGTGTTAATGTTATTTTGGCAGCTCACTCCAAAGTGAGGTGAATCCTGCAGTCCCTTGGTAAAGTAGACTAAGGTTATAGGTTCCTGGCTAGGTAAGGTCAACGCCCCCGAGTCAGCCTGAAGAAATTACAGAAGATGGATGATCTTCACCCATCAGCCCCCCTTTAAAACCGAGGGACCAGAGTTATTTTCGGATACTACTTTTGGCCCTACTGGCCCATGCCTTACCTCTATATCATCCCCTAGACATGCAAGCCATTGAAATGGACAGAATGGAGCCATGATTGGCTCCCAAGGTACCAAAAAGAAAAAGGGGGAAATGAGGTGCCAGACTTTGAAGTCAGGCCCCACCACATGAACCCATTTTAGAATCGAACCCTGAGCCAATCAGATTTGTACCTGTGTTCTAATCTTGCTTGCACAGGTGATTGTTGTAATCTTGTTCTTTGCCTTTATAAGCCCTGTGTGATCACAGCTCGGGGCTTCCTCCTAACCTCCGCTGTGTCGGTGGGTAGGACGAGGCCCGAGTTGGCAGCTCGTTAAATAAAGCCTTGCCTTGCTTTTGCATTTCGGAGTGTCTGAATCTCAGTGGTCTTCTTGGGGGTGGTCTTGCGACTTGGCACAACAACCACCCCTAGAATGCCTCCAAGAATTTCATTGGACTGAGCAGATGCAAAAAGCCTTTGAGGCAATCTAGAAAAGCCTTCTGGAAGCTCCTGCCTTAGGCCTACTTGACATGAATACCAAGAGAGGGGGCTACTGACAGCCGAAGGAAAGGCCATTAGAAACAAGCAGGAGATTTTAAGCCTCATCCGGGCCCTATGGGCCCCAGCAAAGATTGCCATTATGCACTGTCCGGGTCATCAAAAGGGAGTTGATTCGGTGACTAGAGGGAATAATCTGACTGACCAGGCAGCTAAGGAAACAGCCCTTCAGCCCAGAGAAGTATTGACTCTAGTAGACCCAGAGCCACGAGCTTTGCCTCCTGTGCCCCAGTATTCCCAAGAAGACTTGGAGTGGATGAAGAAAAATCCCATGGCCCACAAAACCCCGAACAGAGAAGGAAACAATGACTGGTAGAAAACTTGTGAAGGGAAACTTATCTTGCCACAAGGGCTGGGTAAGGGGATTCTTAAGAGAATCCACCGAGCTTCTCACATGGGAACCCGAAGAATGCAGGACTTGCTCCGACACTCCAAAGTGAAAATTAGACAAGGAGATCAACTTATTGAAGATATTGTTAAAAATTGCAAGGCCTGTCAGCTCACCAATGCCCCCAATCAACAAGTTACTAAAGGAGCTCGCCTCCGTGGGGATAGGCCAGGCATGTATTGGGAAGTAGATTTCACAGAAATTAAACCTGGAAGATTTGGATACAAATATTTGCTAGTTTTTTGTAGACACCTTTTCAGGATGGGTTGAAGCTTATCCAACAAAGCATGAGACCGCAAATGTAGTGGCTAAGAGGATCCTGGAAGAAATCCTACCCAGGTATGGCTTCCCATCCACCATTGGGTCGGACAACGGACCGGCCTTCATCTCAAAAGTAAGTTAGGGAATAGCTGCTGCACTGGGGACGGATTGGAAATTGCATTGTACTTATAGACCCCAGAGTTCAGGACAGGTAGAGAGAATGAATCGGACTCTAAAAGAGACCTTAACTAAATTGGCCTTAGAGACTGGCGCAGACTGGGTGTCACTCCTTCCTTTTGCTCTGCTTAGAGGAAGAAATTCTCCCTATCAGCTTGGCTTTACTCCTTTTGAAATAATGTACGGGTACCCCCCACCCATTATCCCTAGCCTTCAGACTGAATTGCTTGCTGATTTGGATATGCTGAATTTTTATGTAAACTTGATTATTTGCAGCTCATGCACAAGAATATGTGGCCCCAGCTTAAGGCATTATATGATTCTGCTTCTGTCTCTAGCCCCCATTTATTCAGACCAGGGGACTGGGTGCTCGTCTGGAGGCATAACCCCAAATCCTTAGAACCACGGTGGAAGGGACCCTATGTAGTGCTACTGACTACTCCCACTGCCCTCAAGGTAGACGGCATCGCCACTTGGGTCCATTGCTCCCACACCAGGCTAGCTGACCCCTTTGCCCTGGACGACGACTACTGTGGTGGAACATGGGAGGTCTCCAAGCACCCGACTCAGCCGCTTCGCCTTCGCCTCAAGAAAAGAAAGTTAGACTGAATATTGTTATAATTTTCTTTTTGCCTTCTTTCCTTGCTACCCTGGCTAATGTTGATGTTATTTTGGCAGCTCACTCCAAAGTGGGGTGACCCCCTTATTTTAGCAACTAAGGAAGCCCCCTTAGGAACCTGGTGGCCAGACTTACTTATGTGATCTGGCCACAGGCAACTGGGATGTTCCAGATCACTTGGATCCGAACCTGAATAAGCGACTTCCTGAGTGTGATGAGCAGGAGTCCTGTCCAGTTTGATGTGTGCAGTCCCTTGATAAAGTAGACTAAGGTTATAGCTTGCTGGCTAGGTAAGGTCAACGCCCCTGAATCAGCCTGAAGAAGTTACAGAAGATGGATGATCTTCACCCATCAGCCCCCCTTTAAAACGGAGGGACCAGAGTTGTTTTTGGGAAGATGAGGCAGGATAAACTAGAGGCATGCAAAACAGAGGTACAGAGACTGTACTTGTGAGAAATGGTGACAGGCCCTTTGGTTACTACTTTGGGCCCTATTGGCCCATGCCTTATCTCTATATCATCCCCTAGACAGGCAATCCATTGAAATGGACAGAATGGAGCCATGATTGGCTCCCAAGGTACCAAAGAAAAAAAGGGGAAATGAAGTGCCAGACTTTGAAGTCAGGCCCCACTTTACCGCACTACCGCGCGAACCCTACTTTACCACATGAACCTGAGACAAGCAGGCCCTGTGAGCAGACCCAGGGCAAGCTTATTAGGGCCCAGCCGGTCAAGAACTCTAACCGCTGGGAATGCTTAATTCTAACCACCCCTAGAATGCCTCGAGCCCTATCAGATTTGTACCTGTGTCCTAATCTTGCTTGCTTGAACACCTGATGCTGTAACTTTGTTTTTGCCTTTATAAGCTCTGTGTAATCGCAGCTCGAGGCTGGCTCCTAACCTCCCCTGTGTCGGTAGGTAGGACGAGGCCTGGGCCGCGGCCCCGCTTGAATAAAGTCTTGCCTTGCTTTTGCATTTCGGAACGTCTGAGTCTCGGTGGCCTTCTTGGTGGTCGTCTCGCGACATGGCACAACACTGAGAAGACCGGCTCTGTGCTGGACAGAGCCTGAGGCCTGGTCACTGGAATGGCAAAGAGCTACCATGAGACATTAAGCAAACAGTTCAATCCAGGGGAAAGTAATTTCCCCAAGACAGACTGCCTCATGTGATCAACCATTACTCAGATTTTGGTGAACCTCTAATGATATATAAATGAGATATTTTATATGCCTGTTGTTCTTGTATCAGAGCTTGAACTCACAGCCTCAGGCTCTCACTTAGCTTTTTCTTTTCCTCAATGCATTTGCTATACCTCTTGAATCATGCCGCTGGTCCGGTTTCTTGCTGGTTGATTGGGAGATGCAGTCTTCTCAGATTCTTACTTTGGTTGGCTTCAAACTTGGATCCTCAGGTCTCCAAAATTTTGAGTAGCTAGGATTATAGACATGAGCCACCAGTGCCCAGCTGTGCTGTGTGTGTGTGCGTGCGTGCATGTGTGCCAGTCCTGTGGCTTGAGCTCAAGTCCTGGGCACTGTTCTGGAACTTTTACACTCAAGGCTAGCACTCCATCACTTGAGCCTAGCTCCACTTCTGTACTTTTGGTGGTTAATTCTTGCCTAAAATGGCTCAAATTGCAATCCTAAAATCTGAGCCTCCAGATTAGCTGCTATTACAGGCATGAGCCACCAGTGCCAGCTTCAGTAAACTGCGTGTGTGTGCGCGTGCGTGTGTGTGCACGCGCATGTGTGCGCGCGTGCTGGCCCTGGGGCTTAAATTCAGGATTGTCACTGCCTCTGAGCTTTTTCATTCCATTTAAGGTTAGTGTGTTACCATTTGAGCCACATCTCCATTTCCCGCCTTTTTTTTTTTTTTTTTTTTGCCAGTCCTGGGGCGTGGACTCAGGGCCTGAGCACTGTCCCTGGCTTCTCTTTGCTCAAGGCTAGCACTCTACCTCTTGAGCCACAGCGCCACTTCTGGCTTTTTTCTATATATGTGGTGCTGAGGAATCAAACCCAGGGCTTCATGTATAGGAGGCAAGCACTTTACCACTAGGCCATATTCCCAGCCCACCCTTGAGCTTCTTTTGTTCAAGGCTAGCACTCTACCACTTGAGCCATAGAGCCACTTCTGGCTTTTTCTGTGTATGTGGTACTGAGGAATTGAATCCAGGGCTTCATGCATGCTAGGCAAGCACTCTATACACCTACGCATCTTCCCAGCCCATTTCCTGCTTTTTGATGGTTAATTGGAGATACAATTCTCAGAGATTTTCCTGCCCAGGTTGGCCTTGAACCACAATCCTCGCATCTCAACCTCCCGAGTAGCTAGAATTACAGGCCTGAACCTCTGCTGCCTGGCTGCTTAGGTTAACTTTGATCTTAATTTTCATTTCACCAGCTCTCCTCTTTCACTCTGACGAATGTTGTCCAAGGTACTGGAGCTACTGAGAAGAGGCAGAAGTTCTGCGGAATCTGGCACCCTGGGGACAACACAGGCCATTATACATACAGGGAATCCATAGCAGACCTGAACTCACAGTCTCAAGTTCCTGTGCTTCCATCTTTAACTCTGAGGCCCCTGCAGCCCAGCAAGCTGCAAAGGTGCTACTTTGATCATTAGAAATCTTTCCTTCCTCCATCTCTCTCTCTCTCCCTTTCTCTCTCTTCAGTCCTGGGGTTGGAACTCAGTTCCTCATGCTTTTTAGGACTACACTCTACTGCCTGACCCATGCCTCCAGTCTTCAGTTCACCCAAGTGACCCCAAATCACCTGCTGTCTAAGCCTGTGTAGTCATGAGTGACGCTGTCCAGATGCGCCCTCCTTGGGATCATTCTGCATCAGCCCTCTAAAGTTCTATGTGAGGTGTGAGTGTGTGTGTGTGTGTGTGTGTGTGTGTGTGTACTAGGATCTGAGGACCCAGTACCTAGGCTTTCATGCTCTCACTTGGCTTTTTATTGCTCAAGGCTGGGACTCTAACACTTGAGCCACACCTCCACTTCTGGCTTTTTTGTGGTTGCAAGACTGAGGCATGTACTCAATACCTGATTTTGCTCATTGGCTGGTGTTCTACCATCTGAGCCAAGCCTCTAACCACTACTTCTACTCTGGCTTTTTTCTGGTTAATTGGAGATGAGAGTTTTATAGACTTTCCTGCCCAGGCTGGCTTTGAATCTTGATCTCCTGATTAGCTAGGATTACAAATGTGCACTACCAGCACCTAGCCTGGCATGGGGGTCTTGATGGTCTTACACCAAGCTGTGCTTATCTCTTTCCAAAGCACAGAACTATGTCCTCACCTCTTCCCCAGAATCAAATTCCCCATATGCCACAAGCTCCCTTGGCACGCAGTCTATTCAGTAAATGCACGAGTTACATATGTGGCTCTGCTTGGGCACTGAGGATAGAGCAGTGAGCAAAACTCTGCTCTCTGACACTTCTGTACAAGAAGAGTTAAAACCATAAAAACATAGAAGTTACACAGACATTTAGACAATGATGTGTCATACAGAAAATGTAAGTCAGGTGTAGCACTTGAGAAGCAGAGGCCAGAAGATGATGGGTTCAAGGCCAACCATGGATTATATAGTGAGACCCTGTCTCAAAAAGAAGCTGGAGGCATGGCTCAAGTGGTATGGCACCTGCCTAACAAGCTCAAGACTCAGTGTTCAAACCCCAGTATCATAACAAAAGAAAGAAAAGAATATTTTTTTAATGCAACAAACAAACTAGCCAGGCATTGTGGTACAGGCCTGTAATCCCAGCACTTAACAGGTAGAGGATGGAGGATTGGGAATTTGAGGCTAAATTTGGGTAAAGGTAGCAAGGTAGTGGGGACTAAAGTTGCGGCTTAAGAATGCTCACCTAGCTGGGCTCTGGTGGCTGACACCTGTAATCCTAGCTACTCAGGAGGCTGAGATCTGAGGATCAGGGTTCAAAGCCAGCCCTGACAGGAAAGTCTGTGTGACTCTTTTCTCCAACTAACCACCAGAAAACTGGAAGTGGTGCTGTGGCTCAAGTGGTAGAGTGCTAGCCTTGAGCTGAGGAGCTCAAGGAGTGTTCAAGCCTCATGACTGACAAAAAGTAAAAAAATAAAATAAAGAATGCTCACCTATTGATGGAAATTAGGACTCATGTGAATAGTACCAATCCTCCCCGCCCCTCAAAAAAGAATGCTCATTTAGCCAGGTGCTGATGGACTCTACCTGTAAATCTGAGCTATGCAGAAGGCTGAGATTTGAGGATCAGAGTTCAAAGCTAGTCCAGGCAAGAAAGTTCATGAGACTCATCTCCAATGCTGGAAGTGGTGGTGTGGCTCTCAAGAGCCACCAGCCATGAGTGAAAAAGCTAATCAGAGGTCCTAAATTCACGCGTGCGCACACGCGCGCACACACACACACACACACACACACACACACACACGGGAAGGGAAGGGAAGGGAAGGGAAGGGAAGGGAAGGGAAGGGAAGGGAAGGGAAGGGAAGGGAAGGGAAGGGAAGGAAAGGAAAGGAAAGGAAAGGGAAGGGAAAAAACAAGTTTTCCACAGACAGCCAGACAAAAACTCTAGGAAGCTGGGACTGGGAATACTGTAGGTCTCCAGATTGGAGCAGCAACTGCCCAGCAATTAACTTTCTTACTAGTTTAGCCAACCTGGTTCCTGTCCATTCTGATAACTTCTTCACTCAGAACTTGTAGGGAGCGGTCGGCTTGACCTTTTGGCTGTGCTGTCGACTCAAGGAGATTAGAAGAAAATAGCTCGAGTGAAAAACAACACATACCCGGAGATGTTTGGCTGTATTTCCAAGAATCTAGTTTATGTTAGTAGTTCAACTTTATTCCTGTTTTTGCTACCTCCTGTTTTGACTTCAGAACTTCCTGATAAGACTTCTTGTTTACTTGTACAAATGTAACCCCAAGCAGGCCTTTTGCAAGAGCTGTATATAGCTGAGACCCAACAATAAACGGGGCTGCAGTCTTGAACTGTAGACCTCCCGACCCCAGACCCCATCTTTTGTCTTGAGTATTTTTCTTTATCCTCACCCCCTCATCCAGGACTCCTGATCTCTGCCGGCGGGTTCCAGCAAGAACTAGAACAACTTGAAAACAAGTGAGTGCTGGGTTCCTTGTGCTCATTAAGCAGGTATTCTCATTGCTGAGCAGGACATTATTATTATTTTGGTTATGCTTGAGATAGCATCTTGCTACCAGTCCAGGTGCACCTGGATCTGATCCACGGGTTAGGCTTAATATCAGGACTGTGCTGAGTACCAAATCTTTGTTGAGAAGTCAGGTGGAGGACTCACAAACTGTCTCTGCCCAGGCTAGCCTCAAACTTCCATCCTCCTACTAAGATTCCAAGTGTGAGCCACAGCCCCTATTTCTTTCTTTCTTTCGTGATTTTTTTTTCTTTGTTTGCCAGTCCTAGGGCTTGAACTCAGGGCTTGGGCACTGTCCCTGAGCAAAAGAAGCTTAGGGATAGCACCTTACTACTTGATCCACAGTGCCACTTCCGGCTTTTTCTGTTTGTGTGGTATTGAGGAATGGATCCCAGGGCATCATGCATGCTAGGCAAGCACTCTACCACTAAGCCACATCCCCCCAACCCCCATTTGTTTCTTTTTTTTTGGCCAGTCCTGGGGCTTGGACTCAGGGCCTGAGCACTGTCCCTGGCCTCTTCTTGCTCAAGGCTAGCACTCTGCCACTTGAGCTACAGCGCCACCAGGCCGTTTTCTGTATATGTGGTGCTGGGGAATTGAACCCAGGGCCTCATGTATATGAGGCAAGCACTCTTGCCACTAGGCCATATCCCCAGCCCCCCATTTGTTTCTTAATGGTCAAGGGAGTCAAGCTATATGCCCTCCACAGGATTCTATTTTTATTTTATTTTTCTCAAGGATAGCACTCTGCCACTTGAGCAACAGTGCCACCTCTGGCCATTGGGGATTCATGCATAGGAGCTTTACAGGGCTTCATGCATAGGAGGCAAGCACTCTTGCCACTAGGCCATATTCCCAGCACCCCCCCCACCCCCCCCCCCCCAGGATTCTAATTGCTGTTCTCATGCCTACAATGTCCTCCCAGATCCTCACATAGCTTTTTCTCCTCTTCTCTGATTAAACATCGTCTCACTGAGGCTCTTCTGAATATGCAAAATTAAACAGCCCCTTCTCTCACCTCTGATGTGGATCCTTTATTTTACTTTTGAACTCATCACTTCCTCCGCTCAGCTTGCTCACAGCGGGTGCACTACTACTTAAGCCATGTCTCCAGCACAGCATTAGGCTAGTTAATTGGAAACAGACTCAAGGACTTTTCTGACCCAGTGGCCTACCAATTGTAACCCTCCAGATCCCAGCCTGGATTATGAGTCAGTAGCCCTGTTTACTACTGTTATCATTATTCTATCACTAAGCACAGCCTGTAATTATTTGGTTGCACCTATTATTGTTGCTCATCTTATTAATCTCAACAGAAGAGAATTTCCACGTGGAACAGGGAGTTGATCTGGCTCACTATTGAATCTCATGATCTGTAACAGAGCTTGGGATGTTGCAGGTTAAATACCCACAGCATCGGCGGCTGGCACCTGTAACCGTAGCTACTCAAGAAGCTAAGATCTGGGCTGGGAATATGGGCTGGGAATATGGCCTAGTGGCAAGAGTGCTTGCCTCGTATACATGAAGCCCTGGGTTCGATTCCCCAGCACCATACATATAGAAAATGGCCAGAAGTGGCGCTGTGGCTCAAGTGGCAGAGGGCTAGCCTTGACAGTGTTCAGGCCCTGAATTCAAGGCCCAGGGCTGGCCAAAAAAAAAAAAAAAAGCTGAGATCTGAGGATTGAGGCAGAAAAGTACATGAGACTCTTACTGCCAATTAACCACCAAAAAAAAAAGCCGGAAGTGGGGCTTTGTGGTTCAAGTCGAGCACTAGCCCTGAGCCAAAATGCTAAAGGAGGGGCTGGGGATATGGCCTAGTGGCAAGAGAGCTTGCCTCATATACATGAGGCCCTGGGTTCAATTCCCCAGCACCACATATACAGAAAAGTGCCAGAAGTGGCGCTGTGGCTCAAGTGGCAGAGTACTAGCCTTGAGCAAAAGGAAGCCAGGGACAGTGCTCAGGCCCTGAGTTCAAGGCCCAGGACTGGCCAAACAAACAAAATGCTAAAGGACCCAGGGCCTGAGTTCAAGCCCGACAACTGACACCCCTCCTCCCCCCCCCCCCCAAAAAAAAAAAAGCTAAGGAAACAGCACCCAGGCCAGGTGAATGAGTCTACTCAGCAACCGATGCCTTGGGGAAAGCGGCAACTGGCCCGTGTTCCCTGATCGCTGCTGTGGAGTCCTGTAAGTGTACGGTGATCACTGTGTACATTTACATCCGAACAGCACGATCCCAGTAGGAGCGTCCTGTGCTTTTCCTGAGGCGCACAGAGGACGCCCGTGGAGGTGGGCCAGTCCTTGGTCCCTGATTTGGTTGCAGAGATAGGCTGGGTGACATTGGTGGCCACCGCACCTCTGTCCCTTTTGGAGACGTCCCCAGGAAGACCAGAAGGACCAAGCTTCTTGCTCTGACTCCGCCGGCCATGGCCTGCCGGTTCGTCCTCGGGGTGGGCAGTCTCTCTTGGGGCGCACCGCAGCGGGCTCAAGTCCTTGGCTCTGGCCGGCCGTCCCCGCAACTCTCGGCGTCCGCGGCCCACGAGGCCTCCCTGACCACCTTGAAGGGGGCCCCATGGCCGGGCACCACCACGTCCGCGGTGCTCAGGACCCGCCTTCGGCTGCGCTCCTGGGCCACGGGGTCCTCGCTCAGCGCCCGCCACGCGTCCTCGTCCCCCTCGCGCTCGAACACGTCCCCCGCCAGCACCACGGTGCCCCGCTCGGTGCCCGCCACCGCCACGCTCACGTCGCGCCGGCCCGCGTGGCCCGGCGTGGCCCACACCTCGAGGCCGGGTCCCAGGCGCAGCGGCCGCTCCTCGCGCAGGCCGTGGGGCAGGTAGCGGCCCCCAGGGAGGCAGAAGTCGTGCGAGACCAGCAGAGCCGCCCCCGGAAACAGTCCCAGGTTCCCGATGTGATCCGAGTGTCCATGCGTCCCCACCACCAGAGCCACGTCCGCCGGGGCCACGCCCTGGCCCGCCAGGGCGCCCAGCAGCGCCTCCCGAGCCCAGGGGCCCCCGGTGTCCACCAGCACGGGGCCCCGCGCCGCCTCCTCCAGGGCGGCCTCCGCGCAGTCGGCTGTCGACAGCGCCGCCCGGCGGCCGGAGGCCGGAGCCCAGGACCGCGGCAGCACCAGCGTCACGGAGCCGTCGGCGCGCACCGCGGGGCCCGGCCCCTCGGGCTCGGTGTAGCCCTGCAGGAGAACCACCACGGAGTAGGGGTCGCCGAGCACCAGCCAAGGGGGCTCGGCCCCGCGCAGCGGCTCCGTCCTCACCACGCTGCTCATGGCTGGGGAGAAAAAGCGGGGCTGCGGGGAACCGCGCGGGCCCTCCGAGTCTCAGCGCTGTGCCACCCCTCCCGCTCTTAAAGTGGCATTGCCCAAAACACCCTCCCCCCCTGCCCGGGATGGTATCGCCCCTCCACGCGGCCCCGCCCTTCTCCCGAGAAGGTTCTTTTCCTTTCCTCCAGCTCTGGCTGCCGTTTACCTCCAACTGAGTCGTAGCGCCTCGGTGAGATCGTAGGACTTTTGTCCTCTGCGAGCTCCCGTAAGCCCAATATGGCGGCCAGCACAGCGCCACATCGGAAGAACCCACTTCCGGTGGCGCGTTCCCGCCCCCGAGCGCCCCGCGGCAGCCCGGAGGGGCGGCCGGGTAACAGGACACGCTTAGCTGCCTGACGGGAAGGAGGCCAGCCGCCCCATCTTCCAGTTATATGCGCACGGCCCGGCCGATTCTTTTCTTAAAATTTAATAGCGCTCTAGGAAACATGGCACTTGGTGAATATGAAGCCGACCGCGCATGCGCCCCACCGACCCGCCAGCAGTGCCGGGCCGTCCGGCTGGTTATGAGGCCCGGACGCAGGCGGTGTGTATCTAGGCGGTAGTGTTCTGGCCTAGTGTTCTGACCTCTCTCTTCCCAGGGTCTAAGGGACCTTGCCAGCCCGCGCCGCGCTGACCTCTGGACAGGGGTGAGGAGCTGTGTTACTTACTGCTATGCACTGTGTTATGCACTGCTCCAAGGCTGTCACATCACACACGCCTGCCAATTGAAGGGGCAGGACGCCAGGGTGAGGGCTAATCTATGAAGGCAAGCTGTGGATCACCTGGTGCTCCCACCTTCCCACATCCATACTATCCTGAACCCACCTGCCTGAGATGAGGCACACCCTTAGAGCTGTGGGACCCTGAGAGGTCAGGCTTGAGAGTGCTCTCCATGAACCCTCCCCCGGGGGCTAAAAGGCAAGGGTCAGAGATCCTCTGGGTCATGCTTGGGATGGCCTGATGTCTTAGTCATTTCTTCTTCCTTGTCCTCCTCCTCCAGGTCCTCTTCCTCTTCTGCATTTTCTTGTCCATCTGTGGTTTTCTCTCTTCCAGTCCATGTTTCCTGTAGACATGCTTGGTGGGACAAAAGAAGACAGTTTGAATAACGGCTTTGGGAAATAAAGGAGAGACTGGCCTGGCAAGAGAGAAGCCCAAACTTCACACTGACCAGTTTCAGCAGCCAGGAGCACATGACCTTCACAGAGAAAATGCTGTAAGGGCTGCTCTTGATGGTGGAAGTACCAGTCTTCCACGACATCTTCAAATTCTTCCAGCATCATTTCACACTGGTCAAGTGGAAAGGCAGAAAAAACCTTTTGCTCTGTTGGGCTTTGGAGACCCTCCTCTCTGATCTTCACTCCCTATATCCCAACTCTGACTGATCTTGGAGAAGCAGGTGGCCAGGAGGTTAAGCTTGGCTTTCTAGATGTGGGATCTTCATTCAACTAACTTTTACCAGCACCTGCTCTGCTAAGTAGGTTATTAAACTGAGTCTGAGCTCCCCATCTGTAAAATGGGAAACAGTAGTCATACCCTCCCATGGGAGGCAGTTGTGTAGGGTAAAATGAGGCAGCATCTGGGAAGCATGTGGTCCAGAATCTAGGAGATTATCAGTCTCCAGTGTTACTTCTTTTTGGCTGATACCGGGGCTTAAATTCAGAGCACTGTTCCTAAGCTTTTTTGCTCAAGGATAGCACTCTGCTACTGCAGCCACTTACAGCGTTTTGCTGGTTAATGGAGATAAGAGTTCCACATTACTGCCTGGGCTGGCCTAGAACTGCCATCCTCAGATACCAGCTTCCTGAGTAAGTTTACAGGCATGAGACACTGGTGCCTAGCATTATTAATTCTTTACATACTTGGGTGTATTTTTTTTTTTTTTTTGGTCAGTGTGGGGCTTCAGCTTGGTCTAGGCATTATCTCTGAGCCTCTCTGTGCTCACAGCTAGTGCTCTACCACTTGAGCCACAGTACCATTCTTGTTTTTGAATGGTTAACTGGAGATAGGAGTCTCACAGGTATTGTTCTTCCTGTGCTAGCTTCAAACTGCAATACTTAAATCTCAGCCTCCTGAGTAGCTAGGATTACAGGCGTGAGCTGAGCCACTGGTGCCTGGCTACTTGGATGTACTTTAATCATTGTCACAGCCCTTATTCTGCCCATTCTCCCTGCTCTTCATCCCTAGTCAAATCTCCTTCTCACCTTCCTAGGACAGTGTGGGATCACCTTACCTGCTTCTTGAGGAATGTGACTTCCACGCTAGGCTCGTCCCACAGCTCCAAAGGGATCCCCAGATCCACCTTCACACCCTTTTGCACTAGGCCTTTCAGGGTTTCCATGGTCTGACTCTGACCCTGAGGGATGGAGAATTCAGGATCAGCCCAGCCCTTCATCCCACCTCTTCCTTCCCCTTCCATTCATGTCAGTTTTGTCAACTACTGGAGCCTCAGGAGTGAGTTCCTTGAGAGTGAGAAGGAGCCTGATTGTAATAAGGAGACATACCACAAGTTGGGGGACACAGGCAGATATTCCCCCCAAGGATGTCAGGGGATATAGATCTTTGCTTCAGAGAAATAGTTATTCCTTGGGGAAGGGTCTGACCTTGGCATATCTCAGTGATCCCTTGCGTTCAGCATGAACACTATAATCCAGGATCCGCTTACATAAATTCTCCAAGGCCTCTTCTAGCCTTGTCTCTCTGTAAGAAGAGGAGAAACTATTGCTTTAGGAACTCGCAGAACTCATGGAGGGTTAGAAGGCAGATGAGCACCAAAGAGGACTTACGAAATGCTGTAAGGCACATGTTTCTTCCTCTTGCCTGTGTCTAGTACCTGCCCCAGCTCTAGCACCTCTCGAGATCGGCCTGTGTGACTCAGCTCCTCCTGCAGCTCCCTGCTCAGCAGCTTACACACTAATAGAAGAAATGTTGAAGGGGATGAGAAGTACAAGTGAACACATCACCAGTTCATCCTGCAGCTGACCACAAGGCAGCAGAGCATGTCGGTCAGTGCACACTGAAGCCAGATGGACTGGGTTGGAATCCTGACTCAGCCTCTCAGTAGCTGTATAATAATTGTGCTGTGTGTCAGTTTCTTCACCTCTATAGTAATTCTTTTACAGTGACATGATGTGGACTTAATATATGTAAATTCTCTAGTGTCTGGCACATAATAAACACTAAAAAAAGAAGATGAAGAGACTTAATCATAATACTAGGAAAAGCAACATTCAAAGGAAGGTCCATGTGTATGTGTGTGTCTGTGTCTGTGTGTGAACTGGGGCTTGAACTCAGGGCCTGGGCACTGTCCTTTAGCATTTTTGCTGAAGGCTAGCACTATACCAATATACTATAGCCACAGTTCCATTTCCTCATTCAAAAGTGACTGTTGGGGACAGTAAAATGAAGTCAGTGCTGGTAGACAAATCTCAGAAACCCTCACCTCCCACTGATCAGCAAAAAAGCCGGAAGGAAAGGTGTGGTTCAAGTGGTATTGCACTAGCTTTGAACAAAATAAGCCAAACAAGGCCTGAGGCCCCGAGTTCAAGCCCCACAGTACTAGCACAAAAAGTAAAAAATAAGTGTCACTCCCTACTACACTTTGGTTTCCATTAGTGTCTAACCCACTGCCCAATAACATACTATGTAACCCGGCATATAGTAGCTCCTAAGAAAAGAAATGGCCCATTCAGAAGTGACAAAGTGCCTGCAACCCAAGTTTCTCAGGAGACAGAGATCTGAGGATTGCAGTTCCAACTCAGTTCAGGAAAAACCGAGAGATTTTTTTCATCTCCAAAAAATGATTTGGAATCGTACACGTTGGTATTTAATAATTTTACTGGGGGGAAAAAAAGCCCCCTAAGAAAGTCACAACGGAGCAACCAAGTTAGGAACCACAGGGCATTTGTCTCCTGCTCCCCAATTAACGCAGACAGGAAAGGTGCTGCTTTCTGCAAAGTCCAATACACACCCTCTCCAGGGCCTCGTGCGGTGAGGTGGCCTTCTCTTTATGTTTATGAGCTTGAGTGGGGCCCGGTTAGTCATCCTCAGATCCCCCGAGGAAGGAGGTAGCTTGTAATTTGGGAGCGTCCCTGCTGTGGCGGGCACAGGTTGTCCACAAGATACGCGCCCCACCCCGCACCTGGCAGGCTCCCTAGGGTCCGGTGGGTAACACAGGGGAACCCACTGAAGAGAACAGGCAAAGTGGTCCAGGGCCGACGGCCCCTGGACTACATTGCCCACAATCCACCGGGGCCAAGCCTCCCCCGGGACGTCCCGTGGGAAACGGAGAGCCCACACTTCGGGGGCTGGTCCTCGGCACCCCTCTTTGGTCCCGTTCCGATGTCGCCGCGCTCCATCAGAACTCCCTCCGGACTTCCAGGAGATCGAGCCTCCCATCACAGTCCATTCCACCCAGCCTAGAGAAATGAGCTGTGAGCAAGGCTTCGTTTTAGATACCTTCGCATTTGGTAGGCAAGCGTTCCGTGTCATCGTCCTCCTCTTTTGGCGCCCCAGCTCCACCACCGTGCGCTGTCAAAATGAAAAGGAAGATCCCCAACCGCACAGGTCCCATGGCAAGTCGCGGTCCACAAACACCAACCAACTTCGGGAAGGAGCGGGCCCTTTAAATTCACAGGCGGTCAGCGGCGCCCAAAGGAAGGCGCGCGCGGCTGGCGCCTGCGCAGAGCCAGCCCGGGAAGGGGGCGGGGCGTCGTGGCTCTGGGCTTCCCCCGCCCGCCTGGGTTTTCTGGCGCCTCTGAAAGGTCCTGGCTGCTAGGTAGTGCAGGCTTCATTGAAGTAATTAAACAGGAGCGCTTTCTTCTTACACGAGGCTGTAATAAATAATTGTCTGTTTAATTCTGGGCTGTGAGTCTAGGCGACTAACTCTGGCTTGGGGCCGAGACGGTGACGTGCTCCGGTCCTCTGCCAGGACCTGCTCCCGTGAGGGGGCGGGGCCAAGATGGCGCCCAGCGCCGGGCGAGCGGCGCTCTGGCAGCGGTGAGGGGCTTTTGCCGTCCGGGTTGTTTGGCTGGCGGGGTGGATCGACGGGATCCCCGCGAGGGGACCCTCGGGAGGGTTCGTGTGAGGACTGGGAAGAGGACGGTCGTGGGGCCCCGGCGTGTGTCTGCAGTGGAAGGATGTTGAGGAACATGAGGGTTTGGTTCGGAGCCGCCTGGGGCTCTTCGTCCCGCTTCGCCGCCGGAGGGAAAACTGTGGCACCGCTGTGGCTCGTGCGGCCTCGCCGCGGAGCAGCCGAGCTTCTCCCGACACTCATCTGAGAAGCCCCCGACGGGGCCGGGTTTCCTGCCCTCTCACTGTTGGAAGGCGCCGCTGGGTGTTGAAGGGTTGGTAGGAGTTCGCCGGGGAACGGGGGCCACGGCTGTTTCTTGTGAGTTCCACACCAGGCGAAGAGCACGGGCCCGAGTCGCGGTGTTCCCCATAGATGAACCAAGGGGGCACACCCTCTTTCCTGCAGCCATCTGCCTTCCCGTCTCCCCAGCCTCCCAGTTGGTCTTGCATCCCACTACACCAAGCCTTCCCCTCTCCTAACCACAGGGCAAACGCCAAGCTTGGAGTTTTGATGGTCGTGTAAGTGATGCATTTATTGAGGACACACCTCTTAAAGCCTTGCAATCCACTCGTTTACTCAACAGTAAACACTCTACTTGAACCATGCCTCCCATCCCACACAGCTGTTTTGCTTTTATTTTGTTTTAAAAAGAGGATCTTGGGCTCTTGGCTTGGTCAAGCCCTGCACTGTGGTCCTCCTTACCCCTGCCTCCCAGGTAGGTGGGATTTTATAGGCTTTTGCCATCACTCCCTGGCCTGGAGTTACATTTTGACATGCATTGATTGCCTTGACTGCTTACAAGGAATAGATGTAGGAGAACTTAAGTAGGCAGACCTTGTCCAGAGGTGTTTGGAGTTCTTGTCTGGTGATCTGGGCCTAAATGGAGGAATCAAGTTGGATTCCCTGGTGGGTTTTAGTGTTTCCAATAAAGAATGAGTTGCTGGTTGGGAGACTGCAGCAGGTGGCCAGAGGAGGTCAGAAATTCAGTTTTAGTGAGATTGTGTTTGTGTGTTGGTCCCAGGGACTGGAACTCGTTGATTGGAGTTAAGAGTTTCATTGACTTTACTGCCCTGCCTGGCTTTGAGCCGAGATTCTCAAATCTCAGCCTCCTGAGTCACTAGGATAACAGGCATGAGCCACCAGTGCTCAGCTCAAGGGAGGTTTTGAGCTGTTTGTTTTTTCTGAAATCTGTTTTTTCTGTTCCATCTCCAGATAGGATCTCCATCTCTCCACCCTGGTGTGGCAGCATCCTTCCAGGGAGGGGAAGAGGTGCTCCAGCATGGCTGAGGAGAAGAAACTGAAGCTCAGCAATACTGTGCTACCCTCCGAATCAATGAAGGTTGTGGCTGAATCCATGGGCATTGCTCAGATTCAGGAAGAGACCTGCCAACTGCTGACAGATGAGGTCAGCTACCGCATCAAGGAGATTGCCCAGGTAACTGGGCCCTTGTCTAGCTCTGCTTTGTGTTGAGGATGTTTCCTGAGCCCCCTTCTTCCTGGGAGTCTTAGGTTGACATCTGTGCTCCTAACCCTCCCCTCATTCCCTCCAGGATGCTTTGAAGTTCATGCACATGGGGAAGCGGCAGAAGCTCACCACCAGTGACATTGACTATGCACTGAAACTGAAGAATGTGGAGGTGCTTGGGAGGGAGGAGAGGAAGGGGCAGGGGACTGAAATGGGAGCAGGGTGGTGAGGTGTCATACTCCCGGATGCCACGATTGCCTTGAGCCAGGTCTCTCTCTGGGCCACTTTTCACAGCATTCTCTCTCTCTTTCTCTCCTAACAGCCACTGTATGGCTTCCATGCTCAGGAGTTCATCCCTTTCCGTTTTGCCTCTGGTGGCGGCCGAGAGCTCTATTTCTATGAAGAGAAGGAGGTGGACCTGAGCGACATCATCAATACCCCTCTGCCTCGAGTGCCTCTGGATGTCTGCCTCAAAGGTGGGGGGCGGTGAAGAGGGGGT